>NC_064632.1:553585152-554210152 GCF_023864275.1 Schistocerca cancellata
CTAGGTCCCCCGTTTAGTACACAATACACAAGTTTATACTGGTGTCAGAACAATATTAGTGATCCCGTACTGTGCGAACAATTTCAACAATGTAAAATTTTAAATGTTCCCGGCGAATCAACTGTTCAAAGAGATTTCGGGATTGCAGCTGGTCGTCGTAGACTTCATTCCACGATATTTCGGCTGGACAACTGCCAGCCATCTTCAGGTGAGCCGAACGAGGACTAACGAAGGCGTGTTCCGCACCGTTTTATACAGTGCGCTGATGGTACTGCGGCGTATGCGTTGCTGTCGCGGAGACAGAAGGACCACACCGCCGAGCGGCAGCTGCCCTCGCTGGTGGAACTGCAGGACTCAGCTGCCGCCCGTATTGTCGCTGGCCACAGCTATCGAAGCCCTCTGGCGTCTTCGTCTCGAGCAAATTTCGGAGATGACGGGATTCCACGCGTTATTCCGTTGGTAACCACTGTCACGGTTCATTAGATTTTCCGCGATGCGTATTTCAACGGATTCCTTGATAATGGAGTCCCAAAAGGTTGTTGCTGTGGCCAAAATCGAAGTTTTGTCGTACTCCATTGAATGTACATTGGAAATACGATGTTCCGCAACTGCAGACTTACTGGGCTGCAGTAGGCGAGTGCAACGTTGATTTTCCGTACAACGCTCTTCCACTGTACCACTGTACGCGTTGTCTGTCCTATATAGGCCACACCACATTTTATAAATTCCCGCCTTCTGCAGCAACAAATCATCATTCACCGATCCCAGCAGATCTTAAATCTTAGAAGGTGGACGAAAAACCACTTTCACATGAAAATTATTGAGAATCCTCGCTATTTTGAATGAGATATTTCCAACGAAGGGAAGAAAAGCTACAGACTTGGCTGGCGCGTTCTCCTCTTTATCCACTTCCCGGTTCCTGGCTTTAGTTGAGAAGGCCCTGTTAATTTGCCAGGTTGAGTATCCATTGTCTCTGAGCACCGTCCTTAAACGTGCAAGTTCCTTAGGCAAATTCTCTGCATCCGACATCGTATGTGCCCCGTACACACACTCATGGTTTGGGATGGGTGGTGGCAACTTGAAGAATGCAAGTACAAATCAGTGTGAGTGGGCTTACGGTAAACAGAATGTCCCACC
The DNA here is from genome assembly GCF_023864275.1 of Schistocerca cancellata. Lineage (NCBI taxonomy): Eukaryota > Metazoa > Arthropoda > Insecta > Orthoptera > Acrididae > Schistocerca > Schistocerca cancellata. The sequence continues at coordinate 553,586,290 of NC_064632.1, forward strand.
GTGCCGTCACTCTTCCGTTTAACCAAAACATCCAGGAACGGAAGGTAACCATCTTTCTCTAGTTCCGTAGTAAATCGAATATTCTCATGGATGGAGTTAATATGATGAAAAAAACTCCATTAACTTTTCTTCTCTGTGAGGCCACACTAAGAAAGTATCATCGACGTATCTCCAAAAAACAGGTGCTTTACAAACCGCTGATTCAAGTGCTGTTTCCTCAAAAGCCTCCATAAAAAAAGTTAGCCACCAGAGGAGACAGGGGGCTGCCCATGGCGACACCGTCAGACTGTTCAGAATATTCCTGGTTAAACATAAAATAGGTTGAGGAAAGAGCATGTCGAAACAAAGCAGTGATGTCCGATTCAAACTGTTGACTGATTAGCGTCAAGGAATCCGCAAGAGGTACTTTAGTGACAAGGGAAACTACATCAGAAGTCACTAGAAGATCCGAACTACTTAAGTGGAGAGCCCCAGGCTGTTGATAAAATCAGCAGAGTTCTGTATATGATGTGAACATTTGCCAACCAATGGTCTCAGCAAAGAAGCTAGATGTTTGGCTAAAGCATATGTCGGTGCGTCAGTATTACTCACTATAGGCCGTAAAGGAAGACCTTCTTTATGTACTTTAGGAAGACCATACAGTGTCGTGGTACGCTGCCATGTGGTCTTAGTCACCTGATGGTCTCCAGAGCTAAGGAGGAGGAGTTTAAAAGTGCACACGTCTTCCGTTGCACACGTGATGTTGGGTCTTGATCAATCTTCTTGTACGTAGTGCCACTAAGTAGACTATACACCTTCTCCAAATACAACCTACGAGGTAACAAAACAGTAGAATTACCTTTATCAGCCTTCAGCACCGGATCTTCTCGAAGGTTCCGTAGTGTAGCCCTTTCTTCAGCGGTTATATTACTGCGTTGGGGAGGAACTTTCAGGAGAACCCGACCAGTTTCCCTTCTTATTTCTTCAGCAGCGTCCATAGGAAGTCGACGTACAGCTTGTTCAGCACCACTTACGAAACTTATAAGAGGTACTGCACTTGGTGTAGGTGCATATCTCCGAAATTTGCTGGAGACGAAGACGCCAGAAGACTTCGATAGCTGCGGCCAGCGACAATACCGACGGCAGCTGAGTACTGCAGTTCCACCAGCGAGGGCGCTGCCGCTGGGCGGTGAGGCCCTTCTGTCTCCGCAATTGCAACGCATGCGCGGCAGTACCATCAGCGCGCTATATAAGCTGGAGCGGAGAACGTCTTCGTCCTGTTCCTCCAACATCTCCGCATCCTTTACATTGTCCGCAGGTTTGATCCCACCCACCCTCTGGTTTCCTCCTTCCTCTCCACCCCACGCCCGTTGCCACGCCTCTATCGCTGTATCCCTCCCTCTCTCCACCTCCACACCCTCCATCTCCTTCATCAGGGCAATTTCCAACGCCTCCCCCTCCCGGATGACGAACTTCGCCGTGACATCTACCCTTCCTTCCAACTATAACCTGGCCTTGTTCCCCCCCCCCCTCCCCAGGGCTCCCTTTTTTTCCTCTTCCCTCCTTCTCCCAGAGCGGATTTTCCTCCTTCCCCCCCCCCTCTCCCCCTGAGACCCTGCACCCCATACTTACCTCTTTCCTTCCCACGTCCCTCCCTACCTGACCCTCTTCAGCGCGCTCCCCGCTCATCTCACCCATCTCTTCCCCTCCCTCCCTTCTTCCAGTTTCCCTCATCTCCTTGCGCCTGGCAGATCCTCTGTCTTGATCGTCGTCAGTGTGCCACATCAGTGTTGTGTTTAGTGCTGTTTCTCCTGTGCGTCAAGAGGTGTGATTTTAATTGTGTACTGCCTTGAGGTTCGCCATCAGTGTTTGTTATGTGCTACACCATCCGTCGATACCTTTTATTCTCCAGTCATACTGTGCCTTGTGTTCTTTTAATTGTCGCAGTGTGTGGCTTTTTGTGTGTGCCACTTTTAAGCAGTTTTAACAGTTTTTTATCTCCATTTTACGGTCACCCCGTTTTTTGTCTATTGCCTTCCATGATGATCCCCCTTTTTTATATCTATGTTCACCATATTCTCTCCTTTGTATATTTTTAAATGTCTTCTATTGTTTGTTCTATGTCTTTCGGCTGAAGAGCAGCGCATATGCTGCTGGCAGCCCGCCCCGATGGGAAATTGAAATACAATAAAGGAAAAAAAAAAAAGTCTTCGTCAGTCCTCGTTCGGCTCGCCTGAAGATGGCTGGCAGTTGTCCAGCCGAAATATCGTGCAATGAAGTTTACGACGACCGGCTGCAATCCCGAAATCTCTTTGAGCAATTTCAACAATGATATAAAGACTCATTACTCCAATGGAAAACAATGGACTTGATATTCCGCTACGATTTCGGTAATGGCTTTAATGTAGTAGCGTTATCACCTACACTGCATGACATCCTCAACGCCACATTCTGTCTGAAAAACATGTCCAACAAGCTATTTCAGCTACTTGCAGTCATGAAATTGCGACGTGTCTATGGCTCAATATCTGCATGTCCAATTATGGAGGAGTTAAAAGTCCATCGACTTGAAGATGATACTAAAATTATTCCTTTAATAACACTATACAACGTCCTTTGTGCTGATAGCTTATATCAGAAAGAAAACCGAAACCTAGCTCTAGTGTTAGCTTTACAAGGCTTTTCACCAATAAACAAAAATAACAGATATTTATTACCAACGTACTTGTATAACATTTGACGAGAATGAAATAAAACTGTAATAACATACTCACTCATGTCTTATCAGTTCCGCTACTTCGGGTAATATTATATATTAGTGCTTATAATCAGACTGTATCTTTTGTCCTGAAGAGATTTTTATGCAACTTGTTGTTTTACGAGGGTTGCCCAGAAGGTAACGCACCGTATTTTTTTCTGGCAGTTCTCTATTGGCCATCATGAGACTTACACAAACAAGGGAATGGTGTTTTATTTGCATACCCTATTTTTCCACGTAATCTCCATCCCGTTCTATGGCCTTCCTCCAGCGCGAAACAAGTGCGCGCATGCGCTGTCGGTACCAGTCCTTGTCCTGGTGGGGAGGCAGTGCGTCACTGTGTGAATCACCTCCTCATCGTCCTCAAAATGTCTTCCACGAATGGCATCCTTTAATGGCCCAAACAAGTGGAAGTCCGAATGGCTAGGTCAGGTGTGACAGCCGTGGATGGTCTCCCCGACCGCTGCAAATCGTGGAGCTCCGCCGAACCACCTTCTGGATGACCTCACCCTCAGTGCTCAGCGACTAACTGTACTTCAGTCTACGGCAGATGCTCCATAGACTTTGCACAAGCGTTTGTGAATATTCCCCACAGTCTCTTCCTCTGCAGTGAGAAATTCAATAACGGCACTTTGCTTGTAACGTAAATCAACTACAGAGGCCATTTTGAAACTGTCCTGCAGCTACGCTATCAGTCGGAAGTGATGCAAACTCTTCGCTCTCACTCGGAGACTTCAAATAACATAACGTTTCACATTCGTAGCATTGTTTTCAGATGAGAAAAAAAATGCGGTGCATTATTTTCCGGGAAACCCTCGTATTTTATGTTTCTGATTAGTGTGGAAAATGATTGTGTGATACTTTTCAAACGCACAGTGAAAAAAAAAAAAAAAAACCTGAGATTGTGTTAAGAGTGCCGACGACAATTTTTGCTACAACTGCAGGCTAATCACAGATATTTAGAATGTTAAATCTGAGTCAGGCAGTAGTAGTCGGCCGAGATACAAGCAGCAATAGGGAAGTAACCGATTTTGTGACTTTTACGAATTCCTAGCCAGGAGCGAAATTTATAATATAATCTGTGTGCTTCAATAGTATAGTTTCTTGAGTTTCTTCTTCTTAATTTAATGTCTAATAGTCACAGTTCTCTCGCTTTCGTTTGCGCTGGAAAGTTAAACCGATTTCGTGACATATTACAAGTTCCTAATGAGGGGCTAATTATGTGGTTTCAAGTGAGTGCTTCGGTAGTTAGGTTTTTGAATCTCTGCGTATTATTCTGCTTTACTACACACAGTTCGTGCGTTTTCGTCAGTGTCTACAGTAGAGTTGCGCAGTACGTGCCGATAGTCCGTTTATCTTCATAGTTCAGTTTTCCACGGGCTTTATTGTGGACAGGGACTACGATTGTCGTGTTCAGTTACACAGTTGAGGCCGCAGAGGATGAGCACCACTGTTGTGGGCACGTCCGAATCCTCCGATTGGTCCTCACCGGTGGCCAACCCAGTTAGTGCTCGCACTGAGGCTGACCCCTCACCTGTGGTCGAGTGGGTGGTCGCTCCGGGGCGCAGCAGGCGGCGAAAGACTTCCCAAGCGGCCGCAAGTAAGGCCTCCCCAGTTTGTCTGACAGACAGGTACCAGGTGCTGTCTGTGGCTGGCACTGTCGCTGAGTCAGATGCTGTCGCCTGTCCTGTTTCAGAGGAAACCACTCAGCCAGCAAGATCCGGACGATCTCAGCAAGTGGGATTATTGATAGTTGGGAGCACCAAGGTTAGGAGCGTTATGGCGCCCCTTACGGACAGGGCTGCCAAGAAGGGAAAGAAAACCAATATGCACTCTGTGTGCATGCCAGGTGGAGTCATTCCAGTTGTGGAATGGGTCTTCCCTGATGCCATGAAGAGCACAGGATGCAGCGAACTGCAGGTGGTAGCTCACGTCGGTACCAATGACGTGTGTCACTTTGGATCAGAAGAGATTCTGTCTGGTTTCGAGCGGCTAACAGAAGTGGTAAAGGCTGCCAGTCTGGCTTACAAGATGAAAGCAGAGCTGACCATTTGCAGCATAGCCGACAGGACCGACTGCGGACCTCTGATACAGACCCGAGTGGAGGGTCTGAATCAAAGGCTCAGACGGTTCTGCGACCGTGTAGGCTGCAGATTCCTCCACTTGCGCCAAAGGGTGGTTGGGTTTCTGGTTCCGCTGAATAGATCAGGAGTCCACTATACGCAGAGGGCTGTGTGGCGTGGACTCGACGGTTTTTTAGGTTAGATGGCTCGGGAAAACACAAGAAGGGCTTCAGTCACAAAGGGTGCAGGCCGAACACAGGAAGAACGTAGATACAGGAACTATCGGTATAACAGTTGTAAATTGTCGTGGCTGTGTTGGGAAAGTACCAGAACTCCAAGCACTAATAGAAAGCATTGATGCTCTAACCGTTATAGGCACTGAAAGCTGGCTAAAGCCGGAGATAAGCTCAGCGGAAATTTTTTCGAAGAACATAATGGTGTTCCGAAAGCACAGGCTAAACACGGTTGGCGGTGGCGTGTTTGTTGCTGTTCGAAGTAGCTTATCTTGTTGCGAAATTGAAGTAGATACTTCCTGTGAGTTGGTATGGGCAGAGGTCATTGTTGGCAACTGGAATAAAATATAAACTTGATTCTTTTACCGACCTCCCAGTTCAGATGACACAGTTGTTGAAAGGTTCAAAGAAAACATGAATTTGATTCCAAACACGTACCCGACTCATACGATTATAGCTGGTGGTGACTTTAATTTACCCTCGATATGTTGGCGAAAATACATGTTTAATTCTGGAGGTACGCATAAAACATCATCCGAAATTGTGCTAGTGGCATTCTCTGAAAATTATTTCGAGTAATTAGTTCACGAGCCCACGCAAATAGTAAACGATTGTGAAAACACACTTGACCTCTTAGCAACAAATAATCCTGAGTTAATAACGAGTATAAAAACCGATGCAGTGATTAATGAACACAGGGTTGTCGTAGCGAGAATGAATATTGCAACCCCCAAATCCTCCAAAAATAAACTAAAAATATACCTATTCAGAAAAGCAGATATAATTTCACTTAACGCCTTCCTGACAGACCATTTCCACTCCTTACAAATTAATAATATAAGTGTAGATCAGATGTGGCTTGAATTCTAAGACATAGTATCGGCAGCAATTGAGAGATTTATACCAAATGAATTAACAAACGACGGAGCTGATACTCCTTGGTACACAAAACGGGTCAGAACACTGTTGCAGAAACAACGAAACAAACACGCCAAATTCAAACAGACGCAAAATCCTCAAGATTGGCGATCTTTTAAAGAAGCTCGAAATATAGCGCGGACTTCAATGCGAGGTGCTTATAACAGTTTCCACAACGACACTCTGTCTCGAAACCTGGCAGAAAATGCAATGAAATTCTGGTCGTATGTGAAGTATGCTAGCGGCAAGAAACAGTCAATGCCTTCTCTGTGCGGTAGCAATGGAGGTACTATGGAAGACAGTGCTGCCAAAGCAGAGTTACTAAACACAGCCTTCCGAAATGGCTTTAGAATAGAAGACGAAGTAACTATTCCAGAATTCGAATCAAAAACATGAGTAACGTAGAAGTAAATATCCTTGGAGTAGTGAAGCAACTTAAATCACTTAATAAAAGCAAATCTTCGGGTCCAGACTGTATACCAATTAAGTTCCTTTCAGAGTATGCTGATGCATTAGCTTCACACTTAACAATCATATACAACCGTTCGCTCGACGAAAGATCCGCACTGAAAGACTGGAAAGTTGCATAGGTCACACCACTATTCAAGAAAGGTAGTAGGACTAATCCACTTAACTACAGGCCCATATCGTTAACGTTGATATGCAGCAGTATTATGGAACTTATATTGTGTTCGAACATTATGAATTAACTCGAAGAAAACGGTCTATTAACACACAGTCAATATAGGTTTAGAAAACATCGTTCTTGTGCAACACAACTAACTCTTCATACGCACGAAGTATTGAGTGCTATTGACAAGGGATTTCAGATCAATTCCGTACGTCTGGATTTCCGGAAGGCTTTTGACAGTGTACCAGACAAGCGGCTTACAGTGAAATAGCGTGCTTATGGAATATCGTCTCAGCTATGTGACTGGATTTGTGATTTCCCGCCAATAAGGTCACAGTTCGTTGTAATTGACGGAAAGTCGTCGAGTAAAACAGAAATGATTTCTGGCGTTTCCGAAGGTAGTGTTATAGGCCCTTTTCTGTACCTTATCTATATAAACGATTTCAGAGGCAATCTGAGCAGCCGTATTAGGTTGTTTGCAGATGATGTTGTCATTTATCGACTAATAAAGTCATCAGAAGATCACAACAAATTGCAAAACGATTTAGAAAACATATCTGAATGGTGCGAAAATTGGCAACTGACCCTAAAAACGAAAAGTGGGAGGTCATCCACACGAATTCTAAAAGGAATTCGTTGAACTTCAGTTACACGATAAACCAGAATAATGTAAAATCCGTAAATTCAACTAAATACCTAGGAATTACAATTACGAACAACTGAAATTGGAAAGAACACATAGAAAATGTTGTGGGGAAGGCTAACCAAAGACTGCGTTTCATTGGCAGGACACTTAGAAAATGTGACAGACCTACTAAGGAGACTGCCTACACTACGCCTGTCCGTCCTCTTTTAGAATACTGCTGCACATGCCGCGAGGGGTAGCCGTGCGGTCTGAGGCGCCTTGTCACGGTCCGCGCGGCTTACGCCGTCGGAGGTCCGAGTCCTCCCTCGGGCGTGGGTGTGTTTGTCGTTCTTAGCGTAAGTTAAAATGGTTCAAATGGCTCTGAGCACTATGCGACTTAACTTCTGAGGTCATCAGTCGCCTAGAACTTAGAACTACTTAAACCTAACTAACCTAAGGACATCACAGACATCCATGCCCGAGGCAGGATTCGAACCTGCGACCGTAGCGGTCATTCGGTTCCAGACTGTAGCGCCTAGAACCGCACGGCCACTCTGGCCGGCTAGCGTAAGTCAGTTTACGTTAAATTAAGTAGTGTGTAAGCTTAGGGACCGATGACCTCAGCAGTTTGGTTCCATAAGACCTTAACACAAATTTCCAATTTTTTTTTCGAATACTGCTGCGCGGTTTGGAATCCTTACCAGATAGGACTGACGGAGTACATCGAAAAAGTTCAAAGAAGGGCAGTATGTTTTGTATTATCGCGAAATTACGAAGAGAGTGTCACTGAAATGATACAGAATTTGTGCTGGACATCATTAAAAGAAAGACATTTTTCGTTGCGACGGAATCTTCTCACGCAATTTCGATCACCAAATTTCTTCTACGAATACGAAAATATTTTGTTGACACCGACCTACATAGGGATAAACGATCGCCACGATAAAATAAGAGAAATCAGAGCTCGTACGGAAATATATAGGTGTTCGTTATTTCCCCGTGCTATACGAGATTGGAATAATAGAGAATTGTAAAGGTGGTTCGATGAACCCTCTGCCAGGCACTTAAATGTGATTTGTAGAGCATCCATGTAGATGTAGATGTAGAAACTACATACAGTTTGCGAACACTTGTGTCATTAATCAACGAAGTGGGATTAACGCAAAGAGGCGTTCAGCGTCTTTTGCATTTTGTATGGTATGGAGCGAGACCATTGATCAAATAGTAAATTATTATTTCCGCTCGGTTCCCCCTATTAAGCATGGACTATCAAAGAAAAACAAGCTAGTAGTGATCTACTGAAAAAGTCTGTCCGTCATTCTTCCCACGGAGAAGGGCTATGTGTGCCTGAAGCATCCACAGAATATAACCTACAGTTTGAAGAAAGTGCGAGCGGTTGTTATCTTGCTGAAATGTAAGTCCAGGATGGCTTGCCATGAAGGCCATCAAAACGGGGTGTAGAATATAGTCGATGTAGCGCTATGCTGAAATGGTGCCGCGGATGACAACCAAAGGAGATCTCTTACGAAAAGAAATGGTACCGCAGACCTTCACTCTGGTTGTCTGTCCGTATGGCAAGTTGCCGGCAGGTTGATATCCAACCACTGTCCAGGGCGTCTCCAGACGTGTCTTCGGCGTGGATTCTCATTGACTGGTGTAGAGTTGTCTTCATGAGGCCTGATGGCCTGCGAAGACCGGTCTGGAGATGCCCTAGACAACAGTGGGATACCAACCTGAGAGTCGTCCGCCATATGGTCTAACAACCAGCTGTGATGGTCTGCGGTGCCATTTGTTTTCATTCCAGGACCCCTTTGGTTGTCAGGCGTGACACTCTTACAGCACAGCGGTACAGCGGAACGTCAACGATATTCTACTTCCCGTTTCGTTGCCCTTCTTTGCGAGCTGTCGCTGTCCGCCCCGATAGCTGAATGGTCAGCGTGACGGACTGCCGTCCTAAGGGGCCCGCGTTCGATTCCTACATCTACACCTACATCTACATTTATACTCCGCAAGCCACCCAACGGTGTGTGGCGGAGGGCACTTTACGTGCCACTGTCATTACCTCCCTTTCCTGTTCCAGTCGCGTATGGTTCGCGGGAAGAACGACTGTCTGAAAGCCTCCGTGCGCGCTCTAATCTCTCTAATTTTACATTCGTGATCTGCTCGGGAGGTATAAGTAGGGGGAAGCAATATATTCGATACCTCATCCAGAAACGCACCCTCTCGAAACCTGGCGAGCAAGCTACACCGCGATGCAGAGCGCCTCTCTTGCAGAGTCTGCCACTTGAGTTTGTTAAACATCTCCGTAACGCTATCACGGTTACCAAATAACCCTGTGACGAAACGCGCCGCTCTTCTTTGGATCTTCTCTATCTCCTCCGTCAACCCGATCTGGTACGGATCCCACACTGATGAGCAATACTCAAGTATAGGTCGAACGAGTGTTTTGTAAGCCACCTCCTTTGTTGATGGACTACATTTTCTAAGGACTCTCCCAATGAATCTCAACCTGGTACCCGCCTTACCAACAATTGATTTTATATGATCATTCCACTTCAAATCGTTCCGCACGCATACTCCCAGATATTCCCGGCTGGGTCGGGGATTTTCTCTGCTCAGGGACTGGGTGTTGTGTTGTCTTCATCATCATCCGGCGCGCAGGTCGCCCAATGTGGCGTCGAATGTAGTAAGACCTGCACCAAGGCGGCCGGACCTGCCCCGCAAGGGGCCTCCCGGCCAATGACGCCAAACACTCACTTCCAGTTCCATTGCGAGAATCCTGGGCTTACATTTGCGCAGTACAATCCCCGCCCGCAAGCGGCGAGAGTTTCTACAGCTTGTCTTCGTGCTTGCCGAGCCCTACGTTGCCTAACAGTGTCTCTGGATCTCTCCCCAACTGAGTACGTCTTGAGGATTATGGGCAGGGCTCTCCAACCATCTTGGGATTTCGACGAACTAACGCGCTAATTGAACAGTATTTGATACGATATCCAACAACTCTATCAATCGATGCCAAGCCGACTAACTACCTGCATAAGGGCCAGAGGTGGACCAACGCATTATTGACTTACTTGGTTTGTGAAGCTGTTTCTCTTGAATAAACCATCCAATTTTTCTGTACATGTAGATCGCATCTACCGATTTCCGTCGCAATCGGGTAATTCCTTCGCGGTGTGCCTTTTCGTTCTTGTCTTAGAGTGTATTAAAGTAATAGGAGTGCAAATTAACGCGTGATTAATACATTTTGACAGTTTTTGAAACATTTCACTTCCACACAAGAATAAACTGCTCAAGATAAAAGCATCTCAAACTACGAATTCCTTGAGCCAGCAACGAGCGAGGTACCTACAGAGGTAGGTACACTCGACTCCCATTCAGCTATGCAGATTTAGGTCTTCCGTGTTCCTAAATCGCTACACACAAATACTGGATGGTTATATGATAAGTACACGGACGATTTGTTCGTTCATCTTCAACTTCTCCCTGCTTGGCGCCCGTCTATGGTTACCACGTCGTCGACGAGACGTTAAATCCCAATTTTCCTTTCGTTCTTGAGACAACAAACCTCCTAGGACGTCATCTTAATTTTTATCGGTCCAAAAATGGTCCAAATGGCTCTGAGCACTATGGTTCTTAACTTCTGTGGTCATCAGTCCCCTCAAACTTAGAACCACTTAAACCTAACTAACCTAAGGACATCACACACATCCATGCCCGAGGCAGGATTCGAACCTGCGTCCGTAGCGCTCGCGCGGTTCCAGACTGTAGCGCCTAGAACCGCTCGGCCACAATATTTATCGGTGATAGGCCATATCCAACCTGCATTTAAAACCACTAAACTCTCTGCACGTACAGGATATTGTTCTTTTCTGTGTTGCACAACTGTGCGTAACTATTAGTGAGTTTCACAGAGGGCAGAAAAGTCTGCGAGATGGCAGGGGGCGGGGGTGAGGTAAACGCTGAGCACACACAGATACATCGTCATATCATCAACAGACGAGCTCTGCTCCTCACCTCTAAGAACGTCGGAATGACAAGGTATCAGGAGAAACTCGCATAACGGTTGTAAAGTTGGGTGTCTGCGTTAAAAACAGCAAGTTTGAGATAAGAGCCGTCAGAAGCGGTGCGCCCAAATCCTCCTGCGTAATTTTTAACAACTGACGTCGCTCAGCTATTGTGTTCCGTGTACCGTATCAGAGGACAATGACTCCTGTCAGAAGCCGCTATATCGGTTCCCTCTGATACCAGGCACTGGTGCGTAGCCGGTAGCGACGACAGTAAACAGGAGATTCCAGAGGCGAGGCAACAAACGCTGGTGATTAGGGAAAGGTGCCCGGTGGAATCACACCGAAAGCGGTGCGCGGATGAGGCAGGTTCCCCGATTGCTACATAAGCGCTCGCACACTGTCGGAAAACGCCACCTCACCAGAACTCGGTTAACCAGTGCGGCCGTGCACCATTCGTGGTGGTGAGCGATCGGGTACATGAGGACACCGAGACACAGAATACCACGTTTCATTTGGAAGAGAGGTTAGTGCCGATCGCGAAAGAACCAGCTTTTGCTTCATATTAACAGCGCCATGTGGTCAGCATCAAACCAAGATGGTCACGTGATGTTGGTAAGACGCTGTTATTTACATCTTGTGCTGGCACCAAAGCTTATGAACACTGAAATGGCGCCACATGCAGCCTGCACTTCTCAGATACACTTAACACACAGCTCTCACGCTTCGAAAAGGTAAGGCGCCATTCTGCTCAAAGGACAGATAAACCTTCCGATTAGGCTGCTGAACCTACCCTTCGAGTTATCTTACGCAACCGTCCGAACACGAGATTAAACCCCACAACCATCATTCTGCCCTATTCTCGTAATGTGAACGTAGCACTGAAATCTGGTCCTCTCACATTTTGCCTCTCACTCTAAATCCTCGAATGAAATGCACTCCGGTGCGATTGCTGCATCGGACAACCTTCTCCCACTCGTATCCTGTAGCAGCTCACGAAGTTTTCTGACGTCTTCAAACATCTACAACATCCACAATTTATCTCCTGTAAACTCCAGTTCCGACACTTACTTTGTATCCCCTTTCATTGGCACTCCTAACCTCTGCTGCTTCTGTATCAACACATCCCACATCCATTTGATCTCGAAAAATTCCGCATCCTTTCCCAGGGAAATTTCAAACCGGATTACAGATTAATCGCTTGTCGCATCTTACTTCACCGGCTCCCATCCCAAAATAAAGAGCCAGCCGTGGTGGCCGTGCGGTTCTAGGCGCTTCAGTCTGTAATCGCGGGACCGCTACGGTCGCAGGTTCGAATCCTACCTCGGGTATGGATGTGTGTGATGTCCTTAGGTTAGTTAGGTTCAAGTAGTTCTAAGTTCTAGCGGACTGATGACCTCACATGTTAAGTCCCATAGTGCTCAGAGCTATTTGAACCATTTGAACCAAAATAAAGCCTCCAATTCACACTCTCCCTGCCTAACCTCAGTCTTCCTCGTCTAAATACTACAAACCAACTCTTACTCCCTTTCCCTGTGCCACCCTACATCCATTTTCTTATTACATACTCTCCAGTACCTCCCTATTTTCAGTTACCATCATCATGTCAGTAATAATTAACCCGATTTAAGAAGCTGAGCATTCATAACTGACAACAAACAGAGAATTGTCAGTGACGCGAACTATACTTTGTTAATCATAAGAATAAACCTGATCTAAACATTATGCCATGTGTTCTTCCGCGTTTGCTTGAATCTCATTGGACTGCATTTCACGTGGAGAAGAAACCAAGCTGTGACCAGTACAGTTAAGTACGATCATAATGATACGTTTTACGTAGTGTTACACGTACACAGACTGAGCTACAACGCGGGTCAACAGCTTTACCGGCGCATTAAACTTGGGACAGCACTGGCCAGCCAGCGGTCCATCTAACCTGTAATGATGTCAGCACTTGCAGTTAGGACGTAAAAACAGCCGAGCGAAGAAACAATATAGCTTCAGATGTCATTTAATTTTTAAAGAGAATGAAGTAATGTTCGGCAAAACATCAGCACCACAGCGCGCTTCTTAGGTGAGCAGACGGAAAGTATAAAATGCTCTCGCTCTCACCTGACGTAGTATTCTAATTACAAACAAGAGTGATGAAAATTTCTAACTCAATCACAGCGCAATTTTTTCTGAGTGAGCTGTGTGTGATAAAAAAGCATACTGCATAGATTTCACTCTACTGTTAAATACTGAGGCCACTGAAGGTGTTAATTGCAGTCAGTCGTCTGGTAATCTCTTAGCTCCTTCCTTATCCGAATCGCAGAAATACATTTCAGCTCTGGACGTGTCACCTGCTACGTAGATAACGAGCCTGTCAACAATAGAATCCACGAAGCCAATCAAGCGCCGCTTTTTCTCCTTTTATGACTAGGCGTTCTATATCACGCCAGCGTTCGTCAGTGACGCGTGGAAAAGCTGCGTGCGTTAGTTTCAGTACGTCTGGAAGCCTAACATTCTTGTTATTTCTCGGGATAAATCCCTTAACTTGGCTCCAGATCAATTCTGTTGGGTTCATACTGCAGTGGTACAGTGGCAAACGTAAAAATGCAGCATTTGTATGGCGCGCTCGATGCTGTGAAAACGATTGTTTTTCATGTTTCTTCGACAGTTATCTACATCTGTGGTATAAAACGATGGACATAAAGCAAACAAAGAGTATTTGGTTCTCATTTATGTCTTAAAAAATTAAAATGTTATGTTTCCTTAATTTAAGCAACTTTTATTAACAGTCTTTCATAAAACATTGATAATTAATAATTTTTATTTGAAATGAAAACTGGAATTTTACATGCAATATGTAATTAGAAACAACAGGACGTGCATTATTCATAAAAAATGACGATGAACTTTACAATTACGAGATGTAGATTTTTCAAATTGAACGAGAGAAAATAAATCAATGACTCGGACGAGATATGAGCTAGCGATCAATGAACTGTAGTAAATAATAAGTCAATTACTCTACCGAACCCGCTTCATATCCAGTGGGTTTCGGTGGCTTTCAGGAGTGCTAGTTCTGCAAGTTTCGCAGGAGAGCTTCTGTAAATTTTGGAAGGTAGGAGACGAGATACTGGCAGAAATAAAGCTGTGACGGCCGGGCGTGAGTCGTGCTTCGGTAGCTCAGATGGTAGAGCACTTGCCCGCGAAAGGCAAAGGTCCCGAGGGTCGGGCACACAGTTTTAATCTGCCTAGAAGTTTCATATCAGCGCACACTCCGCTGCAGAGTGAAAATCTCATTCTGGAAACATCCCCCAGGCTGTGGCTAAGCCATGTCTCCGCAGTATCCTTTCTTTCAGGAGTGCTAGTTCTGCAAGTTTCGCAGGATAGGTTCTGTAAAGTTTGGAAGGTAGGAGACGAGATACTGGCAGAAGTAAAGCTGTGAGGGCCGGGCGTGAGTCGTGCTTCGGTAGCTCAGTTGGTAGAGCACTTGCCCGCGAAAGGCAAAGATCCCGAGTTCGAGTCTCAGTCGGGCACACAGTTTTAATCTGCCAGGAAGTTTCATATCAGCGCACACTCCGCTGCAGACAGAAAATCTCATTCTGAATCTAATTTAGTCCCTCGGAAAGCTTCAAAGCCGATTATCCCTGTAAATTTATGAAAAACACCAAGAACAACCTATTTCTCGGCAGTTTGTGACCGTGTTCCACACGCGTCTTTCAATACGGAACAGGAAGCAGCCTCAGCCATTTTCATACTGCGCATTTAACAGCACGACAATCACAGCACAACAGTGCATAGGCTGTGACTGTACACAGTTTTGTAAATATAAACTGCGTAGTTAAAGCGTGATTAAGAAAAACGTTGATGGCTGTTAATACATTTGTATATTTTAAAGTTTCATTTAACATAACTTAGTAATAATATAACTAATGCGTAGATAGGACCTACTTCCAAGAGCGTAACAACACCAGTGTACGTGTGCTACGACTTCTGACCAATCATCACGTTTGTATTTGTTTTTCATCAGGTTTATTCTTATGATGAACGGAGTTATAGTGCCTGGCTGGATCGAATAGTACTGTTCTGAAACATAGCGCCAAATGACGTGTCTGACTTGTTGATGTCATTCTTTTTATATTTTACATTGCAGCTTTCTGATGCAACGCTCCCTTAAGCGATCGGATGAAGTGCGAGATTACCCGGCAGCGCGTTGTATCAACTTGGTCTGTGAGATTATCTGACAGCAGTTTCTAGGTAGTGAAGTCTGACATGCGTGGAGACATGTTCCGAGTCGTACCGTGAAAAGCCAACTGGCATGGAAGAAGCTCGTCGGACCGTTCGCAAAACAGGTTGATGGCTCTAGTCGTTAGCGTGCGTCAGCGTGAATGTCATTTTCTGGTAATATTACGCTGCGTGGCTAACTGTAGCTGGGACTGACACTTTGTTGCCCAGTGGCATATTCTCTTACACCTTAGTTAATTTATTTCCAGTTATTCTGTTCATAGGCACACGAAATGTCTCAGTCACAATGCCATGTGACAGACATTTCGGGTCCCTATACCAGAATATTTAAAAATACACTGAAGCGCCAAAGAAACTGGTACAGGCATGCGTATTCAAATACAGGGATATGTAAACAGGCAGAATACAGCGCCGTGGTCGGCAACGCCTATATCAGACAAGTTTCGGGGGCAGTTGTTAGATCGGTTACTGCTGCTACAATGGCAGGTTATGAAGATTTAAATAAGTTTGAACGTGGTGTTATAGTCGGCGCACGAGCGATGAAGTGAGGATTTTCCCGTAAGACCATTTCAAGAGTGTATCGTGAACATCAGGAATCCGGTAAAACATCAAATCCCCCACATCGCTGCGGCCGGAAAAAAGATCCAGCAAGAACGGGACCAAAGACGACTGAAGAGAATCGTTCAACGTGACAGATGTGCAACCCTTCCGCAAATTGCTGCAGATTTCAGTGCCCGACCATCAACAACTGTCAGCGTGCGAACCATTCGACGAAGCATCATCGATATGAGCTTTCGGAGCTGACGGCCTACTCGTGTACCCTTGATGTCTGCACGACACAGAGCTTTATGCCTCGACTGGGCCCGTCAACACCGACATTGGACCGTTGATAACTGGAAACATATTGCCTGGTCGGACGAGTCTCGTTTCAAATTGTATCGAGCGGATGGACGTGTACGGGTATGGAGACCCTGCATGTCACTAGGGACTCTCCAAGCTGGTGGAGGCTCTGTAATGGTGTGGAGATGGTGCAGTTGAGGTGATATGGGACCCCTAATACGTTTAAATACGACTCTGAGAGGTGACACGTATGTAAGCATCCTATCTGATTACTTACATCCATTCTTGTCCATTCTGGATTCCGACGGACTTGGGTAATTCCAGCAGGACAATGCAACACCCTACACGTTCAGAATTGCTGCAGAGTGGCTCCAGGAATACTCTTCTAAGTTCAAACACTTCCACTGCCCACCAAACTCCCCAGAAGTGAACATTATTGAGCATAGCTTGGATTCCTTGCTGCTTGCTGTTCAGAAGAGATCTCCACCCCCTCGTACTCTTACGGATTTACGGACTGTCTTGCAGGATTCATGGTGTAAATTATCTCCAGCACTACTTCAGACATTAGTCGAGTCCACGCCACACCGTGCTGCGGCACTTCTGCGTGCTCGCTGGGGCCCTGCACGATATGAGGCAGCTGTACCAGTTTCTTTGCTTCTTCAGTACGTATTACGGAAGGAGTATGACGACACTGATTATACTTTCGTTCCAAATTAAAATAAGGGTAATGTGGCAAACTAGTCCGTTTTGAAGTGAATGTTATTACAAGAAAAGTGTTTTAGTATCCGTTAAGATTAATTAATTTAAAGAAATCCGCTTCAATTGTACCAATTATTTATTAAAACCACGAGCAGTTTCGGGATTTTAAAATCTCGTCCTCAGGTGTATAAAATTGTTGTATTTGCGTAACGCATCATGCGGTCGGGCAGCTGCATGTATGAACGCCAAACACGACTGACAAGAGCCAAGCAGTCACTCGGCGGAGTGTGATAACTGTGAACTGCAACTAAATGTGGAATAAAGCAATGTTCTTCAGTAAATTTGAAGGGCCAGTAGCTTTTCATTGCAGTAGTAACGAGTCACCTATGCATCTAGCTGGAGACGATGTAGTATGAATTAGGATGTGGTATATTTATGGGGACATGAACTAATAGACGGGATGTAGGTGTCGGGAGATAAGCAGGACTAGAGTTATATAGGGGGGGGGGGGGGGGGAGGAGCCTCCGAAATGGGCCATTGAGGTAGTTTATGGCTGATCTGCTGGGTAGAGCTCTGAGGTTTCTGTGGGGAAAGATGTGGCTTGTTTAGACGTGAAAGGAAGGTGATAGTTCAATTTGCTCATGATAGGCGAGACAAAAGGTGTTTGGACTCAATTTATCAGGGACGTAGGGCACGGATACGGAGGGCATGCGTGAATGGCGTTGTGAAACGGATAATCAGAAGCGGACAGATGAAACGATAACGGCTTTGTGTGCTTGAGCGAGAACCTGGGAATTTGCAGCTTGTTCAGTAAACAGGAGGTTCAAGATTTTATGCGAAATCTTTCATTTTTCTCACTTGTTTCAGACTGTGAAGCGTTTGAGCGTCTACATAAACCTTAGTTACAAATCGCAAAACATAAAATTCCAGAGGGCGCAGCATTTCGGAACAGTAGCTTATGATGGCACCATAAGTGTGGTTTGAGGAAGGATCTTACAGTCTTTGTTGAACGGCGCCTTCAAAGGGATAATACTAACCGTGGACCCGGTATCCCGTAAGTTAGACGCGCCACAGGATCGAAGTAAATGGTCAGGAAGCTGAATCTTTTTTGGCTGTGTAACAATTTGGCTAACACGTGGTTCCCGAGCTGGCCATTGTTGAGCGCCGACAGTCCTGTACAACCAGGCCATACTTCCTTGACCACTGTGCGGCGAGGCAGTTGAGCGTTGTATGTGTCAGGGAACGGGGATCTTGGCTTAACTTCGCGCATCGCGATGAGCGTTAAACTGTCTGGTGGTTTGCGACAAGGTCCTCGACACAGATGAACGGAGAAACATTCATTAGCGGGAAAACACTGGGGGTCTACCACACATCGCCATCTACATGTACATGCTAGAGATGGGCAAAACTGTTCTTTTCAGAGATTGGATCAGAACTGTTCACTACCTGAAATGAATTAGCTCTTTTTCATGACTCACCACTCATTTACAATAGAAAATAAATGGAAGGCACATTGCCCTTTAAACTTGGTTTATTCCAGTACTATACCTGTATTTTGATCTTATTTGATCCTATTTTGAAGTAACACAGATAATGAGTAAGAATTTTGTATTGTTTATTGAAATTTCCACGATATGACAAGTTTTTTGATTATTGATTTATTTTGTACTATCGTGGTTTTTGGGTGATTGGAAAATGTTGTAACTTGAGATTTACATTAACAATATATTTGGCTATAATGTATTAAAATTCCATTAACCTCATACAAATAGATCGCAAGCCATATATTTTTAAAGTGAACGTTTACTTCCGAAGACGCCTAAAATCGCAAAATCCGTACCAGAATAAAAAAAAAAAATTTGACTGTAAAACGAAAGTGCTGCATATAGCCTTACGCAGAATAAAACAAGGAAAATATTGGTGTATCACATTTTGCAATACGTTTATCGGTTCGCTCGTAATTAAAGCGTAAATTCGAGTGTCCATAATAAAAATCCTATAGTAAGAGGAGTCATCAGGAACCTAATCTAATCAGTTTAAACAAATAAAAATAAAATAAAAACAATTGATGTATACATAACATAATAATGTAATATACATAGCGGTATTACTACGAAGAACAATATCCAGTAGGGACGAACTCCGATGCAGAGGCGCTGAGTCGAGCAGGTCGAGCCGCAATCTGTATTACTGCGTGAGCTGAGGCCGCAGAGACCAGAGTGACACATGAGTCGCTTTGCTCAACGCTCTGGCTAGAGTCGAGACGGTGGGGTGAGTGTTGAGTGGGCGAGTTCCGAGGGCGGGGGGAGCGGTGAACTCACCCGCTCCGAGACAAATCGTCCGTTCCCTTGCGAGCAGGTTGTTGCAAGTAGTTCCTATGTTATCCGCTAGGTGGCTCTCTGTCCTGTTGCTCGCATCAACTGCCCAGAGGGCAGGACGTGCGACTGAAACGATCGCCGACAGAGTGCGATGCCAAGTTAAGCTGCGCCAGACACTCACTGCATGCAGCAGAGGACGCACAGAGACGGCACGGCATATGTGAAACACAAAATCCGATGGGGCACTGCACAATGCAGGCAGCCAAGGCAGAAGCAGGGCAGAGGCCGGCGCTGGCTGTGTTGTGTGGCGTGCACTGTGCTCTGACCAGTAGAGGCGCTGCTGATATGCTCCATCTCTCTCTCTCTCTCTCTCTCTCTCTCTCTCTCTCTCTGCTGTGGGAAACGTTTGGAGCTACCGTTCTTTTTTTCTGAATCACTGATTGTTCACTCCTTTGAAAGATTCAACTCTATGAATTAGTTCAAGAGCGGTTCCCCCATCTCTAGTACATACATCCTCCGCAAACTGCCTTACGGTGCTTGGCGGAGGGTACACTGTACCACTACTTGTCGTTTCCTTTCCTGTTCCCCTCGCAAACAGAGGGAGAGGAAAACGACTGTCTGTATGCTTCCGCATGAGCCCTAATTGCTCGTGTCTTATCTTCAAGATCACTAAGCGAAATATATGTTGGAGACAGTACAATCGTCCTGCAGACGGTTTCAAATGTCGATTCTCTGAATTTTCTCAATAGCGTTCGTCGAGAAGAACGCCGGCCTCCTCCAGGGATTCCCACTGGAGTTCGCGAAGCGCCTCAGCATTACTTGCGTGTTGTTCGGACCCATCGGTAACAAATCTAGCAGCACGCCTCTGACTTGATTCGATGTCTTCCTTTAATCCGGCCTGGCACGCATCCCAAACACTTGAGCAGTACTCAAGGACAGGTCGCACTAGCTTCCTATATGCGGTCTCTTTTACAGATGAAGCACACTTTCCCAAATTTCTCCCAATATATCGAAGTCGACCATTCACCTTCCCTACCACAATCCTCACATGCTCGTTCCATTTCATATCGCTTTGCGACGCTACTCCCAGATATTTAAAAGACATGACGCTGTCAAGCAGGACACTACTCCCGAACATTGCGGTTTTTTTTTCTACTCATCCGCATTAGCTTACATTTTTCTACATTCAGAGCTAGTTGTCATTCATCACGCCAACTGGAAATTTGGTCTAAGTCATCTTATATCCTTCTACAGTCACTCAATTTCGACACCTTCCCACACACCACAACGTCATCAGCAAACAACCACAGATTGCTGCAAACCCTGCGTGCCATGCCATTTATGTACTGTATATAGAAAATAACATTTGTCCTATCACACTTCCCTGTGGCACTCCAGACGATACCCATGTCTCTAATGAACTCTCACCGTCGCGGAAAAAATACTGTGTTTTATTACTTAAGAAGTCTTCAAGCCACTCACAATTCTGGGAACCTATTCCACATGATAGTTCCTTCGTTAACTGTCTGGAGCGGGGCACCGTGTCAAAACCTTTTCGGAAATCTACATATGGAATCCGCCCATTGCCCTCAATTCCATAATTCGGAGCATGTCCTGTGAGAAAACGACAAGCTGAGTTCCACACGAACTATTCTTTCTAAAACCGTGCTCATTCGTGGTCATAAGATTCTCGGTCTCAAGGAAATTTATTTTTTTCTGAGAATATCTTCCAGAATTCTGAAGCAAACCGACATTAGACTTATTGATCCGTAATTTTGCGGATTCGTTCTTGTACACTTCTTATCGTACTATCAGTTTAATAAGTCACGGCTGCAAAATACTAACACGAATTCTTTACAGACGAATGGAAAAACTAGTAGAAGCCGACCTCGGGGAAGATCAGTTTGGATTCCGTAGAAATATTGGAATATGTGAGCCAATACTGACCCTACGAATTATCTTAGAAGCTAGATTAAGGAAAGGCAAACCTACGTTTCTAGCATTTGTAGACTTAGAGAAAGCTTTTGACAATGTTGACTACAATACTCTCTTTGAAATTCTGAAGCTGGCAGTGGTAAAATACAGGGAGCGAAAGGCTATTTACAATTTATACAGAAACCGGATGACAGTTATAAGAGTCGAGGGACACGAGAGAAAAGCAGTGGTTGAGAAGGGAGTGAAACAGGGCTGTAGCCTCTCCCCGATGCTATTCAATCTGTATATTGAGCAAGCAGTGAAGGAAACAAAAGAAAAATTCGGAGTAGGTATTAAAATCCATGGAGAAGAAATAAAAACTTTGAGGTTCGCCGATGACACTGTATTACTATCAGAGACAGCAAAGGACTTGGAAGAGCAGTTGAACGGAATGAATAGTGTCTTGAAAGGAGGATATAAGATGAACATCAACAAAAGCAAAACGAGGATAATGGAATGTAGTCGAATTAAATCGGGTGATGCTGAGGGAATTAGATTAGGAAATGAGACACTTATAGTAAATTTTGCAAAAACAGACATAATGTCTGATTGGGATACCAGCAATCAGTGATTTTATAATGTTACTTTATAATCAGTCTTGATTCCAAAATTTTTTATTCATGTGACCGGTTTCGGTTCATTCAGAACCATCTTTAGATCTGATATTTCAGTTACAGGAGTAACCCGTCCAAATCCAGCAAATTTCACATGCTGCGTCACATCAGCATGTGAAATTTGCTGGATTTGGACGGGTTACTCCTGTAACTGAAATATCAGATCTGAAGATGGTTCTGTATGAACCGAAACCGGTCATATGAATAAAAAATTTTGCAATCAAGACTGATTATAAGTAACATAGTAAAGGAGCAAAATAACTGATGATGGTCGAAGTAGAGAGGATAT
Source organism: Schistocerca cancellata (assembly GCF_023864275.1). Lineage (NCBI taxonomy): Eukaryota > Metazoa > Arthropoda > Insecta > Orthoptera > Acrididae > Schistocerca > Schistocerca cancellata. Next base: position 553,608,468 of record NC_064632.1, read on the forward strand.
AAAATGTAGACAGGCAATGGCAAGGAAAGCGTTTCTAAAGACGAGAAATTTGTTAACATCGAGTATAGATTTAAGTGTCAGGAAGTCGTTTGTGAAAGTATTTGTATGGAGTGTAGCCATGTATGGAAGTGAAACATGGACGATAAATAGTTTGGACAAGAAGAGAATAGAAGCTTTCTAAATGTGGTGCTACAGAAGAATGCTGAAGATTAGATGGGTAGATCACATAACTAATGAGGAGGTATTGAATAGAGTTGGGGAGAAAAAGGAGTTTGTGGCACAACTTGACTAGAAGAAGGGATCGGTTGGTAGGACATGTTCTGAGACATCAAGGGATCACCAATTTAGTATTGGAGGGCAGCGTGGAAGGTAAAAATCGTAGAGGGAGACCAAGAGATGAATACACTAAGCAGATTCAGAGGGATGTAGGCTGCAGTAGGTACTGGGAGATGAAGAAGCTTGCACAGGATAGAGAAGCATGTAGAGCTACATCAAACCAGTCTCAGGACTGAAGACCACAACAACAACAACACTTCTTATGCACATGAGTCACCCGCGCTTGTTTCAGTCTCTTGGGACTTCGCGTTGGGCGAGAGATTCGTGATAAATGCAAGCTAAGTAAGGGGCGAATGCAGCAGAGTACTCTCTGTAAAATCGAAATGGGATTCCATCTGGTCCTGGGGACGCTAGTTGTATTAGGCTTGTACAGATAAGATAGAGCTCTATTCGATCGATCGTTATTTCCATGACTGCTCGTGGGAATATACCATCAGTCGAGCCCCCTCCTCCACAGCCCGCCAACAAAAGCAACCATTGTAAGCAGTTTGGGTAATAAAGATCCCCAATCAACTAAAGAAGAGTGTAAGCGTAGCCGTCTTGACTAGTTATCGTCGAAATTACGAGATTCGATCGTAAATGGACGCTACGAGGGTGTCAAGTATGTATTTTTCGTAGTTAAGTGCAAGAAAGTAGTTTCGAAAAGATTTCATCTTCCTGATGGCCTTCAAGGTTTAACCAACTTCTTAATATCGTTAAAGAGCAATAGATCATTATAAGCAGAAACAGCGGCGTAATATCATGCTAAAGTGTAGCTCACTCTTGATTTCAGTGAAGACGTAACATGGAGTGACAATGTGCAACGAGGTACTACAAGGGATTCATGAGAAAGGAAAGGAGAAAAGCGCGAATGAAGTTCATAGTATACCGTAGCGTGTGAGCGTTAAATCTGAATGAAACGGGCCCATTTAGTTTGGCATTACATTTGCCAATCACGCTGGACACTGCATTAAAGCTGGATTTTTTACATTAATATTCATTCCAAACCTCATCAGCTGTGTCAGGTGCCAGAAATGCACGCGTTTCATTATGAACCTAATGGTCTTGCAACATCTCGAAAATAATGATGACGTATCATGCTGGCAGAACGAATCTAAATGCATCTAACTAGTACGTAAATTTCTCGGATGGAAACCTAGTGTGTAATGAGGAATTCCCCGTCTCCCTGGTTGATAAGAAGATCCAGGAGCTGAAGATGATTAAATGCATGTCTTATGCTAAGAAAGAGGGCGTGCAAGTCCTTTAAACCCCTTAAATTTACAACGTCCTTTACGGTCGTATTCAAGAAAAGCACTGAAAAAGAAGTTTATCATCTCAGACTCGGGCCACAGATGGTAACACAAACAAACGTTCATGCAAGTGTACTTGCAGAAGTAGATTTACTGATGAGCCTGCTGTTACTCCAAGGCAGATCCAACGATCAGCAAATCTCCAGCGTCTGAAGTTGAGACACAAGTACTCGTAGAAGAGAACCAACCAAAGAATGATGTGTCTCAGCTTGAGTCAGTGCCATCGTAAAATGGAAGGAGACAAAAGCGAATCGACGGAAAAAAATGCTATTCCAGCTGATAAGAATCCTGTGATTTACACTCAGGTCTTCTGAGTTGGATGTTCCAAATTGTGTAGGAGAAAGTGGCAGAAAGAAACCCATAAGATGGCTATTTTTTGGTGATGTTATTGGAGGTGCTAACATTTGTAAAGGAAAATGATATATTTGTGGTTAGAAAAACAGGTGTTAGGCAACAGTATGTGTGTCTGCGATGGCAGCACTGTAGAATCGTATTATCTTCGACATCAATAGTGAAAAGCTTGAGGTGTGCAGCAGACGGGGTTCGTAATGCATGGACGCACTTTTGGAACTATGTGAGCTGCAGATTTATTACGAGGACGAATGATGACTCAAAACAAGGGTTGGATAGCATACGGGCATAAAAAAAGTTTTGAAATGAAGAACAAGGTATTATTTGATGAGATAAAAGGTTTATTCTTTTATTTTTTTAGACTTGTATTGTTGGTCCACTTCACCCCTTTCACAGTCGAGTTTTTGATACTTCTTCTATTGATTGATCTTCTGAGTTAATTTACAGTGTCGTGGAAATTATTAGATTAAATGAATTTTCATATTAGAGTCTATAATTGTTTTCTTTGATAAGTTCCTTCCTAATTAAAATTTCAGAACTTAAAGGCTGAGTCATGTACACTCCTGGAAATTGAAATAAGAACACCGTGAATTCATTGTCCCAGGAAGGGGAAACTTTATTGACACATTCCTGGGGTCAGATACATTACATGATCACACTGACAGAACCACAGGCACATAGACACAGGCAACAGAGCATGCACAATGTCGGCACTAGTACAGTGTATATCCACCTTTCGCAGCAATGCAGGCTGCTATTCTCCCATGGAGGCGATCGTAGAGATGCTGGATGTAGTCCTGTGGAACGGCTTGCCATGCCATTTCCACCAGGCGCCTCAGTTGGACCAGCGTTCGTGCTGGACGTGCAGACCGCGTGAGACGACGCTTCATCCAGTCCCAAACATGCTCAATGGGGGACAGATCCGGAGATCTTGCTGGCCAGGGTAGTTGACTTACACCTTCTAGAGCACGTTGGGTGGCACGGGATACATGCGGACGTGCATTGTCCTGTTGGAACAGCAAGTTCCCTTGCCGGTCTAGGAATGGTAACACGATGGGTTCGATGACGGTTTGGATGTACCGTGCACTATTCAGTGTCCCCTCAACGATCACCAGTGGTGTACGGCCAGTGTAGGAGATCGCTCCCCACACCATGATGCCGGGTGTTGGCCCTGTGTGCCTCGGTCGTATGCAGTCCTGATTGTGGCGCTCACCTGCACGGCGCCAAACACGCATACGACCATCATTGGCACCAAGGCAGAAGCGACTCTCATCGCTGAAGACGACACGTCTCCATTCGTCCCTCCATTCACGCCTGTCGCGACACCACTGGAGGCGGGCTGCACGATGTTGGAGCGTGAGCGGAAGACGGCCTAACGGTGTGCGGGACCGTAGCCCAGCTTCATGGAGACGGTTGCGAATGGTCCTCGCCGATACCCCAGGAGCTACAGTGTCCCTAATTTGCTGGGAAGTGGCGGTGCGGTCCCCTACGGCACTGCGTAGGATCCTACGGTCTTGGCGTGCATCCGTGCGTCGCTGCGGTCCGGTCCCAGGTCGACGGGCACGTGCACCTTCCGCCGACCACTGGCGACAACATCGATGTACTGTGGAGACCTCACGCCCCACGTGTTGAGCAATTCGGCGGTACGTCCACCCGGCCTCCCGCATGCCCACTATACGCCCTCGCTCAAAGTCCGTCAACTGCACATACGGTTCACGTCCACGCTGTCGCGGCATGCTACCAGTGTTAAAGACTGCGATGGAGCTCCGTATGCCACGGCAAACTGGCTGACACTGACGGCGGCGGTGCACAAATGCTGCGCAGCTAGCGCCATTCGACGGCCAACACCGCGGTTCCTGGTGTGTCCGCTGTGCCGTGCGTGTGATCATTGCTTGTACAGCCCTCTCGCAGTGTCCGGAGCAAGTATGGTGGGTCTGATACACCAGTGTCAATGTGTTCTTTTTTCCATTTCCAGGAGTGTATTTCCCTGGACCAACTGTAGCTAATTTTTAGCAGTTTTTGTTTTTTGTTTTTTAGCTTTGCGGAGTCTTGCGGTATTGCTGTTTCTGCCAGTTCTTCATTTGGCGGGTGAGATTCACATTACGTGATAGTTTCGTTTCCTTTGCGCAAAGTAGGTTCTGTCAGTTTCTTTACTTTACCAAGGCTGTATCTCAGTGTAGGAATTGTCGTGTTTTAGGTTACTTTCTTATACAGGTCGAAGTTACGGTTCCGTTCTTTTATACGGCTACGTCTTTTTTAACAGTTCGCAGGGACCAAGTCTACTGAGTGTGAAGTTATTGGGTTGCTTATTTATTTGCTTACGAATGAGATCAGTTTTCACATATACAGGATTCCTTTCATTTTCTTGTAAGTAATGTGGCTTTGAGATCAGTAGCACATTTAGGTTGTCAGTTCATATTCTCAGGTTTGTGTTTAAGGTAACATACACTCATGTAAAGACTACTCACTTACAAATCTCGGTTGGTTGGTTGGTTTTTGGGGAAGGAAACCAGACAGCGTGGTCATCGGTCTCATCGGATTAGGGAAGGATTGGGAAGGAAGGCGGCCGTGCCCTTTTAGAGGAACCATCCCGGCATTTGCCTGGAGTGATTTAGGGACATCACGGAAAACCTAAATCAGGATGGCCGGACGCGGGATTGAACCGTCGTCCTCCCGAATGCGAGTCCAGTGTCTAACCACTGCGCCACCCCGCTCGCTTACAAATCTCAGCGAATCCTGAATGGTTTCAGAACACACATTTAGGAATTGGAACTGTTAGAACAGGGATGACCTTGTGACTGTGCGTCACCAAGAGATGCAGTACATTTTAAACCAGATCACGCCCCTGAGTTCTGGCGATACTACCTGTTCCGAAGGGATAGTGTAAATGGTTAGAGGGCGAAATGCATTCGTCATTTATGTGAATTACATTTAACACACAACCCCTGCTCATCTCACAACAAATATTCAGACAGTTGCTGTATAAAGTGCACATTCGATTTAAGGATACAATGTAAAGCTGTGAATTCTCCCAATCCTTCCTGTTTGTAGGATACCTTAATACACACGGTGTGTTGTGGAGCTCTACATTAATGTATTTTAGTGGTTAAATTGTTGCCATTTCTGATTAGGTGTAGTGTATATACACAATAACGAAAACTCTTACTGTTCATCCATTACCTTCGTCATTTTCACAAATACATCGACAAAAAATATGTCTATTATAGGCACACAATTGTAAATGGGGTAAATAACGAGTGAATCGTCAAATCGTGCCCAGAAAATTTTCGTACAGTGTTGTGTTATCAATACTAATGCTTTTTATATTATTTGAAACTGTGCAATATACACTGAAGAGCCAAAGAAACTGGTACACCAGCCTAATATCGTGTAGGACACCTGCGAGCACACAGAGGTGCCGCAACACAACATGGCACTGACTCGACTAATGACTGAAGTAGTGCTGGCAGGAACTGACACCATTAATCCTGCAGGGCTGTCCATAAATCCATAAGAATACGGGGGGCTGAAGCTCTCTTCCGAACAGCACGTTGTAAGGCATCCCAGATATGCTCAATAATGTTCATGTCTGGGGAGTTTGGTGGCCAGCGGCAGCGTATAAACTCAGAAGAGTGTTCCTGGAACCACTCTGTATTAATTCTGTACGTGCAGAGTGTTGCATTGTCCTGTTGGAATTGCCCAAGACTGTCGGGATGCGCAATGGACCTCAATGGATGAAGGTGATCACACAGGATGCTTACGTACGTGTCACCTGTTAGAGTCGTATCTAGACGTATCAGGGGTCCCGTATCACTCCAACTGCATACACCCCACACTATTACAGAGCCTCCACCAGCTTGAACAGTCCCCTGCTGACATGCGGGGTCCATGGATTCATGAGGTTGTCTTCATCCGCTCGATACAATTTGAAACGAGACTCGTCCGACCAGGCAACTTGTTTCCAGTCATCAACAGTCCAATTTCAGTGTTGACGGGCCCAGGTGAAGCATGAAGCTTTGTGTCGTGCAGTCATCAAGGGTAGATGAGTGGGCCTTCGGCTCCGAAAGCCCATATCGATTATGTCTCGTTGAATGATTCACACGCTGACACTTGTTGTTCTCCCAGTATTGAAATCTGCAGCAATTTGCGGAAGAGTTGCACTTCTGTCGCGATGAACGATTCTCTTCAGTCGTCGTTGGTCCCGTACTAGCAGGATTGTATCCGACCGCAACGATGTCGGAGATCTGGTTTTTTACCGGGTTCTTGATATTCACGGCACACTGTGAAATGGTCGTACGGAAAATTCCCACTTCATCGTTACCGCGCAGATGCTGTGTCCCATCGCTCGTGCGCCGACTATCAATCTTGATAACCTGTCATTGTAGCAGCAGTAACGGACATAACTGCGCCAGACCCTTGTTGTACTATATAGGCGTTGCCGGCCGCAGCGCCGTATTCTGCCTGTTTACCTATCTTTGTATTTGAATACGCATGTCTGTACCAGTTTCTTTGGCGATACAGTCTAATACCAAGACGCTGGTAAGACAAATACGAATAAAAAAGCAATAGTTTTCAGTGAAACACATGATCCCAATTTTCATGTTTTTGTTTTCGATGTGGAAAAAATTTCACTTAACTGTGTTAATTTGTGGCCGCGTGTCACCACATGTAGGAATGTAACAGTTCTAAATCAGTATGTTCGATCTCTGCTCGGTCAAATTATTTTGTCTTTCGCTTAGGAAGACCTTGACACCTGGCAATGTTTTGTGGATATTGGGATGTGAAGTTGCGCCTTTATTTTGTTTGCTCGTTATATAGAGGAATCCCCTTCAACTAGCCAGTAAGTCATTTCTTTTACTTACGATACATCAATGCCGTGTAAAGCTCTGCAGGTTTCCAATCAGTTTTAGAGTTGATAACTTTGTTATTTGTTTGTTACAAATATCCGTCGTAATAGCATTGGAATAACAATGGCGCCCGTACTCGTTTGACGAACGCTGGCGGCAAGCTACGGAGAGTGAAATGTGATTGCTTAACTGCTTACGTCCTCGAAGGTATCGAAAGAAGCAGCATTAAAACCTGTACCCAGTGACTCAGACTGAGCTGATCCACGTTTGCTGAAACAGCTTCAGCTGAATACCAGGAAGACTGCTATGTCGCTATCAAGACGCACTGCTCCACCTGCTGTGCTCAGACGGGGCGGTGTTGCTAAGGCGTCAGATACCAACAGATAGGGTACGGCATGCTGGGTTTTACAGGAACAATGTACACATCGTAAGGGTTGTAATGCATCGGGCAGACGATGGGCAGCGAGCCAAAGAAGACTGGCGGCGTGATTCATACCTGCCGAAAAGGAATTGGACGGAACGAAACATCAAATCATTGCGCAGTTCATTTGAAATGGTGGCTTTTGCACAAGCTGTCAACGGAACCAATCGTGGGCTGGAGAGGTCCGTCAACGTCAAGGTATCTCGGGAAGAAAGTCTTTGCGTTGACTATGGTGTCGTCGTCTACAACATCGGAAGCTGACGTAATGCCGTTCACTCATCTTATAAAAGTTTTGTTTCTTCTCAGTCTTATTTTATTATTTTGCTGTATTCTCGTGACATACTGCAAATGTCCCTCGATGACTTGAATATTTTTACCATCCACTTGTAAACTACGGTAGTTTAAAAGAAAAACACCTTTTGCACCCGGACGTTTTCACCGTATTTACAAAGCATCTTTAGTGGGTATCCTCAAATATTACACTATTTTTTCGTTTGCACATATAGGTTATCGTTTACACGTACAGGTTATATATTTAAAACAGTTAATTGAGGTTTTTATAATAAAATGGAATCGTACTTAAAGAACAGCGTTTAATAAGTCAGCATTTGTAAGCCTTTCTCTCTTGTGGCAAAGTGGTTGAATGCTTGCTGTTTTCCTGTAGGTCACTCGTATAGCACCGTAACTGCCTTTCTCCGTGTCGCAGCTCTATTGACGAGATAAATACAGTTTTTTAACCTTTTTTTTAGTGCTTGGAGTGAAAAAAAGCTCTACATTAGATTAACTTCTGGTTGTTCAGTCATGTTACAAGTTATTTCTTTGCACTACTGCAATTTCAGGTGTGTGATCACGTCGAAGTCTAAAAGTTTTCTGTCTGTACACACGTCGTCGCCGTATCCGTACGTTAGGTCGTTTAACGTTGGTAACATCTGTAACATGAATTACACTGAATCACCTGCACAGAGTGTACACAACAAGCGATGTGGTGTGATTTATGTTAAAGGTGTTACCAACCTTAAAAGACCCAACTTACGGGTACGACGGTGACGTGTATACATGTCAGAAGATTTTTAGAGGTGTATCCCATAGCAAAGTATTTGTGGTGTCTGTAGCATCGTACAGAGTCATATACACAGCGCATTGCATTGTACACTGTCGGCAATAAAAAAAATCGCAAAACCAAGAAGGAGTTGATGAGTACCTAGCAGAACATGAAAGTACTGTGGTGCATATGTTAGTCCTATACTTGAGCCATATTTGTAATTTTTCCTTTAAGAACAGGCAGTTTCCTGAACGATTGAATACTCAGTAGTAAAGCCACTTTATTAAAAGGGTTAAAGGGATAATGTAGACTATTTTAGACCTATTTCTATGCCATCAGTGTTTGATAAAGTTATTGAAAATTCTTTGTATGTAAGGATAATTTTCCTATTCAGTTTTAGACTATATTCTCTTTTCTCTTAGAGGTACTGGATGGATTAAAGAAAAGCTTTCGAACGCTAGACATCTTTTTTGATTTAACTAAGGCGTTTCTGTTGATCACGACATATTACTCCAGATGGTCATTATCCACAGTGTTGAGAATGGCTGAATGGCTATGATGTGGGGTCTGAGTGGACCACAGTCAAGGGGGGGGGGGGGGGGGGTGCCCCAGGAATCAGTGCTGGGGCCACTCCTGTTCCTTATTTATATAAATGATATGCCCTCCAGTACTACAAGTGATTCTAAAATATTTCTGTTCGCTGATGACACTAGGTTGGTAGTAAAGGACGGTGTGTGCGACACTGGTACTGTATCAAAAAGTGTAATTTATGACATAAATTCATGGCTTGCAGAAAATCAATTAATGCTAAATCAGAGTAAAAATCAGTTTTTACAGTTTCTAACACACAATTCAACAAAACCCGATGTTTTAATTTCACAGAATGGGCATATGATTAGTGGAACTGAACAGTCCAAATTTCTAGGAGTTAATATAGATAGTAAGCTGTCGTGGAAAGCCCACATTCAGGATCTTGTTGAAAGACTTAATGCTGCCATTTTACTGTTCGAACGGTATATGAAGTAAGTGATAGTTCGGCACGAAAATTAGTCTACTTTGTTTATTTTCATTCGCTTGTGACGTATGGTATTATATTTTGTGGTAACTCTTCCCATTCTCAAAGGATATTTTTGGCTCAGGAACGGGCGGTTCGGGCAATAAGTGGTGTGAGTTCGCAAAACTCTTGTCGACCCCTGTTCTCTAGTCTGGGTATTCTGACATTGGCCTCTCAATATGTATATACAGTATTCTTTAGAGTCGTTTCTTGTTAACAATATCAGCTCAGTCGCAAGAATTAGCAGCTTTCAATCAGTCCAATGTGCATTTAGATCGCGCTTGCTTGACTCTTGTGCAGAAAGGTGTGCAGTATACTGCTGCATCCATTTTCAATAAGATACCACAAGAATTTAAAAATCTTAGCAGTAATCCACGATCCTTTAAAATCGAAGCTGAAGGGTTTCCTCATGGGTCCCTCCTTTTATTCTGTCGAGAAGTTCCTTGAAAAATTAAGCTGATTGTTGTGTTGTTGACTGTGTTTACATAAACTTATGGCTTGTCTTTTTTGTGTTCATAAATATTGTAGTTTATCTGTTATTACTTTTATGTTGTAATTTCATGTACTGACATGTATCGTGACCTTTGAGATTTGCTATTCACTTTGGTCCTACAGAACTAGACGTGTAAAATAAAACAAAAATAAGAGTTGTGCGGCATAACGAAAATTGCTAGATGCGTTTCTGCATCTGAAAGATGATATTTATTCAGATATCGCACCAGTCGCACAAGAGAGGTGCTAGGAGGGTCAATAAGAGAATGCAAATCGGCTCTGCTTTAAATACACAATATAACAGTCGTGAGCGTTTATTATCTTTGAGCTTGGACGTGGTGGGTTCATGTTAGGCAAGAGTCCCTTTACGCTTACGAAGACGCCATTATCAACACCTCCCTGAGTTTGAACGAGGTTGAGTAATAGGGCTACGAGAAGCTGTATCTTCCTTTTGCGATACTGCAGGAAGTCTTGGCAGGAATGTTTATGACTGCTGGCAGCCGTGGTCACGAGAATGTACAGCCGCATGAAGACCGGGCTTCGAACAGTCACGTGACATTATCGATAGGGAAGACCATCGTATTCGGCGCGTGGCTCTGGCATACCGCACTGCACCTGCTGCAGCAATTTAAGCAGCAGTTGGCGCCACATAGCCCGCTATTCACTTAAACATTATACAATTAGCTGGGTATAAGCGTAAAATATCTTGTGACACACTCCATGCTGAGTTTTCCTCATTTCAGCCGGGCTTCATACCATCTCGTTGAACGAGAACTGACTAACACCACTTTATTTCTTTTAATGTAGTATATCTATAGAGCATATTTGTAATTGCACAGCATAAACGTAAGGAATGGGACAATAGAATAAAGAAACAATTACAACACGCGTGCGGAAGTATTATTAGTAATAATAATGTTAATAATAATATAATAATAATAACATAATAACATTAATAATAATAACTAATAATAATAATTGACTGCAGATGGCAGCTCTGCGTACATTACATGCGTGTGTTCTGGCTAGATTCTCGTGTTTGTGCTCACGTACCGCTGTTACGCAACTTGAATCCCTAGGACATGATTGACATTCTCGTCGAACTGTTGAATGGCAATTGTGTACGTCCAACAACGGAAATAACTGAAAACGAGAGAAAGTGTGCAGCATTCTTACTGGACATAACTGATCAATGAAATACGTTAAACATCATAGAAGAGGAAACATTAGATATCGACGAGCGCATACCAAGTGGTGCGGAATCGTTCGTTTGTGACGTAGTGAATGGGCTAAAGTCGACGTCTTCGATATCGTCGCCAGAAGAGTCCTCGAGCGATGGAAATGGTGAAATGCCACAGAAGGAGAAAACGGAAATGCTCAAGTATTGGCCTAACGTCAAAAATCAGCCGAAGTCAACCCAAACATTTGCACATCGCACGATGTCTACAGTGATAAACAGATTTCGCACTAGCTGCCTGCGCGGTATAGGAAACGGCTGAGGGAAAGCGGAGAGTTAATGTCTGAAGGAGACCTTCAAACACTGCCGCCAGGTAGGTCGATGTGTTCACGATGTAGACATCAAACTGTGGGCGAAAACAACAGCGAGACAGTTAAATTTCCCAAGATTTGACGCCAGTGACAGTTGGGTCTTGCGCCGGAAGCGTAAAAATACACTACTGGCCATTAAAATTGCTACATCAAGAAGAAATGCAGATGATAAACGGGTATTCAGTGAACAAATATGTTATACTAGAACTGACATGTGCTTACATTTTCACGCAGTTTGGGTGCATAGATCCTCAGACATCAGTACCCAGAGCTACCAACTCTGGCCGTAATAACGGCCTTCATACGTCTGGGCATAGAGTCAAACAGAGCTTGGATGGCGTGTACAAGTACAGCTGCCCATGCAGCTTCAACACGATACCACAGTTCATCAAGAGTAGAGACTGGCGTATTGTGACGAACCAGTTGCTCGGCCACCTTTGACCAGACGTTTTCAATTGGTGAGAGATCGAGATAATGTGCTGGGCAGGGCAGCAGTCGAACATTTTCTGTATCCAGAAAGGCCCGTACAGGACCTGCAACATGCGGTCGTGCATTATCCTGCTGAAATGTAGGGTTTCGCAGGGATCGAATGAAGGACGGGCGCTGATAACCTCGCTGTTGTGCGCCCTAAAACACCAATCATCATCATCATCGAATGAAGGGTAGAGCACGGGTCGTAACACATCTGAAATGTAACGCCCACTGTTCAAAGTGCCGTCAATGCGAACAAGGCGTGACCGAGACATGTAACCAATGGCATCCCATACCATCACGCCGGGTGATACGCCAGTATGGCGAAGACGAATACATGCTTCCAACGTGCGTGCACCGCGATGTCGCAAAAAACGGATGCGACCATCATGATGCTGTAAATAGAACTTGGATTCATCCGAAAAAAATGACGTTGAGTATACCATCGCAGGCGCTCCTGTCTGTGATGCAGCGTCAAGGGTAACCGCAGCCATGGTCTCTTAGCTGATAATCCATGCTGCTGCAAACGTCGTCGAACTGTTCGTGCAGATGGTTGTTGTCTTGCAAACGTCCCCATCTGTTGACTCAGGGATCGAGATGTGGCTGCACGATCCGTTACAGCCATGCGGATAAGATGCCTGTCATCTCGACTGCTAGTGATTCGAGGCCGTTGGGGTCCAGCACGGCGTTCCGTATTACCCTCCTGAACCCACCGATTCCATATTCTGCTAACAGTCATTGGATCTTGACCAACGCGAGCAGCTATGTCGCGATACGATAAACCGCAATCGCGATAGACTACACTCCGACCTTTATCAAAGTCGGAACCATGATGGTATGCATTTCTCCTCCTTACACGAGGCATCAACAACGTTTCACCAGGCAACGCCGGTCAACTGCTGTTTGTGTATGAGAAATCGGTTGGAAACTTTCCTCATGTCAGGAAGTTGTAAGTGTCGCCACCGGCGCCAACCTTGTGTGAATGCTCTGAAAAGCTAATCATTTGCATATCACAGTATCTTCTTCGTGTCGGTTAAATTTCGCGTCTGTAGCACGTCATCTTCGCGGTGTAGCAATTTTAATGGCCAATAGTGTATTATTAGTAATAATAATAATGTTAATAATAATAACAACATAATAACATTAATAATAATAATAATAATTACAATAATAATAATAACTGACTGCAAATGGCAGCGCTGCGTACATTAGATGCCCGTGTTGTCGCTAGATTCTCATGTTTGTGCTCACGTTCCGCTGTTGTGCGACTTGAATCCCTAGAACATGATTGACATTCTCGTCGAACTGTTGCGTAGCTATTATTGTGTACCTTCAATAACGAAAATAACTGAAGACGATAGAAAGTATGCAGCATTCATATTGGGAATAACTGATCAATGGAATACGTCGAACATCATAGAAGAAGAAACATAAGGTATCAACGAGTGCATACCAAGTGGTGCGGAATCGTTCGTTTGTGACTAAGTGAATGGGCTAGTGTCGACGTCTGCGTTGTCATCGGCAGAAGAGTCCTCTAGCGATGGAAATGGTGAAGGAGAAAAGGGTAATGATTTATTCAAGACACGAGAAAAAAAAGTATTGGCTTAACTTCAAAAATCAGCCAAAGTCACATCGCACGATGTCTGCAGTGAAAAACATATTTCGCACTAGCTGTCCTGCTCGGTATAGGAAACGGCAGAGGGAAAGCGGAGAGTTAATGTCTGTGAAGGAGACGTACAAGCATATTGCAGTGCGTGTGATGGAGACCTTCAAACACTGCCGCCAGGTAGGTCGATGTGTTCACGATGTAGACATCAAACTGTGGGCGAAAACAACAGCGAGACAGTTAAATTTCCCAAGATTTGACTCCAGTAACAGTTGGGTCTTGGCCGGAAGCGTAAAAACAATATTGTAAGCCGTAAGATCAAATCTTTTGCAACAGTGAAAATGTACCACACGAGAAACAACATCCAAAGAACGGTACAGGACTGGCAACAACAAATCGTGGGCTTATGACAGCCAACACAGACGCAAATATCTACAACGCCGACGAAAGTGGATTCAACAAGGAGATGTGTGTGGGCCGCACTCTTGCAACTAGAGGTTCTTAACATACACTCCTGGAAATGGAAAAAAGAACACATTGACACCGGTGTGTCAGACCCACCATACTTGCTCCGGACACTGCGAGAGGGCTGTACAAGCAATGATCACACGCACGGCACAGCGGACACACCAGGAACCGCGGTGTTGGCCGTCGAATGGCGCTAGCTGCGCAGCATTTGTGCACCGCCGCCGTCAGTGTCAGCCAGTTTGCCGTGGCATACGGAGCTCCATCGCAGTCTTTAACACTGGTAGCATGCCGCGACAGCGTGGACGTGAACCGTATGTGCAGTTGACGGACTTTGAGCGAGGGCGTATAGTGGGCATGCGGGAGGCCGGGTGGACGTACCGCCGAATTGCTCAACACGTGGGGCGTGAGGTCTCCACAGTACATCGATGTTGTCGCCAGTGGTCGGCGGAAGGTGCACGTGCCCGTCGACCTGGGACCGGACCGCAGCGACGCACGGATGCACGCCAAGACCGTAGGATCCTACGCAGTGCCGTAGGGGACCGCACCGCCACTTCCCAGCAAATTGGGGACACTGTTGCTCCTGGGGTATCGGCGAGGACCATTCGCAACCGTCTCTATGAAGCTGGGCTACGGTCCCGCACACCGTTAGGCCGTCTTCCGCTCACGCCCCAACATCGTGCAGCCCGCCTCCACTGGTGTCGCGGCAGGCGTGAATGGAGGGACGAATGGAGACGTGTCGTCTTCAGCGATGAGAGTCGCTTCTGCCTTGGTGCCAATGATGGTCGTATGCGTGTTTGGCGCCGTGCAGGTGAGCGCCACAATCAGGACTGCATACGACCGAGGCACACAGGGCCAACACCCGGCATCATGGTGTGGGGAGCGATCTCCTACACTGGCCGTACACCACTGGTGATCGTCGAGGGGACACTGAATAGTGCACGGTACATCCAAACCGTCATCGAACCCATCGTTCTACCATTCCTAGACCGGCAAGGGAACTTGCTGTTCCAACAGGACAATGCACGTCCGCATGTATCCCGTGCCACCCAACGTGCTCTAGATGGTGTAAGTCAACTACCCTGGCCAGCAAGATCTCCGGATCTGTCCCCCATTGAGCATGTTTGGGACTGGATGAAGCGTCGTCTCACGCGGTCTGCACGTCCAGCACGAACGCTGGTCCAACTGAGGCGCCAGGTGGAAATGGCATGGCAAGCCGTTCCACAGGACTACATCCAGCATCTCTACGATCGTCTCCATGGGAGAATAGCAGCCTGCATTGCTGCGAAAGGTGGATATACACTGTACTAGTGCCGACATTGTGCATGCTCTGTTGCCTGTGTCTATGTGCCTGTGGTTCTGTCAGTGAGATCATGTGATGTATCTGACCCCAGGAATGTGTCAATAAAGTTTCCCCTTCCTGGGACAATGAATTCACGGTGTTCTTATTTCAATTTCCAGGAGTGTAGTTTTATTATTTGCATTATTATTAATACTTCCGCACGTGTGATGCAATTGGTTCTTTATTCCATTGTCCCGTTCTTTACGTTCATTCTGTGAAATTACAAATGTACTCAATAGATTTACGATTTTAAAAGAAATAGAGCGAAATCAGACTGCCAAGAGGACATTGCTGTAAACTCCAAACAGCCCTTTACATGTCATAAACACACTGTCCCGTGTAATACTTTCGCACATAATACAGCATATACAGTCTGGAACCGCGCGACTGCTACGGTCGCAGGTTCGAATCCTGCCTCGGGCATGGATGTGTGTGATATCCTTAGGTTAGTTAGGTTTAAGTAGTTCTAAGTTCTAGGGGACTTATGACCTCAGCAGTTGAGTCCCATAGTGCTCAGAGCCATTTGAACCATTTTAATACAGCATAAACAAATTAATTACGTTATCGGAATTTTAACCTGGGACCCACGGGAACTATGCGTATTAATGACTCACAGACATGCTTTTGATGTGCTCTGGTAGTTCTGGTGTTACTTTCAAGTAACGTTTACGTCTGTTCCGCTGGGCGACAACACACAGTACAAGCCAGATCGGTGTTTTGGTTATTATTCTATCGACATGCAACGTTCGGTACAAATCTGAGTATCTGACATCCGGAGGTTTGGGTGTAAGGACGCTCAGCAAAGACTCCAGATGAAGTCCTACGAACACAGTCTCCTACCGTGTCTTCCACTCCAAACACAAAGCGTTCACAAAAATCTTGAACCTCAGCAGTATGTATCTGCTATTCTATCGGTAACTGGAACTGTACTCTCTGTGCCGCTCGAGGTAGACCCGCGGTTTAAGGCGCCTTGCCACGGTTCGCGCGACTCCCCCTGTCGGAGGTTCGAGTCCTCCGTCTAGCGTGGGTGTGTGTGTGTTCTCCTTAGCGTAAGTTAGTTTAAGTTAGCTTAAGTAGTGTGTAAGCCTAGGGACTGATGGCCTCAGCAGTATGATCCCATAAGAACTTGCCACAAATTTCCAAATTTTTTGTACTGTCAGTCAACTAGACCGTTTAATTGATTTTGATAGTTGTACACGCTATCTCTCACTGCATCTCCATAAAAACTCATTGACACTCATGTGGCAACAACTCCTTTCTTCCCAAAACCAAAAGGAAACAATCGCTGTGTTTCTCAGACTGCGTTTTGTGCATTTATTATTTTTAAGTATTATGATATTTTGACTACGTAGGCTTTCCCGGCGTAATAAGTCTTGAAAGTCTCTTCGGGTTTGCTGCCGGATCCTAAAATCAACTTGACTCGATATTTCGGAGATCCAACTGTTCGCCATCTTCAGGAAACGCTGCTTCTGCTGATGAGTCCCGCTGAGAACTGACGCAAGATTGCAATTCGACGTCCTATATACGCCACCGTTCAGTACACGGCGCATGCGCCGCCCATCACGGTTTCTGGCTTCCAATTCCGTGTCAATGTGGGAAAGCTTACGTTGGCCGTTCTATTCGCACAGTGAATGACAGGTGTGTGGAACATCGCCGTCACACGAGGCTACAACAGCCGGAAAAATCGGCCGTAGCAGAACACTGCCTAAATGAGGGACACAAAATGAAATTTGAGGAAACTGTTGTAATTGCCAACATTTCCGGTTTTTGGAATAGTGTGTATAAAGAGGCGATTGAAATTAGGTTGGCTGATAATTTAATCAACAGGGACAATGGGTTTCCTCTTAGCAAAACGTGGAATCCTGTATTATCTCGCATCAAAACTGAACGTTCTTCGATGCGGCCTTGATTGCGATATATCGTTGCCAGCAGTGTTTCACTAAGGGCGGCGCCACCTCCCTGTTATGGAAGCCAGAAACCGTGATGGGCGGCGCATGCGCCGTGTACTGAACGGTGGCGTATATAGGACGTCGAATTGCAATCTTGCGTCAGTTCTCAGCGGGACTCATCAGCAGAAGCAGCATTTCCTGAAGATGGCGAACAGTTGGATCGCCGAAATATCGAGTCAAGTTGATTTTAGGATCCGGCAGCAAACCCGAAGAGACTTTCAAGATTATGATATTTTATCATTATTATGCTTTCTATGTTGTTATGTATGTGCAGATGCTAAACCAAGCAATCTTAACCCAAGAAAGCAACATAAACATGTGCTTCCATGGCAGATGGCAATGACGAATGTTTGTTTCACATACAACTCGAAACCCCACATCTACTTGCAGTAATCGCCCCTGGATATCTGAGGACAGATAAATTCCGAAACACTTCATATGAGCAATAAAGTCATTCCTTGCCTGACGTATTACTTTTACCATTCCGACCCAGTCACCCTGAATGCACAACTATTGATTATTATAACAGTGGTCGTTTGCCCCCCTGCATGATTTGTCACTTTTATATTATTGAAATTAAAACATTCTCGAAAATTTGGGAATCTCCGGAACCGATGTCTTGCCAGTATCAGTGTCTATATCAGGCAAAAATCGTTTAGATACTCGATTCCCGGGATAGATGAAATGTCTGTACACATAATGAAACTGTTACGGAACCCCCACTGCCCGAGTCCTACACGGAGCTGGCCAGTTTTTCTTATTTGACTGAGAATTATTTAAGTTTAAAAATGTTGTAAAAAGTGTAGAAATGAATCCTGTTACAATGGCTCCTAAACAAGTGACGAGATATGGTAATTCCATCAGACCAAAAACAACGACCATAAAATACACAAAACCACCATCTGCTAACATTACCTTGTGATCCACTACTTAGTGTTAATACTGCTGACACACTAATCTGATGAAAAAGGCCTAAATGGCGAAATTTTAGGAAACGCATTATGACTAAAGCACCGCATACATTATCTAAGCAATAAAAAGATTAACACGTTAAAAAACAACAACAAAGCAAGGAAATCAATTTCTAGCCCTAACATAGGAAGAGAAACCAAAGGAGTGTCTCTGTGTTCAAACAAAAAAATTAATGTGGACATAACAAGCACATATGAACGTCTTCGTCATAATCATCCCCTAGACCCTCATATTTGTTGAAGTACCACTGAAGACTCAAACAACACTATATCCGCTTTGTTTCAGTGCAACTCTGTTATCATATTCACAGTCAGAATTGCACACGGAACTTGTAAAGTTGCCATGACACTTGGCGTTTCTTCCCCCCTTTCTTGCCCCACTACTTCTCTGTGATTTTTTTAGAAGATGAGTCAGGTTCAGGACCAGCACTCCGTGTAGTTAGGAATACGGTATGCACCTTGTGCAGACTGTGATTTTCTGCGAGTGCTCCTAGCTGGGAATGGTTCACACGCGAGGATGAACAGTATTTGCTCTTCCTCTGAGGTCCGACTAAGTTCAGTAACTGGTTTATCGGTGACTGAAGACTATGGTCTCTGTTGGAATAGTATCTCTGTTAAAAAGAGGTATTCCGGTGTTAAACTCATTACGGCATAACAAGGTTTAGTTGACAATCTTTTCCACCATTTTAGTTCCATAATAAAAACATATTTACTTGTTACGTACTTCACCACTTCGATGAACTATTTTATTTAATCACCTGTTTTGTCTATGTTTATTCTGTATATATTTGAGTGGTGTCTGTTCTGCTGGACATATCGAACAGAATATACAACAATGTAAAATATTCATTTCTGTAAGAGCGCGACGAGTCCTTGACGTTTGTTTCAGTGAGAATGCACTAATGCCGTCCGAACTCCTACGTGAATCTGTAGTTTGCGAGTAGGGGGTTAACGGAAGAGGGACGCTGCATGGCAACGTGCGATAACTTCGAACTTTGAGTCTGTCATGGACGGTGTCCAGACGGCTGAAGTAGCGGCAGCCATGTAGGTTTAAGTTCGGTTTTGTTTCAATCGTTGGGAGTAGCAAGCTGTAAGATTTCAAAAATAAATAAATAAATTTTTACCAAAGTTTATTACTTTTTTTAAAGACTCTACCACTTTTTTCAGGAAAATTGGACACAGTCAGCTACAGGCTGGGTAGAGACAAAGTGTGCAGGGGTCGAATCCCGGGGCCTGGCCAGGATGCCTCCCCCGCATATCAGTGCGCTGGTCCCTCACAAGGTAGCGACCGGTTTTTTTCTAAGTTTGTTTTTTTTATTATCATCATCATCATCATCATCATCATTTAAGACTGATTATGCCTTTCAGCGTTCAGTCTGGAGCATAGCCCCCCTTATACAGTTCCTCCATGATCCCCTATTCAGTGCTAACATTGGTGCCTCTTCTGATGTTAATAGGTCTCTACCCAGCCTGTAGCTGACTGTGTCCAATTTTCCTGAAAAAGTGGTAGAGTCTTTAAAAAAAGTAATAAACTTTGGTAAAAAAAGTTGCATACATGTCCCGTACTGCATCCGCTAGCGTATGCGCTTGACTTGTAGAAAGTCGTAGGTTCGAAACAGGTGAAATGCAACTAATTTGTTTATTTCTTAGTCTAATCAATAGACTCCGATTATATTTTTGATCACTTAATTGGTATAAAGATTTTTTTTTTACTTCCAATACTTTGCTGCGTCACTTACATCCTCGTACTGACTTTTTTTCTTTCTGTCATTCTTTTTTTGTTTGGAAAATGGCTGTGTCGCCTACAATTTTCTACCAAGTGTCAACCTGGACTGCTAATCGGTTGGTAGTGCGCCAGCTCGTGTAACTCTATTTCATATAAATATATTTATTACGGTAACTCTCGTCAAGAAAGAGGACAAATTGCAGAAAAATGCGAAAATAAAACATGAGCAGGCTACTTGTGCTATCTTCTGCATAGCTCGGAAAGTTTAACTCACGGAGACTAAAACAGTAACAGGCCGTTGTACTATCACAGCTTAGGGGTACTACGGAATTAGGCGTATTACCCTACGATCCTGCAAGGTCGAAAGACCTATATGTATCCTCTCGGGAGCTAGTTGTGTATGACCGTTAGGATCTTGCAAAGATTAAGTCGCCCGCCCACTGAATCCATCGATTCCGTGTCTGCTTGTAATTCGTGGGATCGTGACCAAGACACACAGTAATATTCTGGCACGATAAACTGCAGTTCCGATAACCCACGATCCTGCTGCTGTGGAATTGTGATATGTGCGTGTCGTTATTTCTCCCTCTTATGCGGGGCTTATACGATTTTCACCCAAGCAAATGACACTCAAATGCGATTTGTGAAGGAGAAACCCACTGAGTGATCTTTCCTTACGTACAGAATGTATCTGTCTACTTTGTGTGCTCTCGCTGAAATGCTAATCATTTGCTTATGCAAGCACGTACTACAGGACATGCCGTTTATTTTATGCCGCCTTCGTGGTGTTGTTATCTTAACGGCTAGTAGTGTTTATTTAATCTCATAAAACATACCTGAAATGTAAAAGCTTGGAGTCGCAATCGAACGAGTGCTATGGAAACCACAGTGAAACTTAAAAATCTTTTGCTTGCAACAGTTAGGTACACCACCCAGCTACACTACTGGCCATTAAAATTGCTTCACCAAGTTACATTTTCACGCAATTTGGGTGCATAGATTGTCAGAAATCAGTACCCAGAACAACTACCTCTGGCCGTAATAACGGCCTTGATACGCCTGGGCATTGAGTCAAACAGAGCTTGGATGGCGTGTACAGGTACAGCTGCGACACGATACCACAGTTCATCGAGAGTAGAGACTGGCGTATTGTGACGAGCCAATTGCTCGGCCACCATTGACCAGACGTTTTCAATTGGTGAGAGATCTGGAGAATGTGCTGGCCAGGGCAGCAGTCGAACATTTTCTGTGTCTAGAAAGGCCCGTACAGGACCTGCAACATGTGGTCGTGCATTATCCTTCTGAAATGTAGATTTTCGCAGGGATCGAATGAAGGGTAGAGCCACGGGTCGTAACACATCTGAAATGTAACGTCCACTGTTCAAAGTGCCGTCAATGCGAACAAGAAGTGACCGAGATGTGTAACCAATGGCACTCCATACCATCACGCCGGGTGACACGCCAGTATGGCGATGACGAATACACGCTTCCAATATGCGTTCACCGCAATGTCGCCAAACACGGATGCGACTATCATGATGCTGTAAATAGAACCTGGATTCATCCGAAAAAAATGACGTTTTGCCATTCGCGCACCCATGTTCGTCGTTGAGTACACCATCGCAGGCGCTCCTGTCTGTGATGCAGCGTCAAGGGTAACCGCAGCCATGGTCTCCGAGCTGTTAGTTCATGCTGCAGCAAACGTCCTCGAACTGCTCGTGCAGATGGTTGTTGTCTTGCAAACGTCCCCATCTGTTGACTCAGGGATCGAGACGTGGCTGCACGATCCGTTACAGCCATGCGGATAAGATGCCTGTCATCTCTACTGTTAGTGATACGAGGCCGTTGGGATCCAGCACGGCGTTCCGTATTACCCTCCAGAACCCACCGATTCCATATTCTGCTAATAGTCATTGGATCTCGACCAACGCGAGCAGCAATGTCGCGATACGATAAACCGCAATCGCCATAGGCTACAATACGACCTTTATGAAAGTCGGAAACGTGATGGTACGCCTTTCTCCTCCTTACACGAGGCATCACAACAACGTTTCACCAGGCAACGCCGGTCAGCTGCTGTTTGTGTATGAAAAATCGGTTCGAAACTTTCCTCATGTCATCACGTTGTAGGTGTCGCCACCGGCGCCAACCCTATGTGAATGCTCTGAAAAGCTAATCATTTGCATATCACAGCATCTTGTTCCTGTCGGTTAAATTTCGCGTCCGTGGCACTTCAACTTCGTGGTGTAGCAATTTTAATGGCCAGTAGTGTACATAGTCGCTGCTCCGACTTAGACATTTGTCGTAGAATTGTACCAACTGTCCTATATCCTTGTCATAGAAGGCAGCCACCTGTGCTTTCCGCCATTCTCTGTGCTGGTCTGCGCCCCATTTTCTGTGCCAAAATGTTGTCTCTATAACCAGAGGTTCATGCGAGCCAAGACTGGGCTGTATGGTGGGTGATCAAACACTTCCCGTCGAAAACACTACAGAAGCATCTTCATTGCCCCTGCAGGGAGCGGTCGACAATTGTCACGATTAAGGGAAGTATGACAGTTACGTTATGTGGGCTGCATGAAATCAGGCGTAATCTATCGACGGGCACTCATACATGTCTGGAGACACTGTTTTCTAGGCATATTTATGTATTCCACTGTGCGCGAAAAACCAAAAAGAGCGACTTGATGCGATGACAGGTAAACCAGACACGCTGTCCAACACATCTGTGCTAAGCTTCATTGTATTTTCACTGGCATTTGCATTTCGCGACGAATCGGATCCAAATTAATTTATGAAAGAGCAGATCACGATGAATTAATATATATTTTGTTTCTTCTGCTGCAGGCGATGACTACCAACGCTGAGAACGTCCTTCCTGAGTGGCTGGACAAGAATTTTGCAGAAAACTCACTGAAGGAGTCCAGCACTTTCGAAGACTTCAGCGTCATATCGGTGGACGTCCAACGAGCGACAGCTCCGGGTGACAACTACGTGAGCGAAATCTATCGCATGTCAGTGCAACAGCAGCACAAAATCAAACATTACAAGAGGTACGTGTCGTTAATAATAAAATGCCTTCCAAGTAGCGAAGTGATGAAGAAAATGGCGCAGGAAATGCAAGCCTTCGAGCAGGAGACTCTCATGTTCTGCGAGACCATTCCGGCGATGTCGCAAATCCTGGAGAAGGCAGCCCCCGGTAAATACACGCAGCTGTCAGCAAAGTGTTTCGCCGCTGGGCAGGAGCCAGTGAGCTATGTAGTTCTCGAGGACTTGAAGGCCAGAGGGTTCGCGCTGGCGAACAGGTCCAAAGGACTAGACCTTGCACACGCCAGACTCGTGGTTAGAAAACTGGCAGAATTCCACGCGTCTTCTGTTGCTCTTTACGAGCAGAACCCAGCAGCGATGGACAACTACAAGATCTTCCGACTGTTCGAAGGACCCATTGCCTGGCGTATACGGTCCTTCTTGACACAAGGCTGCAAATTACTTGCAGATCAAGTGGAGACGTTAGAGGAATCGTACTCAAAGTACGCACCCAAACTGCGAGCTCTCTCAGAAACCATATTTCCACGCCTGGTGGAGATGTCCAACCGAGAGGGAAAGTTCCGCGTGCTAGCTCACGCTGACACCTGGGTTAACAACATCATGTTCCAGTACTCTGGCGGAGCCGTCCAGGACGCGGTTCTACTCGACTTCCAGGTGTCAGCGTACAGTTCGCCTTCGATCGACTTACAATATTTTACTCACACGAGTCTCACGGAACAAGTGTACGCCGACCACTTCACAGACCTTCTAAAGGAGTACCACGACCACTTAATCGAGGTGATGCACGATACTCGTGTCAGTGCAGACAAACAGATGTCCTTCGAGGAGCTTCTGGAAGACATGGAGGCGCATGCGCTGTTCGCAGTTTTCGCATCGGCGGCGGTGCTACCAATTGTGCGCGTCGACGGGGAATCCCAATTTGACGTGGAGGCCTCTATGAATGGAACTGTATCTGATAAAAACAGGAAAGCCTTTGCGGGTGCGTCGTACATGAGAGCTATGAAACAGATACTCCCAGAATTTGAAAAGAAAGGCATATTATAAGCTTGGTAACTGTCCACTGTTATTCAAAACAAATACAAGTATTTTACACGATTAAAAATATTAAGTAAGATAAGGTAGAGAGATCTGAATTTCTACACCTTTTATTCCTAGTATCAGTAATTCCTCTCCCAAACACCCAACTTTAATAAAATTTCAGGCCTCCTATCACCAAACTTTCGTCCACAATGACAACACTGAACATTATTACCGTAAGTATATAAACATGTGTTTTCAACAAACATTGTCAGAACATATGTAAGTTTTTGTATCTTTGTTACTATTCTATTAATAGCTGAAAATGACCAACTTCGCTTACTCTGTTTCTTCAGTTCATTTTTTCTGAATTTCTAAAGAAATGTGAAATTAACCGTCTAATTCGTATACCATCTAACTTAATGGAAGTGTAGTCTAATAAATTATGAACTGCATTTGGTGTTCTGATTTCGGGTACAAAGACAAATAAGTTTTGTGGTTGGCGACTCGAGAACACGCTACTTATAACTGTCCGTGCTGGAAACATGACTCCTTTAAATTCACTCTGCAATGTTGTAACGTTTGTCTTTGTGCTTTATTGCTAGCCATACTGTTCGCTGTCTTGACGGAAACTGAATCCTTCTAAGGCTGATCGACAAGTTAGCTGAAATAAGTGGAATTAGTGGCAGGAATACTGACTTTCCTATTTTTTACTCTGGTTAATAATTTACACTTATAAAATGTTGTACGAGGGCAAACTGGTAACGTTGAGCGTATTTAGGAATTCCGTTGGGAAGTTCACACTTCCGTCTAGTTTCAGAATAAAAAGAGTCTTGGTTGCGAAGTTATTTAATATCAATAACTCTTTTCATCCTTTTCAGGCATCATCAGATTGTGTAAAAGTAGTTGGATATGAAATCCGTCCGTCATAAAGCCATTTTGTTGTTGTGGTCTTCAAAAGACTGGTTTGATGCAGCTTTCCATGCTACCAATCCTGAGCAAGACTCTTCATCTCCGAGTAACTACTGCAACCTACATCCCTCAGAATCTGCTTACTATATTCACCTCTTGGTCTCCCTCTACGATTTTTACCTCCCACACTTTCCTCCAGTACTAAACTGGTGATCCCTTGATGTCTCATAATGTGTCCTACCAACCGATCCCTTCTTCTAGTCAAGTTATATCAAAAATTTCTCTTCTCCGCACTTCTATTCAGCACCTCCTCATTAGTTACATGATCTACCCATCTAATCTTCAGCACTCTTCCTTAGCACCACATCTCAAATGCTTCTATTCTCTTCTTGTCTAAACTGTTTATTGTCCATGATTCATTTCCATACATGGCTACACTCGATACAAATGCTTTCAGAAGGGACTTCCTGACACTTAGATCTACACTCGATGTTAACAAATTTATCCTCTTCAGAAATGCTTTTCTATCCATTACCAGTCTACATTTTATATCCTACCTACTTCGACCATCATCAGTTATTTTGTTTCCCAAATAGCAAAACTCATTTACTACATTAAGTGTCTCATTCACCGGATTTAATTCGACTACATTCCATTATCCTCGATTTGCTTTTGTCTATGTTCATCTTATTTACAAAATGGAAAATGGACGTAAAAGTAACTGGACATCTAATCCATCTATCCGTAGTAAAAACACATGACATTCTACAGGTTTTTATGACGGGTGGATGGATTAGATACTCAGTTACTTTTGCGTCCATTTTCATTTTATGTGGCTTTATGACGGATAGGTTACATATCCGGCTACTTTCACAGAATCTGAGTGAAACGAACTATTGATTTGCTATTTATATTAAATGAAGTCGCAAGCGAGACTGTTTTTATTTTGTAATAATTCGAAACCGGTTGCTGTAGCACCTTGCCACAGTAGAATAGAAAAGTTTTACTTCCGTCTTCGTTTACCATAGTATCAATGGATTTAAATATGTTTTCCATGCCTTGGTATCATTTTCTGAATTCACTTATTTGTTGACTAAACTGCGTTATTTTTTGTTGCTAAAACTGTTCGCTCTCACAACCATTCCTTGTTGTTCCTTTGTCTTTACTAAGCTGCGCAACACACCGTTTAAGACGATTTTGGCGGAGTACGGATCAGTGCAATATTTGCCGTTTCCCAGTTGTATTCTAGAACGTTGCAGAATATTGTGGAACATTCAAAAACATTCGTTAAGAATCGCGAATATTCTTAAAAATTCGAGAATATTATAGAACCGCTTCGAACTTCTTCCCATAAAAAATATATTGATGCCAAAGGGACAGGGGATGTTCTGATGACCAACATGATGATCAAGCACCTGCCGAAATATCAGTGACTAGCGGTGGGTGATTTCTGGAGGCAAATCTGTGACGGGTTTTCTTAGAAATAAAATGGGTGGTTTCCCTCGTCTTCCCCTGTAGGTTGGGAATATATAAAGGACTAAGAACTACGTAGATGTGGTTAGGGTCAGTGGTAAGGTCATGGTTCATCCTGGATTAGCTCGCATAGGCAGAGTCGCTAAATCTCTGAAACAGGACTATACTTCACTCGGATTTTGAAAGAGTTTCCATACGCTTGCAATAGGGGAGCAATGGGGACAGACCGTTAAGAAGATCATGTGATGGATCTCCAACTTTCAACTGTGTAACACGATTACTGATGATGATGGTTCTCGAGGTATTGTCAACTTCTCCCACGAACACTGTTATATTTTTATATGAATACTGATTACAGGACTATGAACAGTCACTTAAAGCAATGACACCCATTTAATATCGGAAAGTATGAGCACAGAAGGTTTAAGAATGGATATAAAACTAATCGTAGGACAGGTAGGCCCTATACTGGAAGAATCCTCAAGAACTATCTAGTAGTCCACCCGTAAGTGAGGTAAGCTTACAAAGTCATCTTTCGACCGATACTAGTTTGTTGCTCGACAGCCCGTCAATAGAGAGGACTGACAGCAGAAACAGAGAATATACAGAGAAGAGGAGAGCGTTTCACCACAGGTTTGATTAGTGAGAATGAAAGGTTCATGGAGATCCTCATGTAACTCCAGAGGCACACACTACAAGGAAGACTTTGCGCGTCACGGTGTCATTTACTGTTGAAATTTCGATAACGTACTGTCGTAACCGGACCTGGGTCACCATATACTTACTTTAGAAGCTCACTCTCAGACCAGAGGTGCCAAAGGATCTTGAGGTAATCCGTTTCTTGGTACACAAGCGGCTGCGTACAGGAGTGAAACGGCGGCAGGGTCAAACCGAGATTTTACAGATCTCTGTGGTTGGAGACAGAATGACTAGGGTGTTAGGCTAAGGAGGAAGATGCGGTGGTGGTAAGGGAAATGAGACTCTGGGCAGTCTTACTGGTGTGCTTTTTATTACCTCATCGTGTGTTAGTAAGAAACTTGCAGAAGAACACAGACTCTGGTTTTTATAAATACATAATTAAGGCTTGCTAGGTTCTTCAGTCAGTTACGAGAAAAAAAGCCCACTGCCGGCCTATAACTTCATTAATATTTGGGTATACACAGTAACGTGTAGTAGTACAGACCACGATCAATGGAGAGGCCAGTGTATTTTCTAAATGATCACTTAGGTTCAAGTGCTCTTCAAAATGTGACATACAGACGTAGATAAATATTTTCTAAATGATCACTTAGGTTCAAGTGCTCTTCAAAATGTGACATACAGACGTAGATAAATGCAGACAAATGTACGATGGAAACCAATAATCTATACGCAAAGGTACGTACTGGGAAGCTTTTGCAAGTCCTTCTTAGTAAATAAAGTTAGCTCACTTAAATAGCATCTGCCGTACGCTCATTCATCCGAGGCGGCTGTCGCTGGATTTCAATTCGATGGAACTCGAGAACTCAGGAGAACTCTCCGAACTCTGCTTCATGGTGTTTGTGGCCCTCTATATATGGCTTTTAAGGCTTTTTACTTACAGATAATACGTGATTGTCTCGCTTTTTAGCTCCAATTCGCAGGTGGTTTGTTCTCTTTTCTTTTTTACTCCTGACGGATTTGATGCGACCCGCCACGAATCCCTCTCCTGTGGCAGCCTCTTCATCTTGCACTTGCAACCTACGTCCTCAATTATTTCCTAGATATATTCCAGTCTCCGGCTTCCTCTACAGTTTCTACTCTCTACAGCTCCCTGTAGTAGCATGGAAGTCATTCCCTCATGTCTTAACAGATGTCCTATCATAGTGTCCCTTCTCTTTGTCAGTGTTTTCCACACATTCCTTTCCTGTCCGATTCTTCGCAGAACCTCCTCATTCCTTACCTTATCAGTCCACGTAATTTTCAACATTCGTCCGTAGCACCACATCTCAAATGCTTCGATTTATTCTGTTTCGGTTTTCCCACAGTCCATGTTTCAACACCACACACTGCTGTGCTCCAAACGTATATTCTCAAAAATTTCTTCCTCAAATTAAGGCCTATGTTTGATACTAGCAGACTTCTCTTGGCCAGGAATGTCCTTTTTGCCAGTGCTAGTCTGCTTTTGATGTCCTCCTTGCTCCGTCCGTCATTGGTTACTTTGCTGCCTAAGTAACAGAATTCCTTAATGAGATTTTCACTCTGCAGCGGAGTGTGCGCTGATATGAAACTTCCTGGCAGATTAAAACTGTGTGCCCGACCGAGACTCAAACTCGGGACCTTTGCCTTTCGCGGGCAAGTGCTCTACCAACTGAGCTACCGAAGCACTTCTGTAAAGTTTGGAAGGTAGGAGACGAGGTACTGGCAGAAATAAAGCTGTGAGTACCAGGCGTGAGTCGTGCTTCGGTAGCTCAGTTGGTAGAGCACTTGCTCGCGAAAGGCAAAGGTCCCGAGTTCGAGTCTCGGTCGGGCACACAGTTTTAATCTGCCAGGAAGTTTCAGAATTCCTTAAGTTCATCTACTTCGAGATCATCAATCCTGATGTTAAGTTTCTCGCTGTACTCATTTCTGCTGCTACTGATTACTTTCGTGTTTCTTCGATTTACTCTCAATCCATATTCTGTAATCATATAATTCTTCTTCACTTTCACTCAGGAAAGCAATGTCATCAGCAAATCTTATCACTGATATCCTTTCACCTTTAATATTAATTCCACTCCTGAACCTTTCTTTTATTTCTATCATTGCTTCTCCGATGTACAGATTGAAAACTACATCCCTGTCTTACACCATTTTTAATCCGAGCATTTCGTTGTTGGTCGTTCACTCTTATTATTCCCTCTTGGCTCTTGTAGATGTATATTACCCGTCTCTCCCTATAGCTTAACCCTGTTTTTCTCAGAATTTCGAACATCTTGCACCTTTTCACATTGTCTAACACTTTTTCCAGATCGATAAATCTTACGAACATGTCATGATATTTCGTCAGTCTTGCTTCTATTATCAACCTCAACGTCAGAATTGCCTCTCTGGTACCTTTATCTTTCCTGAAGCCAAACTGATCGTCATCTAACACATGCTCAATTTTCTTTTTCAGTCTTACGTATACTATAATTGTCAGCCAACTTGGATGCATGAGCTGTTAAGGTGATTGTGCGATAATTCTCGCACTTGTCAGCTCTTGCAGTCTGTGGAAGTGGCTGAATGATATTTCTCTGAAAGTCATATGGTAGTTCCATACTCACACATTCTACACACCAACGTGAATAGTCGTTTGTTGTCTCTTCCCCCAATGATTTTAGAAATTCTGATGGAATGTTATCTATCCCTTCTGCCTTATTTGATCTGAAGTCCTTCAAAGCTCTTTTAAATTCTGATTCTAATACTGGGTCCCCTATCTCTTCTAAATCCACTCCTGGTTCTTCTTCAATCACATCAGACAAATCTTCCCCCTCACATAGGCCTTCAATGTATTCTTTCCACCTATCCGCTCTCTCCTCTGCATTTAACAGTGGAATTCCCCTTGCGCTCTTAATGTTACCACCCTTGCTTCTAAGTTCACCGAAGGCCGTTTTGAGTTTCTTATATGCTGAGTCAGACCTTTCAAAAAAAATGGTTCAAATGGCTCTGAGCACTATGGGACTTAACTGCTACGGTCATCAGTCCCCTAGAACTTAGAACTACTTAAACCTAACTAACCTAAGGACAGCACACAACACCCAGCCATCACGAGGCAGAGAAAATCCCTGATCCCGCCGGGAATCGAACCCGGGAACCCGGGCGTGGGAAGCGAGAACGCTACCGCACGACCACGAGATGCGGGCATCAGACCTTTCGACAATCATTTCTTTTTCGATTTCTTCACATTTGTCATGCAACCATTTCGTCTTAGCTTCCCTGCACTTCTTATTTGTTTCATTCCTCAGCGACTTGCATTTCTGTATTCCTGAATTTCTCTGAACATTTTTGTACTTTTTTCTTTCATCGATCAACTGAAGTATTTCTTCTGTTACCCATGGTTTCTTCGCAGTTACCGTCTTTGTACCTATGTTTTTCTTTCCAGCTTGTGTGATTGCCCTTTTTAGAGATGTCCATTCCTCTTCAACTGAACTGCCTACTGAACTATTCCTCGTTGCCCTATATACAGCCTTAGAGAACTTCAAGCATGTCTCGTCATTCCTTAGGACTTCCGCATTCCACTTCTTTGCGTATTGATTCTTTCTGACCTATCTCTTCAGCCTACTCTTCATCGCTAGTAAGTTGTGACCTGATTCTGTATCTGCTCCTGGGTAAGCCTTACAATCCAGTATCTGATTTCGGAATCTCTGTCTGACCATGATGTAATCTAACTGAAATCTTCCCGTATCACCCGGCTTTTTCCAAGTATACCTTATTCTCTTGCAATTCTTGAACAGAGTATTCGGTATTACCAGCTGTGATTTATTGTCGAACTCCGTTACTCTTTCTCCTCTCCCATTCCTTGTCCCACGCCCATATTCCCCTGAAACTTTTTCTTCTATTCCTTCTCCGACAACTGCATTCCAGTCTCCGATGACCATTAAATTTTCATCTCCTTTTACGTACTGCATTACCTTTTCAGTATCTTCATATACTTTCTCTACCTCTTCATCTTCAGCCTGCGACGTCGGTATGTGTACCTGTATTATCGTTGTCAGTGGTGGTTTGCTGTTGATTCTTATCAGAATTACCCTATCAGTGAACAGTTCACAGTAACTCACCCTCTGCCCTACCTTCCTATTCATAACGAATCCTACTCCTGTTATACCATTTCCTGCTGCTGTTGATATTGCCCCATACTCATCTGACCAGAAATCCTTGTCTTATTTCCATTTCACTTCACTGACCTCTGCTATACTTGATTATTCAATCTTTTTCTCATGGTCACTTCCCGCTTGGCAGTCCCCTCCCAGAGATCCTAAAGGGGACTACTCCAGAATCTTTTGCCAATGGAGAAATGGCTCTGAGCACTATGGGACTTAACTTCTGAGGTCATCAGTCCCCTAGAACTTAGAACTACTTAAACCTAACTAACCTAAGGACATCACACACGCCCATGCCCGAGGCAGGATTCGAACCTGCGACCGTAGCGGTCGCGCGATTCCAGACTGTAGCGCCTAGAACCGCTCGGCCACCGCGGCCGGCAATGGAGAAATCATCATGACACTGTTTCAATTACAGACAACATATCCTGTGGATGAACGTTATGTGTCTTTAATGCAGTGGTTTCCATTGCCTTCTACATCTTCATGCCGTTGATCATTGCTGATTCTTCCGTCTTTAGGGACAGTTTCCCACCCTAAGAACAAGAGAGTGCCCTGAACCTCTGTCCACTCCTCCCCCCTCTTTGATAAGGCCGTTGGTACAATGGGGGTGACTTCTTATACCGGAAGTCTTCGGCCGCCAATGCTGATTATTAATCGAAATTTAAGCGGTAGCGGGTTTCGAAGCCGGAACCGATGACGTTTTGATTACTTATCAAAGACGTTCCTCTATATCGTAGTTAGTAAGCGTAAAACCAAGCACATGTGTGCGACCTCTTAATGCATTGACTAAAGCGGCTTGTACTGTGCACCTCTACCTAATTTACAAGGCTTACAGCTAATATCCACACTTGAATGATATTTCTGGTTTTCTTTTCTGGCAACATTTCATGTACCGTCATTGCAGTTCGTTTCTATGTGTATCTCACACAAGTCTATGAATGTAAATTTTGAATTAGGGAGCTCACACAGGTCGCGCGGGATTAGCCGAGCGGTCTAAGGCACTGCAAAAAAAAATAATAATGGCTCTGAGCAGTATGGGACTTAACATCTGAGGTCATCATTCCCCTAGAACTTAGAACTACTTAAACCTAACTAACCAAAGAATATCACACATCTCTGCCCGAGGCAGGATTCGAACCTGCGACCGTAGCGGTCGCGCGGTTCCAGACTGAAGCGCCTAGAACCGCTTGGCCACACCGGCCGGCAAGGCGCTGCAGTCATGGACTGTGCGGCTGGTCCCGGCGGAGGTTTGAGTCCTCCCTCGGGCATGGGTGTGTGTGTTTGTGCTTAGGATAATTTGGGTTAAGTAGTGTGTAAGCTTAGGGACTGACGACCTTAGCAGTTAAGTCCCATAAGATTTCACACACATTTGAACATTTTTGGAGCTCACAGATAGAGGTACCACCAATAATTTTCCCGCGCACCATTAGTGGTCTGAAACGGGAAAACAGGGGAATAATAGTGATACACAGAATACACTCCACCACTCACCACAGGGTGGCTTGCGGAATTTATATGTAGATGCAGAGTAGGTGTTGGTAACAGTTGAAGATGAATCAGTCTGATTCAAGTCTATCTCGTATTTTTAACCAAGGCGACACTGGCCTGGAACCGCGCGACCGCTACGGTCGCAGGTTCGAATCCTGCCTCGGGCATGTTTTTGTGTGATGTCCTTAGGTTAGTTAGGTTTAAGTAGTTCTAAGTTCTAGGGGACTGATGATCTCAGAAGTTAAGTCCCATAGTGCTCAGAGACATTTGAACCATTTGAACGACACTGGCACTAGAAACCTCACTCTTTCCTTTGTTGCACAACTCGACGTAATTATGCGACGTGACGAGGAGTGGGGAGATGGGAGATGCGTGGGTGGTAGTATAAAACTATCAAAACATCCTTACCGAATCCGAATCCTCAGCAAGCAGCGTGGGAATGACACACTATCGGAATAATGTGAACGTTAGCAACAATTAGGCGTCTCCGCATCGAAAATGGTAGCTCAGAGATAACGAACCGTCAGTGGCGGAGTGATCTAACCCACTTGCATAATTTCGTCCCCACAGAGGAGGAACAGCCGTCGGCGGTCATCTATTGTGTTCAGCGCAGTATCTCAGAGAACAATGACGGACGAACGCAGAGGCTGGCTCTGTTGTCGCTGATAACAGCCGAGCACATGTGAAAATAAGACACGCGCCGCCGGCACCGCAATAAACAGAGGGACCTTGAGGCTAGGTCGTAGCGCACGGCAATTACAAGAGGCGTTTGGCCGAAACGCAGGAAGAGCGAAATGACAGACGTCACGCTCAGCTGGCGAAATGACCCCCGCTGGCTTCATAAGGACCCGCACCACCGGAACGCGCCTGTTTCTCCTGGACCTGCGTTCACCATTCGGGCCACGTCCAGTCCACGGAGGTGCGCCGTTGGTGACGGTCAACGTCGGAATTCTGAGCACTAGCACGGGAGATACCACGTTCCATCTCCGGCACATATGTAAGTAGCGGCAGTGAAAGGCACGTCTTTTTCTATTTAGGTATCAGTTTTCGGACTGGTCTGAAGCGGACCGCCACATATTCCTTTCTTATGCCAACATCTTCATCTCAGGGCAGCATTCACGCCATACGTTCTCAATTATTTGTCGAGTGAATTCCGATCTGTGTCTTTCCCTGCAGTTTTTACCCTCTACAGCTCCCTCTGGTACCGTGGAAGTTTTGCCTTGATGTCTTAACATAAGCTCTGTCATCCTGTTCCTTCTTCTTGTCAGTATTTCCCACAGGTTCCTTTCTTCACCGATTCTGTGGAGAACATCCTCGTTCCTCACATAATCAGTCCACCTAATTTTCAACATGCTTCAATAACATCTTATCTCAAGTGCTTCGATTCTCTCTTTTCCGGTTTTCCCACAGACCATGACTCGCTACCATACAATGTTGTGCTCCAAATGTACATTCTCAGAGAAATCTTGCTCAGATTAAGGGGGGGTAGGACGTCAAACGGGCCGACGTGGAGAAGGAGAGGCACCACAGGACATTTTAATTTCCGCTGTCTATACTTTTACAAATAAATTCATAAAACTTTGTCAGCATGACTAGGAAGGATTCAGGATTCACGCTCATAGAAGTGGAAGTTCACAAACCTAACAAAATAAATTTTTTTACATGTGAAATCTCATCATTTTTTCGTTTACTATTGCTGCATTGAAAACACTAGAATTTATTTAATTTATGAAAAGATGAATGAGTTGTTACATTTCAAACATCACGTTTAGAAAAAAAACTCAAATTTTACAGTTGATTATCTCAATTTTTACCACAGTTTTAATAGATTTGGAAAATTCTGGAGTTTCATAAACCTGTAAGCATGGTTTGTAATGCTGTGCAAAATTCGTCGAAGAACTCCTGATGCTTATGAAGGAAAGTATACCTAGAGCAACAAATGCAGCCAATAATAAGCGAAAAAATGATGAAATTTCACATGTAAAAGAATTATTTTGTTATTTTTTTGAACTTTCACTGCTATGAGTGTGAATCCTGAATCCTTCTTGGATATGCTGACAAAGTTTTATGAGTTTATTTGTAAAAATATAGATAGCGGAAATTAAAACGTCCCGTGGTGCCTCTCCTGCTCCAAGTCGGCCCGTTTGATGTCCTAGCCCCCTTAAGGCCTGTGTTCGATACTAGTATTCTTTTTCCGGTCAGGAAATTCCTTCTTTTCTGTGCTGGTTTAGTTTTTAAATCCTTGATTCGACCGTCACACTTTATTTTGCTTCCAAGGTAGTAGCAAATTTATTTCACTTGCTTGTTCATGCTCGAGAATGTTGATGTTAAGTTTATCGTTAGTAATATTTCTGCCACATCTCATTAAATTCCTCTTTCCTCTTCGATTTACTCGCGATCCATATTCGGTACTCATTATACTGTCCATATCATTCAACAAGTCTTGTTATTATTTCCCGTTTTCACCGAGGACAGCAATGCCATCGGCGAATCTTATCATTGAAATCAATTCACACTCAATTTTAATTCCACATTTGAAGTACCTTTTATTTCCGCAACTGCTTCTTCGATGCATTGGTCAGACCGTAGGAGCAAAAAGCTGTAGCCGTGTTTACACTATTTTTGATACAAGTCCTTCCTTCCTCGTCTTTCAGACTTATTTTTTTGCTTAATGTTAATATCCACATAAGATCAACAATCTCTTACGTAAGTTAGAACTTAACGTAGGATTACACTGCGTCCAAAGGTAAAAAAAAAATTAAATATTTTATCCTGTGGCTTTTTTTTAGAAAGAGGATATACTCAATGAAATTTGACATTATCAAGTAGTAAAACGTAATATATTTGAAACACATTATTTTGTTTACAGATGTCTTGTTTGCATTTGCTAGATATATTACAGCGAACTGGTTTCGATGATACTGACACGTCATTAGAACTAAAAATCCAATATATTGTTACGAAAGTAACCTATCAGGGCGTCATCAAACATTCATTATGGTCAATTAAATTTCTCTTCTCCCCCTTTCTGTTCAGTACCGCCTTATTAGTTATATGATCTACCCATCTAATCTTAAGCATCCTTCTGTATCACCGCGCTTCAAAAGGATCTATTCTCTTTTTGTCTAAACTGTTTATCGTCCATGTTTCTCTTCCATACATGGCTACAAATACTTTCAGAAAAGGCTTCCTGACACTAAAATCTATCCTCGATGTTAACAAATTTCTCTTCTTCAGAAACGCTTTGCTTGTCATTGCCAGTCTACGTTTTATACCCTCTCTACTTAGACCATCATCAGTTATTTTACTTCCCAAATAGCAAAAATCATTTACTGCTTTAAGTGTCTCATTTCCTAATCTAATTCCTGCAGCATCACATGATTTAATTCGACTATGTTCCATTATCCTCGTTTCGCGCTTGCTGATGTTTATCTTATGTCCTCCTTTCAAGATACTGTCCATTCCGCTGAACTGCTCTTCCAAGTCCTTTGCTATCTCCGACAAAATTACAATGTCACCGGCACACCTCAAAGTTTTTATTTCTTCTCCCTGGACTTTTTATTCCTATTCTAAATTTTCTAAACCACTTAAATGTCATATGTCTATCATATTTGATCAAGAAAATTATGAATACAAGACTGAAAAATTATCCTGCCAATGGAGAAGACTCTTTGATGTATTACACGGTTGCTTTTATTTGAGACGCATTTTGTTCACAGAACGATAACAACCGTTACCGGTGTTAGACAAACACTAACCATCTTCAGATTCTGTACGAAATAGACTGTACTTAGTAAAGAAGGCTTTGTCATACTAAATCTATCTCTTACATGTAGTATCACAACGCATTGTCCGGGTAAGGCCACATGTGTTATTTAGAATTTGAAGATGACCAATATATTTCCGAAATGGATAATGATTTTTGTCATATCATTAATGTCGTTGTGCCTAAAGTAAAACGAAGTATATATGTTGCAGAGAGTTGGTTTCTCATCCAAAGTCTTGAAGTGAGTTGGCATAGCGTCTGTTTTCAACGGCGTTTCTTATTCTGATTCCACAATCGTCAACGTTCGCAAAAAACGAATTCTGTGTTCTGTCTCGGAAACTTCTATAGTTGTCGATAGTTAGATGTTTTGTATGAATCTGCTTCGTGGTGAATTTGTTGAGTGGTGAAGCGATTGTCAAAACAAACAGTCACTAAAAATAACTGGAACTATGTGGCAGTGGCAGGAAAAAAGAAACAGTAATGTTTTCAGGACGTTTTTAGAGCAAATAGTTTTCTACAGGACCGCTTGCTGTTGATAAAGGAGGTTATTTTTATTGTGGTCTTGCAACTTCCGATCAATTAAAAATCTCATGTAAGCAGTAACCCCACATCGTTTCCTTAATCGAAGTCCCGCGTGTAAAATATCTTCAAAAGTGCTGAATTAAAACGTCATACTGAATGGCGAAGTCTTACCATATGAACAATGAACATTTAGTAAGCGATAAACTCTTTTCTTTTCATTGTTTTGAGTGGGGAGGGAGGGGAGCGGGTCAGCGACAACAAGTTTCGAAACAGTTTGAAATTGTGTTTAGAACTTATTGGAAATCGCTGAGTGCCGCCATTATTAAACTCTGGATGATTATAGTTTGGGCAGTTTGCGCCATGAGCTAGGTTAACTCAAGACAGATACAGATTTCCTAATTTTAATTCTCGTTTTGTTGTGTTAAGCCTTGAATGAAAGCTTGTGCTTCGTAACGTGGAGATTATGACTGCGTTAAAATTTTTAGATTTGGAAAATAATTATATGAAATACAGGAAGATCAAAACGGCTAAGCACGAATCTACATCTACATCTATACTCCGCGAGCCACCTTACGGTGTGTGGCGGAGGGTACTTATTGTACCACTATCTGATCCCCCCTTCCCTGTTCCATTCACGAATTGTGCGTGGGAAGAACGACTGCTTGTAAGTCTCCGTATTTGCTCTAATTTCTCGGATCTTTTCGTTGTGATCATTACGCGAGATATATGTGGGCGGTAGTAATATGTTGCCCATCTCTTCCCGGAATGTGCTCTCTCGTAATTTCGATAATAAACCTCTCCGTATTGCGTAACGCCTTTCTTGAAGTGTCCGCCACTGGAGCTTGTTCAGCATCTCCGTAACGCTCTCGCGCTGACTAAATGTCCCCATGACGAATCGCGCTGCTTTTCGCTGGATCATGTCTATCTCTTCTATTAATCCAACCTGGTAAGGGTCCCATACTGATGAGCAATACTCAAGAATCGGACGAACAAGCGTTTTGTAAGCTACTTCTTTCGTCGATGAGTCACATTTTCTTAGAATTCTTCCTATGAATCTCAACCTGGCGCCTGCTTTTCCCACTATTTGTTTTATGTGATCATTCCACTTCAGATCGCTCCGGATAGTAACTCCTAAGTATTTTACGGTCGTTACCGCTTCCAATGATTTACCACCTATGGCATAATCGTACTGGAATGGATTTCTGCCCCTATGTATGCGCATTATATTACATTTATCTACGTTTAGGGAAAGCTGCCAGCTGTCGCACCATGCATTAATCCTCTGCAGGTCTTCCTGGAGTACGTACGAGTCTTCTGATGTTGCTACTTTCTTGTAGACAACCGTGTCATCTGCAAATAGCCTCACGGAGCTACTGATGTTGTCAACTAAGTCATTTATGTATATTGTAAACAATAAAGGTCCTATCACGCTTCCTTGCGGTACTCCCGAAATTACCTCTACATCTGCAGATTTTGAACCGTTAAGAATGACATGTTGTGTTCTTTCTTCTAGGAAATCCTGAATCCAATCACAAACCTGGTCCGATATTCCGTAAGCTCGTATTTTTTTCACTAAACCTAAGTGCGGAACCGTATCAAATGCCTTCCTGAAGTCCAGGAATACGGCATCAATCTGCTCGCCAGTGTCTACGGCACTGTGAATTTCTTGGGCAAATAGGGCGAGCTGAGTTTCACAATAGTTAGAGGACAAATGTAAGGATGTAGAAGTATGTGTTACTAGGGATAGATACTGCCTACAGGAAAAATTAAAGAGACCTTTGGCGGAAAGAGAACTACCTGTATGAATATCCATAGCTCAGATGGAAAACC
Organism: Schistocerca cancellata; assembly: GCF_023864275.1. Taxonomy (NCBI): domain Eukaryota; kingdom Metazoa; phylum Arthropoda; class Insecta; order Orthoptera; family Acrididae; genus Schistocerca; species Schistocerca cancellata. Next base: position 553,647,233 of record NC_064632.1, read on the forward strand.
AGTCCTAAGCAAAGAAGGGAAACCAGAAAAGATTAAAGGAGTGTATAGATGGTGTGTAAAAGAGAGATGTACTTGAGGCAATATTATGGAAAGGGAAGAAAACGCAGACGAAGAGGAGAAAGGAGAGATGAACTGCGTGAACGATTTGACAAAGCAGTGCAAGACTTAAATCTGAATCAAGGCCCCGGGAATAGACAACATCCTGTTAGAGCTACTGATAACCTTGGGAGAGAGAGCCACGACGAAACTCCTCCATCTGGTGAGCAAGATATGTGAGACAGGCGAAATACCCTCAGACTTTAAGAAGAATATAATAATCCCAATTGCAAAGAAAGCACGTGTTGACAGGTGGGAAAATTACCGAATAATCAGTTTAATAAGTCATGGGTGCAAAACACTAACAAGAAGCCTTTACAGAAAAGTGGAGTAACTGTTAGAGGCCGACCTCGGGGAGGAACAGTTTGAATTCCGGAGAAATGTAGGAACACGTGCGGCAATACTGACTCTACGGTTTCTCATAGGAGATAGATTAAGGCAAGACAACTCTATGTTTATAGCATTTGTAGACTTAGATAAAGTTTTTGAAAATGTTGACTGGAATACTCTCTTTCAAATTTTAAAGATGGCATGGGTAAAATATAGGGAGCGAAGGGCTGTTTACAATTTGTACAGAAACCAGATGGCAGTTATAAAGCTGAGGAGCACGGAAGGGAAGCAGTGATTGAGAAGGGAGTGAGACAGGGTTATACAGAGTGTTACAAAAAGGTACGGCCAAACTTTCAGAAAACATTCCTCACACACAAAGAAAGAAAATATGTTTTGTGGACATGTGTCCGGAAACGCTTACTTTCCATGTTAGAGTTCATTTTATTACTTCTCTTCAAATCACATTAATCATGGAATGGAAACACACAGCAACAGAACGTACCAGCGTGACTTCAAACACTTTGTTACAGGAAATGTTCAAAATGTCCTCCGTTAGCGAGGATACATGCATCCACCCTCCGTCTCATGGAATCCCTGGAGAATGGCGTATTTTATCACAGCCGTCCACAATACGAGCACGAAGAGTCTCTACATTTGGTACCGGGGATGCGTAGACAAGAGCTTTCAAATGCCCCCATAGATGAGAGTCAAGAGGGTTGAGGGCAGGAGAGCGTGGAGGCCATGGAATTGGTCCGCCTCTACCAATCCATCGGTCACCGAATCTGTTGTTGAGAAGCGTACGAACACTTCGACCGAAATGTGCAGAGCTCCATCGTGCATGAACCACATGTTGTGTCATACTTGTAAATCAAATCAAATGGGCATCTGCCAACTCCGCATTTGTAAACATTGCACTGACTGCAAAACCACGTTTGTGAGGAACACTAACCTGTTGATGCTACGTACTGATGTGCTTGATGCTAGTACTGTAGATCAATGAGTCGCATGTCAACACAAGCACCGAAGTCAACATTACCTTCCTTCAATTGGGCCAACTGGCGGTGACTCGAGGAAGTACAGTACATACTGACGAAACTAAAATGAGCTCTAACATGGAAATTAAGCGTTTCCGGACACATGTCCACATAACATCTTTTCTGTATATGTGTGTGAGGAATGTTTCCTGAAAGTTTGGCCGTACCTTTTTGTAACACCCTGTATATTGAGCAAGCAGTAAAGGTAACGAAAGAAAAATTTTGAGTAGGAACTAAAACCCAGGGAGAAGAAATAAAAACTTTGAGGTTTGCCGACGACATTGTAATTCTGCCAGAGACAGCAAAGGACTTGGAAGAGCAGTTCAATGTAATGGACATTATGTTGAAAGGAGGATATAAGATGAACATCAACAAAAGCAAAACGAGGATAAGGGTATGTAGTCAAATTAAATCAGGTGATTCTGAGGGAATTAGATTAGGAAATGAGATACTTAAAGTAGTAAATTAGTTTTGCTATTTGGGAAGTAAAATAACTGATTATGGTCGAAGCAGGGAGGATATAAAATGTAGACTGTCAATGGCAAGAAAAGCGTTTCTGCAAAAGAGAAATTTGTTAACATCGAGTGTGGATTTAAGTGTAAGAAAGTCCTTTCTGAAAGTATTTGTATGGAGTGTAGCCATGTATGGAAGTGAAATATGGACGATAAACAGTGTAGACTAGAATAGAATGGAAGCTTTTCAAATGTGGTGCTACAGAAGAATACTGAAGATTAGATGGGTAAATCACGTAACTAATGAGGAGGTGTTGAACAGACTTGGGGAGAAGAGACATTTGTGGTGAAAGCTGACTAAAAGAAGGGATCGGTTGGCAGGACACATTCTGAGACATCAAGAGATCACAAAAATGGTTCAAATCGTTCTAAGCACTATGGGACTTAACGTCTGAGGTCCCCTAGACTTAGAACTACTTAAACCTAACTAACCTAAGGACATCACACACATCCATGCCAGATGCAGGATTCGAACCTGCGACCGTAGCAGGAGCACGGTTCCGGACTGAAGAGCCTAGAACCGCTCGGCCACAGCGGCCGGCCGAGGGATCACTAATTTAGCACTGGAGGGGAGATTGGGGGGTAAAAATCGTAGAGGGAGACCCAGAAATGAATACAGTAAGCAGATTCAAAGAGGTGTAGGTTGCAGTAGTTACTCGGAGATGAAGAGGCTTGTATAGGATAGAGTAACATGGAGGGCTGCACCAACTGAAGACCACAATAACAACACGAAAGAACAAAATTTTTGTTGTCCATGGAATCCATATAGTAATATAGACTGGTGTGTGAAACTTGGCGGAAGTAACTCTCACATGATGTTTCACTGCCAAGTATCATAGCTCAATGAAACTTGGACCATACATAAAAGGAGCTGCTGCAGTAAGGTACAGGAGGTAAATGAAACAAACGTCCAAAGAGACGAACATAAATGACACTTTTATTCAAAGACAATAATACACTGAAGTCACCACGGTTAATCATATTCCCCTGAACATTATAAAAGGCAGGACGTGGTTATTAACAAGGTGTGTGATCACCACAAAGGGCAGTGCCTGCTCCATCTGCGGTGTTCGAAGTGGTCGTGCATTACCATCCATGAACATGCGGTCAGGGGCAAATGCATTCCTGAAAAGACGCATTTTGGAAATAAATACAGTGTCGTAATAACGATGACAGGTGGGTGTACAGTGTTCAAAGATTAGGAGGTCAATGCGCCAATATAACACACTTCCCCACGCCGCAATACTTGTACCACCAGAACGATCGCGTTGGACAGTTTTCCTGAATGCAGGTGTTTCCACCTCTCGCTATGCGACGGTACGTCCAATATTGTCGAACATGATCGTTCTAGTGGTCCAGTTATTGTGGTATAGGGAAGATTAATGTTACATGGGAGTACTGACTTCCAGATTTAACAATATGATACAGTCACAGTCAACGTAAAGAGTTCGACACTGTGCCACACCATTGACAGCTAAGATACAATCATAAGAAGTACCATCACCAATATTCTCGACGGTGAATGTTACACAGAAAGGAAAGAAGATGTGCCCCAAGCTGGTGTAATAGGACCTCCAATATTTTGCATATCACGCTGGTGTCGCTACCAGAGATGAATTTTTTAATGAAACAAACACTGACATAAACTTTAATTCATTCGTTGATAAATTCATATCATAATTTGGAAATAGCTTTCCTCATACACTAATCAGAAATCACATTAAGCAAAAAAGCTTGCACCACCACAGAGATTTATAGCATATTGTGAAAGAAAAAGGTAAATTACCTTTTTGAAGAACAAGTAAAGATCATACAGTAGTTGCACACTACAAAAACTACTCGTAATTCTTAACAGAGATTATTAAAAAGTCTAGGAACATGCACATTAGGTAATAAATCGAGATTTAAATCTGTATGTAACATAGTGAAACAAGAGACAAGAGAACAGGTCACAGAACCGGATAATGTCACTACCGAACTGAATGGGAGGGCTATAAATGATGAGTCACAGGTAGCAAATATATTTAATAATCATCTATTGAATATAGTAGAAATTATAGGGACAAACAGTTCAATAGAAAAATCACAGCAGTTTGTTGAAAACGTAACTCTCATAAAATTCAATCATATGGATGTCCCACCCACTGCTCCTTCTGAAGTTAAGAAACTTATATATTTTCTTAAAAATAAAAGCTTATCTGGATTTAAAGGAGTTTCCAACAGGTCACTAAAGACTTGTTGCCGTATAATAAGCAATTTTTTCCGAAATATGTAATGCATCATTAACTCAGGGAATTTTTCCACACAAACTGAAATGCGTCATTGTTAAACCCCTCTATAAGAAGATGAAATCAGAGATGTAAATAACAACCACTGCGTTTTACTACTGATATAATTTTCCAGAGTTTTTGATAAGATAATGTACTCTAATATTTCACCAGAGCAACAATAGTATCCACAGTAAGTCACAGTCAGGGTTGCTGAAGATTTGCTCAAATGAGAATACAGTTTACACGTTCACTCGCCAAATTTTACAAACATTAAATAACGAAATAGCACTACTTGGTATTTTGTGACCTATATAAGGCACTTCACCGTGTGAATCACAATACTATTTTCATAGATAAACTAAGGTTTTATGGAATTGAGGGTATAGCCAACCAATCGACACTGTCAAATTCAACCAAAAGAATGTAAAAATTCGTACTTAATAATTCTACAATTGTAAGTAGCATAGATTCTTCCGACTGGGGAGAAATCCACAAGGCTCAGTCTTAAGTACACTATTATTTCTGATATAAATGACGGACGTTCCGTCTTATACACAACAAGTAGAATTAGTTCTTTTTGCAGATGATAGTGCCATCATTTTCGTCATACGAAAGGTAGACACGACAGTAGAACAAATGGTAAATAATATTCTTAGCAGTATTATTAAACGGTTTTCCGCAAATGGTCTCACTCTTAGTTTCATAGAGACCTAACATATTTGGTTCTGCTCATCTATAGGTACTACACCAATGGTAAGTGTTCTACATGATGAGAGAATAATAACAAATATGTGAAAACATCACAAATTCTGGGTGTCCATACTGGTGAGAATTTAAAGAGAATGAAAAAATATTTTTGGAGTACTGAACTTAGTTCAGCCACATTTTCATTGCAAAACTTGGGAAGAAACATATAGGTAAGTTGAGATTTTTACATATTTTCATTCAGTAACTGCATGTGGAATAATTCTCTATGGTAACTCACCTTTAAGAAACAAAATCGTAATTTCTCAAAAACGTTCTGCAAGAATAATATGTGGTGCTCACCCAGGATCATCCTGTATACACATGTTTAAGGAGTTAGGCATTTTGACTACTACCTCACTGAAAATTTATAGCCTTAACAAGTTTGTTCCAAATAACACACTACAGTCAAAAGGAGCAATGTCGTACGTAATTACGACACCAAATGAAAAAATGGCAATTATTATTCCACATTAAATTTGTCTTTAGCACAAAAAGGGGTGCAGGATGCTGCCGAAAAAGTATTTGCTCATTCACCCAATGATATAAAATGTCTGTCAGACGGAAAAAAGTTACATCTGAAAACAAAATGAGAAAGTTGTTTCATGACAACTTGTTCTATTTTGTAGGAGAATTTCTATTTTTGTACTGTGCAAAAGGTGATGAGCAGGAATTACAAATTCGCATCTGTATTAAACAAACCACTTGTAAATGGTCAGCATGTAGCGATAATTACAAATGAATGTTTAATGTAAATATAAAATGAGTCCGCTTCACATTATTACTAGTAATCTTACAAATGGCCCACAGACCTTGAAACTAACAGAGTAGAGGACTTGTCAGACAGAATCAGCAGCGTTATAAGATGGTTGGTTCACAGACGACGCAGTTTTCTGCAGGCAAGTACTCGTATTGCCGTTGGTGATGGTTCGGAGATGCATAAAGACTTGGAAAAATATTCTACTTAGTGTAGTGAATGGTAGATATCTTTAAATGTGGACAGATGTAACATAACACCTTTAACAAGAGTGTTGGAGAAAATAGTGTAAGTGTTCGCGGTTTAATGCTAACAAATGGAACCCGCCTAGCTCGCTCCCTGATATATTCGAAACTTGGCGCGGCGCAAGGGGGTGAAAATAAAGGGACATCTGTATCGGCTTAGATGCCAACACTCAACAGGTTTTCGAGAAAATGACGGCCAGACCTTCAACGCGATGCCCATCGGTCCACTAGCTCATCGCATGACGTAGTGAGTAAGTGGCGCAGTGGCTACGAACACGGTTTCGAAATTGCCCGTCCCGTGTTCAAATCCAATGTTATGTTTTGTATTTCTTTTTTTGAGGCGGAAGTATGTCACATCAGTATTTTTTATGACATCGTGAAATACAATGGAACTACTGACAAAAGAAATAAAATAGATTTTATCGTTGATTATACATAACCTCCCATAATCAAGGATAATTGAAAATTAAAAATATAAAAATACTAGTATTTCAAGTTTTGCTTTTTCATTTTTACTTTTTTGGCTTTAAAAGAACCAGTACATTCATAAAAACATTCAGAGCATAAAAATTAGGAGCACCACGAGCAGCGTGCAAAGGCACAGTCACATTTTTTTATGTGAATATCATTAGGAAAACAGCCTAGCAATGTGGTAACAGTTTCACGATAAACCAAGCATCTCGAAGCATTTTCTCGGAATCAGGAGCCTGCAACTGATTATGGATCAAAGTGTGTGCTTCAATTGCATCGATTTTACTTGCGATTTCCTTTTGATGACGGTGACAGTTGAGCACCCGCGAATGTAGTTCTTCACTTGTCATTAAAAGCATGCGTCGCAGAGCTTACATAACGGCATGTACTTCGGCGGGATTAGTTTTAATGAACATGTCGGTATTCTGATTTCATCGACAAGCAGAGCGTCGTGTAAGTATGGATCGTTTTGCCTACCGCCCGAGTCAATAATGTACAGAAATGGTTCCATTTTCACGAAAGAAAATGCAAATAGATTATGGTCGTATGTAAAGAACAAGAGCGAAAAGACACAATCAAAACCTTCACTGCGCGAGAACAGTGGTGATGTTGTTGATGACAGCGCTACTAACGCAGGGATACTAAATAGGGTTTACCGAAATTCCTTCAACAAAGAATACAAAGTAAATATTTCTGAATTCGAACCAAGAGCAACTGCCAACATTATAACTTAGAAACTGATATCCTCGGCGTTGCGTAGCAGCTTAAATCACTTAAGGGGCTCCGGAACGCCCTATACTTGCAATGTTAAAATAACGCTTATAAATTACATCTTTCCTCACAAAGTATTTGAGGTAGGAAGTTGAACTTTTTACAGATTATTTATTGGAATATGGGCTACAACTTAACACAGGGATTTTACAAAATTTTAGTTCAGTTATTAAAGATGATTTTTTTCAATTGTAATGAAAATTCAAAACATTTTTTTGCAATATTTTATTTGTATATTCAAAAATATACAGTTTTTTTGGAAAAAGGCTGTGTTAAATTATGCAGAAGGTACTGTGTAACATTTACTGAAAGTTTGAAACAAATATGTTTGGAAGATCCTTAGAAAACATGTAATTAGTATGAGAAAATAAAAGTTTTGGGAATCGAGCGACAAAGATTGGATTAACTTTTTAGTGCATTCCAGGTCCATAGGATGGATTATCTTCATCCTCTGCAAACTCCTCCTCCAGCTTCCTCTTGTTCCTTCCTCCTGTTTACTCTTGCTTGTATTTCTAGACTCTTTACAGCCCTGTCTGCAGCCCGAAGGCGTTCCTTGTCTAATGCAAGCATCACTCGTACCATGTTAGAAACTATCTTCATTCCCATATTTCTAAATACCTTGCACCTTACAATATTGCCATCATTGAAAGTCGCAACAGTATCATACACACCAAAGTGAAGTGTTTCTATTCCAACAAATACAGTCTTGGGGATTCTCGACCATATAACACTATTTACACTTTCATTGGGGTTTTGAGTTTTTCTGTGAATACACTTTTTCAACAGTTCAGGTGCTGCTAAGTCTCTGAAAATAGGTTAGCCACAACACATTCCTTTTCTCACATCACTAAAATGTACCTGATGAACACGGACGTTAATAATAACACAATTTGCCAGCAGTTTAACAGCGCCACAGTGGGTCACGCCCATGTAGAACACATTTCAAAAAAAAAATTTAAAAATAGTTGTAGTCTTCGGAATTGAATAAATTATATATCTATTAAAAGGTAATAGTCTGCAGAATCAAAAAACGCAAAAAAGTAAAAATTGAACTTTTCATGATTTTGAGCCTTTCCGGAGCCCCTTAATAAAGTTAAGGCCTCCGGTCCTGATCGTATCCCACTCAGGTCTCCTCTCAGAGTACTCTGATACAATTGCTCCATATTTAGTACAATCAAAATACAACCGATAGCTCGTTGAAAGATCCATACCTAAAGACTGGAAAGTTGCACAGGTCACGTCAATACCCAGGAAAGAAGGAGTAATACGCTAAATTACAGACCCACATCTCTAACGTCGACTTGTATTAGGAATTTCCAACATATACTGTGTTCGAAGAAAACGATTTATTAATAAACAAACAACAATGATTCAGAAAACATGGTTCTTGTGAAACACAACTAGCTTTCTATTCTCACGGGCCTGCGGCTGTGGCCGAGCGGTTCTAGGCGCTTCAGTCCGGAACCGCGCTACTGCTACGGTCGCAGGTTCGAATGCTGCTTCGGGCATGGATGTGTGTGATGTCCTTAGGTTAGTTTGGCTTAAGTAGTTCTAAGTCTAGGGGACTGCTGACATCAGATGTTAAGTGCCATAGTGCTCAGAGCCATTTGAACCATTTTTTAATCCCACGAAGTAATCATTGCTGTTAACTGTGGATATCAATTTCCTTCCATATTTTTAGATTTCCAGAAGGCTTTTGTCACGTACCTCAGAAGCTACTTCCAATCAGATTGCATGCCTAAGGAGTATCGTTTCAGTTGTGCGAAGGTGGTTAACCCTTATTGACAAAATCTGTTTTTAATAAGGTTTCAAATCCTTATTTCTTTCGCCGTTACTTCCATTGTAATTCACGATAAAATGTTGATGTGATACGCGGTGTGATCAAAAATTAACACGGAGCGCGGTGGCGCAGTGGTTGGCGCACGTAGCTTGCATTCGGTAGGACGACGATTCAAATACGCCTGCGGCCACCTTCATTTAGGTTTCCCGCAATTAACGCTCAATCGCTGCAGACAAATGCCGGGATTGTTCCTTTGAAAGGGCACGGCCGACTTTGTTCCCCATACTTCCCTACTCCGATGGAAGTTCCAAGCGGCTTTTCGCGGATGATGCTGTTGTATACAGAGAAGTTGCAGCATTAGAAAATTGCAGCGAAATGCAGGAAGATCTGCGGCGGATAGGCACTTGATGCAGGGAGTGGCAACTGACCCTTAACATAGACAAATGTAATGTATTGCAAATACATATTGTATGATTATATGATAGTGGAACAAACACTAGGAGCAGTTACTTCTGTAAAATATCTGGGAGTATGCGTACGGAACGATTTGAAGTGGAATGATCATATAAAATTAATTGTTGGTAAGGCGGGTGCCAGGTTGAGATTCATTTGGAGAGTCCTTAGAAAATGTAGTCCGTCAACAAAGGTGGTGGCTTACAAACCACTCGTTCGACCTATACTTGAGTATTGCTCGGCAGTGTGGGATCCGTACCAGGTCGGGTTGACAGAGGAGATAGAGAAGATACAAAGAAGAGCGGCGCGTTTCGTCACAGGGTTATTTGGTAAGCGTGATAACGTTACGGAGATGTTTAGCAAGCTCAAGTGGCAGATTCTGCAAGAGAGGCGCTCTGCATCGCGGTGTAGCTTGCTGTTCAGGTTTCGAGAGGGTGCGTTTCTGGATGAGGTATCGAACATATTGCCCTAGGAGTTCAGGAATGTAAAATTAGAGAGATTCGAGCGCACGGAGGCTTTCCGGCAGTCGTTCTTCCCGCGAACCATACGCGACTGGAACAGGAAAGGGAGGTAATGACAGTGGCACATAAAGTGCCCTCCGCCACACACCGTTGGGTGGCTTGCGGAGTATAAATGTAGATGTAGATGTAGATGGGACCGATGACCTCGATGTTTGGTCCCCTCCCCCGAATCAACCAACCAACCGAAAAGTAACGGGAGTTTTTTTTATTTTGGCGGCCGTGTACAACGGATTTTTAATATTTTTTTTTTTGTATTGTTGTTGCACACGTTCCTGATGTATGTTTGCATTTTCATCTGATATGACTATTTAGTTTTAAATGACATTCGAGAAGGTTATATGTGTTTCCGAGTGCCCGATGAAATTTTGGTTTCGGAAAAGATGGATCAAAGAATGTGCATTAAATTTTGCTTCAACTGTGGAATAAAGAGAAGCACCGCAGTTGAAATGTTGACTGTGGCTTTTTGTAACTCTACTACGAATAAGACAAGAGACTGCGAGTGGTGTAAATGTTTCAAAGAGCGTCGAGAAGACTTCGAAGGCAATGACCGCCCTGGACGCACTAGCGCATCAATTACTGGCGCCAGTGTGAAAGGAGTCACCAGATACGTTGCTGATGATGTCAGCATATCCTTTTGCTAACGCCAATCATTTTTTCTTTCGGATGTTTTGAGCATGAAATGTGCGGCAGCAAAGTCTGTTCCGAAATTCTTGAATTTCGACCAACAACGACGTCGCGTAGACATCGCTCAGGAACTGTTGGATGAAGTCGACAACGATCCAGAACTTGTAAAGAAGATTGTAACAGGTGACGAAACATTTGTATAAGGGTATGACGTCGAATCCAAGGACCAGTCGTCCCAGTGGAAACTGCCTGAAAAGCCAAAACCGAAAGAAAATTCGCCAAGTTCGATTACGTTTGAAGGTTCTTTTCACTGCTTTTACGATTTCAATGGAACAGTATGTTATGAGTGTCTGCCTTATGACCGTACGATCAATAAAGAGTACTACCTGGAAGTTAAGTGCCGTTTGAGTGATGCAGTCCGAAGAAAACGACCGGAATTATGGCAAAACCACTCGTGGAAAGAGCATCACGATAATGCTCACACCTCAATGCATTTAGTGATGTTTTGGCATAAAAGTGAAACCGTTATGTTGCCTCAGCCACCGAATTCACCGGACATAGTCACCTTCGACTTCTTTCTATTGCCGAGGCTAAAGAGAACGCTGAAAGGACGTCGTTCTGCCACCATTGATGAGATAGATGGGCTGGATAAAATGTAATGGCAATGCGGTTGTAATTCATACAGACTTTATTGACAGACGTTCACCGTATCACACACCCTCAACATAATAGCACCATATCTCGATCACCTTCCCGTACGCAGATGGAGGGCGCAGTACAACGTCTTATTTATATAAATGGTATGCCCTCTAGTATTACGGGTAATTCTAAAATATTTCTGTTTGCTGATGACACTAGCTAGGTAGTAAAGGATGTTGTGTGCAACACTGGCTCGGTTTCAAATAGTGCAGTTCATACGTTCATGGCTCGTAGAAAATAAACTAGTTCTAAATCACAGTAAGACTCACCTTTTACAGTTTCTAACACACAATTCAACAAAATCCAACGTTTTAATTTCACATCATGGGCGTATGATTGGTGAAACTAAACAGTTCAAATTTCTAGGTGTTCAGATAGTGAACCGTCGTGGAAACCCACGTTCGGGATCATGTGACACGGCTTAATGCTGCCATTTTTACTATTCTAACAGTATCTGAAGTGAGTGATGGTTCGACACGAAAATTAGTCTACTTTGCTTATTTTCATTCGCTTATGTCACACGGTATTATGTTTTGGGGTAACTCTTCCCATTCTAAATGGATATTTTTGGCTCAGAAACGGGTGGTTCGGGCAATAAGTGGCGTAAATCACAAACCTCTTGTCGACCCCTGTTCATTAGTCGGGGTATTCTGACATTGGCTTCTCAATACATATACTCTTTACTGTCGTCTCTTGTTAACAATATCAACTTATTCCCAAGAATAAGCAGATTTCACTCAGTTAATGCTCGGCAGAAATCCAGTTCCTTAACTCTTTGTGCAGAAAGCCAAGCAGTATTCTGCTGCATCCATTTTCAATAAGCTTCCACAAGAATTCAAAAACCTTAGCAATAATCCACGCGCTTTCAAATCGAAACTGAAGTGTTTCCTCACGGGTCACTCCTTCTATTCTGTTGAGGAGTTTGTTGAAAAATTAAGATGATTCTTATGTCATATTGTTGATTGTGTTTACTTAAACTTATAGCTTGACTTGTTTGGGTTCATAAGCATTTTATGATATCTGTTATTACTTTCATGTTGTAATTTCACGTACTGACAGTTCCGTGACCTTGGAGATTTGCTCCCCAATTTGGTACTACGGAACTAGACGTGCAAGCAAATAAAAAAAAGAAGTCAGCCAATTCATCTCTGTCGATGTCTCTCAAGGACCATCCTGTGGCACGGAGTATGTTTTTCCTTGTGTTGTAACACTTGCCACGAAGAGATTCCTTCATTTCGGGAACAGGACGTAATCGCACGGACTCATACTGGACGAATGCGGTGGATGTTCCAGCATCTCCCACCCCCACACGTACGCATGAGCTCCTGCACGGCGTTCGCCATGTGGCGCAGTGCATTGTCATGATGGAGGACGGGATGCAGTGCCGGAAGGAAAGATTGTTGCGCGCTCCGACTACATGCCCCTTCAGTCTTGGTCCACGCATGTTGTTCGTCTTTCCTAAACATACTCTTAGGGAGGTAGAACCGGCTTCCTGCACTTTCAGACAACACACAATGCCACTGACTCAAACGCAACCGTCACCGCTCACTGAACTACTTCAAATGTCCTTCTACTGTCATTTACAGACAGCAGGTATGACATGTGACGTACATCCTTTAAGTTACGACAGTGTTGCCACTACTTTTTATCCAGCCCACTTAAAAACGGAATCGCTGAAGGAGCTGAGCACCATAACAAAAAGTGAGTTTCAGAAGCCTTTCCAAGATTGGAAAAAGCCCTCCCACAATTGTATTATACACTCCTGGAAATTGAAATAAGAACACCGTGAATTCATTGTCCCAGGAAGGGGAAACTTTATTGACACATTCCTGGGGTCAGATACATCACATGATCACACTGACAGAACCACAGGCACATAGACACAGGCAACAGAGCATGCACAATGTCGGCACTAGTACAGTGTATATCCACCTTTCGCAGCAATGCAGGCTGCTATTCTCCCATTGAGACGATCGTAGAGATGCTGGATGTAGTCCTGTGGAACGGCTGGCCATGCCATTTCCACCTGGCGCCTCAGTTGGACCAGCGTTCGTGCTGGACGTGCAGACCGCGTGAGACGACGCTTCATCCAGTCCCAAACATGCTCAATGGGGGACAGATCCGGAGATCTTGCTGGCCTGGGTAGTTGACTTACACCTTCTAGAGCACGTTGGGTGGCACGGGATACATGCGGACGTGCATTGTCCTGTTGGAACAGCAAGTTCCCTTGCCGGTCTAGGAATGGTAGAACGATGGGTTCGATGACGGTTTGGATGTACCGTGCACTATTCAGTGTCCCCTCGACGATCACCAGTGGTGTACGGCCAGTGTAGGAGATCGCTCCCCACACCATGATGCCGGGTGTTGGCCCTGTGTGCCTCGGTCGTATGCAGTCCTGATTGTGGCGCTCACCTGCACGGCGCCAAACACGCATACGACCATCATTGGCACCAAGGCAGAAGCGACTCTCATCGCTGAAGACGACACGTCTCCATTCGTCCCTCCATTCACGCCTGCCGCGACACCACTGGAGGCGGGCTGCACGATGTTGGGGCGTGAGTGGAAGACGGCCTAACGGTGTGCGGGACCGTAGCCCAGCTTCATGGAGACGGTTGCGAATGGTCCTCGCCGATACCCCAGGAGCAACAGTGTCCCTAATTTGCTGGGAAGTGGCGGTGCGGTCCCCTACGGCACTGCGCAGGATCCTACGGTCTTGGCGTGCATCCGTGCGTCGCTGCGGTCCGGTCCCAGGTCGACGGGCACGTGCACCTTCCGCCGACCACTGGCGACAACTTCGATGTACTGTGGAGACCTCACGCCCCACGTGTTGAGCAATTCGGCGGTACGTCCACCCGGCCTCCCGCATGCCCACTATACGCCCTCGCTCAAAGTCCGTCAACTGCACATACGGTTCACGTCCACGCTGTCGCGGCATGCTACCAGTGTTAAAGACAGCGATGGAGCTCTGTATGCCACGGCAAACTGGCTGACACTGACGGCGGCGGTGCACAAATGCTGCGCAGCTAGCGCCATTCGACGGCCAACACCGCGGTTCCTGGTGTGTCCGCTGTGCCGTGCGTGTGATCATTGCTTGTACAGCCCTCTCGCAGTGTCCGGAGCAAGTATGGTGGGTCTGACACACCGGTGTCAATGTGTTCTTTTTTCCATTTCCAGGAGTGTATATGAGGTGGAGTACTTTGAAGGAGACAGAGTCGGCTGTGATGAATAAATAAAGACTATTTAACGAAAAGAAATCGCGTTACATTTTGATCATACGTTGTATACGTCCTCGACATAAAAGAAAACAAACATATGATTGGATTTGAACACTAGAATAGTGACTATACGTGCCCGTCTCTTTTTACGTAGTTTCTTACAAGGGATAGCTCGTCTTAGATCGCTCTGTAACACAGTCGAAATTTGGCAGGGTACTAGAAGGATGAAAATAGAGGTTCACTTGTTCCGGCTCATGTGCCAAAACGTAATAACTTCCGAGAAAACGACGCTCGAAGTTTCTGAGCGACTTCAGCCTCACTTTCGGGACTGTGCTCTTACCACTGCATTATCAGAGCGCTTAGTTTTCAGTCGAGAGAATAGCGTGCTGAAGACCTGTTGAAACTTTGAGCGTCACTTTCTTAGAAGTTATTGCGTTTTGGCACCTAAGCCAAAATAGGTGGTGCTTTATTTTCAACCTTCTATCACCCTGCGAAGTTTCGGCTGTGTTAGAGAGCGGCCTACGGCGGGTTATCGCTTGTAAGAAACTACATGGAAAGAGATGTTCACGTATAAAGTCAGTATCAGGGAACGCAAATGGAAGACTTAATTGCTGCTGCAAAGGTCTTGAATCAGTCGGCGATTCTGTATAGGACATGATGTACAAGATGGCAGCGTTACCAACCCTAGGGTACTGCTCCAGCATTTTCAGGTCTTATCAAGAATCCGTGACAACAGCTGTCGAACAAATTCAGATACACACTGCTGCGATTGTTAACAGGTCTGAATATCCCATTCGAAAGTCTAACAGACTTTCTCGGGGACCTCAAAAGGTGACCTTTGGAAGAAATACGATGCAGTTCTCGTGAAACCCTGCTGGGTAAATTTAGAGATTCTATATTCGAAGAAGACTGTGAGACCATTGTGGTGCGACCAACGTATGACATAGGAATCGTGAGACTAAGATAGGGAAGTGGGACAGAAAACAAAGTCGATATTACAGTTCTGGACGCACCACTCTGTCTGCGTGATGCTCCAGTGGGGCCCAGCGACGGACCAGTGATTACTTTTAATTCTGACATTTCTCCGTCGTCGATGAGAGGCAGACACACGGCTGACCTCCACCGTAGATGGACAGTACCAGAGAGCTGGTACCAAACTGGAGAGAACGCATACTACACGAAGCAAAGCTTGACACTTGGCGTCACAGCCGCCATGTCAAACCAGGGCAAGCTGTCAATCTGTTCTGCTATACAGAATAAATAAGTTACGATTTATGGATACAATGCGAGTCTGTCTGAGTTTGGTTTATGGTTAAGTGTTAATATTGCTTTCTATCTGCTAATCGTTCCGGTCAAGATCACTTTCACAATTATACTGTTCTGTGTACATACGTAATTTTCGTACTTTCCCGCCGCCGTTACAAATTGCAGATTATACTTTTTGGTGGTTCGCATGAACGATCAGCCAGGCACTTACGTGTGATTTGCAGTGTATCCACGTAGATATAGATTTAAAAAAAACCTTACATCTGTCCAAGAGATTTTTGCATTCACTTTGCGCCTTTTATTTCCTGAATGACGAAAAAATGGAAATGAGCGTTTGCCGTCATTGGCAGGGAGGACCTTTGCGGGGCAGGTCCGGCCGCCTTGGTGCAGGCCTTATTACATTCGACGCCACATTGGGCGACCTGCGCGCCGTATGGGGATGATATGATGATGAAGGCAACACCCACTCCCTGAACGGAGAAAATGCCCGACCCAGCCGGGAATCGAACCCGGGCACCTTAGGACGGTAGTCCGTCATGCTGACCATTTTTTTTTTTTTCTTTTTTTTTTTTTTTTTTTAGCAAACTTCTGATTTGATCGCGTGAAAATATTTCGCCCAGCATTCGATTAATTTTACTGTACACAAGTACAAAATGGTTCAAATGGCTCTGAGCACTATTTTTTTTTTTTTTTTGGGACCTTTGCCTTTCGCGGGCAAGTGCTCTACCAACTTTTTTTTTTTTTTTTTTTTTTTTGAACCCGTGACCTGCTGTACGAAAGTGCAGAACATCTATTTTTTTTATTTTATTTATTTATTTATTTATTTTTTTTTTACAATAACAAACATAAGCTGCTTCTAGCATTTTTTTAAATATATAAGACGATGACTATAAAAGAAAATGTTTCTGGGAAACGTAATTAAGTGGATTTTTTTTAACATAATAGTGAAAAATAATAAATAAAATATCCTGCTTCTGGCAGTACAAACAATAACGGTCTACGTTCCTCTTTTAGGCGCGTACCTCGCTAATCCCGTCACACCTCGCATTGGTGTCGGGTACGTCTTCACGTGTGTTTGTGGATCCTCTCCACTGTCCTGGTCCTTTCTTGTTCTGATACTTATAGACAATAATTACATTCTCCTACCCGGGACACCCCAACTGGGTGGGGGATCAAGCAAGGCACTCCCTAAAAAATTTGCGTAATATGTTCTATATCTCGGATGTCTCATAAGCTGTGAGTGATGTTCCTGTAGTAAGGCCCAAAAGTCAAGCACATTCTTACTGCCGTCTCGGAAAAGATAACGCACAGTCAAACCTCGAATCCAAGTCACTGCGTTTGTCTTCGTTCGGGGATAATATGTCCTATCTGGGAGAAGTAGTGTGCGTGGTTCTATTGTTTTCGGCCCCACCCTAAGGAGGAAGGCGATCATTTTTTGACCAAACACCAGACGTCCGCCGAAGGACCGCATATCAGGCGATGCTCCTCAGTGTCTATAACATTGCACTGCGGACACAGTGGCTCGTCCGCCATATGAATTGTATGCAACCTGGAACGAGTCACGTATTTCCCATTTACCACCTGATACCACAATGCGCGCGTTCCCGTATCGAGGTGTGGGTGTTGCACTGTACGCCATACCACTGACCACGTAACTGTTGGTTGGCGGCGCTCTACGGGATTATTCGGCCGTCGTCGAGTGCAGATGTGATATATATCACGTGCCGTTGCCGTCCTGGTAGTCGGTAGTTCCATATGTACATAACTGTGTTCCACAAAGAAGGTTCGCATATGGGCAAGCGATGGTGAGATGTGAGCCACCGTTACCGGAGCCGAAAGAGAAGGTGGAGCGAGTTCGTCTATCAAGCTGCCCGTCAGACTTGTCTGGTGTCGTGTCCACATCTTTATCATTGTGGTTACATAAATAGCCACTGCTCGGTCGCGTACGTGGACTAGTCCAAGACCTCCACGACTACGAGGAAGGGTGAGGGTTTCGTACCCTACCTTAAAAAGCAGACCTGTGCTCACAAAATATCCGAGTGCCGCCAGGATTCGGCGGGCCAACACCACCGGCATAGGAAGAACTTGTGCCAGGTGGGGGATGCGAGAGGCTAGATAAGTGTTGGCAAAGGTGACCCGTTGTATCATATCCAGTGCCCTTAACCTGTGACTTCGGACACTCGCACGAATTGTTTGCAGAAGATTTCTGTAACTCAGTGCCACCGTGCGTCGAACGTCGGTAGTGAAGATAATTCCTAGGCATTTCATCTTGTTGATCGGCTGTAATGGTGCTACACTTCCTGTTGGGAGTCCTCTCCCGATGTTCATCGCTCCCGACTTTGCCATGTTCAGGCGACTTCCCGTAGCCATACAATACAAATTAATCCAATGCAAGGCCGCTCCTGCCTCGTCGCCTGACCTTGCTAAAAACACTAGGTCATCTGCGTATGTTCGGCATACAAACTTGGTGTGTCTTATCGTCATTCCTTGGAGTCGATTCCGGAGCCCGCAAAGCAGCGGCTCGACAGCGATGGCATACAATATCGTTGACAGCGGGCACCCTTGTCTGACCGATCGTGAGATGGTGATGGGCCCCACCAAGCGTCCATTGATGAGCACTTTGGATGCGGCTCCGTGGAGCAGTCGCATGACGACGGTGACAAAACTTTCCGGAAACTTCATTTTCATCATCACGTCCGTGAGATAAGCATGACTCAGCCTGTCAAATGCGCGATCGAAGTCTATCGATACCAATACACCCCGGAGACGACATGTTGATGCCAGTGCGATAACATCGCGGTAGTCGCTGAGTGCCGTTTGTATATTGCTAGCTCCTCCTAGCTGGGTTTGGTCGAGTGAAATCACTTGTCGTATTACGCGTTTAAAGCGTGCTGCAAGTATCCTGGCGTAGATCTTGTAGTCGCAATTAAGAAGGGTCAGTGGCCGGTAGGCCAGTATCCCTGTGCCGCCAGATGGTTTGTGGATGGGGATGATCATTCCTTCCACGAAGGAGGGTGGAAGAGGCACGTTGGGAGACATCAATTCGCCGTACATGGCAGTCCATCGTGGAATCATGAGATCTTTAAATGTACGATAGAACTCTAACGGAAACCCGTCGGGCCCCGGCGATTTGTGCGACGCTCCCTTATCAATCGCTTCCATTACGTCGTCAACTGTGATTTCACCTGTTAACTCCAGGTTGGCCGACTCGTCGAGACACGCGGAGAGCGTTCGTCGGACCTCATGAAAGGCTGCCTGATCGTGTTCCGCTTCTTCATAGAGATGACCGTAGTGTTCCACGAAAGCGTTGGCAATGTCTTTTTGCGTTGTCATGCGGCGACCATCTGGCAGTACGACCGTCTGTATTAAGGTTCTGCGGCTACGTTGTTTTTCTCTAATAACGTGATACATCGACGGGGATTCTCCACGGACTCGTTCAAAGGCCCTTGCACGGATTGCGACACCCTCCAGTCGGCGGCGCGTTATGGAAATTATTTGGGCCTGTGCTCGTTTTATACCGGCACGACGCTCCTGTGAAGGTGCTTGTACAGATAGTTCGCGGAGCATCGTGAAATAAAATTCCGTCGTGTACCGCCTCCACATCATCTGCTCTCTTCCGTATGCAATTAACGCTCGGCGCAATGCAGGCTTAACGCATTCCAGCCACCACTGCAACGTCGTCGGATATGTCGGGAGGCGTCGTTCACACACATGCCAAGTGTCTTCGACTAAGCGTCTGCACTCAGGTTCCCTAAGGTGTGCTGTATTCAGTTTCCAAACACTGCGACTCCTCCACACCTGTTGACGACTCAGGGAGACCGTGCATATATATGCTATGTGATCTGAAAAGGCGACAGGCCACAATTCCGCATCGAGGATCGCAGGTTCGAGACGACGTGTTACGTAAATGCGATCGAGACGACTTGCAGAGTGACTCGTGACGTAGGTGTATCCACGTCTGTCGCCATGTATCTGCTCCCATGTATCAATGAGATTCATGTCCAGTATGAGTTGCCGCAGCTCCGGGCATGAAGTATAACGGGGATGTTGATCTTTTGGTGCGAGCACGCAGTTGAAGTCGCCTCCAAATAAGACATGTTCATACCGACCTAAGAATAGTGTTGCAATCTCCTCTGCGTAAAATCGGGATCGGTCGCGCCGTCTGTCTGACCCCGACGGTGCGTAAATGTTAACGACCCGTACTCCCAGCACTGTGAGCGCCAGTCCTCGCGCTGACGGCAGGTACACCACGTCCTCGGCTACTATGCCGCTACGTAGAAGTATCGCTGTTCCGCTGCCGCCGTCGGTAGTAGGTGTAATGTACGTATCGTACTCATAGAGGTCGGGGAAGCTCTCAACACATACTTCCTGCAGCAGAACGATGTCGACGTCTGACGCATGCAACATGTCTCGTAATAATTGCAATTTGACAGGCGTTCTGATCGTATTAATATTAATAGAGGCTGTTCGATATGCCTGCCGCTGTTCCTCAGTGCGTAAAGCGCACATGAACGCTTATGTTAATTTGTGTGCTGCTGTCCGGCGACATGCTGTCTGTGCGTCAGTCTGCATCTTCTGCGCGGTTAACATCCGGTGGGCTCAGCACTCGCCATTGCGGGTGCGTCGTCGGTGTGGGGGTCAGTATCGGATTCGTCGGCCCAGTTCCTGTGCTGGAGGTCCAGCTCCCGTCGTGTCTCTCCGGCCGGGCTGACCGAAGGCGGTGGCGTTGCTGCGGTGGGTGGAGGGACTCCGTCCGTCGGCTTTCCGTCCGGTGTGTCTGTATTCAACCCCTGCTTAGCATGATTCGCGTCGTACTGCTGTGTGGGAGGTAGATCCTCCCGTTGTGCATCCGGATGCACTGTATCGACGTTACACCCAAGTTCGTCTGACGTGGACTGCAGTAAGCAGGTATCCGACGGCGCGAGCCGTCGTTTCTTGTGGCGCTTCGGTGATCTTTGTTTGCGCGTGTGCGCCTCCGTATCCGAGTGCGGAAGTGACTCCCGGTGCTCAGGGACGAAAGCAGCTGTCGGCACAACAGCAGGATCAATTTCCATTTCTCCTACCGATCCTTTCCGCTCGGTTAAGTGCGTCGTCGGCGCCGGAGCGGCAGAGGTGTGCGTCGTTTCGTCACTGGAGGCGGCCTCTGCCGCAGTCGGTTGCCGTAAACTGTCAGGATTCTGTAGCTGGTCATTCTTCGTGATGGGATCCGTTCGAAATGCGTCCGCATACGTTAGTGGCAGCGGCGTCAACGTGGACGGAGGTACTGGTTCGCCGTTTGGAACTTGCACTATCCTCCGCTGCATACATTCGGAACGGACGTGGCCCTCTTTCCCACAGCCTGAGCATGTTTTGGGTTGTCCATCGTAGATGACTATAGCTCTGCATCCGCCGATGAACAAGTACGAGGGCACATGTCGTGTCAGTTCTATTCTGATTTGACGCACCCCATTGAGAACGGGGTAAGTCGTGAAGTTGGACCATTTTTCCTCAACGTGGCTAAGCACTCTTCCATATGGGCGTAAGGCGTCAACGACCAAGTTAGACGGAACCTCGAAGGGAAGTTCGAAAATACGTATGTTCCGTAAGCCCAGTCCTGCATGATCAATTGTTACTTCTCCAACATGTCCATCAGAGTGACAAAATTTGAGTCCATGTTTAGTATCTCGGATGATTCTGTCACATACTGCGTCGTTAATCAGCTTGACGTAAACAACACTGCTCACTATGGAGAGGTGGATTCCGATAAGTTCGTTGTAGTCAAGTTTAACTTCGTCTCGTAGGAACCTTTCTATTTCGTAGGCTTTCGGTCTCGCATATTCATTCGAAAAACTAATCTTGAGAGTCGACTTTCGGTATGCATGTGCCATTCTATATCGAGTCGTCTAAACGCACTAGTACGCCGACGAGGTAAACAACTGCGCGAGCGCGAACTTCTCCGGCAGGGACGTAAACAGACGTCCGTGCCGTAGCACCGCCGAAGGCAGACTCTGACCATTCAGCTGCTGGGACGGACATTTCCTGAATTATGAGGCTGGGTAACGATCTTTCAGGCGATGAGTCATGTGATACAAAATGCTTCTCTTTCTACACCCAACGAGAAAAAAAAAGGGTCCCGTCCAAATCATAGCAACAACGAGAAAAAAAAGGGTCCCGTCCAAATCATAGCAAGAAAACTGCTAAACGAATGCTTTGCTTCACATTTTATATAAATTAGCTACAGACAGAGAAAAAAATGCTTTAATAATTTGCGTACAAGAATTTTCAGAAAGGAAGATGGTCGAATTAGTAACAGATAAAGAACATATTTAATTTTGTATTTATTATTTTGTTTCATTCAACACATACTTTCAACATGCCACACATTGATAAATGTAATTAGCTTGCCTAAGATTTGTGTCGTGCACTCATACCAGAATTGCTGTCCTGTGCAGCACGTATTGCTTTCTTTGTCTGTGCTTGTAATATAAGCTGGTGTCCAAAATTAAAGGTTCTTCTTGTTGTTGTTGTTGTTGTGGTCTTCAGTCCTGAGACTGGTCTGATGCAGCTCTCCATGCTACTCTATCCTGTGCAAGCCTCTTCATCACCCAGTACCTACTGCAGCCTACATCCTTCTGAATCTGCTTACTGTATTCATCTCTTGGTCTCCGTCTACGATTTTTACCCTCCATGCTGCCGTCCAAAACTAAATTGGTGATCCCTTGATGCCTCAGAACATGTCCTGCCAACCGATCCCTTCTTATAGTCAAGTTGTGCCACAAACTCCTCTTCTCGCCAATTCTATTCAGTACCTCCTCATTAGTTATGTGATCTACCCATCTAATCTTCAGCATTCTTCTGCAGCACCACATTTCAAAAGCTTCTATTCTCTTCTTGTCCAAGCTATTTATCGTCCATGTTTCACTTCCATACATGGCGACACTCCATACAAATACTTTCAGAAACGACTTCCTGACACTTAAATCTATACTCGATGTTAACAAATTTTTCTTCTTCAGAAACCCTTTCCTTGCCATTGCCAGTCTACATCCTCTCTACTTCGACCATCATCAGTTATTTTGCTCCCCAAATAGGAAAACTCCAACCGAAATTTTTCAACGTTGCTTTTATTTTGCCACAGAACAGTATATTCAGGTGATAGCGAAGTAAAACCAATATAAAGAATACAGAAAGTAAACAACTGCAACATGCGTAATGGCAGACGAAAATGTTCTTCGTTTTCTTCCATCTTAAAGGGTTTACACACACATTCCGAAAGCTCGTTAATGCCCTCAGTATGGGCTGTGACCACCTCTGGCAGCAACACAGGCCTGACGAACGACGGGGCATGCGTGAATGATGTCATAGATCTCATGTTGAGCCAATAACGCCCAGTTTTCCAACAGGGCTGCTCACAAATCTTGGAGAGCGGTTGGTGGATGCTGACGTGATGCAAACCGTGTCCCACTGCATCGCACACATGCTCTATGGGATTGAAATCGAGAGAGCGAGGAGGCCACGTCGTGGGTGCAATATCTTCTGTTTCCAGGAAAACGTCAACCACCCGTGCTCCATGAGTTCGTCCAGCAATACGAAGTGTGGGCCCACAGCACCTCGCAACAACCGCACGTGAGGTCCCAATATCTCATCACGATACCTGACAGCCGATTTAACCGTACAATTTCCCTGCCCGCCCACACCATTAGGGATCATCCTGAATATCGGTTTCTTCCCACAATGGTTTGGTCCCGAAGTCGTGTTCCAAGTTCCCTCCAGATGCAAATCGGTCAGGAACCACCGTCCACACCAAATCGGGGCAAACCTGTGAAAAGAACATTGGCCCACTATTCGACCGACCAGGTGGTATGTTGACGGCTCCACTCTAGACGTTCCCTTCTGTGATGACGCGTCAGAGGTACACGTACAGCAGGTCTGACATTTAAGGCCACTCTGCCAAAGCCTTCTGTACACCGTTTACCTCGATACAACACGTCCAGCGGATGCTGCTAGGTCAGATGTCAGTTTCCGTGCAGTATTAAGATGGTAACGTCGTGCCCTTACAGCCAAATAGCGGTTCTCTGTTCCTGATGTCACACGTGGTCGGGCCTGCTCTGGTCTTTGGGACAGTTTCGATCTCTATAAACTGTTACCACATCCGACAAACAACAGAACGATTCACATTAAGCCATTACGTCACATCAGTTTCTAAGTATCCTGCTTTCATTCTTTCCATGTCCCCCTCACCATAAAGAACCTCGTAGGCGTCTTCTGTGTGCCGTACTGCACCGTCTGCGACTGCATACACAACGACAGTGGATGTGGGACCAGCCGGTAAACACTATCTCGTTTGATAGGTGCCCTGACATCATCGTTGGCAATTATACATGACTGTGCTTAAACTGACACATAATATTTTTAGCGCAAAGCAATCTGACTTTCAAAAATCCCTACAAAAGAATGGCCCTGACTAAATTAACCTATACGTTTCACAAATCACTTACCTCACAAAAATCTTCGTTACTCGAACTACTGCAATACAGCGAGCGCTACTACTGCCAGCTAAGCAAAAGATTCAAACTACTGAAGGCACTAACTGCTGATTGGCATAGTTAGCAAATGAAAGATTTTGATAGAGAACAAACAATGTATTTACCTTAATAGTCATCAAAAGTCATAATGTACACTCCTGGAAATTGAAATAAGAACACCGTGAATTCATTGTCCCAGGAAGGGGAAACTTTATTGACACATTCCTGGGGTCAGATACATCACATGATCACACTGACAGAACCACAGGCACATAGACACAGGCAACAGAGCATGCACAATGTCGGCACTAGTACAGTGTATATCCACCTTTCGCAGCAATGCAGGCTGCTATTCTCCCATGGAGACGATCGTAGAGATGCTGGAGGTAGTCCTGTGGAACGGCTGGCCATGCCATTTCCACCTGGCGCCTCAGTTGGACCAGCGTTCGTGCTGGACGTGCAGACCGCGTGAGACGACGCTTCATCCAGTCCCAAACATGCTCAATGGGGGACAGATCCGGAGATCTTGCTGGCCAGGGTAGTTGACTTACACCTTCTAGAGCACGTTGGGTGGCACGGGATACATGCGGACGTGCGTTGTCCTGTTGGAACAGCAAGTTCCCTTGCCGGTCTAGGAATGGTAGAACGATGGGTTCGATGACGGTTTGGATGTACCGGGCACTATTCAGTGTCCCATTGGCGATCACCAGTGGTGTACGGCCAGTGTAGGAGATCGCTCCCCACACCACGATGCCGGGTGTTGGCCCTGTGTGCCTCGGTCGTATGCAGTCCTGATTGTGGCGCTCACCTGCACGGCGCCAAACACGCATACGACCATCATTGGCACCAAGGCAGAAGCGACTCTCATCGCTGAAGACGACACGTCTCCATTCGTCCCTCCATTCACGCCTGTCGCGACACCACTGGAGGCGGGCTGCACGATGTTGGGGCGTGAGCGGAAGACGGCCTAACGGTGTGCGGGACCGTAGCCCAGCTTCATGGAGACGGTTGCGAATGGTCCTCGCCGATACCCCAGGAGCAACAGTGTCCCTAATTTGCTGGGAAGTGGCGGTGCGGTCCCCTACGGCACTGCGTAGGATCCTACGGTCTTGGCGTGCATCCGTGCGTCGCTGCGGTCCGGTCCCAGGTCGACGGGAACGTGCACCTTCCGCCGACCACTGGCGACAACATCGATGTACTGTGGAGACCTCATGCCCCACGTGTTGAGCAATTCGGCGGTACGTCCACCCGGCCTCCCGCATGCCCACTATACGCCCTCGCTCAAAGTCCGTCAACTGCACATACGGTTCACGTCCACGCTGTCGCGGCATGCTACCAGTGTTAAAGACTGCGATGGAGCTCCGTATGCCACGGCAAACTGGCTGACACTGACAGCGGCGGTGCACAAATGCTGCGCAGCTAGCGCCATTCGACGGCCAACACCGCGGTTCCTGGTGTGTCCGCTGTGCCGTGCGTGTGATCATTGCTTGTACAGCCCTCTCGCAGTGTCCGGAGCAAGTATGGTGGGTGTGACACACCGGTGTCAATGTGTTCTTTTTTCCATTTCCAGGAGTGTATATAGCAGTTCATGACATCCAGTCTTACAAATTTCAAAACTCCGCCATCTCTCTCCCCACATCCACCACTGCTGGCGGCTCACCTCCAACTGCGCAACGCTACGCGCTGTTAACATCCAGCTGCCCAACACTACAATGGCAGACAACAATGCAAACTAGCCACAGACTGCACACAGCACAGCCAGTGATTTTCATACAGAGCGCTACGTGGCGTTACCAATATAAGAACCTAAACAGCCTACTTACATAGCCCCCATGCTCCCCACAAAAAATTTTACAAATTGTTTTGGGCACTGGCCAATACATATTTGTTAAAATTTTTTCACACTTACAATAACAAAGAATTCAAATGCACACACTTATTGATACAATGTTGGTCAAAAGCTAAAATTTTCTCACAGTCCATAAAGACAGTCCTGATCGTTCATCACAGTAAAATTGCAGTGTTTTTCTCAAAGTCTAAGCAGTAAAAGAAAATGCACATGGAAGTAGTGGATTTCCATGCAGTCTTGAAGAAGTAGTGTTGTCCTTCCAATGGAAGGACTGTGCTGACTCTTGACATGCAGACAGGTAATGGGCCACAATAGAGCAAACCCACAGCAGAGTCATTCGAAGTTTTGAAGAATATTGGTAGGTAGGTCATCACAGAGTAGACCCGCTGTAATCCTGGTAGAGATTACGGTATTGGTGGGCCACCAGAGGTGCAGACCCACTGTAGTCCTGGTAGAGATTATGGCATTGGTGGGCCACCAGAGGTGCAGACCCACTGCAGTCCTTGTAGAAATAATGGTATTGGTGGGTCATCAAAGGTGTAGACCCACTTAGTCCTTGTAGAGACGGCCAGCAACCATCTGTTGCGACTGTGCAGGTGCACAATCACCATCGAAGAGTCTTGCAGAGAATATAGCAAGTCCATAAACCACCACTTGTGCACTCAAAAAGTTTTTGGAATTGTCCTTAGAACCAGCAATGCTGTTAACCAGTCCCTTGCTGAATTATCAACACACGTGGGAGCTCTAACAGTCCTCTTTTTTTCACATATTGTGCGTATACTATGACCAACAGAAACGTGTCCAGTGAAATGTAACTTACAAGTTACTTAATTTGATGAACTGCTGTCAATTACAATTTTATAACATAAGAATACAATGACAAAGGTACAAAATACATCAGTAAAGAACATGATAGTACAGATAACATTTGTAGTAATACGGGCTTTACAAAAAAATCGAACTAAACATATACATCAGTGTTACAGGAATTATGACATAAGTAAATACATAAAAGATCAGAATAACTTTTGAATCATCTCCTTCACACATGAGCATTAAAACAAAACAGAATAAATAATGTCTAAACATCTTTACAAAGTAAATAACATATTATCAGAAAAATTCTACAATTTAACTCTCATCAGATAAACACACAAAGACACGAAGAACACAAATACCCAAGGGTACACAAACACATAGTGGGATAACACAAGGAAAGGATAGGGTTTGTTTTACTGCAGTATTTTCCAAACAAAACTTTCTTTACTTCTCGGAGATCTCCCTTCGTTCATCATTATTTCCAAAAAGTCCTATCTATACCTGCTTTCTGTACTTTTTTCATATAACTTCTCAATGCATTTCTTCCAGTTCATCGCAACTCATTCTCTTATATAGTCTACCCCCTCTAAAGGTAACTTAAAGCTACTGAGCTCAGATGCTCAACTAAGGGACGACGCAATGCAGCAGCACAAAACAATTAGTACAAACAGCAATGACAAAAAATTCAAATTGGCAAAGCAAGCTGCAGTAAATCTAAATTACCAAGCAATGCAACATTACAACTAATATGAGCCAATGTGCAGCAACAAGAAAAATAAATCAGTAGTAAAACTAGCTTAATAGAGTAATACAAAGTGAAATTTAGTAGCACTATGCCTGGCAAACAGCAGCAGCAAATGCAATAACTTATATCTAAACATGACATAGCTCAAGCAGAAAAAATATTACAGTAAAAATGGCCATGTGTAATACCTGTGTCACATCATAACACTAGAATGATACATCACAAAAACTTACTCTGCAAGAAAGTTACCAAGTCATTGAAAAAATTATTTATGCAATTCCTGTGAAGGTAAATGTCTATTTGTGCTCTCTTTTCTAAGAAAGCATATCGTAAACGTATTCTATGAAACGTCCCCTTTGTTTCTGATTTTTTTCAAGCATTGTGTCTAACTTTTGGAGCTTTTGCTGTGTTTGTCTCTGATTTTGTTCCATTGTGTCTAACTTTCGAAGATTTTGTTCCATTGTGTCTAACTTTTGAAGGTTTTGTTCCATTGTGTCTAACTTTTGAAGATTTTGTCCCATTTGTTTCTGATTTTGTTCAAGCGTTGTGTCTGACTTTTGTAGCCTTTGTCCCATTTGTTGCATTAACTGTAATAACAATGCACTGGTTCCTGAAACATGTTCCTCAGTGCTATTCGGCAGTGCATTTGAACCGGCAATATTCGCATTTTGAAAAGCAGAAAATGTGTCTTGATTTATTTGAGAAAACGGTGAGGACGGAAAACCTGAGTCTACAGTATTTGCAAGATTGTGTCCTGTCATTTCGGAATCCTGAGGCGAGCTGTTGCCGACCGATCGATCGATAATGCTTCCCTGTTCACTAATTGTTTCACTGACTACACCATTATTTGCAGCCCGCTCAATTTCCCTACGCATAGTTACCAAATTACTACTTCGAACATTAGTTAATTCATTACATGGTGGCGCTAACACACTGCTTTCGTCTTCGCTGTCATTTCTCAGTTTACTTTGGAGCCTAGTATTACGTTTTTCACACGCCATTATTGTCACAATATTTCACACGACAACACAGAAAAACACAATTTGAAGAGCAAAAATAAGAGAACACATTAACATAGCACTGAAAATAATATCTAGTTAATTGCAAGCGCAGCTGCGAAATACTTCGTGCAAATTTACATGCGTGCCACACCTGTTTTACTGTACAACAATGAAAGACTGCAACTACAAAGGAGATTCTCTCTACAATTACGCACTAGCAATAAACAAAATCTACACTAATTACACAAACTACAAGAAAAAATCAGAAGATTCCAGTGAAGTATCCTTGGCTAAGGGTCGACATATGAAACGTGACCTTAGAACAATTATACGTGATTGTGCTTAAACTGACACATAATATTTTTAGCGCAAAGCAATCTGACTTTCAAAATTCCCTACAAAAGAATGGCCCTGACTAAATTAACCTATACGTTTCACAAATCACTTACCTCACAAAAATCTTCGTTACTCGAACTACTTCAATACAGCGAGCGCTACTACTGCCAGCTAAATAAAAGATTCAAACTACTGAAGGCACTAACTACTGATTGGCATAGTTAGCAAATGAAATATTTTGATAGAGAACAAACAATGTATTTACCTTAATAGTCATCAAAAGTCATAATGTATATAGCAGTTCATGACATCCAGTCTTACAAATTTCAAAACTCCGCCATCTCTCTCCCCACATCCACCACTGCTGGCGGCTCACCTCCAACTGCGCAACGCTACGCGCTGTTAACATCCAGCTGCCCAACACTACAATGGCAGACAACAATGCAAACTAGCCACAGACTGCACACAGCACAGCCAGTGATTTTCATACAGAGCGCTACGTGGCGTTACCAATATAAGAACCTACACAGCCTACTTACAACCATAATGCCATTTTCCGTGCAGGACACGATCGTACTGACATCTGTTGACAGTTTGTACGATTATATCGTGAATTACACACAGGACGGGGAAATAGTGGTTTGTTTCTTTGATTTAGGACACCAGTGTAACATGAAAACTCGTAATAGCAATCTGTCGGATTACCTGTGATTTATACAAGTCTTCACAATCAACAACACATACTGGCCTATGTGTCTTGCGAAGTACGTTGGCTTGGTCGCCAAATAAAGAGCACACAGAGTTAATAAGTCCGTCATAAAAAGACTTTGAATTCAAAGTAAATGTTTCCAGAGCAGAATGAAGGCCAATTCTTTACTTAGTTCACTATACTCTCTGCGGTAGCGTTCTCGCTTCCCGCGCACGGGGTCCCGGGTTCGATTCACGGCGGGGCCAGGGATTTTCTCTGCCTCGTGATGACTGGGTGTTGTGTGTCTTTCATCATCCTTTCATCCCCATCGACACGCAAGTCGCCGAAGTGGCGCCAACTCGAAAGACTTGCACCAGGCGAACGGTCTACCCGACGGGAGGCCCTAGCCACACGGCATTTCCATTTACCACTACTTTACAACTGAAAAAAAAAAAAGAAATCTCCAGTTAAACCACTAAAATGTCCCTGAATTCCACTTTCGAGATTGTGATTCAGGCAGGTTCTTTTCTTCAACATTGCAATCAATTGTGCCATGTTTTCCACCTTTTTCACGTCACTTAAACTTTGTGTGCAGTATTCTCACGTTTTTCCTAAGCACCACTGTTCTGTGAGATACTTTATTCCGAACATCTGCGTCATATTTAGCATGACTGACATCGGATTCTCACAAAGTATTTGTTTGGATCTGATTCATTTCCTAAAACCAAATGAAATCAGTCAATCAGCCATATTTACTAGCTACCACAACATCATAAAGATACATGAACAGCAATGAGTATCCTTGTTGCTAGTTAAATAGACTGTCTTACCCCAGAAACTGTTGGTGTATTCCGAACAATTTGTCTTCTCTAACTGGAATCCAGTTGCAGTTTTGCAAAAAATGTTCAAATGTGTGTGAATTCTTAAGGGACCAAACTGCTGAGGTCATCGATCCCTAGACTTACTCACTACTTAAACTAACTTATGCTAAGAACAACATACCCACACCCGTGGCCGAGGGAGGACTCGAACCTCCGGCGGGAGGGGCCGCGCAATCCGTGACATGGCGCCTCAAACCACGCGGCCACTTAGCGCGGCTGCAGTTTTACAGGAAAACTGAATGCACTAGGTACAGCGTCATCGTTCAGCAGTTTTACGAGGGTAATCCCAAAAGTAAGGTCTCCTATTTTTTATAAGTACATACACCAGTTTATTTGTACAATGGTTTACATCTGTTTACAGCTTGAACATTTAGCTGTTTTCGACATAATCACCATTTCTGTCGATGCATTTTTGTAGACGCTGTGACAGTTTTTGTATGCCCATGTCATACCAGTTCGCCGCCATGCTGTTCAGAAAGTTATGAACCTCTTCTTTCATCTCGTTGTCGGAGCTGAATCGCTGGGACCACAATTAATTCTGACAAGTACTGTGAGACTGTGAAAAAACTCAAACGGATAATTCAGAACTGGGGAAGAGGAATGTTGAGGATTAGCGTATAAATTCTCCATGACAATGCTCGCCCACACATCGCTCGGCAAACTGTTGCTCTCCTGCAACAGTTTCAGTGGAACATAATCACCCACCCAACCTATAGTCCTGACTTGGCGCCCAGTGACCATTACCTGTTCCCTAGGTTAAAAGAACATTTGGCCGGAAAGCGATTCAGCTCGGAAGACGAGGTGAAAGAAGAGGTTCAAAACTTTCTGAACAGCATGGCGGCGAGCTGGTATGACATGGGCATACAAAAACAACCACAGCGTCTACAAAAATGCATCGACAGAAGTGGTGATTATCTTGAAAAGTAGCTAAATGTTCAAGCTGTAAACTGATGTAAACCATTCTAGAAATAAACAGGTCTATGTACTTATAAAAAAATAGGAGACCTTACTTTTGGGATTATCCTCGTATATCAGTTCATGGTCGAGGTATGTACATGTCTTTAAAAATATCATTGCTGTACATGGCGTTATATTTTGATTGAGTCCCTTCGCACTGCATGCATCCATTTCTTTAGAAGTTCGTGGTGAGCTTTTGGAAACCTGAAAAGATTTACGAGTCTTTGTAACTGCATTTGCCTTTCGCAAACACCATTTTCTTTCCATTTTATTAAAGCATACGTAAGTTATATGTGAAACTGAATGCCACATCCTGTCGTCCATCGATTACTGCATTCATATTTTTCCCTTTTGCAAACATCATTTTCTGTCCATAATATTTAAGCATGTTGTTGTTGTTGTTGTTGTTGTGGTCTTCAGTCTTGAGACTGGTTTGATGCAGCTCTCCATGCTACTCTATCCTGTGCAAGCTTCTTCATCTACTGCAGCCTACATCCTTCTGAATCTGTTTAGTGTATTCATCTTTTGGTCTCCCTCCGATTTTTACCCTCCACGCTGCCCTCCAATACTAAATTGGTGATCTCTCGATGTCTCAGAACATGTCCTACCAACCGATCCTTTCTTCTAGTCCAGTTGTGCCACAAGCTCCTCTTCTCCCCAATTCTATTCAGTACCTCCTCATTAGTTATGTGATCTACCCATCTAATCTTCAGCATTCTTCTGTAGCTCCACATTTCGAAAGTTTCTATTCTCTTCTTGTCTGAACTATTTATCGTCCACGTTTCACTTTCTTACATGGCTACTCTCCATACAAATACTTTCAGAAACGACTTCCTGACATTTAAATCCATACTCAATGTTAACAAATTTTTCTTCTTCAAAAACGCTTTCTTTGCCATTACCATTCTACATTTTATATCCTCTCTACTTTGACCATCATCAGTTATTTTGCTCCCCAAATAGCAAAACTGCTTTACTACTTTAAGTGTCTCATTTCCTAATCTAATTCCCTCAGCATCACCCGACTTAATTCCACTACATTCCATTATCCTCGTTTTGCTTTTGTTGATGTTCATCTTATACCCTCCTTTCAAGACACTGTCCATTCCGTTCAGCTGCTCTTCCAAGTCCTTTGCTGTCTCTGACAGAATTACAATGTCATCGGCGAACCTCAGAGTTTTTATTTCTTCTCCATGGATTTTAATACCTACTCCGAACTTTTCTTTTGTTTCCTTTTAAGCATACGTAAGTTATATGTGAAACTGAAGGCCACTTTCTCTCAGCCATGGATTACCGCATCCATATTTTAATTATTTGGGCAGCAAAGTAACTGATGACGTCCAAAGTAGAGAGGATATAAAGTATACACTTATAAGCCAGAACATTATGACCACTACCCACGGCGACGGTGAATGACCGACACCTGTTGGCAATGCGGGCACGTGACGCGACATCGAAAGTATGTAGCGGGGCAGACACGGACGGGTGATCACCCTAGCGGAGATTTGGCCTGCAAATGGGAAAATCCATTGAGATATGCGACTTTGACAACGGGGAGATTATTATTACGCAGAGCCTGTGGACGAGTATCTCGAAAACGGCGAAGCTGGTCGACTGCTCACGTGCTACTGTCGTGAACATCTACGGAAAGAGGTAGAACGATAGTGAAACTACCAATAGAAGCCAATCGGTTGGACGACCACGACTCTTCACAGAACGTGGGGCTCGGAGGCTTGTCTGCTCTGCGAGGTAGATAGATGGTTATCTGTGCCATCTCTACCGAAAGAGCACAATATAGGTTCACGCGTAAGTGTTTCGTAGCACACCGTTCATCGTACACTGTTGAACATGGAGCGCCGCGCCAGACCACCCCTACGTGTTCACATGTTTAACCCAACGATTTCGTCAATTACGATTGCAGTGGGCACGGGACCATCGGCATCCGACCGTCGATCAATGGAAACGTGTCGGCTCTTCGGGTGAATCACACTTGTGCTACACGATCTCGATGGTTGCCTGCACAAACGTCGTCATCGAGTCGAACGGCAGCTCGAAACATGCAGCGCGCTGCGGATGCAGGCTAATGGGAGCTGTTTTATACTATGGGAGACATTGTCCTGCGCTTGCACGGGACGTGTGGTAGTAATCGAAGGCACGCTGGCAGCTGTGAACCACCTGCATCCCTTCATGCTTGATGTCTTCCGCGAAGGTAATGTCATCATTCAGCAGTAAACTGTCCGTGTCTCGGAGCCAGAACTGTGCTACAGCGGTTTGAGGAGCATTATAGTGAACTCACGTCAATGTCTGGGCGACCAAGTTCGCCTGATGTAAATCCTATGGAACCCATCTGGGTCGCTATCGAGCGCCATCAGCGCATACCCAAATCAGCGGACCGTTATTTACACAAACTGCATGACCTATGAAACTTCCTGGCAGATTAAAACTGTGTGCCGGACAGAGACTCTAACTCGGTCTGGCACACAGTTTTAATCTGCCAGGAAGATTCATATCAGCGCACATTCCGCTGCAGAGTGATAATTTCATTCTGCATGACCTATACTTAGTCATGTAATGCCACATACCTCCACAAACCTACCAACAAACTGTCGGATCACTGATATGCAGAATCAGCGACATATTTCGTTCCAAAGAGTGACAAACAAGCTGTTAAGCAGATGGTTATAACGTTTTGGCTCATCAGTGTTGGCTGGAATGGCAAGTAAAGCATTTATGAAGAGGAGAAATTTGTTAGCACCGAATACAGACTTAAGTGTTAGGAAGTCTTTTCTCAAGGCGTTTGTCCTGAGTGTAGCCATGTCTCGAAATGTAAAATGGGCAACAAGCAGTTTAGACAAGAAGAGAATAAAAGATTTTGGAAAGTAATGCTATAGAAGAATGCTGAAGATTAGTTAGGTACATCGCGTAACTAATGAGAAGGAACTGAACAGAATTGCGAAGACAACAAATTTGTGCCACAGCTTAATTAAGAGGATCGGTTGATAGGACACATCCCGAGACATCAAGGGATTGCCAATTTAGTATTGGAGGTAAAGTGTTGGGGGTAAAAATGGTAGAGGGAGACCAAGAGATGAATACAATAAGCAGATTGAGATGGATGTAGGTTGCAGTTCTTATTCAGAGATGAAGAGCTTTTCACAGTAGAGTAGCATGGAGAGTTGTATCTAACCGTTCTTGGACTGAAGACAGCAACATCATTATAGCCATTTTTGTTAATAAATGGGACATAATGCGTCCGAAGTACTCTGAAATCGCAAGCAGAGAAAGCACAAACGCCCCTTTACAATATAGCGGCTGCACCATAGCCAATCACGATTTACTGGACAAAGACGTTTTGAGTAGTCTAGTTTACTGCTACGCTTTCTGGCGGTACTCGCTTCGGTGCCCCACGGTGCTGACGTCAGACCTGGGCCACGAGCCGGCGGCCCGTCAGTACGCCAAGGCTAAGGCTGGTATAACCTGAGCTGGACTGTCCGCCACGTTTTCGCCACAATATAGGATACTCATACTTGTTTACATACAAGTCACAATACGAGTGGAGATTTACAATTAAGTGTATAGGAGAACTGGTTGTAAATATGGGTGGCTGCTCCGCTGTGAACTGCACTAACTATTGCAAAAATGGTTTTCGCATATTTAGATTTCCTATTGACCATGAATGAAGAAAAAGATGAGCCGTATACTGTCGGAGAAACAATTGGGAAGCACCCGGCGCTCAATTGTGTATTGTAAATATACGTTAATGAAAGTAGTTACAAACATGAAACCAGTTGCACGCACTTGCGTTTCTTCCCAGTCGAAAACTGTACTGAAGCAGTCCGTCCCAAACATTTTCGATTCCTGATGTATTTTCACAACTGGAAATGTGAGAGGCATATTTTTTACGTATTTATACGTCTTATCATAAACATACATCCACAAACTGAATAATACTTAACCCCATTTCTTATATAGGCACTGTAGGACGAGTGATAATTCAGTTATTCTTGTAGGGGACTCGTCATTATGAGGGAAACGGCACAAGTAACATAAGCATCAAAGAACATAGTTTTTACCACCCTCAGCAAGCAACAAACCTATCATGAAGTACATAAAATGAATGCTGGTTACACGACAGATGAAACTATTAATAACAATTCGTTTCACTGCACCTGTGTGCAATAAAAATGCTGAATTTCTTAAAGTACCTCCTTTTGAATAAAAAATAAACACCTCTTTTACAAGTGGCTGTGGCAATGACCTTGCTGCAGTGGATACACCGGTTCCCGTCAGATCACCGAAGTTAAGCGCTGTCAGGCTTGGCCGGCACTTGATGGGTGACCATCCGGGCCGCCATGAGCTGTTGCCATTTTCGGGGTGCACTCAGCCTCGTGATACCAACTAAGGAGCTACTCGACCCGAAAAGTAGCGGCTCCGCTCGAAGAAAACATCATAATGACCGGGAGAGCGGTGTGCTGACCCCTCCTATCCACATCTTCATCTGAGGATGGCACGGCGGTCGTGGCCTGAAGACGGAGTGCTTACAAGTGGCTGTATAAAGGCAAAACTAATTCACAGCCGCAGGTTGTTACTGCATAACACCCATGTTTGTTATGTAGGAGCTCTAGCCAAGGCTATGACGTCAGCGGCGGGCTGCTCCTCCTTGCCGTGCCTGCCTTCGGAAGTCGAACGGCCGTGTCGAGACGAGTCACGCGGGACTCACGTATTCCGCTGTGACGGAGGACGGCTGCCGTGCACGGGACACAATCCGCTGCCTCCTGGCAGGAAGCTGGCGGCGGCTGGTGCAGACGGCGGGACTGTTTCACTGTGGCGCCAAATCCTCTGAGGTGGACCTAGTGCGAGAGGCGGCTGCCCCGACCTAGTGTCGAACCCGCGGCTGCAGCTGGCGGAGCCCTGCCGTCGTGGTAGTACTGCTCGGCCCTGAATGAATTTTTCCCAAAATTCGCAGTTGTTTATAAGGCCTCGGGGCACATTTTCTGCGCTACTGCCTGGCTCTCGGTCCCGTAACTCGTAACACAGTTCTAGCCCTGGTGTGGGTATGCTGTCGCACAGTTCTGCTGGCGCCGGATATTGTTGCTGCGTGGTGCACGTTCCACAGAACACGGCTACCCCATTCCGCAATCGTATTGCATACATGCATCCTGTCGCAACGCTGCGCATACTGGCCAGTAGTAGCCAACGCAGCACTGTGGCAGCCTCTTACAAATTTCATCTAAGACTAGGTAGCGACGCTACAGTGTTATTACAACGTTCCTTGCGCCAGGCAGTTTACGGTGGCTTGTGAACTGTTTATGTAAACGCAGATGTAGCATCTAAGAATAGCTTGACTGTGAGATTTCACATCCAAATTCCACTGAAGAACCAAAAAAACTGGGGTACCTGCCTAATATCGTGTAGGTCCCACGCGAGCACGCACAAATACCGCAACACGACGTGGCATGGACACGACTAATGTCTCAAGTAGTGCTAGAGGGAACTGACACCATGAATCCTGCAGATCTGTCCATAAATCCGTAAGACAACGAGGGGGTGGAGATCTCTTCTTAACAGCACTTTTCAAGACATCGCAGATATGTTCAATAATGTTAATGTCTGGGGAGTTAGGTGTACCAGCGGAAGTGTTTTAACTCAGAAGAGTATGCCTGGAGCAACTCTGTAGCAGTTGTGGAGTAGCACTTGTGGAGTGTCGCATTGTCCTGCTGGAATTGCCCAAGTCCGTCGGAATACACAATGGACATGAGTGGATGCAGGTGATCAGACAGGATGATTACATACGTGTCACCTGTCAGGGTCGTATCTGGACGCATCAGGGGTCCCTTATCACTCCAAGTGAACACGCCCCACACCATTACAGAGCCTCCATCAGCTTGAATAGTCCCCTGCTGACTTACAAACTCCATCGATTCACGAGGTTCTCTCCACACCCATACACGTTCGTCCGCTCGATACAATTTGAAATGTGACTGGTCCGACCAGGCAACATGTTTCCAGTCATCAACACTCCAATGTCGGTGTTGACGGGCCCTGGCGAGGCGTAAAACATTATGTCGTGCAGTCATCAAAGGTACATGAGTGGGCCTTCGGCTCCGAAAGCCCATATCCATGATGTTTTGTCGAATGATTCGCACGCTGACACTTGTTGATGGCCCAGCATTGAAATCTGCAGCAATTTTCGGAAGGGTTGCACTTCTGTGGCGATGAACGATTATCTTCAGTCGTCGTTGGTCCCATTCTTGTAGTATCTTTTCCGGCCACAGCGATGTCGTATATCTGATGTTTTACCGGATTCCTGATATTCGCGGTACACTCGTGAAACGGTCGTACGGGAAAATCCCCACTTCATCGCTACCTCTGAGATGCTGTATCCCATCGCTCCTGTGCCGACTATAGCACCACGTTCAGACTCACATCTTGATAACTTGCTATTGTAGCAGCAGAAACCGATCCAACAACTGCGCCAGACACTTGAAGTCTTATACAGGCGTTGCCGACCGCAGCGCCGTCTTCTGTCTGTTCACAAATCTCGGTATTTGAATACGCATGCCTATACCAGGTTCTTTGGCGCTTCAGTGCATATGTAATACACTCCTGGAAATGGAAAAAAGAACACATTGACACCGGTGTGTCAGACCCACCATACTTGCTCCGGACACTGCGAGAGGGCTGTACAAGCAATGATCACACGCACGGCACAGCGGACACACCAGGAACCGCGGTGTTGGCCGTCGAATGGCGCTAGCTGCGCAGCATTTGTGCACCGCCGCCGTCAGTGTCAGCCAGTTTGCCGTGGCATACGGAGCTCCATCGCAGTCTTTAACACTGGTAGCATGCCGCGACAGCGTGGACGTGAACCGTATGTGCAGTTGACGGACTTTGAGCGAGGGCGTATAGTGGGCATGCGGGAGGCCGGGTGGACGTACCGCCGAATTGCTCAACACGTGGGGCGTGAGGTCTCCACAGTACATCGATGTTGTCGCCAGTGGTCGGCGGAAGGTGCACGTACCCGTCGACCTGGGACCGGATCGCAGCGACGCACGGATGCACGCCAAGACCGTAGGTTCCTACGCAGTGCCGTAGGGGACCGCACCGCCACTTCCCAGCAAATTAGGGACACTGTTGCTCCTGGGGTATCGGCGAGGACCATTCGCAACCGTCTCCATGAAGCTGGGCTACGGTCCCGCACACCGTTAGGCCGTCTTCCGCTCACGCCCCAACATCGTGCAGCCCGCCTCCAGTGGTGTCGCGACAGGCGTGAATGGAGGGACGAATGGAGACGTGTCGTCTTCAGCGATGAGAGTCGCTTCTGCCTTGGTGCCAATGATGGTCGTATGCGTGTTTGGCGCCATGCAGGTGAGCGTCACAATCAGAACTGCATACGACCGAGGCACACAGGGCCAACACCCGGCATCATGGTGTGGGGAGCGATCTCCTACACTGGCCGTACACCACTGGTGATCGTCGAGGGGACACTGAATAGTGCACGGTACATCCAAACCGTCATCGAACCCATCTTTCTATCATTCCTAGACTGGCAAGGGAACTTGCTGTTCCAACAGGACAATGCACGTCCGCATGTATCCCGTGCCACCCAACGTGCTCTAGAAGGTGTAAGTCAACTACCCTGGCCAGCAAGATCTCCGGATCTGTCCCCCATTGAGCATGTTTGGGACTGGATGAAGCGTCGTCTCACGCGGTCTGCACGTCCAGCACGAATGCTGGTCCAACTGAGGCGCCAGGTGGAAATGGCATGGTAAGCCGTTCCACAGGACTACATCCAGCATCTCTACGATCGTCTCCATGGGAGAATAGCAGCCTGCATTGCTGCGAAAGGTGGATATACACTGTACTAGTGCCGACATTGTGCATGCTCTGTTGCCTGTGTGTATGTGCCTGTGGTTCTGTCAGTGTGATCATGTGATGTATCTGACCCCAGGAATGTGTCATTAAAGTTTCCCCTTCCTGGGACAATGAATTCACGGTGTTCTTATTTCAATTTCCAGGAGTGTATGTAAAAGAGAAATTTCGAACAGTGAAAGAGAAATTTTGAACAGTTATTCAGCGATTTACGATACTCTAAGGAAGATTTGGGCAAAAATTTATTTTCTGTGTTTTAAACGACACTATACAGCTACTCTGCTGAAATGACTGCGAGAAATAAAATGTGTGGTGTGAAAACTGGCTACTTCGTTATCTTTCTGGCAGTTAGTTTCATCTACGGTAGCAAAGCACGTAAATTTGTAAGACATTAGGCAAATCATATAGATATAAGTGTATATTCTTACTCCTTATGTATAACTTCGAACAAAAACTGCATACAGAACAATGTGCTGTTTGTTTTCTCCCTTGCCGTTGAATTTATAAAGAACAGGGAAGGAGTATTTATGGCTTATCGTTTTATATCTAGAATGCTACTTCGTGATCTGAATCGTCCAAAACTTCGTAATTCTATACATTCGTAGATTAAAACTATGCGACATACTGTCGTTGAAGCTACTATTGTCATAGATCCAGCGGCACTAGAGGTCTCTCATACCTTGAATAACAGCGACTCCAACCTGTTTAGTCCTCAATAAACAGTGCTCAATAAACAGTGCTCAAGATGAGTGAAAGGGCTAAGTGGATAGAGGAGGGGGCCGGGGGTGGGGAGGAAATGGATGTTGAGATGGGTGAGGAGGAGATAGACAAAGAGAGGGAGGGGAGAAGGGGGAGATGGACAAGGAGAGAGGGGTGGAGGAGGTGGGGGGAGAGGGATTGGGGAAGAAGTTTAGGTTGTATCTCCAACTACCATGCATATTTACCGCGATAATGGTTACAGAAAAGAGAAGAAACGTATCATATGTGTGATGAAGTATTTTGGGGTTATCAGCCGAGTCAAGGCGTCGTTCTGCGGCAACGTTTCAACAACAAGTTCCCAACTTTTAATCTTCAGGCGGAGATGACAAGTAGGAAACTTGTTGAAACTTTGCCGCAGAACGAAGTCTTGACTCGGCTGATAACCCGAGAATTCATCATTGAGATTCGCCGAGAAAGACGAAATTCACACGTATCATACCTGATTATAAGATCAGTGGTTGACGTCTTGAGTATGTAACGTCCTGTCCGTTGTTGTTGTAGTCTTCAGTCCTGAGACTGGTTTGATGCAGCTCTCCATGCTACTCTATCCTGTGCAAACTTCTTCATCTCCCAGTACCTACTGCAACCTACATCCTTCTGAATCTATTTAGTGTATTCATCTCTTGTTCTCCCTCTACTATTTTTACCCTCCACGCTGCCCTACAATACTAAATTGGTGATCCCTTGATGCCTCAGAATATGCCCCACCAACCGACCCCTTCTCCTAGTCAAGTTGTGCCACAAATTTCTCTTCTCCCCAATTCTATTCAGTACCTCCTCATTAGTTATGTAATCTACCCATCTAATCTTCAGCATCTACCCATCTAATCTTCAGCATCTCTAACACCACATTTCGAAAGCTTCTATTCTCTTCTTGTCTAAACTATTTATCGTCCACGTTTCACTTCCATACATGGCTACGCTCCATACAAGTACTTTCTGAAACGACTTCCTGAGACTTAAATCTATACTCGATGTTAACAAATTTCTCTTCTTCAGAATCGCTTTCCTTGCCTTTGCCAGTCTACATTTTATGTCCTCTCTACTTCGACCTTCATCAGTTATTTTGCTCCCCAAACAGCAAAACTCATTTACTACTTTAAGCATCTCATTTCCTAATCTAATTCCCGCAGCATCACCCGATTTAATTCGACTACATTCCATTATCCTCGTTTTGCTTCTATTGATGTTCATCTTATAGCCTCCTTTCAAGACACTGTCCATTCCGTTCAGCTGCTCTTCCAGGTCCTTTGCTGTCTCTGACAGAATTACAATGTCATCGGCAACACTCAAAGTTTTTATTTCTTCTCCATGGATTTTAATTCCTACTCCAAATTTTTCTTTTGTTTCCTTTACTACTTGCTCAATTTACAGGTTGAATAAAATCTGTGGTAGTATTCAGGTTTAACACTAAAAAGCAACAAGAAATCAATGTAAAGGCGAAAGGGAGACATAGATGTTTTGGAAGGTTCTGGAAAAATTGAGTGTGTCTATTAATAAAATAGCATACAACACACTAGTTTGACCAATTTTAGAGTACTGCTATAGTGTCTGGAATCCCTATCAGGCAAGGCAGCAGACGAACGCATTAAAAGAGGCGCTGCTAGGATCAGTGCAAACGGGTACAGCCCATACGAAAGTGTAGCAGAGACACGCGGGGAACTTGAACTGGAATCTACGGAAGAAAGACGACGTAGCTCCGGCGAAAATCTGTTGGTAAATTTAGAGAACATCTATTTGAAGAAAACTGTGAGACTATTAAGTTACCACCAACGTATATTTCAAGCAAGGAACGTGGGTATCAGATAGGAGAGTGTAAGGGCACAGTATCGTTCCATGTTACGAATGTAACACTGTCGCTGACGACAAAGGTGCCCAGAAGCAGGCACGAAAAACTAAGAGTAGTACTCCTCCGTCTCCGGTGAGCCACGGACGAGTTGGGGCGCTGGACTGTTCCGCGTTTTGATGGAGTTAACTTGTGGCACACTCTTAAGGGATGATGTGCGATGATGTGCGGATCTGCACTACCCCTGATGATCGTCTTCGGCTAGTATGTCGGCGGACTGGCGAGAGAACCCATTCTTCCAGTGTTTTGGTTGGTACGGCTCTGCGATGTTGCTCCTGGCGGCATGGCGTGCTAAGCGGTCGGGTATGATTTTAGGTCGCGATTGCCTCCGATTGAGGGAGGTATGACGTCACATCGGTATGCCACGTGCGTTCTGCGTCCTCTTGTGTCACCTCTCGTGCGACAGCATCGCCGTATCATTTTTCAAGAGGACATCACTCGACCACAAACGGCACTTCTCTTTACGAAACGTCTGCGTGCTTTAAGGTACTTCTGTGGCCAGTAAGAGCCTCAGATCTGTCAGCGACAGGACACGTGTGGCAGCAGCTCTGACGTCAAGTACATCCAGGTGCCAGCATTCGAGATATCAAAGACCAGGTCGCCTTCCCTCAGAAGACGATACAAGGCTTTATGATACCCTTCCCAAACCGAATCAGTGCAAGCGGTCGCACCAGAGGAGGTGCTACGTCTTACTGTTAATAAGCAGGCTAATACTACCAAGTTCTCTTTACAATTGACTCGATGTTGTCACTGAAATCGCATGACGTACTCTCTCAAACGCTGAAGTTTCATTTACTCCCTTTCAGTTTTTTTCAAAGTGTTATAAGAACAGAAGCAGGCCTCACATTAAACGCTGTAGAACAACACTTTTAACTTGTCCATACCCGAAAGAAGATTCAGTGTTAAAAGAGCATAGGTCCGTTAGATATGAAATGAATCACTTAAACATTGCACCTCTAAAGTCATGAACTTAACTTTTCTTCAAAAGAGAATACGTCTATATAACTTTAATTAATATTGTGTTTATACTGGTTGCTGGTGAGGAGGAAAGTTAGTTATTAGTATTTTATTAATGATGTCATTCATAAGCAGCCATATCACAGTCATCACAGTCGCTCAAGAAGGTTATAACTAAGCTTTACTTGTTTAATCAGAATCGGACCATGACTCTCCTTGTCCGCAGTCTCGATGATTCGAAACGATCTGCAATCCTGTGTAAATAAAATGTCTTGGTTTTCTTGCGTTGCGTAGTCAGTCGGGAAACCTCACATCAAGCGGAAAGTTTGCTTTGATAGAGGTTAATTATCCGATGAAATAATCGAGCTCTTGGATCTAATAGCTGCAGGTTCGTTTCCAATTCATCGGAAGTTCCCTACTGATTACCAACGGAACGACACCTCCGTGCAAATTTCCAATTAGAGAATACATATATAATGAAATTCCTTACACAACTTT
Organism: Schistocerca cancellata; assembly: GCF_023864275.1. Lineage (NCBI taxonomy): Eukaryota > Metazoa > Arthropoda > Insecta > Orthoptera > Acrididae > Schistocerca > Schistocerca cancellata. Next base: position 553,690,733 of record NC_064632.1, read on the forward strand.
GATGTAAATGCTCAGTATATATTTCCTTGAGTAGCATACAATATATTTTCAATCTCTTTCTTCCAGTAATCTCGATAGCAAAATTACAATTATTCAATGCGGCTATTCGGCACGGAGGAGATCCTAAAGTCCTCTCAACGCATACAGAGAGAATATTACAAAGAGTAATTATGCGCTCGTGGAATAGTAATAGTACTGTACTACTTTGTGAATCGATTCTACGAGTATATAGATGGTCAAGTAGGAAACGTAATTCACTCATAGAATTGTGCAGGGATAATTAGTAGAATATAAAGAGATATTACATCCATCCCTATAACTTTCTGATACATACTTCTGAATTATTATTAACTTTTAATTTTACGTTCATTTCTTTCCAGTAGGCCGAGGAAGTCTGGCCTAGCCCACACCAGCTGCCCAGCCTCTGACCGTGCAAAGTGGGCGCCGTAGATCGCTGAGACCTCAATAACAGGATTCAGCGTCTGAGACTGCGCTTTGGAGAGAGAGTACTGCAGAGCGCCTAGGAAGCACACGCCTCTTCGTACGCGTTCCTAAGCTGCTGGTAAAACCTATTACCGTAACTGTAGAGTGTACCAGTTCAGTTATAACAACAGTGATAAATTAAAATGCTTAACCAAATTTGTCTTACAGTGCCTCGACTTTCAGCAACACAATATTATTCATAATTTCTTCCTTCACTTCATTTATCAAAATCAGTGTTGACAGAAGTTCCGTAATGATCGTATTCTTTCACTTTTGTACATTTTTTTTAAAGTAACGACAGCAATCTACAATTTCTGTGGAACAACCCAAGTGTCTAGTAAACCACAGTAGACACACGAGGTGTGATCAAAAACAGCGGGAATGTTTTACGAGTCTTTGCTTATTTATCAACTTCAACTTCAAAGTAATCCCCCTGTAATCTCCACCTTCCTTCCTTGTTCCATCTATTGTCCACATTAAATAATGCCCAGTCCAAGTAATTAATAAGCAAAGTCTTTTACGAAGATTTGAGAGGGGCAAAGGTTACAATAAAGTTTCAAGTTTACTTAGCTTGTCATGTTGAGATGGCTTCAGTTCTTCTTGTCAAGGGGTCTGATTCTTGAAGCTGAAAATCTAACATCCCAGGTCCTCACGGTTGGTATGAACTAAGTAAGTTGGAAGATTGTGGCTGCAGAATTTTTTTTTTTTTTTTTTGTAAATATGTTTTCCACTGATTTTCTCAAATTTTAGTATTTCATACAGTAACAAAGCCGAAATTACATTTTTTTCGCACCTGTTACACAAGAACACGTCCGATCACATCAGAGGCAAGCTTACGGCTCTCACACTCTGCGGAAATAACAATATTCCAACGGTTTACACTTTTTCGTAACAAATGAATTCCTACTAGTTTTCGTTACATTATTAATTTCGATTATTATTTCATAAATGAATCCAGAAATAAACTTAGTAAACAGTACAGGATTGCGTAATAAATAATAGAAATTTTAAGTGTGCAAATAATTCGTAATTTCAAATGTCTCTAAAAAAATAATTTTAACTGTACATTCAGAACTAGTAGTTATCGATTCTAACAATGAAACTAAAATATTATATGAAGTAATTTCTTTTCATAAATTTTAGCTTGAAATATAACATACTGTGTATACAATTATATGAAAGTTTTCAGAAAAGCAAATGAGAAAATATTTACCCGTCCAAATTTCGAAACAAAAAAAAACTGGTGTCGACAACTACTGCTGAGGAAAAGTGATGCCAGAGGAGGATGTCCCGTTACGCCCCTCAGATATAATACACTTGTGCCAGCGCTTTTTCCAATCTTCTGGAATTCACTTTTCGTTCTGGTGTTCAGCTCCTTCAGCGATTCTGTTTTTATCCCGTCAGAGGTGAAAAAACGATGTCCGCTTGTGGTTCTCTTCAGCCTCGGGTCTAGAAAGAAGTCGCGTCCGGCGAATAAGGTGGCTCAGGCAACATACCGGTTTCGTTTTTTACCAAAAAACACAAACAGATATTGAGGTGTGAGCGGGAGCATTATCGCGATGCAATTTCGACAAGTGGTTTTGGCATAATTCTGGTCGTTTTCTTCAGATAGCATCACTCGAACGGCGCATAACTTCCAGATAGTATTCCTCATTGACCATACAACCATAAGTCAGAAACCCATGATGCACTATCCCACTGTAATCGAAATAAACAGTGAGAAGAACCTCCACATGTGGTCGAACTTGTCGAAATCGGTTCACGAGGGGCGTGATAATGTTCCACCAGAGGAACTCGAGTGAACGAAGAGACATCGAAACTCACTTAAGACGTCAGCTGGTTCGAGGCGCTACGTCTTCAGTCCCTGTATAAAATCTTCTGAGTTTCGAATGTGATGTTTTTAGGAATGGGCTCAGAAAAGAAGGCAGATGTTTTGTTAGGTAATATGTTGGGGCTTCTATATTTGTCACAACGGGGCGAAGCGGAACCCCTTCCTTATGGATCTTAGGCAGCCCATAAAGTCACTGTGGAATTGGAGCTTGTTCTCTTAAACTCCTTTCATGATGATCAGGAAACTGACTGGATTTGAAAAGGACGAATGCCTTCCGTTGTAATGCAATAGTTGTATCCTTCTGGAGGCGACGATGCGTTGACTATTGCAGTAAATCCGTCATCTCGCCGATGTAAGATGTTGCAGGCAAAATAACAGTAGCATTTCCCTTACCAGCAGGTGAAATTATTATTTCTGTGTATTCTCTTAAGGAAAGGACCGCTTTTCTTTCTTCGATGTTGATGTTCTGCTTGTGTTCGGGCATCCTAGCTGTGGTCCTGCGAGTCTCTCGTCTCATTTCTTCAGCACTCTCGCTGGGAAGTTTCAGGACATCTTGCTCAATGACACTAATAAAAATCTTGATAGGAAAGGTATTTGGAGTGGGCACAAAGTTCAGTCCCTTTTCCAACTCTGATATTGCAGTGTTACTCAGTTGTTTATTTGTGAAATTAAACACAGTGCGTCTGCATGGGTTTATGTTCTTGCGATGATTGGCATGTAAGGTGGTGGAACTTGGAAGTTTTCGCGCTACGGCCTGGAGCAGTGTCCTGTCCGAAAGTGACCTCGTGGCATTGTCAACACGTTTAATGAACAATATTTTGAGAAAACTGACGGTGTTGCTATGGTTAACCGCTTGTCTCTCATAGTAGCTAACCTTTTTATGGAACACCTCGGCCGCGCGGGATTAGCCGAGCGGTTTAAGGCGCTGCAGTCATGGACTGTGCGGCTGGTTCCGGCGGAGGTTCGAGTCCTCCATCGGGCATGGGTGTGTGTGTGTTTGTCCTTAGGATAATTTAGGTTAAGTAGTGTGTAAGCTTAGGGACTGATGACCTTAGCAGTCAAGTCCCATAAGATTTGACACACATTTGAACACCTCGAGGGAAAAGCACTTCTGTCAGCGGTGTTGAAACCTAAATGTTTTTGAAGATATGTGGACGACACCTTCGTAATATGGCCACATGGAGCAGTAAGACATCCTGTGTTTTCGGAACACCTTAACTCCTTCCATCCGAGCGTTTACTTCACCATGGAAGTAGAGAAAAATGGAGACCTCCCGTTGTTAGATGCCTTGGTCCGCAGAAAAGAAAACTGTTTCTTGGGTCACACTGTACTTCGTGAACCAAGTCACACTGACCTCCTATGTACGAGCTACGAGTTGCCATCACTCATCTCGTTCATACTTAGATGCAGGGAGCTTAACAGCGAAGCTTAGCCATCTTCGCTCTGTTTTTGTACAAAACTGGTACTCTGGTAAACAGATTCGTAATGCATTTCAACTTGCACTCGCTACACCTCAAGAGCAGCCAGAAGAAACGGAGAACCCCACGAGGATGGTTCTTCTACGCTACGTCGGCGGTGTGTCCTTTATGATCGGCAGACCGTCCAAGAAACATCAAATGAAATTTGTCTTTTGCCCTTTAGAGCGATTGCAAACGATGCTGGCTTCTGTTAAAGACGCTTTAGGTCTAAGGAGACCAGGAATATATAAAATCCCGTGCCAGTGTAGGAAATCGTACGTTGGTCAGACGTGTCGTAGTGTTACGGACAGACACAGATGTCACACCATTCTGGGTCAGCCAGAAACGTCTGCTGTTACGGAACTCTGTCTTGACACGGGACACAGCGTGAACTATGGAGAGATCCTTCCGTCCGCTTGCACGTACTGGGACTCCATCTTTATAGAAGCAGTCGAAATACCTGTAAGTAACAAATGGCTCTGAGCACTATGGGACTTAACTTCTAAGGTCATCAGTCCCCTAGAACTTAGAACTACTTAAACCTAACTAACCTAAGGACATCACACACATCCATGCCCGAGGCAGGATTCGAACCTGCGACCGTAGCGAACGCTCGGTTCCAGACTGTAGCGCCTAGAACCGCTCGGCCACCCCGGCCGGCCCTGTAAGTAACGACCTGATTAATAGAGACACGGCATTTCAGCTCAGCATAGCATAGGAACTAGCATTGGCGATACTAAGACATCGTCAACCACAGACGAAAGAGTCCGGGCATTGTACACTCCTGGAAATTAAAATAAGAACACCGTGAATTCATTGTCCCAGGAAGGGGAAACTTTATTGACACATTCCTGGGGTCAGATACATCACATGATCACACTGACAGAACCACAGGCACATAGACACAGGCAACAGAGCATGCACAATGTCGGCACTAGTACAGTGTATATCCACCTTTCGCAGCAATGCAGGCTGCTATTCTCCCATGGAGACGATCGTAGAGATGCTGGATGTAGTCCTGTGGAACGGCTTGCCATGCCATTTCCACCTGGCGCCTCAGTTGGACCAGCGTTCGTGCTGGACGTGCAGACCGGGTGAGACGACGCTTCATCCAGTCCCAAACACGCTCAATGGGGGACATATCCGGAGATCTTGCTGGCCAGGGTAGTTGACTTACACCTTCTAGAGCACGTTGGGTGGCACGGGATACATGCGGACGTGCATTGTCCTGTTGGAACAGCAAGTTCCCTTGCCGGTCTAGGAATGGTAGAACGATGGGTTCGATGACGGTTTGGATGTACCGTGCACTATTCAGTGTCCCCTCGACGATCACCAGTGGTGCACGGCCAGTGTAGGAGATCGCTCCCCACACCATGATGCCGGGTGTTGGCCCTGTGTGCCTCGGTCGTATGCAGTCCTGATTGTGGCGCTCACGTGCACGGCGCCAAACACGCATACGACCATCATTGGCACCAAGGCAGAAGCGACTCTCATCGCTGAAGACGACACGTCTCCATTCGTCCCTCCATTCACGCCTGTCGCGACACCACTGGAGGCGGGCTGCACGATGTTGGGGCGTGAGCGGAAGACAACCTAACGGTGTGCGGGACCGTAGCCCAGCTTCATGGAGACGGTTGCGAATGGTCCTCGCCGATACCCCAGGAGCAACAGTGTCCCTAATTTGCTGGGAAGTGGCGGTGCGGTCCCCTACGGCACTGCGTAGGAACCTACGGTCTTGGCGTGCATCCGTGCGTCGCCGCGGTCCGGTACCAGGTCGACGGGCACGTGCACCTTCCGCCGACCACTGGCGACAACATCGATGTACTGTGGAGACCTCACGCCCCACGTGTTGAGCAATTCGGCGGTACGTCCACCCGGCCTCCCGCATGCCCACTATACGCCCTCGCCCAAAGTCCGTCAACTGCACATACGGTTCACGTCCACGCTGTCGCGGCATGCTACCGCGGTTCCTGGTGTGTCCGCTGTGCCGTGCGTGTGATCATTGCTTGTACAGCCCTCTCGCAGTGTCCGGAGCAAGTATGGTGGGTCTGACACACCGGTGTCAATGTGTTCTTTTTTCCATTTCCAGGAGTGTATGTCGCCGTGCTCTAGGACTCGTCTACGGTGACGCGACTGCGCCACCCGTTGGCGCCTGCGCTTTTCTAGCGAGTCAGCGTACATTCTGGCGCGCCACTGCAGCAACTCGTAACTAAGCACCTGAAGATGACGAGCAGCTGTCACGTTGAAATATAGTGCAACTTTCACAATGCTGTCCGATGTGACACCTGTGAAAAATGGCTCTGAGCACCATGGGACTCAACTGCTGTGGTCATCAGTCCCCTAGAACTTAGAACTACTTAAACCTAACTAACCTAAGGACATCACATACAGCCATGCCCGAGGCAGGATTCGAACCTGCGACCGTAGCATGACACCTGTGAATCAATGAAACCACGAAAAGTGTCCTCCTCAATTTTTCCTGTAGAACTAATAGTTTGCTCATAGCGAGAGAGATGGTACGAAATCCTCACATATGGTTTTTGAAGGCCAGTTATAACAATGGGGTTACTTAAAACGACAGTGGTAGGAACAGCTGAATAACCCTGAATAGATATTAGATACGCTATGCACTATTTCATTGTGCAGTACGACAGATACAGCCGGCCGCTGTGGCCGAGCGGTTCTAGGCGCTTCAGTCCTGAGCCGCGCTGCTGCTACGGTCGCGGGTTCGAATGCTGCCTCGGGCATGGATGTGTGTGATGTCCTTAGGTTGGTTAGGTTTAAGTAGTTCTAAGTCTAGGGGACTGATGACCTCAGATGTTAAGTCCCATAGTGCTCAGAGCCATTTGAACCATTCTGATGTAATGGGACAACATTAAGGAGCCATTTTGTCTGTTGACAGTATCGGATGAAGTTAACCATTTGACAGTAATAGGCAGACTGACCGATATTGTGAATACGAACATTTTAATCATAGAAGCTGCCCCAGGTGACAGTTACGTGATCATATCATACTCTTACAGAATAATATAAAAAAATGCAAAATTTGCAGCAGTTTAAAAACATTCTGATGTACTCTGCGTCAACCTGTTTTTAGACTACTGCACATTATTTAATTCCTTTATATTAATATGTAAAAGAATTCTTTGTTTACTGAAATGCAGCCTGTTGACAGCTTCAATGACAAAAAGTGATATCCACAATAGCGGACAGTTTGCCTGTTGCTGCCGGTTGATAACCTCATCCGATACGGTCAACAGGGAAGATGCTTCTTATCTTGTCTCATTAATTGACTATGATGTAACTGTTATACTGGACAATGAAAAGATGAATAGCGTATTTAATAATCACAGTTTCTGAGATAAGTTTTATTTAAAAAATCTCTTCGTATGTAGTTTTTTTTATTGACGACTGTGGATTATTTCCATAAATTTGATTCAACTTCATCTTACGCTTTGGAATTGTAAATACTCTTGTGACAATGCATCTTGCATCAATAGGTGATCTAGACACTACTTTCTATTATGCGATATGTATTGTTACAACTATTATAAAATCGCTAATTTCGTCCACTGTTCGTATTATGAATACTGGACTGTAGCCGTACCTATACTTTCAGATCTGAAGATGGCCATTTAAGTTGTCGAAAACAGTAATCGAACTACCCATCCCTACGCTCTTGGCAGATAAAAAGTTTTCCTAAAGAACTATGATTACAGATAAACGCAATTTGTACAGTTTTAATAAATATTTTAGTAAAAGAAACGATAATTTAGTTTACTGTCTTTGAACAGAATACTAAACATTATTTAAACGCTAAACCATTGAACTAGTGGAGGTAAAACAGAACTGTCTGACTATGGTTAAATCACTTACGAAGTTCTGCAATGTTTATTCTTGAGTCCATTGCTATGTGTCATATATGCGAATGATAAGCCAAGATAGATCGTTTTCATTGATTTTAATTTTACTGTAGTCCATAAAGGTTGATAACAACAAAGCAAATTGTAGAAATGGTTCTAAAAGACATTCTTTTAATTTACAAATATGTAATTTATTCAGATCTGTTCAACAAATGATGTGATACCAATGATAAATGTTGTACAGACTCAGGTGCTAATAATTAGACGGTTTTCGAATCTTTTAGCATTTATACATTAACAAGAATTACAAATAGAACATGCTAATGCTTCTCGAAAAAATAGGGCCGAAAAGTTCTGCTCTTCACGTCAATGAACGTCACAATAATGAAGAAGTTAATATACTGCACATCACGTTTTACAGAATAACACTGTAAGGTAGCTCATCTTTTATAAGAAATGTCTCGCATCGATAATTACAATCTTTAAAAAGCTGATGTCTGTATTTTGGTGAATCACGAGAGTACGAAATGATACTTGTCATGTAATCCTCAACAGATTAATATTTTAACAAATTAGTAATAAAATTGACTTGAAAATAAAATATGTATCACTGTGTGTATTTGTTGAAACGTATGACATCGAGACTCCGTCAGACATTCGTGGAAGTTCAGTTTTTAATCAAAGATTAACACATAGTTCGTTTCTTTTGTTGCAGGAAATGACCGCCGAAGCCGCCGTCGTTCTGCCCGTGTGGCTTAACAAAGACTTCGCGAAAAGTTCGCTGAAGGAGTCGAACAGTTGTGGAGACTTCAAGATCCTGTCAGTAGACGTCCAACGAGCGACAGCTCCGGGTGACAACTACCTGAGTGAAGTCTACCGCATGACCGTTCACCTAGAGCACAACGTGAAACAGTATAAAAGGAGCGTGTCGTTGATAATAAAATGTCTCCCAGACAGCGAAGTCATGAAGACAATAGCACAGGACATGCAAGCCTTCGAGCAAGAGACTCTCATGTTCTGCGAGACGATTCCCGCGATGTCGAAAATCCTGGAGGAAGCGGCCCCCGGCAAATACACGCAGCTGTCAGCAAAGTGTTTCGCCTCCGGACGGGAGCCAGTCAGCTACGTAGTGCTCGAGGATTTGAAGGCCAGAGGGTTCGCTTTGGCGAAGAGGTGCAAGGGACTGGATCTGGCGCACGCCAGACTCGTGGTCAGGAAACTGGCGGAGTTCCACGCGTCTTCAGTCAGGCTGTACGAGCAGAGACCATCTGCGCTGGACCGCTACCAGACCTTTCGAATGTTTGAGGGAGACATGGCTAAGCACCTGGAACCCTACGTGAAACAGGGTTGCAAATTACTTGCAGATCAGCTGGAGACGTTAGAGAAATCGTACTCCAAGTACGCACCCAAAGTGCGAGCTCTCTCGGAAAACATATTTCCACGGCTACTAGAGTTGGTGAAACGGAAGGGAAAGTTTCGTGTGCTAACCCACGCAGATACCTGGGTCAACAACATCATGTTCAAATATGCAGGTGGAGTCGTCCGAGACGTGGTTCTACTTGATTTCCAGTTGGCTTCATACAACTCGCCTTCGATTGACTTACAGTATTTTACACACACGAGTCTCACGGAAGAAGTGTACTCCGATCACCTGACAGACCTTTTGAAAGAGTACCACAACCATTTAGTCGAAGTGATGAGCGATATTGGTGTCAGTACCGACAAACAGATATCCTTCGAGGAGCTTCTGGAAGATTTCGAAGAGCACTGTCTGTACGCCGTATTCGCATCGGTAGGTGTGTTGCCGGTTGTACGCACTGAAGAAGAGACGAGGTTCGACGTAGAGTCTTCAGTCAAAGAAAATGACAGTGATACCAACAGAAAGGCCTTCGCAGGTGCTTCGTATGTGGAAGCTGTAAAGCAGATGCTTCCACAATTTGAAAAGAAAGGTTTATTCTCAAGTAATTAGTTTTTTTTATTTTCTGGCGAAACAAACTTGACTGTTGTGTATCTGAAAATTAAGTAGAGTGACCATGTTTTCTCCATGTTTTATTCTTAGTCCTGTCACCTGAAGTACCAATCGTATATTTCCAGTCACTCAGCACTGATAATATCTAGATGACCAGTATTTCAGTAACAGTAACTATATTTGACACTGTAACATGTTATTGCACATAAGAATGATATACACTATGTAAAAATATTGGCAAGCTATGTATGTTTTTATCATCTCGTTAATAAACTCCATTATGGGTAAGATTTTCAGCACTATAAATCTCAACAAGATTCCCTTTCTACCATAAATCTCAACGAGATTCCCTTTCTATCCTATACCTGGGCCCCACATAGTAAAACTGCAATTATTATTTCTGCTGTGCTTGCAAATGAATGAAACAACACTCGCAGACTAAACTACGTCCTTAATATGGCTTCAGAAAAAAATTAGAATTGTGAGATCTGGAACGTGAAGGCGCAGTCAGTGTGCACAATGTACATGTCCGTCAGCAGCCTAACGGTTGCGAGCTTATTTAGCACTTCTGAGCCGAAATGCGATGAAGCACTGTCCTGTGGGTAAAGAATGCGTTCCTACTCGTCTTCAGCTTCTGCAAGAGGAATCCCACATCATGACTTCAAAATAATTCTCACTAGCCGCAGTTTTTACAGAAAGGGATCGAGTGCCATGATGTTTCTGTTAGTTGACCTGTTCATCGCTCGCACTTTGTGCGAGATACAAAACACTTCCAGTGTACTGAGTATTACCTGAGAACTCAAGTGCGACAATTTCTTCAACACAACTATCCACACACATAAAAAATAGTTTTTCTGAAAAAATTACATGGCATAATATTCTTCAAATCCACAGAATTTATAAACTCCAATCTTTGATACCTAGACTCAGTTACTTTCGTGTAAAATCAGTATTTTTCACCTAATATGGCAGATGTCTGATTTCTGGATTACTTCATTACTTTTGTACAAGCCATTGTTTCCTTTCCCAGTTTGCAGTATTTGCCACGTTCCTTTTTTGTGATTCAAAATACTCTTAGCATAAACCTAATGAGATTTTTCTTTCTTACTTTTGTTGCTGTTAGTAATTGCTTGTCTTCTCCCACACTTTTGAGCACTTCCTTATTTCACACCATGCCAACCTATGTAATCCAATTTTCTGCATTATGTAACAGGACATTCCAGACAAAATGTATCAGCCATTTCTTCAGGCTGAGGATGGCATTTTTGCAAAATATCATACACTTCTTAACAAACGCCTTCTACGTTGTTGCTAGTCGAGTTTCTGCTCACTTCAAATTCCTCCTTCCATCCTCTGTTCTGCTTCCTAGATATTTGTATTATTGTACGTATTCTAGTTTTTCTCCACTTAACATTTCTTCCAGCTTTCACAACAATTTACATCCCAAAAACATTTTCAGTATACTACTCTTTCCACAATTCCTGAAGTTATTTCTCACTGTCTGTTCGGAGGACCACATGGTCTGCAAATTTCAGTCAACACATTTTTTCCATATCTTGCATACCTTTGACTGTTCTGGGAAATTCATTATCGTGTATTGTAGATATTCCTTGAAAAGTATGGAATAACACAGCTAGTCTTACATCTTTATCTATTTCTTATAAGATCCATTCTTGCACTTCCGTTCTGACCATTATATTTTGTGCTAAGTACAGCGCTTTAATAAATATTCCACCTTTACAGGCCATTCTTCGTTTCCTCGTTATTTGTGAACGTTTCTTCCATTCTACATTATCAGAAATCTTCTCACAGTCTATAAAAGATTTAAATTTCTGAATAAGTCTTTCCCCTAGTGCTCATCACATCATTTAAGAAGCATATTTTGACCCTTGTACATTTCCTTTTCATTTTTTGCTAGGAATTTCCACATTGCTTCTTCCCCATGTATTTTGTTTCCACACCACACTGTTAATCTTCATACATGATGTCATATCTCCGTTTCCTTTCTAATGGATGAGTGTCCAATGCACTCTTATACCAATGACTTCACTCTAGCACACTCGACATTTCATCGCAGCCCTAACGTTAAGCTTTTTGTGCCTCTTAGTTGATTCTGTTTCTGAACTTTCTCCTCAGCTCAATTTTCGTAGTAATATTTCGCGTGACACGTTCGTTCCTTTTACATAGCGCACAAATTTCTTCCTAGTTATTACCGAACCCTTAATCCAATTTCAATATTCACTATTATCTCTCGGTTTTTCGTTTCTTTATGTCGTGGCTATGTGATAATGCCTGAGATGCCTCGGCTTTTTATTTTCTTATTTTTCCTAGGTGCGAATTTCCCATAGCCTTTGTCTTCTAAGAGAATGATTGAATGAATTAATGAACTGATGAATGAAAGTACGACAATGAGCACTTTCGTAGTTCTATTTCTGTACCTTTCGTCTGCCAGTATAATCAAACTGATTGATTATTGAAAAGTTGTCTCCTGGAGATGTCCACGCGTATAGTCTTATTTAATGATTTCCTTAATCCTAAGGAGCAAACTGTAGCAAAATTACGCTCTTGTCTATAGTTATACTGAACTGTAAGAATAAACTTAAATTCAGCAAATATCAGGACATACCATGCTCTTTCTTGCATAGGGAAACTTACGAGGACTCATCTGAAATCGCAGTGAACATCTTGTTAGTGCCTTGACGAGAAGTAAATTTCTGTACACGTGTTGATGGATTTATTACGCTATCCAGCTCTTGGAAAAATTTGCTTCAACTACAGTTGTTAACTAGGAAATAGCATACTTACTTGCAGCAAATTGCAATCAGACCTACTAATGCAAGAAACATATTTGAGTGCAGCAATTAGCTAGTTACAAAATTACAGCATTAAGTTCATTAACTGCAAGAACGCAATTCAAGCCCATCATAAATTCTTTTTACTCGTATTTCCATATGAATTATTCGTTTCGAGCCATTTTTATGTTGATGGTAACTGCCGTTTTCAAAATTACATTAGCCTGACTCGAAAGTGTTTGAAACAAAACAATAAACGTCTTTCTATCACTACGTAAGATTTAAATAAAACAGTATATCAATTTATTTAATAATTATACCATGGTCAAACTTCCTGAGCGTTAGTTATTTATACGCAACAGTTTTAAAATTGACAGGCGGACTTAGTGCATTTCACTTCTTTAGCACATGGTGCACTGCTGGCGGAATGGCAGCTACATCTAAAGGATTACACTGCAGTACACACTGAGGTGTTTGGTAGAGTGTTTACAGGACAACTGTTACACTACTCCTCTATCGTTTAACTCTTGAAGAGCACATGGAAAGAATTACCACCTAATTTTTCCGTGCGAGTTCTGATTTCTCTTGTTTTATCACGATGGTCATTTGTCCCTACACAGGTGGAGTCAAAAAATTTTTTTTATTTCAGAGGAGAAATAAAAAAAAGATTGGCACCCCAAATCGGTTATCATACCCATTACACTTTATTACCCATTTCACGAGTACACAAAACAAGTTGTTCCTCTTTGAACTGTTTCGATATACTTTGCCAATCGTATCCGATTAGGAACCCATAGTTCCCAGCAATGCTCTATCATAGGACAGACAAGCGTAGTATAGGCAGTCTCGTTAGTAAATCTGTTGCACCTTCAGAGTGTTCTGCCAGCATAACATAGTCATAGCTTCTTCTTCTTCCCCACAGCATTTCCTATGTGAGGGCTGGAATTCAAGTTGATTATAATTGTAATTCATAGGTATTTAACTGAAAAGACAACCCTTAAATTTGGGGGATTTTTCATGTAACCGAAATTTAAATTCCTTTTTTTTTTAGTGCCCGTGAGGAGAACGGCACACTTTTTATTGTTCAGCATCAGCTGCCATTAATCGCACCATATGAATGTCTTGTGTAAATGATTTTATGGCACATTATGATCTTCTCGCAACTTTACTAGAGTGTAAAAGGCAAAATCACCAGAAAACAACCTAAGAATGCTAATCGGTTGTCTCCTAAATCGTTTATATACACTACTTGCCATTAAAATTGCTACACCAAGAAGAAATGCAGGTGATAAACGGGTATTCATTGGACAAATATAATATACTAGAACTGACATGTGACTGGTTTTGACGCAATTTTGGTGCATAGATCCTGACAAATCAGTACCCGGAACAACCACCTCTGGCCGTAATAACAGCCTTGATACGCCTGGGCATTGAGTCAAACAGAGCTTGGATGGCACGTACAGTTACAGCTGCCCATGCAGCTTCAACACGAAACCACAGTTCATCAAGAGTAGTGACTGGCGTATTGTGACGAGCCAGTTGCTCGGCCACCATTGATCAGACGTTTTCAGTTGGTGAGAGATCTGGAGAATGTGCTGGCCAGGGCAGCAGTCGAACATTTCCTGTATCCAGAAAGGCCCGTACAGGACCTGCAACATGCGGGCGTCCATTATTCTGCGGAAATGTAGGGTTTCGCAGGGATCGAATGAAGGGTGGAGCCACGGGTCGTAACACATCTGAAATGTGACGTCCACTGTTCAAAGTGCCGTCAATGCGAACAAGAGTTAACCGAGACGTGTAACCAATGGCACCCCACACCATCACGCCGGGTGATACGCCAGTATGGCGATGACGAATACACGCTTCCAAAATGTGATAAGTGGTAAACTTTTCATCTTTCATCATTTTCCGAGAGTGTCAGCGAGAAAAAGTTCGTAAAGGTTTGAAATTATGTGTAAAGTTTGATACAAGTCACTAAGTGCTCTTTTTTTCAATTAGTGGATGAATATAACTCGCTGTTTACGCTTTGTAAGCTACGCTACTTTTTCACAGCCACCCGCACCCCTTCCCCCAGACAGGAAGTGATGTGTGTACTAACTTTGGTTGGAATCGATCCAGTGTTTTAGGAGGAGATGTGGAACGAATTCACGTATACGTAAATTTTTGTAATATGTATGGCTTACGTGCATATGGAGTATTGTCTCAGTTGTACGACTGGAGCCGTGATTTCCTGCCAGAATGGTCACAGATTTGTAACAGACAGGACGTCACCGACTTAAACCAAGGCAATATCTAGGGTAACCGTGGTGGCGTTTCAGGCCCTCTGCTCTTCTTAATCTACACTGCTGGCCATTAAAATTGCTGCACCACGAAGATGACGTGCTACAGACGCGAAATTTAACCGACAGGAAGAAGATGCTGTGATATGCAAATGATTAGCTTTACAGAGCATTCACACAAGGTTGGCGCCAGTGGCGACACCTACAACGTGCTGACATGAGGAAAGTTTCCAACCGGTTTCTCATACACAAGCAGCAGTTGACCGGCGTTGCCTGGTGAAACGTTGTTGTGATGCCTCGTGTAAGGAGGAGAAATGCGTACCATCACGTTTCCGACTTTGATAACGGACGGGTTGTAGCCTATCGCGATTGCGATTTATCGTATCGCGACATTGCTGCTCGCGTTGGTCGAGATCCAACGACTGTTAGCAGAATATGGAATCGATGGGTTCAGGAGGGTAATACGGAACGCCGTGCTGGATCCCAACGGCCTCGTACCACTAGCAGTCGAGATGACAGGCGTCTTATCTGCATGGCTGTAACGGATCGTGCAGCCACGTCTCGATACCTGATGGCAGTTATAAGAGTCGAGGGGCATGAAAGAGAAGCAGTGGTTGGAAAGGGAGTGAGGCAGGGTTGTAGCCTATCCGCGATTTGATTCAATCTGTATATTGAGCAAGCAGTAAAGGAAACAAAAGAAAAATTTGGTGTAGGTGGCGAAGAAATGAAAACTATGAGGTTCGCCGATGACATTGTAATTCTGTCAGAGACAGCAAAGGACCTGGAAGAGCAGCTGAATGGAATGGACAGTGTCTTGAAAGGAGGGTATAAGATGAACATGAACAAAAGCAAAACGAGGATAATGGAATGTAGTCGAATTAAATCGGGCGATGCTGCCGGAACTAGATTAGGAAATGAGACACTTAAAGTAGTAAAGGAGTTTTCCTATTTGGGGAGCAAAATAACTGATGATGGTCGAAGCAGAGAGGACATAAAATGTACGGCAATGGCAAGGAAAGCGTTTCTGAAGAAGAGAAGTTTGTTAACATCTAGTATATATTTAAGTGTCAGGAAGCCGTTTCTGAAAGTATTTGTTTGGAGTGTAGCCATATATGGAAATGAAACGTGGACGATAAATAGTTTAGACGAGAAGAGAATAGAAGCTTTTGAAAGGTGGTGCTACAGAAGAATGCTGAAGATTAGATGGGTAGATCACATAACTAATGGGGAGGTATGGAATAGAATTGGAGAGAAGAGAAATTTGTGGCACAGCTTGAGTAGAAGAAGGGATCGGTTGGTAGGGCACATTCTGAGGCATCAAGAGATCATCAATCTAGTATTGGTGGGCAGCGAGGAGGGTAAAAATCGTAGAGGGAGACCAAGAGATGAATACACTAAATAGATTCAGAAGGATGTAGGTTGCAGTATGTACTGGGAGATGAAGAAGCTTGCACAGGATAGAGTAGCATGGAGAGCTGCATCAAACCAGTCTCTGGACTCTAGACCAAAACAACAAGAACATGTTAAATACAGGTGAAATGCATGTGAGGTGTGGGGACCCGGCAAAAGCGCAGAACAAAAGCTCTTCCCGAACTCCTGGATCGATTTCAACCAAACTTGGTGCACATATTGTTGCTGTTTGGAAAGATATACTGTGTTGCTGAGAACGACGCAACAATCGTCGACTTTCTGTTGGAGTAGGGGATGATGACTGGTGGAGAATGATAGGGGGAGGTAAAGGAGGAGATGGGCAGACAGAGAGGCATAAGGAGAAGACAGACAGAGACAGGGGGAGGAGGGGTTGTATAGAGAAATGGAGAGGAGAAAAATGTCATAGAAAGGGTAGAGGAGGAGATGAACAGAGAGTGAGGGAGGTGCAAATGAGCAGAGAGTGGATGGAGATAGAAAGAGAAAATATGGAAGCATAGACCTACTGAGAGAGGGGGTGGAAATGTGCAGAGTAGGGAGGAGGGTAGCGGGACAGAATAGGAACCGATGGAGAAAGAGAAGGGGTGGAGTACAGAGGCAGAGAGGAGTGGTGGAGCATTTAGACAGAGGGGGGGGGGGGGGAGTAGGAGGTAGACGGAGATGGAAAGAGCGCGAGGGGCTGTATGGAGAGAGGGGGGAGGGGTCGGTCAGAGAGGGGGTGGAGAATATGGACGGGAAAAGGGGGAAGGAGGAGCTCAGCTATAGTTCCATTCTTTTATCTTGTCGGCTCGCGCATGCCCGCCCAGACGCGGGAGGTTGCTGCGTTGCCAGTTGCAAACGACACACGCGCCAAGAGAAGCAGCGCCATAGTATAGTACAGTTCGCAAACTTAAGTTTAGGGGTGAGCGCGCAGTTTATGAAGTAAAGCCACCACGGCCGCATTAACCCTTTCTATGCTACAGAAACGTGTTCCCCGCATTCCGCGCTGAGCGCGATTTTGTCATGACTGCTCGCCTGTGCAGACACATGGTGTTCCGACTGCTTTGACACACTTATCATTCGATTTCACAAAAACTATTTGGCCCAAAAATTTGATTTTTACACATCATCTTGACTGATACCTTCCCTCATAAATGACCTAATTTTGTTTCGATGTTCAATGTTCGATGAATAGTAAAACAGCGACTGTGGAAGAGAAGATATACAAACAAACCAGATAACATGAATATTGTATGTGTGCCTTTTCATTGTTTTTAATTGTTGTGAAAAGAAATATTGGAGGACAAAATTAGAAAAACCGAAAACTTATTATGATTACATTGAAGAGACAAGGAACTAGTAATTTCAAAAAATTACATTCAAACGAATAAAATTCATGAGGTAAGACACTTCGATATTGTTTTTAAATAAAGAAAATATTAAGCACCGAACAAGGTATGAATTCAGAACGTTTCATTTAGCAGGCAAACACCCTAACCATTTTGCTAACGCAGCTCGTCGTTTAATAGAACTCCTGGAGGACTGTAAAATATCGCGCAAAATACCGACAAACATTTTTGGTATGACTACGAATTACTCACGTTTCGTCGAAGTACGATAGGAAATAAACAATTACCGCTGTTCTTTATTGCGAAAAAGCGGTTTGTGAGAATGATACAAACACCTTTCCTTGCTATCGCCTGAATTAGGAGGCTTATAGTTTGTTTGATTTAATTAATTAATAGAATATGAAGCAATTGATATAAAGAATGCTTTTTCCAAACTTTGTATAAAACATAGTCTGCTATCAAGATATTGTTTTTCTTCAATTACTTTATTCATGACTGAACGTATCTAAAACTGAAGACACTCGTCCATGCTCTGCACTGCAGTCAAGCTCTGGCAACGTCGTTCTCTGTTCATTGGCTGGCTGTGTTTTCTGACGTCAGATGCGCAGAAGGAACCTAAACTCGGCCGCCATCGTAAATGACGCACACTATAGTTTGGTTATAAGAGTTTGGTGTCAGAAGCCTTCATGGCTTCTACGCTCCATGCGTGAGATGCAAGGCAGTGGCTGGTGTGTGCACAGGTGCAGTCTGACCAGACTCTCACAACAGTTCCTCTGACCCATTGTCGCCAGTAACAGTCACAGCCGAAACCTTGAACTACCTTCCTAAAGAAATAGAAGTACCTCACAGCATGTGTAGCATCAAGGTCACGGACCATAGGAACTCACCTTCAGTAGCTGTCTAACCGGCCCATTTTGCAAAATTTGTGCCCTTACTTCCGACTGACGGTTCTGATAATAAGCTCCCCCAAGCGAATTGCTATAGTTCTTGAGGAGTGATTTCCAGTTTTCCACCCCAAAAACATACTTATCGAAAAAAAATCACCTGGAAACCTTCCAGAGTATTGCTCAGTTTGTCGATTTCGCTTCCAAAATTTTGCAAATCTTGATGTTGCTCATCCACTGAGCACTGTTGCCGCTCCCGCAGAACGACAAGCTGTGCAGGTGCCTTGAGTCCAAGTAGCTGGCGGTCGCCTCAGTTTTATTCCTTCTATCGTCTATAATAACTCCCCTTCTACGATACAAACGAGTTTCAAAAGGCGAATATGTACCACAATCAGATGAGTCGTAAAACGCCACACTGTAAAACGTACTATCGCGGCTCCTGACCTCTGGCCTCTCTTGCAAGCACCGCAGTGCCGCGTCCGCGGAAAAATCAGGTAATCTACATCTACATCTACTTTTATACTCCGCAAGCCACCCAACGGTGTGTGGCGGAGGGCACTTTACGTGCCACTGTCATTACCTCCCTTTCCTGTTCCACTCGCGTATGGTTCGCGGGAAGAACGACCGCCGGAAAGCCTCCGTGCGCGCTCGAATCTCTCTAATTTTACATTCGTGATCTCCTCGGGAGGTATAAGTAGGGGGAAGCAATATATTCGATACCTCATCCAGAAACGCACCCTCTCGAAACCTGGACAGCAAGCTACACCGCGATGCACAGCGCCTCTCTTGCAGAGTCTGCCACTTGAGTTTGCTAAACATCTCTGTAACGCTATCACTCTTACCAAATAACCCTGTGACGAAACGCGCCGCTCTTCTTTCGATCTTCTCTGTCTCCTCTGTCAACCCGATCTGGTACGGATCCCACACTGATGCGCAATACTTAAGTATAGGTCGGTGTTTTGTGAGCCACTTCCTTTGTTGATGGACTACATTTTCTAAGGATTCTCCCAATGAATCTCAACCTGGTACCCGCCTTATCAACAATTAATTTTATATGATCATTCCACTTCAAATCGTTCCGCATGCATACGCTCAGATATTTTACAGAAGTAACTACTACCAGTGTTTGTTCCGCTATCATATAATCATACAATAAAGGATCCTTCTTTCTATGTACTCGCAATACATTACATTTGTCAATGCTAAGGGTCAGTTTCCATTCCCTACACCAAGTGCCTATCCGCTGCAGATCTTCCTGCATTTCGCTGCAATTTTCTAATGCTGCAACTTCTCTGTATACTGCAGCATCATCCGCGAAAAGTCGCATGGAACTTCCGACACTATCTACTAGGTCATTTATATATATTGTGAAAAGCGATGGTCCCATAACACTCCCCTGTGGTACGCCAGAGGTTACTTTAACGTCTGTAGACGTCTCTCCATTGAGAAAGACATGCTGTGTTCTGTTTGCTAAAAGCTCTTCAATCCAGCCACACAGCTGGTCTGTTATTCCGTAGGCTCTTACTTTGTTTATCAGGCGACAGTGCGGAACTGTATCGAACGCCTTCCGGAAGTCAAGGAAAATGGCATCTACCTGGGAACCTGTATCTAATATTTTCTGGGTCTCGTGAACAAATAAAGCGAGTTGGGTCTCACACGATCGCTGTTTCCGGAGTCCATGTTGATTCCTACAGAGTAGATTCTGTGTTTCCAGAAATGACATGATACGCGAGCAAAAAACGTGTTCTAAAATTCTACAACAGATCGACGTCAGAGATATAGGTGTATAGTTTTGCGCATCTGCTCGACGACCCTTCTTGAAGACTGGGACTACCTGTTCTCTTTTCCAATCATTTGGGGCCTTTCGTTCCTCTAGAGACTTGCGGTACACGGCTGTTAGAAAGGGGGGGGGGGGGGAGTTCTTTCGCGTACTCTGTGTAGAATTGGTATCCCGTCAGGTCCAGTGGACTTTCCAGTTGCTTTTGTATTCCTTGGACACTTATTTCTATGTCAGCCATTTTGTCGTTTGTGCGAGGATTTAGAGAAGGAACTGCAGTGCGGTCTTCCTCTGTGAAACAGCTTTGGAAAAAGGTGTCTAGTATTTCAGCTTTACGCGTGTCATCTTCTGTTTCAATGCCATCATCATCCCGGAGTGTCTGGATATGCTTATCCGCCCATTTACTCCACGCACGGAGCGACGCGGCCTCTGGGCTGATCAGCGAGGCTGCAGCCGAAGGGCGGGACAGCACGCTAGCGGGAAACACGATACCGGGCACGAGACATGCAGAATCATTCGCGGAACTGGCCCGCTCGTATGTGGGCAGAAAAATTCATTCCTTTACGATCCTTTCAGCTTAATTATTTTCAAGAATATGGTCATTACTGTTTTGCAATGGTTCAACGACGCTTTGCAATTAAACAGATATCTTTCTTCGGATCTGGAGACTCTATACAAATAAAAATTGTTCATTTCCTCAAAGCCGTGTGTCTCCGATAGTTCTGGACCAACTGCTTTGAAATTTTGACACAATGCTGAATTCTAATGCTGGCGTGTTATTAGGTACCCAATTTTAGTGTGCTAATTTTTAATAAATATAACAGAGAAGTATGTACCGGGTGATCAAAAAGTCAGTATCAATTTGAAAACTTAATAAACCACGGAATAATGTAGATAGAGAGGTAAAAATTGACACACATGCTTGGAATGACATGGGGTTTTATTAGAACAAAAAAAAATTCATGTCCGACAGATGGCGCTGGACAGCAAAACGTCAGTGACTGCGAGTGACAATCGTGTATAAAAGGAGCTGTAATGAGAGAGAGAATCACATGCGCCAGCAGTCGCAGCATGTTGACGTTACCTGAAAAAGCGCTTTTAGTGACGCTGTATTATCAGAATGGGGAATGTGCTAGTTCAGCGTTACGATCCTGTCGCCATAGGAAGGGGATTCGAACGGGTAAAGGTCCGTTGACAAATGCAGCTGTGGCGAGAATGATTTCGAAGTTCGAAGCCACGGGTTGTTTAGACGATAGACCCCGTAGTGGCCGACCGAGCACAAGGCGTAATGCTGCTGAGACAGTTCAGGAAGAAATGGAGACTGTAGCGGGTTCGCCTATGCACGGGGAAGTCAGCGCTCGTGCAGTCGCACGTCGCACCGGCATTCCATACACTACTGTTTGGTTGGCACTGAGGCGTACCCTCCGATGCTATCCGTGCAGAATCCATCGGCATCATGAACTGTTACCTGACGATTTAGTGAAGCGGAGGGCATTTGCGGTGTGGGCGTTTCAAAAGATGGCGGAAGATGACGATTGGTTGAGTAACGTGTTGTGGACAGACGAAACTCATTTCACGCTCCGAGGGTCTGTCAACGCCCACAACTGCAGAATTTGGGCTACCGAAAATCCTAGAACTGTCGTGGAAACTCCATTGCACGACGAGAAAGTCACGGTATGGGTTGGATTTACCACATCTACCGTTATCGGGCCTTTTTTTCATCGAGGAAATGCGTGATTCTGGTTTTCTAACTACCACCGAGGGCATGCAGCTTTACTGTATGGTTAAATGATGATCGCGTCCTCTTGGGTAAAATATTCCGGAGGTAAAATAGTCCCCCATTCGCATCTCCGGGCGGGGACTACTCAGGAGGACGTCGTTATCAGGAGAAAGAAAACTGGGAATTAGTGAAGTTCGGTGGCAGGAGGAACAAGACTTTTGGTCAGGCGAATACACGGTTATAAATACAAAGTCAAATAGGGGTAATGCAGGAGTAGGTTCAATAATGAATAAAAAACATAGGAGTGTGGGTAAGCTACTACAAACAGCATAGTGAACGCAT
The DNA here is from genome assembly GCF_023864275.1 of Schistocerca cancellata. Taxonomy (NCBI): domain Eukaryota; kingdom Metazoa; phylum Arthropoda; class Insecta; order Orthoptera; family Acrididae; genus Schistocerca; species Schistocerca cancellata. Next base: position 553,712,889 of record NC_064632.1, read on the forward strand.
TATTGTGGCCAAGATAGACACGAAGCCCACGCCTACTACAGTAGTACAAGTTTATATGCCAACTAGCTCTGCAGATCATGAATAAATTGATGAAATGTATGATGAGATAAAAGAAATTATTCAGGTAGTGAAGGGAGACGAAAATTTAATAGTCATGGGTCACTGGAATTCGAGAGTAGGAAAAGGGAGAGAAAGAAACATAGTAGGTGAATATGGTTTGGGTGTAAGAAATGAAATAGGAAGCCGTCTGATAGAATTTTGCACAGAGATAAATTAATCATAGCTAACACTTGGTTCAAGAACCATGAAATAAGGTTGTATACATGGAAGAACCCTGGAGATACTAGAAGGTATCAAATAGATTATATAATAGTGAGACAGAGATTTAGAAACCAGGTTTTAAATTGTAAGACATTTCCAGGGGCAGATCTATTGGTTATGAACTGTAGATTAAAACTGAAGAAACTGCAAAAAGGTGGGCATTTAAGGAGATGGGACCTTGATAAACTGACTAAACCAGAGGTTTTAGAGAGTTTCAGAGAGAGCATAAGGGGACAATTGACAGGAATTGGGGAAAGAAATACAGTAGAAGAAGAATGGGTAGCTCTGAGGGATGAAGTAGTGAAGGCAGCAGATGATCAATCTGGTAAAAAGACGAGGGCTGGTAGAAATCCTTGGGTAACAGAAGAAATATTGAATTTAATTGATGAAAGGAGAAAATACAAAAATGCAGCAAATGAAGCAAGCCAAAAGGAATACAAACGACTCAAAAATGAGATCGACAGGAAGTGCAAAATGGCTAAGCAGGGATGGCTAGAGGACAAATGTAACGATGTAGAGGCTTATCTCACTAGGGGTAAGATAGATACAGCCTACAGGAAAATTAAAGAGACCTTTGGAGAAAAGAGAACCACTTGTATGAACATCAAGAGCTCAGATGGAAACCCAGTTCTACGCAAAGAAGGGAAAGCAGAAAGGTGGAAGGAGTATATAGAGAGTCTATACAAGGGCGATGTACTTGAGGACAATATTATGGAAATGGAAGAGGTTGTAGACGAAGATGAAATGGGAGATAACATACTGCGTGAAGAGTTTGACAGAGCACTGAAAGACCTGAGTCGAAACAAGGCCCCGGGAGTAGACAACATTCCATTAGAACTACTGACGGCCTTGGGAGACCCAGTCATGACAAAACTCTACCATCTGGTGAGCAAGATGTATGAGACAGGCGAAATATCCTCAGACTTCAAGAAGAATATAATAATTCAAATCCCAAAGAAAGCAGGTGTTGACAGATGTGAAAATTACCGAACTATCAGTTTAATAAGTCACAGCTGCAAAATACTAACGTGATTTCTTTACAGACGAATGGAAAAACTGGTAGAAGTCGACCTCGGGGAAGATCAGTTTGGGTTCTGTAGAAATGTTGGAACACGAGAGGCAATACTGACCTTACGCCTTATCTTAGAAGAAAGATTAAGGAAAGGCAAACCTACGTTTCTAGCATTTGTGGACTTAGAGAAAGCTTTTGATAATGTTGACTGGAATACCCTCTTTCAAATTCTAAAGGTGGCAGGGGTAAAATACAAAGGGCGAAAGGCTATTTACAATTTGTACAGAAACCAGATGGCAGTTATAAGAGTCGAGGGGCACGAAAGGGAAGCAGTGGTTGGGAAGGGAGTGAGATAGGGTTGTAGCCTCTCCCCGATGTTATTCACTTTGTATATTGAGCAAGAAGTAAAGGGAGGTTCGTCGTTGGCATTCTATGGAGTGTAGTCATGTAGTCATGTGGGGATGTGAAACATGGACGATAAATAGTTTAGACAAGAAGAGAATAGAAGATTTCGAAATGCCGTACTACAGAAGAATGCTGAAGATTAGATGGGTAGAATTCTTCACAGAAATGGGTAGAATTGGGGAGAAGAGGAATTTGTGGCACAACTTGACCAGAAGAAGGGATCGGTTGGTAGGACATGTTTCTGAGGAATCAAATGATCACCAGGGTAGTATTGGAGGGTTGCGAGGAGGGTAATAATCGTGAAGGGAGACCAAGAGATAAATACACCAAGCAGATTCAGAAGAATGTAGGATGCAGTAGTTACTTGGAGATAAAGAAGCTTGCACAGGTTAGAGTAGCACGGAGAGCTGCATCAAACCAGTCTCTGGACTGAAGACCACAACAACATCTGGTAAAGCTACTTGAGTATGACAAAAGACTTCACGTTTAATTAAGATAGCCATTTGTTGTATGTTTTTACGAAACGACGTTTTATTAGTCTAGTGGATGTTAACAGCGTTTTCCGGTAGATTATTAAACAAAATAGACACTAACATCAGAGAATTTGTCAACAGTATATTCCACCTCATTATCGAAAACCATCTGATGACGCGGAGATACTTTTTCGATCACATGCATGTAGTGACTTGCAGGTTGTGAGTTAAGCCACGTTTAGAGCGCAATCGCCAACACAAAACAAATAAAAGAAAACAGAAACTATGCGGGTGCCAGATTAGAAGACGTGCGGCAGGTGTGTTTGCCAACCAACCTCTTTGGTGCTGTCTTCCATCTTGCATTTGTTACTCTGAGACTGTAAGGCATTTCCTTTGTTGGAAACAAATGTCAGCTGCGATGGCCACCTCTGTGTGAAGCAGTTCATAACACAAAACACCTACCTTGTGCCACCAGATGTATATCAATAACAATATATTTTATAAACTTTCATAGCACATAGTTTTAGAGAATGTTTGTTACAGCTTGCCCACTATTTTCTCCTTATGAAGATCACATACTGTACTTCAAATCGCCTGATTTAGGTTTACGGTGGCCTACTTCAATGAAGTGTGCCATCTGCCAGGATCAATCCTTCGTCAGGGCAAGGACGACTTCCTTTCCCATCTTTCACAGTTCGAGATTCTGCTTCACATCTACTTTCGTTTCTGAAGGTACGGTGTACAATAATCCTCCTTTCTATCTTTTAACCTCAATATGACTACTGAAGGCAAGTAGCGCATGAAGGTTAATCGGTCGTCACACATGATAATTATCAAATACACTGCCATTGATCATAGTAGCAAATTACATAAAATTCCTTCATCCAAGCCTGTTTGTCTTCCTGAAATGATACCTTGTCTTTCTCGATAGCACTCACTTTATGTAGGGTACAGGTGTTTCGAATTGCCTCCACTGCTTTAACTCCTTTATTTAGCACAAACAGAACACAATCTCACAAATGTTAGATTTTATTCCGTTTTAGACCACGTTTTCTATTGTACAAACGATGCTCCTCATAAATTTTGAAATGTGAAATATTCAAGTAGTCACGGCACGAGTTATACTACAAACTTGAACAATTTAAGGCCAAAATTAAATACGTTTATATCAGCATGACTTACTAAATCGCCACGGAGCACGCTGAAACATAGTATTACACTACTGGCCATTAAAATTGGTGCACCCCAAAGGTGACGTGCTACAGATGCGAAATTTAACCGACAGGAATAAGATGCTGTGATATGCAAATGATTAGCTTTACAGAGCATTCACACAAGGTTGGCGCAGGTGGTGACAATTACAACGTGTTGACATGAGGAAAGTTTACGACCGATTTCTCATACACAAAACAGCAGTTGACCGGCGTTGCCTGGTGAAGCGTTGTTGTGATGCCTTGTGTAAGGAGGACAAATTCGTACCATCACGTTTCCGACTTCGATAAAGGTCGGATTGTAGTCTATCGCGATTGGGGTTTATCGTATCGAGACATTGCTGCTCGTGTTGGTCGAGCTCCAATGACTGTTGGCAGAATATGGAATCGGTAGGTTCAGGAGGGTAATACGGAAGTCCGTGTTGGATCCCAACGGCCTCGTATCACTGGCAGTCGAGATGACAGGCAATTTATCCGTATGGCTGTAACGGATCGTGCAGCTACGTCTCGATCCCTAAGTCAATAGATGACGTTTGCAAGACAACAACCATCTGCACGAACAGTTCGATGACGTTTGCAGCAGCATGGACTATCAGCTCGGAGACCATGACTGCGGTTACCCTTGACGTTGCATCACAGACAGCAGCGCCTGCGATGGTGTACTCAACGACGAACCTGGGTACAAGAATGGCAAAACGTCATTTTTTGGGATGAATCCAGGTTCTGTTTACAGCATCATGATGGTCGCATCCGTGTTTGGCGACATCGCGATGAACGCACATTGGAAGCGTGTATTCGTCATCGCCATACTGGCGTATCACCTGGCGTGATGGTATGGGTTGCCATTGGTGACACGTCTCGACCACCTCTTGTTCGCATAGACGGCTCTTTGAAGAGTGGACGTTACATTTCAGATGTGTTACGACCCGTGGCTCTACCCTTCATTCGATCCCTGCGAAACTCTACATTTCAGCAGGATAATGCACGACCGCATGTTGCAGGTCCTGTACGAGCCTTTCTGAATACAGCACATTCTCCAGAACTCTCACCAATTGAAAACATCTGGTCAATGGTGGCGGAGCAACTGGCTCGTCACAATACACCAGTCACTACTCTTGATGAACTGTGGTATCATGTTGAAGCTGCATGGGCAGCTGTACCTGTACACGCCATCCTAGCTCTGTTTGACTCAATGCCCAGGCGTATCAAGGCCGTTATTACGGCCAGAGGTGGTTGTTATGGCTACTGATTTCTCAGGATCTACGCACCCAGATTGCGTGTGAATGTAATCACATGTCGGTTCTAGTATAATATATTTGTCCAATGAATACAAGTTTATCATCTGCATTTCTTCTTGGTGTAGCAATTTTAATGGACAGTAGTTTATATCATACACAACGTTATACAATGTTATACTTGCTAATTTGAACCGGCCTTTGTGGCCGAGCGGTTCTAGGCGCTTCAGTCTGGAACCGCGCAACTGCTACGATCACAGGTTCGAATCCTCCCTCGGGCATCGATGTGTGTAATGTCTTACGTTATTTAGTTCTAGGGGACTGATGACCTCAGATGTTAAGTCCCGTAGTGCTCAGAGCCATTTGAAGCATTTTTTTCTAATTTGAGCGCAGAAAATTCCACTGGAGATCTGAGGTTCTATGCTCGATGCATCGCGATCACTTGAGCGAACGCCAGTCTTTGTCAAGCGGCCATTGGATGATGGTGCTGAAGTTTATCTTACCATGACAGGCAACCATAACCCCTTTCACAAAAATGTTTCCGCAAGATTTTTCTATTAGTGGCTGATTAGAAAATGAACGAAACTGTCTCTGACAGAACTTAGCAACAGACAGAATACGACTTAAAAAAGAACGGAAAAGGATGGGTTTGGTATCATCGCTTTGTGTTCACACTGTATGATGGTTCAAATGGCTCTAAGCGCTATGGGACTTAACATTTGAGGTCATGAGTCCCCTAGACTTGCACTCCGTCTTCAAGCCACCAGTGGCCTACCGGGACCATCCGACCGCCGTGTCATCCACCGAGGAGGATGCGGATAGGAGGGGCGTGGGGTCAGCACACCGCTCTCCCGGTCGTTATGATTGTATTCTTGACCGAAGCCGCTACTATTCGGTCGAGTAGCTCCTCAATTGGCATCACGAGGTTGAGTGCACCCCGAAAAATAGCAACAGCGCATGGCGGTTGGATGGTTACCCATCCAAGTGCCGGCCACTCCCAACAGCGCTTAACTTCGGTGATCTCACGGGAACCGGTGTATTCACTGCGGCAAGGCCGTTGCCCCCCTAGACTCGGAACTTCAAAAATGGTTCAAATGGCTCTGAGCACTATGCGACTTAACTTCTGAGGTCATCAGTCGCCTAGAACTTAGAACTACTTAAACCTAACTTACCTATGGACATCACACACATCCATGCCCGAGTCAGGATTGGAACCTGCGGCCGTAGCAGCAGTGCCGTTCCGGACTGAAGCGCCTAGAACCGCTCGGCCACAGCGGCCGGCCACTGCATGACGTTTACTACTAGACCACGAATAGGTTATTCACAAGAACAGCTCAAATGGAAGTCAACACTTCTCGCGCAGTGTGTTGCGTACACAATTAGGAGCCGACCAGTGTGACCGAGCGGTTCTAGGCGCTACAGTCTGGAACCGCGTGACCGCTACGGTCGCAGGTTCGAATCCTGCCTCGGGCATGGATGTGTGTGATGTCCTTAGGTTTAAGTAGTTCTAAGTTCCAGGGGACTGATGACCTCAGATGTTAAGTCCCAGAGCGATTTGAACCATTTTTGAACCCAATTAGGAGAAAAACATGACGCAAACACATTTGAAATTTGGTGGTTGGTTGGACTAAGGCTAGCTGGTAATGAGTGAGGTATGGTCTTCATTCCCGCTTGGGGAACCAGTTTTTAAACAGCCACAAACATACTCTCTTCAGCTCCAGCAATGCCAAGTTAAGAACGCAGGTCGGTGCCGTGGTTCGAAATCAGCATTAAACATGTCAACTGGCTACTGACTGCAACAGAGTTGGATTAGTTTTGGCTGTCAGAGGAGGAATTCTTCGCTATTAACTCTATTCGAAACACATTTAACAGACAGGATCCACATATGCTGCTGAATGTGCTGCGTCGTCCGAGCAAGAGACATCCAGGGCAAAAAATACACAGGCGTGAAGATGTGAGCTGGTGCCAGTGCCGTAGAGACTCGCCACTAGCGCGAGTTCCACCAGCGCTGAGAATGAAGTCATCGACATCGCCTCGGCCAGCTGCCGGCCGAGTACAATGCGCGAATGAGCGGACGACAATGAACAGAGGCCTACGCGGACGACAGAAGAGCGGCACCCGCCGACTTCGTTATACAGGGTGAAAAGTATTTAAACCGACAAACTCTGGGAGGTTGTAGGGGACATCAAAACAAATATTTTTCCCTAATGTCATTTTTTCCTACGAGGACTATTTAAACCGGTGGAGGCCGTATTACGTTCTTCAGTTGCAGGCAACTGCTGTCCACCAGTGTAGTACTGCATTGTCCCTGTTTACCTCTTAAGCGATACACCTGGAGTGAGTACACTGATATGGTTGGTGCGTAATACGTAGTGCATCACAACGGACGAGCTGCACAGCACGTTTATCAACAACAATATCCTAATCGCCGTGTCCTGCATCATACGACCTCTGCTGCTGTGTACCAACGTCTGCGTGAGACCGGGTCATGTAGCGGATTACCTGGACAGGGACGCCGTCGCACGGTAAGAACGCTCCAATTTGAGGGAGCTGTCTTGCAGCATGTGGAGCGGGATCCTTCAATCAGCACTCGTGCAATTTCACGTCACATGGGAACGAATCAGACGAATGTAACAACAGTCCTTCGAGAGCAATTGTTACGTCTGTTTCACTTACAGCGTGCCCACAACCTGGAACCAGTTGATTATCCACCCAGAGCACAGTTTTCGCAGTGGTACCTGGAACAGTGTGAAATGCATCCTACATTTCCATCCTCCGTGTTCTTTACCGATGAAGCAACGTTCGGGGGTGACGGAGTCTTCAACATGCACAATACTCATGTTTGGAGTGAGGATAACCCACATATCACAGTTACTAGCTCTCATCAAGTGCGGTTCTTCGTTAATGTGTGGGTCGGTGTTGTTGGGGACTGTTTAATTGGGCCGTATCTGCTACTTAGGCCATTAAATTGCAGGCACTATTACAATTTTCTCGCCAGAGCATTGCCAAAATTGCTAGAAGACGTCCCGCTCCCTACAAGACAACACATGTGGTTCCAACATGACGGGACGCCGTCGTGTGCGTCGATTCCTGGACCGACGGTTCCCAGAAACGTGGATTGGCAGAGGTGGTCCTGTACCATGGCCTGCTAGATCCCCAGATATGTCCCTTCTGGACTTTTTTGTGTGGGAAGAGATGCGCAACCTTGTTTACGCTACCCCTGTTGCATCAGTAGAGGATCTGGTCGCCCGGATAGTACCAGCAGCAGAAGCAATTCAGGATACTCCTGGGGTTTTTCCCTGTGTCAGACAGAACATGATCCGACGGTGTAACTTTTGTTTACGTGTCAATGGTGGCATTTTTTAAAATCTACTGTAATTGAAATTGGGTTGTGTTAAGGTGTTGTCTCTTGGTCATAAAAAAAAAATGGAAAAGTGTTTGTTGGTTTAATTAATTAGCCGCCAGAGAAATCTTCCTCTACCGGTTTAGAGATTCCTCATAGGGAAAAATATTTGTTTTGATGTCCCCTACAAACTCCCAGAGTTTGTCGGTTTAAATACTTTTTCAGCCTGTAGATCATCGTCCAGGGCTGACTTAGACAGGGAACACCGTTAAGTGAACTCTTAGAAGTGAACAGACAGTTGTAAATTTCATTTGCTATGTACTGTGAAGTTTACCTACGATTATTCGCACCTAGCCATTGAGGGCCTTTTTTGTGTTATATTTTCAAGCATTGTTGCAGACTTCAGTATTCAACTAGTCACAAAGATAAATAAACCTTTTAACTCATTTGTGTGACTTTGTTACTAATTTGTTGGAGTGTTGTATAACCTTGTTCAAATGTTCAAAAGTGTGAGAATTCCTAAGGGACTCGAACCTTCGGTGGGAGGGTTGTAGAACCTTCGTTCTCCTATCTTGATACTGACCCTTGGGCATAGCTGTGTAGTAGTGGCAGGGAGAAATTGCCTTAGCGGTGTACTGCACTACAAGCCGTTTCACTAACTCACAAACGGCCTCCACAGGCAGTAGCGACGAGGCCTTTACAAAACTGGCGACGAGGGTTTACAAAACTGGCAACGAGGTGTCAGCTTCCCAAGCGAGAAGCAGTGGAGACAACGACTGGCGGGACCTTTGCTTCGCACTAAAGTGTTCTTATTTGCCCTGTATCTCCTAATCCAACACTGCACGTTTGTGACATTGTTCTAGCTGTGGGAGCACGTCATGTGCGTCACGCATTTTGCTCTTGTGTCATTGTTATTGTCTCACTCGCTACGACGTCAACCCACCCACTACCCAACCACAATTTTTAATTCATTATCTTGTGACACAACCGTCACCTATGCCTGCACCGACCCCGGCTTCAAATCCGCAGAATCCGCCAATTGTATCTGTTCGTAACGAACCATTGCCTAATGGGGATGTACAATCGCCGCTGCATCTTAATACATTCCTTCGATTTCAGTTGCAGTCGGTTCAGAAGCTGACCGAGATCATGACACAATTCGTCACACATCAAGCGGCACCTCAAACAGTAGGAAGCGCGTCAACAACCATGCCTGCAGCTTCCGCGCCACAATTCCTGCCGCCGCATCGCACCTTCGACGAAAACCCAGAAGACTGAACGGAGTATATTGCACAGAATGAGAATTTCACTCTGCAGCGGAGTGTGCGCTGATATGAAACTTCCTCGCAGATTAAAACTGTGTGCCCGACTGAGACTCGAACTCGGGACCTTTGCCTTTCGCGGGCAAGTGCTCTACCATCTTTTTTAAATTTATTTTATTTTATTTTTTTATTATTTTTATTTTTTTCCCTTTAGGAAGCCCCTTAGGAAAATGGAAGTAAAAAATAACTAAGTGCCACCGCCACTTTTCATCCTATGACAAAAAAATCTGATCCACTTCAGGCGTTGGCTCCTGACTAAACCTACCCCAGACAGCTGCCTATATACCAGAGGAAATATGGGAAATCAAGGTTAGGGCTATCCTTACAAACAAAACAAAATCTTCCTTTTTCTGATTTGTGTGTGTGTGTGTGTGTGTGTGTGTAATTGATCAGAGGCCTTCTGCGCCCGCTGGTAATATGTTGAGTCACGTCTTCTCGAAATTGATGTGTTCCGTTCAATTGTTCAGAAATGTTCATTGGTTCAAACAGGAAACCTTCTTCTCTCTTGGCTTAACACATTCCAGCTGCGAGGCGGCTCGTGGAAAGCACTCCCAAGGAAGTTCGAGAAAAATTGTTTGTATTTTGGGTGACGGACAACGACATAATGACGGTCATTGAGGTATGTCCAAAAATCGATTACAGAGTCTACAGTTTGTCCAAATAGGTAGTGAATGGCATGTCCGCGAATCCAATTCACAGCATTGGTCTTTGTCCGAGGAAAATATTCACGTTCCGGAAATAATAATGAAAGGGGAGTAATCCGATCCGGAATGTCCCGCGTTAGAAAAGCCAGAGTACGACTTATCAAGTGCCAGACCTCCGCCGCCGGTCCGCGAACAAACCGATGTTCGTCATTGTCTGGCACTCGACACGTGGAACATAGAGGTGATTGGGCGAGGTGGATACGATTAAGGCGAAATTGGTTGATTTGCTTACCATTGACAGTTAGGTACCAGACAGATTGAACATTCGTGTCAAGGTAACAGGCTAACACCGCGCGCCATACGTGACGCCAGTCAACCTGGGGGAACTTATGTTCAATCGGGTTAGGTGGACGACCTAATTGGAGGACATTGTATACTGCCTTTGTCTTGAGTAAAAGCTGTCTTGGTAAGGTGAGGCGTAGATAACTGAGTTCAAGAAAGAAGTATCGTATATAATGGAACTGGTCCGGAACATCCGAGATCATCACTGGGGCTGACAGTGAGACCGGCGTATATGCTGACAGGAGGAGACCAGTGAGGCTCGTTGGGCAACGTGTCCACACCGTCATCTGGGAGCTGACAAATAGGGCACGAGCTCAGTCCGGCACGTGAAACAGACCCATCCCACCTCGTTCACGGTGAAGAGTAAGGGTTGCATAGTTAACTTTGAACAACAGCCCAGAGCTGACGACAGATGCCATCGCTGCCAACATGCGACGTGCCACAGTAAGCGGGAAAGGTAGAACTTGTGCTACATGGGGAACTCGGGATGCGATATACTATATTGAATATATCGAGCTCGTTGGAGAATATCTAAGGATCGAAGGCGATGGTCCATAAGACCTGCTCTGATCATTAAAAGGAGGCGTCGGCAGTTGATGGTGGCTGAACGCCGGAGATCAGATGAAAAATCTATTCCCAAACAGCGAATGGTATCAACGATGGTGAGAGGTGTAACGCACTCCACGGGAAGTCCCGTGCCAATGAACATAACTTGTGACTTACGTACATTTAAAGACCTACCCGACGCCTCACCATAAGTCGCTACCCACGTCAAAACAGCTCGAACCTCGTCGGCATGACGTAAACAGATGACTACATCCTCAGCATAGGCCGTGCAACAGAATCGGTAGCGGTCTATGGACAACCCTACCAAACGTTGTCTTAGTCCACATAGCAAGGATTCCAAGGAAAAGGCGTACAAAATCGCTGATAGAGGGCAACCTTGACGTACGGATCGACCTATTTTTATCGGAGGAGTGAGTCTGCCATTGTACATAATCCTGGATGAGGCACACCGCAGAAGGCACATCACTACCGTGATAACGGCGACTGGGAAACCCATATGGTGGAGAACGGCCGTAAGGAATGTATGGTCAACCCTATCGAAAGCTTGACTAAAGTCCAAAGACGCAAGTGCCCCAGAGAGGCGTTGTGCCTGGGTAACGGCGATCATATCCCTGTAGCGGCATAAAGCCGTGCGGATATTATTATCCCCTCCCAAAGATGCTTGGTCTGGCGACACAACATATCGGGCAACGTTTTCAAGTCGTGCCGCCAAAAGGCGAGTGAAGATTTTCATAAGGAGGGTGATGGGCCGACAATCACTGATATTTCTGCCACCATGCGGTTTATGTACAGGAATAATAATTCCTTCCATGAAAGCTTCCGGCACAGGTACTTCCGGAGACATCAGTTCCCGACAGATGGAGGTGAAGGTGGACTGTAACAAATCATGGAAGGTGCGATAAAATTCGAGGGGAAGACGGTCAGGGCCTGGGGAACGATTGATGGTTCCTGGCCGGATCGCATCGCGGACTTCCTCATCAGTCACCTCTGACATCAAGTCAATCGCCGCATCTCCTGCGATACCACCAAAGTTGAGCTGTGAGACTTCCTCGATCAACTCTGGGGAATGTGGAATTGCGGCGTAGAGCTGCTGGTAGTGGGCGTGAAGCTCATTCCCTATTGCAGATTGGGTTACGTAGCGACGCCCTTCTTGGTCTGTTAGGACGTGAATCAATTTCCGGCGTCGATTTTGGCGTTCTTGGATGATATGGTACACCGATGGATGTTCATGAGGCATGCGATCAGCAGTACGAGATCGTACTATCGCACCTTACAAATGCCTTCGCATGAGGGTGGAGATTTGGGCCTTAGCATGGTTCATCCTTGTATGGCGCTCAGGGGAAGCTGGCATCGTGGAGCATTCTCGTAGGATCCTGTAGTAAAAGTCCATAGTGCTCTTCCTCCAGGCGATAACATCTTTGCCATACCGGATCAAAGTTTTTCGAAGAGCAGGTTTTGCACACTGGATCCACCAGGATATGGTAGACGGATACGTGGGTCGGCGTCTATTACATGTGATCCAAGTGTCTTCTATTAAAAGTCGACAGTCAGGTGAATTAAGAAGTGCCGTGTTCAGTTTCCATAAACCAAGTCCGTGCCATACTGCCTGTCTTGTGAGAACAACGTCACAGAAGTAAGCCTCACGATCTGAGAAAGCAACAGGCCAGATTTCAGCCTGTCGAGTGTGTTGAATTAGGGATCGCGAGATGTAGATGCGATCCAGTCGGCTAGAGGAGTGCGCAGTGTAGTACGTAAAGCCCAAAAGATCACCGTGAACATGTCTCCACGTGTCGACAAATTGTAGCCGCGTGACGACTGTTTCCAGAGCTGCGCATGGTGAGTGACGCGGCAATTGATCCTGAGGTCGCTGGGTGCAGTTGAAGTCTCCACCCATGGCCCAGTTATCGTGTGGTCCCATAAAAAGGGGTGTAACTTCATTTGCGAAGAAGGCATTGCGTTCACGACGGTAGCTGGAGCCCGACGGCGCATAAATGTTGACGATGCGTACACCAAAGAGAGTAAGGGCCATACCTCTGCCATTGGGGAGTTATAGGACATCTTCGGCAGGAAGACCTTATGAAACGTCCCCTTAGAAAAATTAATGAACTAATGTGCTGATGAACTTCTTACGTTATTTGATTTTCAAACAGCTGAACAGAACTGAACGTACTCAGACATTTCTCTCTTTACTTACTCTGATCAACGCTAAACTGACACACAATATTTTTAGCGCAACGGAATCTGACTTTCAATAATCCCTACAAAAGAATGGCCCTGACTAACATTAACCTATACCTTTCACAAATCACTTACCTCACAAAAATCTTCGTTACTCAAGCTACTGCAATACAGCGAGCGCCACTACTGCCATCTAAACAAAAGATTCAAACTACTGAAGGCACTAACTGGTTAGTGTTTTTTTTAACGTCCCGTCGACAACGAGGTCATTAGTGACGGAGCGCAAGCTCGGGTTAGGGAAGGATGGGGAAGGAAATAGGCCGTGCCCTTTCAAAGGAACCATCCCGGCATTTGCCTTAAACGATTTAGGGAAATCACGGAAAACCTAAATCAGGATGGCTGGAGACGGGATTGAACCGTCGTCCTCCCGAATGCGAGTCCAGTGTGCTAACCACTGCGCCACCTCGCTCGGTGAAGGCACTAACTACTGATAGGCATAGTTAGCAAATGAAAGATTTTGATAGAGAACAAACAATGTATTTACCTTAATAGTGTTCAAAAGTCATAAAATATATATCAGTTCATGATATCCAGTCTTACAAATTTACTGTCTCTGTCCAGATCATCCGCTCTCAAAACTCTGCCATCTCTCTCCCCACATCCTCCACTGCTGGCAGCTCACCTCCAACTGCGCAACGCTACGCGCTGTTAACAGCCAACTGCCCAACACTACAATAGCCAACAACAATACAAACCAGCCACAGACTGCACAGAGCACAGACAGTGATTTTCATACAGAGCGCTACGTAGCGTTACCAATATAAAAACCTAAACAGTCTACTTACAACCTTCTCGTAAGATGATGGCAACACCACTACCGGTGTCCGAAGCGGGAGAAAGATACGCCATGAAGCCATTTGGTGTTGAAAAATCGGCGACATGCACTTCCTGAAAAAGCGCAATATCTATGTCCGCATCATAAATCATATCGCGGAGCAGCGCTAGTTTGTGGGGCGCACGAATGGTCGCGAGGTTAATCGTTGCGACACGATAATGCTGGTGTAGGAGTCCCACAGGCACAGGTGGGGCTCCTTCTTCAGGGGCGAGAGGTCGTCGATCGTGCCGGTCCGCTGAAGAGGCTGCTATTGTGGAGAGTTTGCGGTCGCGGGCGCAACCGATGGGGGCGCCCCATCATCAGCACCGTCCATCCCAGTCCCTTCGATCTCCACGTCGTCTGCCTAGGAGACTGATACTGCGGTAGGGCATCGGCTGTGCACATCCACGTGGAGAGGAGACGTAGTTTTCGGCTCAGCGGATAGTCTCTCTTCAACGTCGACCTGTGGGGGCGACGGCGCCAGTAAGGAGGGGTGTTCCTTGCCAGTGGTCACCTGTGGCGGGTCGTTCGCATCAGACTTTTGGTCATCAAAGAGCGGTTTGTCGTCCATCTTCGGGTCTGCATCCCTGGTATCCATCCGTAGAATAAATTCATCAGGGGTTTACGGCTACGTTTCGATACTTGTTTTCGAACATGTCGTTCACAGCCCGATTGCGGGTGGCTTTCGTCTGACTCCGGACCAGTCTGAAGGAAAGCAGAAGTATGTACCACTCTCGGATCAACGTCCATCTCAGTAGCATTTTCAGTCACAGTGCTGCGAAGATTCGGCAGGTCAGGATCTGTCGTCTGTGGCCCTTCAGAAGGAATCTCAGTAGCGGTTGGTTCAAATGACTCTGAGCACTCAACGTCTGAGGTTATTAGTCCCCTAGAACTTAGAACTAGTTAAACCTAACTAACCTAAGGACATCACACACATCCATGCCCGAGGCAGGATTCGAACCTGCGACCGTAGCGGTCTCGCGGTTCCAGACTGCAGCGCCTAGAACCGCACGGCCACTTCGGCCGGCAGTAGCGGTTGCATCTACCTGATCAGACGACGTCAACGGAGCAGGAAGACCCTGTGTAGAGGTGCTACCTTCCTGGGCAACCTTGGCATATGTGACAGGGATCTGAGTGATCACCGCTGGGGACGCTTCCTCGCCGACCGGCGTCTGGATCAGGCGGCGTCGCACGCAGGCGGGATCTGACGTGGCCTTCTTGTCCACAACCCGCACATGTTCGGGGTTGGCCGTCGTACATGACAATGGCTCGCACCGCGCCAATTGTCAGGTATGACGGTATATGTTTTTTCAGTTCAATTTTGACCTGACGCACACCATTAGGACATGGTAGGTCGTGAAGGTTTGCCATTTTTCCTCTACGTAACCGATGACGTTACCGTATGGTTGTAACGCAGAGACAACTTCGTCATTCGGCACTTCAAAAGGTAGTTCAAACACCCTAATCGTGCGTTGACCGTACTCTGCGAGTTCAAGTGTTACAGCTCCGACGTGACCATCAGAGTATTTGAACTTAAGTCCATTGGCATGCCGGCTAATAACAACTTCACACACCTCGGTGTTTGTCATTTTAATATAAACACTACTCGTGATCGAAAAATGGATTCCGATAACGTGATTAGGATATAAACGAACTTCTTCACGTAGGAACGTTTCAACTTCATGTGCACGTGGTCGCGCATGTTCAGCTGGGAAGGAAACTTTAAGGGTCGCACGGCGGTAAGCGCTCGACATGTTGTTCGCGGCGGACGGACACAAGCCTTAAAGCTACGACGCGGAAGTAAACAAACCCCGGCAGCGGAGCACTGGCCGGCGCGCGGGGCCGTCCGCACGCTGCCACGGCTGAGAGCCGACTGCCATCTGAGCTACCGAAGCACGACT
The DNA here is from genome assembly GCF_023864275.1 of Schistocerca cancellata. NCBI lineage: Eukaryota > Metazoa > Arthropoda > Insecta > Orthoptera > Acrididae > Schistocerca > Schistocerca cancellata. The sequence continues at coordinate 553,728,717 of NC_064632.1, forward strand.
CACGCCCGGTCCTCACAGCTTTACTTCTGCCAGTATCTCGTCTCCTACCGAGTTCGAGTCTCGGTCGGGCATACAAATTTTAATCTGCCAGGAAGTTTCATATCAGCGCACACTCCGCTGCAGAGTGAAAATCTCATTCTGGAAACATCCCCCACGCTGTGGCTAAGCCATGTCTCCGCAGTATCCTTTCTTTCAGGAGTGCTAGTTCCGCAGGTTCGCAGGAGACCTTCTGTGAAGTTTGGAAGGTAGGAGACGAGATACTGGCAGAAGTAAAGCTGTGAGGACCGGGCGTGAGTCGTGCTTCGGTAGCTCAGATGGTAGAGCACTTGCCCGAGAAAGGCAAAGGTCCCGAGTTCGAGTCTCGGTCGGGCACACAGTTTTAATCTGCCAGGAAGTTTTATATTGCACACTTCAAGGCCCATCTAGCAGCCCACCAAATATCAGGTAGGATGATGCAGGCTTACTTCCTTTCCGTCGTTGGTGTATCAGTGCACAGGACTCTTTCAGAACTCTTCCCTACGTCACGGCCTGAAGACGTCCCCTTTGAGACATTAGTAAGTGCATTAAACAAGTACTATGAAAACAGTAGCAACATTGCCGCTGCCAGGTTGAAGTTCTTTCGTTTAAAGAAGCAGCCAGGACAAACATACCGTCAGTGGGTGACTGAATTACGAGAGTCATTCAATAATTAAAGAGACAAATTGGTCTGGAGAAAAAGGCGTTTATTTTTACAAAGCAATACTTTTTCTACTTTTGAACATAATGCCCTTGAACATTTATGCACTTGCTCCAACGGGCTACAAGCTTTTTTTTATTCTACATCTACGTGATTAGTCTGCTATTCACAATAAAGTGCCTGGCAGAGGGTTCAATGAACCACCTTTCCGGCCGGAGTGGCCGAGCGGTTCTAGGCGCTACGGTCTGGAACCGCGCGAACGCTACTGTCGCAGGTTCGAATCCTGCCTCGGGCATGGATGTGTGTGCTGTCCTTAGGTTAGTTAGGTTTAAGTAGTTCTAACTTCTAGGGGACTGATGACCTCAGCAGTTAAGTCCCATAGTGCTCATAGCCATTTGAACCATTTTTTGAACCACCTTCATGCGGTTTCTCTACCGTTCCACTCACGAACGGCACGCGGGAAAAACGAGCACTTAAATTTTTCTGTGCGAGCCCTGACTTCTCTTATTTTATCGTGATGATCATTTCTCCCTATGTAGGTGGGTGCCAACAGAATGTTTTCGCAATCAGAGCAGAAAATGTTGTTGTTGTTGTGGTCTTCAGTACTGAGACTGGTTTGATGCAGCTCTCCATGGTACTCTATCGTGTGCAAGCTGCTTCATCTTCCAGTACCTACTGCAACCTACATCCTTTTGAATCTGCTTGGTGTATTCATCTCTTGGTCTCCCTCTACGATTTTTACCCTCCACGCTGCCTTCCAATACTAAATTGGTGATCCCTTGATGCCTCAGAACATGTCCTACCAACCGATCCCTTCTTCTGGTCAAGTTGTGCCACAAACTTCTCTTCTCCCCAATCCTATTCAATACTTCCTCATTAGTTATGCGATCTACCCATCTAATCTTCAGCATTCTTCTGTAGCACCACATTTCGAAAGCTTCTATTCTCTTCTTGTCCAAACTATTTATCGTCCATGTTTCACTTCCATACATGGCTACACTCCATACAAATACTTTCAGAAACGACTTCCTGACACTTAAATCTAGAGTCGATGTTAACAAATTTCTCTTCTTCAGAAACACTTTCCTTGCCATTGCCAGTCTACATTTTATATCTTCTCTACTTCGACCATCATCAGTTATTTTGCTCCCCAAATAGCAAAACTCCTTTACTACTTTAAGTGCCTCATTTCCTAATCTAATTCCCTCAGCATCACCCGATTTAATTCGACTACATTCCATTATCCTCGTTTTGCTTTTGTTGATGTTCATCTTATATCCTCCTTTCAAAGACACTGTGCATTCCATTCAACTGCTCTTCCAAGTCATTTGCTGTCTCTGACAGAATTACAATGTCATCGGCGAACCTCAAAGTTTTTATTTCTTCTCCATGGATTTTAATACCTACTCCGAATTTTTCTTTTGTTTCCTTTACTGCTTGCTCAATACACAGATTGAATAACATCGGGGAGAGGCTACAACCCTGTCTTACTCCCTTCCCAACCACTGCTTCCCTTTCATGTCCCTCGACTATTATAACTGCCATCTGGTTTCTGTACAAATTGTAAATAGCCTTTCACTCCCTGTATTTTACCCCTGCCATCTTTAGAATTTGAAAGAGAGTATTCCAGTCAACATTGTCAAAAGCTTTCTCTAAGTTACAAATGCTAGAAGCGTACGTTTGCCTTTCCTTAATCTTTCTTCTAAGGTAAGTCGTAAGGTCAGTATTGCCTCACGTGTTCCAGTATTTCTACGGAATCCAAACTGATCTTCCCCGAGGTCAGCTTCTACTAGTTTTTCCATTCGTCTGTAAAGAATTCGTGTTAGTATTTTGCAGCTGCGGCTTATTAAACTGATAGTTCGGTAATTTTCACATCTGTCAACACCTGCTTTCTTTGGGATTGGAATTATTATATTCTTCTTGAAGTCTGAGGGCTTTTCGCCTGTTTCATACATCTTGCTCACCAGATGGTAGAGTTTAGTCAGCACTGGCTCTCCCAAGGCTGTCAGTAGTTCCAATGGAATGTTGTCTACTCCGGGGGCCTTGTTTCGACTCAGATCTTTCAGTGCTCTGTCAAACTCTTCACGCAGTATCGTATCTCCCATTTCATCTTCATCTACATCCTCTTCCATTTCCATAATATTGTCCTCAAGTACATCGCCCTTGTATAGACCCTCTATATACTCCTTCCACCTTTCTGCTTTCCCTTCTTTGCTTAAAACTGGATTTCCATCAAAGCTCTTGATGTTCATACAAGTGGTTCTCTTGGAGCAGAAAACTGGTGACTGAAATTTCATGAGAAGATCCCGTCGCAACGAAAAACGCCTTTATTTTAATGATTGCCACTCCAATTCACGTATCAGGTCTGTGACACTATCTCTCCTATTTCGCGATAATTCTGGTTGCAAAAATTTCTTTATTTTGATGTTTGAACCAATTTCCCACAAACTTTTTCACGTCCTCGTTGTCCTGGAACCTCTTCCCACGTAATGCCTCCTTCAGTGCACCAGTGTGCGATTTGGAGGGGGGGATGGGGGGGGGATTTCCCCCCTCTGCATGAGACCATCCCCTCCTCTGGTTTTAGTTTATGCATCCCAACCTGGGATGTTCATTTCCCACACACTGGAGTAAAACTTTACATATAATTTAAATTTGTGGAGCCAAGCACTGAAAGTTTTTAATAAGTCTTACTATTAATACTATTAATATGTTTCAGTTTTTTGTCATCAGAGTAAGTACAACTATTCACAAATGTGCCTCTACTTTTTGAATTCCCCTCGTATATCTGTACCCGTATGTAGATGATTTTGTAAATAAGCTTTACCTATAATGTACTTTTAAAGATATAACAAGGGATGGCTTTTCTGATAGTGCATATGTCTTAATAGTGAGTTTCGTCATTAACATCTATTTATAAATAGCTGTTTAACCATGTGTAACACCATGGTCCAAGCTAGGAACATATATAATTCTACTAACCCCCTAAGACATCCCCCCACTGGTAAAAGCACAAATCGCACCCTGCAGTGCACCAAACAAATGGAAATTGTTAGGTGCTAAATCAGGACTGTAAGGGGGATGAAGCAGTACTGCCCAGCTCATTCTATCGATAGTTTCAGGGGTTAGTTGAGCATTATGAGAACGTGCGTTGTCTTGCTGGAGAATCACACCTCTCCTCTGAGATCGACGACGTCTCTCTCATGGCTGGCTTCACCTTTTTTTAAAAGCAAATCCAAGTAGTACTGGCTGTTTATTGTACGCTGCTCTTCGAGATAATCACAAAAAACTGGACCTTCAGCATCTCAAAACACCGTCAACATGACTTTTGCTGCTGATGCTTGGGTTTTGATTTTTTTCTTGACAGGTGAGATAGTGTGCTTCCCACTCCATGCTTTGTCTTTTTGATTCTGGCTCATAATAGTGAATCCAAGTTTCATCACAAGTTACAATGTTGAGGAAGGGCTCACCTTCTCTTTCATACTGTTCCTTTAGCTCTAACCTTGTTCCCTTGTGTAGCCGCGTCAGCTCCTTTGGGACCCATCTTGCACATGTTTTGCGGTACTTCAGATTGTTACAGGTAATGTTGTGAACTGTGCCAGTACTAACTTCAACGTTATGAACTATCATTTCCACAGTCAAACGGCGGTCAGCACGAATAATGTCATCAGTTCGACTTTCAAGAGAGGGAGTTGAAACTGCAACTAGTCGGCCAGAACGGTGTTCGTCAGTCACTGAGTCGCGACCATTTTTGAACTGCTCAACCCACTTGTAAAAATTTGCGCGATTCATACAACCTTCACCATAAACTTTAGACCTTCTACAGTAAATATTCACTGGTAGTGCAGTTTCTGGCGCCTCAGTTAACTGCGCCACTAACAGAACTATATAACGAATGCCTCCGACAAAGGAGATTCCCAAAAAAATGGAAAATGGCAAACGTGGTTATAATAAAGAAAGGATTAGACAAGGACCCTGCAGAAGTAAAATCCTACAGGCCGATCTGCCTGTTGGACGTATTCGGCAAAATCTTAGAGAAACTGCTGGCTGACAGATTGACAGCACACCGAGTGTTGTGTGGGATGAGTGACAGGCAGTTCGGTTTTAGGCCGGGGCGATCGGCATCTGATGCAATTGCCCTGGCGGCCGAGGTCTGTGGCTCGACCCCGCACAAATACGTGGTAGGCATCATGGTGGATATCAGTGGCGCCTTCGACAACCTGTGGTGGCCTTCGCTCTTCTCCTGCTTGCGGGAGAAAGAGTGCCCAGGGCCGCTATATGGTTGCCTGAGGAGCTATTGTAAGGATCGGGAGGTCTGGTTATCATCGTCTGGCGAAAGAGTTGGGAAGGTAATCACCAAAGGATGTCCACAAGGCTCCGTTTTAGGACCCCTTTTTTGGGACATCCATATGGAGCCTTTATTAGATAGATTGCAACAAAGCGATGAGGTGCTAGAGGTGATAGCCTACGCAGATGACCTCCTTCTGCTGGTTGGCGGCCGTAGCCGCGAAGACATCGAACCGAAAATAGAGACGGCACTAGACAAACTCCAACAGTGGTGCCACACGACTAAAATGACGATTTCATCAAGTAAATCTACTTACTTACTACTAAAAGGACAACTTATCAGAAACCCGACAGTACGAATAGACGGTTCACCAGTTCTCCGACGACGAGAGACACGCTACCTGGGAGTCACCATTGATGAGAGGTGGAACTTCGGAAAACACATTGACATTGTCACGCAAAGAGCCCTTCAAATATTAAATAATCTCATTTCAATTGGCCACAAAAGATTTCATCTTCCTCCACACTTAATCAGACTCTACCATAACAGTATCCTAACCTCAGTTGTGGGCTATGGCTCGGGAGTCTGGGCGCACAGGCTCACGAGGGTTGTGCCCGCCATGGCCGTGAGACGGGTCCAGAGAAGCATGGTACTAAGAGCAGTAGGTGCTTATAGAACATCTCCGGGGGGGGGCCCTATTAGCCATAATGGGGCTCTGCCCCCTGGACATAAAGATAAGAGAGCAAGCGGCGTGGTACTGGGCCAAGAAGGGAAATTATGATAAGATTGCCGATATCATGGGTATTAGAGTGGGGGATAAGAGAGAGATAAGGAAACGAGGGGAGGAGCTCTGGCAGGAGATCTGGGAGGCAGAAGAGACGGGACGAAGAACCTTCCAGTTCCTACCTGATGTCAGGGAACGACTTGGACTACAGTACTTCGAACCTACGCGAGGGTTGATACATTTTCTCACTGGCCATGGCCCCTACCCGACATACTTATGTCGATTTGGGAAGAGGGCATCACCAGCGTGTGACTGTGGTGATCCAGAGGGCACACCTGAGCATGTAGTTTACGAATGTCCCCTCTTCAATGATGTTGCCAATACACTACGAGACAGACTACCCAACCGCGACACATACCAACTACTAAGACAAGAGGAAACATTTCAGACATTAAACACCTTGGCTAACGAGGTATCTCGAAAAGTCCTAATTGACTATTTAGCTGAGATATAATAACCACCAATTGCGTCCAGGAACCCTATTCCCATGCCGCCTGTGCGTGGACTGGCCGACCACATCTAAGTTGGAATCCGCCACGTGCAGGATTAGGGGGAGTAGGGAACAAACACCGATTGTGAGACACACCGGATTGACGTAGGATAAGTTAGTATGTAGGAATTAGTTATAGGAAATAAAGATAGGGACTGCAGCGATTTAACACCGAGGCCTGCCCAGTGCCAGGGGCATGCTCTTCGGGGTTAGCTCGAAGAGCAAGGCAAATACAAGTAGGTTTATATCCTTACTGGCACACATGTGACGCTGCAGATCACTAATTAAGTTAGTCATAGGAATAGATAATAAGTAGTAAATGCATATGCTAGATGCCCATTGTTATTAACACTAATATAAGCTGTAGCTCACTAACTAATACTAAACTAGCTGCAACATTTTAATATCAATGTATAATTGCTAGGACCCACTAATGTAGTAAGGAAGTGGGTTATTTTGTATAAATATAATGATTTGATAATAAAGAATTTAAAAAAAAAATATTCACTGGTTTCTCGCCTTCAACAAGCAAAAAACGAATAACAGAACGTTGTTCAATTAATGTGGACGTTTCGAGCGGACTCGCCATCTTGAAATGTATTTTGAGGTTATAAACAAAACAATGTTGATACATCAGTTGATCAGGGCTCATTCCAGTGATACCAACTTAAAGCCATAAAAGTACCAAACTTGCCCTACTAACAGTTTTTTCCCCAGACCAATTTGTCTCTTTAATTATTGAATGACCCTCGTACACGGCTTAACGCGGAAATTCGAGTTCCGTTGTGTCTGTGGACAATATTACAGTGACTCTATGATCAGGGACGCGATCGCACAGAATGTGCCAGACGATAGGATCAGAGGACAGATTGTGAAATATTCCGATCCTACTCTTGAGCACGTATTGCAGATCATTGATTACCAAGACTTTAGTCATTTTGCTGTTGATGGTTTTCAGTATTCTGGTAACATTTGTGCTGTAGAACGGAAAAGCGGAAATAGCTCTAGCGCTACGCGGTCCCGTAAACAGCTGCACTTAACGGCACCCAAACAGCCGTATCACGACAACAGAACGCCGTACCACGTCAACAGCGTTAGCGCGAGGGGCGCTTCGCTCACCAACAGCCTGGTACGAAATCTTGCACCCGATGCTAGGAGAACTCGGGGCAGAACGGGATAGCGGGGCACAATGGGAAATTGCTCTTTTCTAGACTGGACAGTGTTGCAACCTGTTGTATGGGCGTGTACCTATTTCTCCGAATGGAAGGGAAGTGAGAGCAGCCATTCTGATTTAGTTTGAAGTGTGAGATCTAAGTGAATTGTTGTCCGTCACGTTACCGCTTGCGTTGTTCTGACGTTTGGTGAATTTCAACGCCAGGTAAGCTGTTAATTGGTAATTGTATACCCTAAAATTACACATTCCCTTAAAGTGCATGGCATTTATTATACTTTAGTTATTTAATGCGTTTAAATACGTCAGTTATTAGATTCCATAAAAGTTGTTAACCTGAAAAGTGCTCTTGGGGCGGAACGGGACGGGGCAGTCTGGGAGATTGTCTCGTTGTGCCCCGTCATATTTTGATGCAAGTAGAAAGCAAACCCAGCCTGGATGTTCATGGATGCAAGACTCTCCCAACCAGCTATGCTCGCCGAACAACTCAGCTTTCCAGATATCGCCCGAGGCTGTCATTCCAATCCCACTAATCTGTCTAAATACTCGGCGGACTATAAGACGAAAAGGAAAAACCGTCGTATTAACAGATTCTCTTTGTAAGAAGGAACTGCAGAATGTTGTCGCACGTAAAGTAGGCCTACAGAAAGGAGGACGGTGCACAAATATAAACAATGCCAGGACAGAGACGTCAGGTGCAATGCAACTTCAGGCAAAAATATCAAACTGTACACCAAAAAAAAAAAAAAAAAAAAAAAAAAACAGAGGACATCAAAGACCTTAAGAAAAATAAGAGATGACGGAGAAAAGAGAATCAGAGAGAGAGAGGATGCTGAGTGTCTCAACTGTGGGGACTTCTACTCCGTTTCTAATGAGGGCTGGGTCGCATGCCAGAGTGGGCACTCAATTCATGTGCTGGCAGAGACGGTGAAGATGAAGAGGAAATACTGATTAGTGACTATTGTCGAAAGGGCTAGTAGTTAGTGGTCTGGTGGTTATTAAGCGTTGTACATATTTCAGAAAGACATTAAAATATTTTCTTATTTTGAAGAATGACTCTTTAATTGTTTAAATTACACATTGCTTAGTCTGAATTGCCTGTTATACAACATTTTGTCATAGTTTAATACGATATTCATAATTCAAATTCAACGTTTATGCAATAATTTAACAAAAAATACCCTTATCTCATTCTGCCACGTGGGTGGGGCGGAACGGGAAATATGCAAACCTTCTTTGAAAAATTGTAAAAAACGCAAAATGTATTGTCTTAAGTGATTTTAAAATAGGATACATAGGTTACACTACAAGGTGTTTTTTTTATCAGTTTAAGAAGTGTTTCCTTGTGTTCCCTTATTTTATAGAAATTGTTAAACATTAAGTATCCTGTTCTGCCCCGAGTTCCCCTATACAGCACAAAACGTGAACATTGCGCGTGACGCCCAGCCACTTGCTACTCCTACCACCGAACTGGATGCGTACAAAGTGATTGCTTAAAAAGGCAAAATTCCCTGGGTCACGGGAAACAATTGAGCACTCTTATGCAAGTGCATGTTGTAAATTCATGAGAGGTTGCTCCCTCAGAACAATAGTGTGTAGTTATTCAGAGACTTAGTTTCCCTGTGCAACGTCTCTCTAATAAATTGTATATACCTTCAGTGATTGCAGACCATACAGTAAAACTTCATTTAGATACAGGTGTATCAGTGTCCTTGTTAAACTATGAAACTTATGAATTGTTAGGCAAACCAGAATTGTGAATCTACAAATACACGTATAGCGTACAATGGCCGGGACATTCCAATGACAGGAATGACAGGAACACTTAACATTGCGGCCACGTACGAGGTGCATTCAGGTTCTAAGGCCTCCGATTTTTTTTTCTCTGGACTGGAAAGAGATAGAATCATGTGCATTGTTTTAAAATGAGGCCGCATTCATTGTCAATACGTCCCAGAAATGGCAGCACCGTACGGCAGATGGAATTTTACCCCCAGCGGCCAGAATGAGAACTGTTTTAAATACTTAAAATGGCGACGTTTTCCTTACTTGAACAGGGTGCAATCATTCGTTTTCTGAATTTGCGTGGTGTGAAACCAATTGAAATTCATCGATAGTTGAAGGAGACATGTGGTGATGGAGTTATGGATGTGTCGAAAGTGCGTTCGTGGGCAGAACATCATGTGACAACAAACCGAAACAACCTCGAGCTCGCACAAGCCGGTCTGACGACATGATCGAGAAAGTGGAGAGAATTCTTTTGGGGGATCGCCGAATGACTGTTGAACAGATCGCCTCCAGAGTTGGCATTTCTGTGGGTTCTGTGCACACAATCCTGCATGACGACCTGAAAATGCGAAAAGTGTCATCCAGGTGGGTGCCACGAATGCTGACGGACGACCACATGGCTGCCCGTGTGGCATGTTGCCAAGCAATGTTGACGTGCAACGACAGCATGAATGGGACTTTCTTTTCGTCGGTTGTGACAATGGATGTGACGTGGATGCCATTTTTCAATACAGAAACAAAGCGCCAGTCAGCTCAATGGAAGCACACAGATTCACCGCCACCAAAAAAATTTCGGGTAACCGCCAGTGCTGAAAAAATGATGGTGTCCTTGTTCTGGGACAGCGAGGGCGTAATCCTTAACCATTGCGTTCCAAAGGGCACTACGGTAACAGTTGCATCCTACGAAAATGTTTTGAAGAACAAATTCCTTCCTGCACTGCAACAAAAACGTCCGGGAAGGGCTGCGCGTGTGCTGTTTCACCAAGACAACGCACCCGCACATCGAGCTAACGTTACGCAACAGTTTCTTCGTGATAACAACTTTGAAGTGATTCTTCATGCTCCCTACTCACCTGACCTGGCTCCTAGTGACTTTTGGCTTTTTCCAACAATGAAAGACACTCTCCGTGGCCGCACATTCACCAGCCGTGCTGCTATTGCCTCAGCGATTTTCCAGTGGTCAAAACAGACTCCTAAAGAAGCCTTCGCCGCTGCCATGGAATCATGGCGTCAGCGTTGTGAAAAATGTGTACGTCTGCAGGGCGATTACGTCGAGAAGTAACGCCAGTTTCATCGATTTCGGGTGAGTAGTTAATTAGAAAAAAATCGTAGGCCTTAGAACTTGAATGCACCTCGTATCAGAATCTGCAGAAGACAGTTTCCTTTCAAGTGCTACGAAGTAGACACTCCGTTACTATTTTTGGTCTTGACTTGTTCGACTTGTTTGGACTAAACATTGCGGCCATTGTGCTGGCTGTGTCACATTTCAGTTCAAGTGACAATGATGCCAAGCTCTGTGACGAATTTCAAGAGCTGTTTGGTCCTGGCGTTGGTAAAACCAAAAACTTTGTAGCGCACGTTGTGCCTGAAGACAACGCGCAGCCGCGCTTTTTCAAAGCACGTGCAGTGCCTATTGCACTCCGTGAACAGGTTGCAAAAGAACTGGCTCACTGGCAAGAAAATAGCATAATCGCACCAATCTCTGCGAGTCAGTGGTCTTCCCCAGTGGTTTATGTTCGCAAACCCCAGGAAAAGTTAGGATTTTTGTTGATTTCAAAGCCATTGTCATTCCTCGGACAGTTGTGGATACTTATCCATTGCCTCCCCCTGACGACCTCATGGATCACTTAGGTGCAGTATGGCGATATATATATATACAGGGCTATTACAAATGATTGAAGCGATTTCATAAATTCACTGTAGCTCCATTCATTGACATATGGTCACGACACACTACAGATACGTAGAAAAACTCATAAAGTTTTGTTCGGCTGAAGCCGCACTTCAGGTTTCTGCCGCCAGAGCGCTCGATAGCGCAGTGAGCCAAATTGGCGACAGGAGCCGAGAAAGCGTATGTCGTGCTTGAAATGCACTCACATCAGTCAGTCATAACAGTGCAACGACACTTCAGGACGAAGTTCAACAAAGATCCACCAACTGCTAACTCCATTTGGCGATGGTATGCGCAGTTTAAAGCTTCTGGATGCCTCTGTAAGGGGAAATCAACGGGTCGGCCTGCAGTGAGCGAAGAAACGGTTGAACGCGTGCGGGCAAGTTTCACGCGTAGCCCGCGGAAGTCGACGAATAAAGCTATCAGAGAGCTAAACGTACCACAGCCGACGGTTTGGAAAATCTTACGGAAAAGGCTAAAGCAGAAGCCTTACCGTTTACAATTGCTACAAGCCCTGACACCCGATGACAAAGTCAAACGCTTTGAATTTTCGGCGCTGTTGCAACAGCTCATGGAAGAGCATGCGTTCAGTGCGAAACTTGTTTTCAGTGATGAAGCAACATTTTTTCTTAATGGTGAAGTGAACAGACACAATGTGCGAATCTGGGCGGTAGAGAATCCTCACGCATTCGTGCAGCAAATTCGCAATTCACCAAAAGTTAACGTGTTTTGTGCAATCTCACGGTTTAAAGTTTACGGCCCCTTTTTCTTCTGCGAAAAAAACGCTACAGGACACGTGTCTCTGGACATGCTGGAAAATTGGCTCATGCCACAACTGGAGACCGACAGCGCCGACTTCATCTCTCAACAGGACGGTGCTCCACCGCACTTCCATCATGATGTTCGGCATTTCTTAAACAGGAGACTGGAAAACCGATGGATCGGTCGTGGTGGAGATCATGATCAGCAATTCATCTCATGGCCTCCACGCTCTCCCGACTTAACCCCATGTGATTTCTTTCTGTGGGGTTATGTGAAAGATTCAGTGTTTAAACCTCCTCTACCAAGAAACGTGCCAGAACTGCGAGCTCGCATCAACGATGCTTTCGAACTCATTGATGGGGACATGCTGCGCCGAGTGTGGGAGGAACTTGATTATCGGCTTGGTGTCTGCCTAATCACTAAAGGGGCACATATCGAACATTTGTGAATGCCTAAAAAAACTTTTTGAGTTTTTGCATGTGTGTGCAAAGCATTGTGAAAATATCTCAAATAATAAAGTTATTGTAGAGCTGTGAAATCGCTTCAATCATTTGTAATAACCCTGTATATATATATATATATATATATATATATATATATATATATATATATTGGGTGATATTATTACGTAAAATAGTAAAAATGGTTCAAATGTCTCTGAGCACTAGGGGACTTAACTTCTGAGGTCATCAGTCCCCTAGAACTTAGAATTACTTAAACCTAACTAACCTAAGGACATCACACACATCAATGCCCGAGGCAGGATTCGTACCTGCGACCGTAGCGGTCGCGCGGTTCTAGACTGTAGCGCCTAGAACCGCTCGGCCACCCCGGCCGGCTTAAAATTGTAATTTCCTATTTCTGTTGTGGTACTTGATTTAAAGAGAAATGGTTATCGTTAGCATTGGGTTTTGATTTTGGCTAGCATGAGACTGTTAAGCAAATTCAATACCACCACAAGCATCAACCTAGGCCTTGGATTTTCCGCGGTGTGTACGTGACAATTTTTTAAACCCAGCGCGGCTATTACGGTTAAGTTTGCGTGAGTGGCTGCTGTTATTAATAAAAATCTGCGTATATTACGCAGAATTTTGTAATAAAAATATTTCTGTTTTCATGAAAAGTAATAAATTGCTTTGATTATTTTTCATTAGCAAGGCGGAGCTAAGGAGATTCTCTTCATCTGCCGGTAAGCGGCCAATCGAAAATTTACTGAACTCATTGCAACGAAAATATTAATGATTGAAGCTTTAATTTAATTTTACTGGCTTTAGAATACTGAATGAGAAAAACACAGAACTCTCCTGCATTTACATTTACATTTAATAAATGATTTAATAAGAATAATTGTTTTGCCGGCGTAATGGCCGACCTATGCTGCAAGAGAAATGGTGCTCCCCTCCGGAGCACACTCTAAAACAACAAATTTACACAAAATATTGATTCACTAATATTAGAGGTGCGAGCTGTACAAAAGTAAATGTTATTACATGGAAATATTATTTATATTCTGAATAGGTTTACAGAATTTACACACAATTATATCCAGCGTGCAATGGCGCCTATCATCCATACAAGAATCGAAGGCAAGAGCCTGAGTAACATGATGCAATGTCTTTTGTCTATTTCATTGACCAACACATATAAAATAAAGAAGGTTCGATATCATTATCTTTAGTTCTCTAGAAATAATTTCTTTTTCTTCCAAATGTTAATGTTCGTTGCACAAAACACATCGCACTTTAACACTTATAGAGTCACATGACGAATTATTCATCAGAATACAAAAACTCCATTTGTTTCTTTTAATAAATATATGTGGCGTTCGCCACAGCAGGTCGCTATTTTTCAAAAATTGACCTTTACGATGCCTACCTTGAGATTCCTCTTAATCAATCTTCGCAAAATGTGTTTGTCATCAATACACATTTACGACTTTTGAAGTTCCTTCGTTTGCCTATCGGTAGTGCATCAGCACCTGCCATTTTCCAACGCTACATAGAATAGCTGACTACTTCTGTACATTCATATACAAATTGGCTGGACGATATTGTAGTTGCTGGCCGCACAGCAGAAGAACGTTTCGCCACTTTGCGCACTTAATTTCAAGTTTTGTCTGGGGCCGGACTCAGGAGTAATAAGGAAAAGTGTGTCTTTTTCCAGACGGAAATAGAATATTTAGGGCATGTTATCAATTCTCGAGGTGTTCATCTGAAACAGGCACATTTGCAAGCAATACGTGATCTCAGACCGCCTCAGAATGTCAAAGAATTGCAGTTTGTCTTTGGGAAGCTCAATTCTTACATTCGCTTCATCCCTAACGCAGCTCGTATGGCGGCTCTCTTGCATCGCCTTCGCCGCAAAAATGTTACTTTTGTTTGGTCGCAAGATTGTGACATAGCTTCTCAGAATCTGAAAGCGTCATTGCTCTGTGATCGATGCTTGGTTCAATTTCGATCCAAACAAACCTGTCATTTTGGCCACGGACGCATCGTCCGGTGGAATTACTACTGCTTTGTCACAACGGATTGGTTCGTCAGGCGGACCTATTGCCTTTGCTCCTGAACAAAGCTCAGCAGAACTATTCCCAATGAGAAAAGGAAGCTCTCGCCATCGTTTTCTGAGTGACTACATTTCTTCAGCATTTATACGATCGAAAATTCTATTTGGTAATAGACCACAAGCCTTTGCAGTCAGTCTTCAATCTGACCAAACCGATTCCTATTCGTACTGCTCAGAAATTGCAACGTTGGGCTCTTCTTCTCCCCCACTACCCGTACGAGATCATTCATCGGCCGACTTCTAAGCAAGCAAATGCAGACGCTCTCTCACGTATACCTATGGGATCTGATGCTGATTTCGACTCTTCCGAAGCAGCATGTTTTAAATTGATGCGCAAGAAACTGACATTATCGAGCAGTTTTCCCCTGGATTATCGCAAAGTAGTAGAAGCCACTTCTCCCGATCCCGATTTGCAAATTTTGCTCAGGTACATTCGTACCTGTTGACCATCTGTCAGGCACATTGTTAGCCCCATTGTTCGTCGATATGATCTTTCTGTAGTTCATGGTGTCATTTTGCTTTACAGTCAGGACATTCACGTGTGGTGATACCGGAAGTGCTTCAAAGACATGAACTCAGGTTATTGCATCAAAGTCATTGTGGTATTGTCCGCCTAAAACAATTGGCGCGCAAAAATTGCACATGGTTTTACATGGACGCGCAAATAGAAAGGATGTCTGCACTGTCCAGCGTGTGCAGAACAACAGGTCGCCCCCCCCCCCCCCCCCCCGCGACTTTGCTGACCCTTACTAGAACAAGAACACACGCTGTTTAGTAGTTGTCGCGTATAGTACATTCCCCTTTGTTATTTCCATGACATCGACAACACCTCGCTCCACATTGCAAGTACTTCAGTCCATATACTGCATCGAAGGTCTGCCGGAATTGGTCGCCACGGGCAATGGACCTCAATTTGTCTCTGCAGAATTTGAAGATTTCTGTGCAGCGAACGACTTACGCCATCTCACCTCAGCACCGTTCCACCCACAATCGAATGGTGAGGCTGAAAGTTTAGTTCGCACGTTCAAACAGCAAGTGGGCAAACTTCGTTTACATCATCCACGCGAACGAGTCTTGTTTCGCTTCTTGTCCACTTATCGCTGCCAATCCCGCAACGGTCTTCGCCCTCTAGGATTGCTACATAGGCGACGCCATCGTACGCTCTTGCATTTGCTCCATCCCCGGCTGCGGTCGGCGCCTACAGATTCCAGTCGGCCAAAATATCAGATTATCCAACCTGTGTTTTACAGGAAAGAAGGCATGTGAGCGGGAAGTCATTACTAATTCAATTGGTTCGCGTGTGTTTCAGAATCGAGGTCCCGATGGATTGCAGAAGCGGCACCTAAATCAAATATGCCCTTGTCACTTGCAAAGTTCTGCCGCTTCTCGTACAGGGATAGGCAAAGAATGTCAACACCTGAACTTACTTTGGAATGGTTTAATTAATAAGGTTGGTTCAAATGGCTCTGAGTACAATGGGACTTAACTTCTGAGGTCATCAGTCCCCTAGAACTTAGAACTACTTAAACCTAATTAACCTAAGGACAGCATACACATCCATGCCCGAGGCAGGATTCGAACCTGCGACCGTAATGGTCGCGCGGTTCCAGACTGTAGCGCCTAGAACCGCTCGGCCACCCCGGCCGGCAATTAATAAGGGATTGGACCCCCATTTGCCCATAATGCAGCTGCGATTCTTCTTGGAATACCGGCATATAATTATTGTATGGTCTCCAGTGGAATGTTATGCCACTCTTCGATCCGAATCTCTTCTAACTCCTGTAGTGACGAGGGAGGCGGAGTCTGCGCTCCAATACCGCTCACAAGAGTTCGATAACGCTGAAGTCCGGGGACTGTGCTGGACCGGGAAGACGTTGCAGTTCACTTGCATGCTCCTCATACAACGATTGTACTGTCCTGGCAGTGCGAACGGGTGTATTATCGTCCTGAAATATGGCATCATTTGAATCATGGGATGCACCTGATCACCTAAAATGTTCGCATCATCGTTGGCTGCAAAAAGGCCTTTGAGAGTAAAGATGGGACCAGCAGAATACCGTGATATGGCCTCCTACATCATCACACTCCCACCTTCATGCTTAACTGTTGGAGTCAAGCAGTGAGCATTGTAGGTTTCTTTCGGCGTTCTCGAGAAGTAAGCTAGGGCCGATGTTGCAAATAACGAAAACGTTGACTCGTCGAACCATATGACGTGTTTCCACTGATCAGCCGAACAGGATTTATGCTCCTGACACCATGTTTTACGCTTCTTTGCGATGGTTGTCTCTAATGGTTTCGGTGTAGCAGCTCGTCCGTGAATATTCGCTTTATGGTCTTCTCGGCGGACAGTGTCGATAGAGATGGTGTCTCGAAGATGGCTATTGAGCTTTGCAGTCACCTTAGCCGCTGTAGTTTTGTGTTGTTTTGACACAATCTATGTTAGCGTACGACGATCTCTGTCATTTAGTTTTGATTTGCGCACACTATTACGTATACACGATGATGTCTTTCCATTTTTTGCGTAGGCTGTCGTGACTGTTGAAGCAGCTGCTCTTGAAACGTTCAATAGGTTGGCCGTCTTAGTTACTGACGCTCCAGCTAATTGAGCCTCCACAATCTGCCCCCTTTAGAACACTGTTAGGTCTTTCACTGTACGTCGACCTAGGCCTCTGAATGCAAATACGAAGTGTGCACTACTCGTACACAACCTGCACTGATGCCTAGTCCCTACTGAACACGCACAGTCCAGCGCGACACGTGTCTTACCTGTGTTGTTGACCGTCAAACACAACCATCCCATTA
Organism: Schistocerca cancellata; assembly: GCF_023864275.1. NCBI lineage: Eukaryota > Metazoa > Arthropoda > Insecta > Orthoptera > Acrididae > Schistocerca > Schistocerca cancellata. Next base: position 553,745,928 of record NC_064632.1, read on the forward strand.
CTACCACTGTTCACATTATTTTGCCCGTCCCATGTATGTTCACAGATTCCTGGCCTTCCCGGGCGACGCAACCCGAGCGCCGTGCATCAAGAGACGGGTCGCGCGACGCTGTTGCCGGACCTCGAGCCGATGGACATCGATCGGACGCCGCATCCGTTCACTAGCGGACCTCCGGCGACGCCTGCCATGCCACCACAGCTGGGTCAATCCCGCGCCGGAGCCTGCCGAAGGGCCTCCAGTGAGGAAGAACCCGTAGCGGATTCCGGCCATCAACCGATGGTTTCTGAACCGCACCTTCGGCGTCGTTTACCGGTCGGTGTTTCCTCGCAGTCTCCTGACGGATGTCGGGGTGCGAGCGGCGACTCTGCGTCGGCAACGACAACGGTCGCCTCTCCAACACTTATTCCAACAACACCCACGCCTTCCCCTCACCGACGGTATGGTGATCGGCCGTACGTGACGACGTTGCGGCGATTTGGGGGAGGGAGGCTGACGGATTGGCCGAGTGGTTCTAGGCGTTTCAGTCTGGAGCCGCGTGACCGCTACGGTCGCGGGTTCAAATCCTGCCTCGGGCATGGCTGTGTGTGATGTCCTTAGGTTAGTTAGGTTTAAGTAGTTCTAAGTTCTAGGGGACTGATGACCTCAGATGTTAAGTCCCATAGTGGTCAGAGCCATTTGAACCATTTGGGGAAGAGTAGCGGGGGGGGGGGGGGAGGGGGGGGGACGCGAAGAGTGCAGTGTCGTCGGAACAAGACACAGACGGGCTCATAGGCGCCGACGTTTTTCGATACTGGCTTCCGGCACACTGCTCGGTATTTACAACCGAGCTCATCGCGCTGTATCAGGCCACGGAGTGCATCCAGCGATACAGACTTTTCAATTGTGTCCTCTGCTCTGACACTCTTAGCGCCCTTCAAAGTCCCTGTGCGCTGTACATCACCCATCCCTTAGTGCAATGGGTTCGAGAAAACTGTCACTCGATCACTCTTGGTGGAGCCAGTGTGATGTTTCTGTGGGTTCCTGCTCATGTCAGTCTGCCGGGAAATGAGGCTGCTGACCCTGATTCCAAGGCTGCAGTCCTCGCACCTTAGCCCAGCAGTTCCTATGTTCCCTCCGGTGGTCTCTGCGTTGCCGTCTGTCAGGAGGTGGTGCGACATTGGTATCTCCGTTGGTCCTCCCTTCATGGGAATAAGCTCCGGATTATTAAGCCTCTCCCATCGGCTTGGACGACCTCCTCTCGGCCCTCCCACCGGGAGGAAGTCATTTTAACTAGGTTGCAAACGGCTCTGAGCACTATGGGACTTAACATCTATGGTCATCAGTCCCCTAGAACTTAGAACTACTTAAACCTAACTAACCTAAGGACAGCACACAACACCCAGCCATCACGAGGCAGAGAAAATCCCTGACCCCGCCGGGAATCGAACCCGGGAACCCGTGCGTGGGAAGCGAGAACGCTACCGCACGACCACGAGATGCGGGCTGACTAGGTTGCGTATTGGGCAGTGCCTCTTTAGCCATCGTCATTTGTTAAGTGGCGCTCCCCCACCACTTTGTACACATTGCGCCCAAGTTTTAACTGTCCGACTCTTCCTGACGAAATGCCCCATTTTTTAACCGTTTACGTTCCCGCTAGGGTTTGCCGTCTGAGTTATCGGCCGTTTTCGGAAACGAAGCGTGGGCTGTCGATGGTGTTTCATTTTTTATCCGTCATAGCAATATGGCGAATGACATTTAATTTTTAGTTCTGGACCTCCGTATGGTGTCTTTTGTAGCACTTTCTCCACTTCCTTGTTTTTAGCTGTCTTCTCTTATGCCAATTGGGATTGACGTATAGTCCTCCTCTCTGTCTTCGTGTTCTAAAGTTTTGACATGGTCGCGTATGACCCCAGTTGTTTTTGCGCCCTAAAACAAACAAAAAAAAAAACAGCCAGGACAAAAGCACCACAGGCGCAAAGATGCGAGAGCGTACCAATTCCATAGACTCACCACTTGCGCCGGCCAGAATAGACGAGCGGATCTAGGCGCTTCAGTCTGGAACCGCTCGACTGCTACGGTCGCAGGTTCGAATCCTGCCTCGGGCATGGATGTGTGTGCTTTCCTCAGGTTAGTTAGGTTTAAGTTCTAGGGGACTGATGACCTCAGATGTTAAGTCCCATAGTGCTCAGAGCCATTTGAACCAATCACCACTTACGTGACTTTCACCAGCGCCACGGGCGGCGCTGAGGATGAAGATATCGACTTCGCCTCAGTCAGTTGCCGGCCGAGTACAATCAGCCAGTGACCGGACGACAGAGGACAGAAGCCTACTCGGAATGCAGAAGAGCAGCTCTCTCCCACTTGGTTACAGACCGTCGTCCAGGGCTGACTTAGACAGGGAACGTCATTTAGTGGACTCTTAGAAGTGAACAGACAGTTGTTGTAAAATGCATTTGCTATGTCTACCTACCCCATGAACCATGGACCTTGCCATTGGTGGGTAGGCTTGCGTGCCTCAACGATACAGATGGCCGTACCGTAGGTGCAACCACAACAGAGGGGTATCTGTTGTGAGGCCAGACAAACGTGTGGTTCCTGAAGAGGGGCAGCATCTTTTTTTTGTAGTTGCAGGGGCAACAGTCTGGATGACTGACTGATCTGGCCTTGTAACACTAACCAAAACGGCCTTGCTGTGCTGGTACTGCGAACGGCTGAAAGCAAGGGGAAACTACGGCCGTAGTTTTTCCCGAGGGTATGTAGCTTTACTGTATGGTTAAATAATGATGGCGTCCTCTTGGGTAAAATATTCAGTAGGTAAAATAGTCCCCCATTCGCATCTCCGGGTGGGGACTACTCAAGAGGACGTCATTATCAGGAGAAAGAAAACTGGCGTTCTACGGATCGGAGCGTGGAATGTCAGATCCCTTAATCGGGCAGGTAGGTTAGAAAATTTAAAAAGGGAAAAGGATAGGTTAAAGTTAGATATAGTGGGAATTACTGATGTTCGGTGGCAGGAGGAACAAGACTTTTGGTCAGGTGAATACAGGGTTATAAATACAAAATCAAATAGGGGTAATGCAGGAGTAGGTTTAATAATGAATAAAAAAATAGGAGTTCGGGTAAGCTACTACAAACAGCATAGTGAACGCATTATTGTAGCCAAGATAGAAAATTCAAATGGCTCTGAGCACTATGGGACTTAACATCTGTGGGCATCAGTCCCCTAGAACTAAGAACTACTTAAACCTCACTAATCTAAGGACATCACACACATCCATGCCCGAGGCAGGATTCGAACCTGCGACCGTAGCAGTCGCGCGGTTCCAGACTGAGCGCCTAGAACCGCTAGACCACCGCCGCCGGCGCCAAGATAGACACGTAGCCCATGCCTACTACGGTAGTTCAAGTTTATATGCCAACTGGCTCTGGAGAAGATGAAGAAATTGATGAAATGTATGATGACACAAAAGAAAGTATTCAGGTAGTGAAGGGAGACGAAAATTTAATAGTCATGGGTGACTGGAATTCGAGAATAGGAAAAGGGAGAGGAGGAAACACAGTGCGTGAATATGGATTGGGGGACAGAAATGAAAGAGGAAACCGTCTGGTAGAATTTTGCACAGAACATAACTTAATCATAGCTAACACACGGTTCAAGAATCATAAAAGAAGGTTGTATACATGGAAGTATCCTGGAGATAATAGAAGGTATCAGATAGATTATATAATGATAAGACAGAGATTTAGGAACCAGGTTTTAAATTGTAAGTCATTTCCAAGGCAGATGTGGACTCTGACCACAATCTATTGGTTATGAACTGCATATTAAAACTGAAGAAACTGCAAAAAGGTGGGAATTTAAGGAGTTTGGACCTGGATAAACTGACTAAACCAGAGGTTGTACAGAGTTTCAGGGAGAGCATAAGGGAACAATTGACAGGAATGGGGGAAATAAATACAGTAGAAAAAGAATGGGTAACTCTGAGGGATGAAGTAGTAAAGGCAGCAGAAGATCAAGTAGGTACAAAGACAAGGGCTAGTAGAAATCCTTGAGTAACAGAAGAAATATTGAATTTAATTAATGAAAGGAGAAAATATAAAAACGCAATAAATGAAGCAGGCAAAAAGGAATACAAACGTCTCAAAAATGAGATCGATAGCAAGTGCAAAATGGCTAAGCAGGGATGGCTAGAGAACAAATGCAAGGATGTAGAGGCTTATCTCACTAGGTGTAAGATAGATACTGCGTACAGGAAAATTAAAGAGACCTTTGGAGAAAAGAGAACCACTTGCATGAATATCAAGAGCTCAGATGGAAATCCAGTTCTAAGCAAAGAAGGGAAAGCATAAAATGGAAGGAGTATATAGAGGGTCTATACAAGGGTGATGTACTTGAGGACAATATTATGTAAATGGAAGAGGATGTAGATGAAGATGAAATGGAAGATATGATACTGCGTGAAGAGTTTGACAGAGCACCGAAAGACCTGAGTCGAAACAAGGCCCCAGGAGTAGACAACATTCCATTAGAACTACTGACAGCCTTGGGAGAACCAGTCCTGACAAAACTCTACCATCTGGTGAGCAAGATGTATGAGACAGGCGAAATACCCGCAGACTTCAAGAAGAATATTATAATTCCAATCCCAAAGAAAGCAGGTGTTGACAGATGTGAAAATTACCGAATTATCAGTTTAATAAGTCACAGCTGCAAAATACTGACGCGAATTCTTTACAAATGAATGGAAAAACTGGTAGAAGTCGACCTCGGGGAAGATCAGTTTGGATTCTGCAGAAATGTTGGAACACGTGAGGCAATACTGACCCTACGACTTATCTTAGAAAATAGATTAAGGAAAGGCAAACCTACGTTTCTAGCATTTGTAGACTTAGAGAAAGCTTTTGACAATGTTGACTGGAATACTCTCTTTCAAATTCTAAAGGTGGCAGTGGTAAAATACAGGGAGCGAAAGGCTATTTACAATTTGTACAAAAACCAGATGGCAGTTATAAGTGTTGAGGGACATGAAAGGGAAGCAGCGGTTGGGAAGGGAGTGAGACAGGGCTGTAGCCTGTCCCCGATGTTATTCGATCTGTATATTGAGCAAGCAGTAAAGGAAACAAAAGAAAAATTCGGAGTAGGTATTAAAATCCATGGAGAAGAAATAAAAACTTTGAGGTTCGCCGATGACATTGTAATTCTATCAGAGACGGCAAAGGACTTGGAAGAGCAGTTGAACGGAATGGACGGTGTCTTGAAAGGAGGATATAAGATGAACATCAACAAAAGCAAAACGAGGATAATGGAATGTAGTCGAATTAAGTCGGGTGATGCTGAGGGAATTAGATTAGGAAATGAGACACTTAAAGTAGTAGAGGAGTTTTGCTATTTGGGGAGCAAAATAAGTACTGGAGTACTGGAGGGGAGCGTGGAGGGTAAAAATTGTAGAGGGAGACCAAGGGATGGATACACTAAGCCGATTCGGAAGGATGTAGGTTGCAGTAAATACTGGGAGATGTAGAAGCTTGCACAGTATAGAGTAGCATGGAGGGCTGCATCAAACCAGTCTCAGGACTGAAGACTGAAACGGTACAGTAGTTCCCGCTCTATAAGCAGCAGGTTTCGCTGCTCGCTCGCACCGGGAAATAGAAACAGAGGCGGCTCCGCAGCCAATTTTATTACACGACGTGGCCGGCCGCGGGTGCAACAGAACCCATGTGGACGGGTGGAAAGAAATGTGTCAGGCTTCATAATACGTATTTATATGTGTCGTGTGTTATGCATTTCTTGTACGTGGATGTGAATCTGCACATGAACGTTCCTAATCCTCCTCACACCTTACCGTAAAGAGTGTTGGGAAGTAGTTCTGTAGTATAGTAGTGCCAACCTTACTCCTGGGTAGGGGATCAGAGAGACAGCACAGGCAGGTAAAAGTCAAAGACATTCCCGTGTCACAAGATTTGGGGTGGAGAGGTTGGTCACGGCCAAGTGGTTCGACCACCCCCTCCACCGGGGCCCAAGAAGACCTCCGGGTGCCTGCCATATTCGAGGAGTGTTACAGAAGACGGGTAAGTGAGCAGACGTGCCCTCAGTGCGTCTGTCTCAATGTTCACGCATGGAAGAGAGGTATTTGAATATTTGTACTAATTCTTTTATTTCCAGCTTCGGATTGTGTAAGGAAATGAATGATCTCGTTAATTTAGGAAATTTGACCCCCTGTGTTAATGTATCTGGTCCCCAGTTTGCCTGTTATCCTCCTCACGTAGTGGATGTCCTATGTAAAATATTGGGAGGCTTTGGAGGTATACATTTGGCCAACGCAATTCCGTCTTGCCCGTAGAAATGTGCGTGCAGATTCCTATATAATATACCCGAGCTATAAGTTGTAAAATTGTAATATCTGTAAAATGGAACAATTGTTGCAATAGCTGTAAAATAGAGTGATAATATTTAAAACAAATACGTAATCAATTGCCATCAATCATTAACATACCTTAAAAATCACAAAAAAGTCAAGTTAAAGGAATTCATTTAAAATAAAAGATATAGAATGCAGGGACCCACACATCAGCGTGTGAGCCCTCCAGCCCCTTGCCTGGTACCGTACAGAAAGAGCACGCTCTCTTTGGTGAAGACTGCCAGTCTCGCTAGCGGGATGAAAGCAGAGCTCACCATCTGCAGCATCGTCGACAGGACTGACTGCGGACCTTTGGTACAGAGCCGAGTGGAGGGTCTGAATCAGAGGCTGAGACGGTTCTGCGACCTTGTGGGCTGCAGATTCCTCGACTTGCGCCATAGGGTGGTGAGGTTTCGGGTTCCGCTGGATAGGTCAGGAGTCCACTACACGCAACAAGCGGCTACACGGGTAGCAGGGGTTGTGTGGCGTGGGCTGGGCGGTTTTTTAGGTTAGATGGCCTCGGGCGAGTACAGAAAGGGCAACAGCCTCAACGGGTGCGGGGCAAAGTCAGAACATGCGGGGACCAAGCAGCAATCGGTATTGTAATTGTAAACTGTCGAAGCTGCGTTGGTAAAGTACCGGAACTTCAAGCGCTGATAGAAAGCACTGAAGCTGAAATCGTTATAGGTACAGAAAGCTGGCTGAAGCCAGAGATAAATTCTGCCGAAATTTTTACAAAGGTACAGACGGTGTTTAGGAAGGATAGATTGCATGCAACCGGTGGTGGAGTGTTCGTCGCTGTTAGTAGTAGTTTATCCTGTAGTGAAGTAGAAGCGGATAGTTCCTGTGAATTATTATGGGTGGAGGTTACACTCAACAACCGAGCTAGGTTAATAATTGGCTCCTTTTACCGACCCCCCGACTCAGCGGCATTAGTGGCAGAACAACTGAGAGAAAATTTGGAATACATTTCACATAAATTTTCTCAGCATGTTATAGTCTTAGGTGGAGATTTCAATTTACCAGATATAGACTGGGACACTCAGATGTTTAGGACGGGTGGTAGGGACAGAGCATCGAGTGACATTATACTGAGTGCACTATCCGAAAATTACCTCGAGCAATTAAACAGAGAACCGACTCGTGGAGATAACATCTTGGACCTACTGGTAACAAACAGACCTGAACTTTTCGACTCTGTAAGTGCAGAACAGGGAATCAGTGATCATAAGGCCGTCGCAGCATCCCTGAATTTGGAAGTTAATAGGAATATAAAAAAGGGCGGAAGGTTTATCTGTTTAGCAAGAGTAATAGAAGGCAGATTTCAGACTACCTAACAGATCAAAACGATAATTTCTGTTCCGACACTGACAATGTTGAGTGTTTATGGAAAAAGTTCAAGGCAATAGTAAAATGCGTTTTAGACAGGTACGTGCCGAGTAAAACTGTGAGGGACGGGAAAAACCCACCGTGGTACAACAACAAAGTTAGGAAACTACTGCGAAAGCAAAGAGAGCTTCACTGCAAGTTTAAACGCAGCCAAAACCTCTCAGACAAACAGAAGCTAAACGATGTCAAAGTTAGCGTAAGGAGGGCTATGCGTGAAGCGTTCAGTGAATTCGAAAGTAAAATTCTATGTACCGACTTGACAGAAAATCCTAGGAAGTTCTGGTCTTACGTTAAATCAGTAAGTGGCTCGAAACAGCATATCCAGACACTCCGGGATGATGATGGCATTGAAACAGAGGATGACAAGCGTAAAGCTGAAATACTAAACACCTTTTTCCAAAGCTGTTTCACAGAGGAAGACCGCACTGCAGTTCCTTCTATAAATCCTCGCACAAACGAAAAAATGGCTGACATCGAAATAAGTGTCCAAGGAATAGAAAAGCAACTGGAATCACTCAACAGAGGAAAGTCCACTGGACCTGACGGGATACCAATTCGATTCTACACAGAGTACGCGAAAGAACTTGCCCCCCTTCTAACAGCCGTGTACCGCAAGTCTCTAGAGGAACGGAAGGTTCCAAATGATTGGAAAAGAGCACAGGTAGTCCCAGTCTTCAAGAAGGGTCGTCGAGCAGATGCGCAAAACTATAGACCTATACCTCTGACGTCGATCTGTTGTAGAATTTTAGAACATGTTTTTTGCTCGAATATCATGTCGTTTTTGGAAACTCAGAATCTACTATGTAGGAATCAACATGGATTCCGGAAACAGCGATCGTGTGAGACCCAACTCGCTTTATTTGTTCATGAGACCCAGAAAATATTAGATACAGGCTCCCAGGTAGATGCTATTTTTCTTGACTTCCGGAAGGCGTTCGATACAGTTCCGCACTGTCGCCTGATAAACAAAGTAAGAGCCTACGGAGTGTCAGACCAGCTGTGTGGCTGGATTGAAGAGTTTTTAGCAAACAGAACACAGCATGTTGTTATCAACGGAGAGACGTCTACAGACGTTAAAGTAACCTCTGGTGTGCCACAGGGGAGTGTTATGGGACCATTGCTTTTCACAATATATATAAATGACCTAGTAGATAGTGTCGGAAGTTCCATGCGGCTTTTCGCGGATGATGCTGTAGTATACAGAGAAGTTGCAGCATTAGAAAATTGTAGCGAAATGCAGGAAGATCTGCAGCGGATAGGCACTTGGTGCAGGGAGTGGCAACTGACCCTTAACATAGACAAATGTAATGTATTGCGAATACATAGAAAGAAGGACCCTTTATTGTATGATTATATGATAGCGGAACAAACACTGGTAGCAGTTACTTCTGTAAAATATCTGGGAGTATGCGTGCGGAACGATTTGAAGTGGAATGATCATATAAAATTAATTGTTGGTAAGGCGGGTACCAGGTTGAGATTCATTGGGAGAGTCCTTAGAAAATGTAGTCCATCAACAAAGGAGGTGGCTTACAAAACACTCGTTCGACCTATACTTGAGTATTGCTCATCAGTGTGGGATCCGTACCAGATCGGGTTGACGGAGGAGATAGAGAAGATTCAAAGAAGAGCGGCGCGTTTCGTCACAGGGTTATTTGGTAACCGTGATAGCGTTACGGAGATGTTTAACAAACTCAAGTGGCGGACTCTGCAAGAGAGGCGCTCTGCATCGCGGTGTAGCTTGCTCGCCAGGTTTCGAGAGGGTGCGTTTCTGGATGAGGTATCGAATATATTGCTTCCTCCTACTTATACCTCCCGAGGAGATCACGAATGTAAAATTAGAGAGATTAGAGCTCGCACAGAGGCTTTCAGACAGTCGTTCTTCCCGCGAACCATACGCGACTGGAACAGGAAAGGGAGGTAATGACAGTGGCACGTAAAGTGCCCTCCGCCACACATCGTTGGGTGGCTTGCGGAGTATAAATGTAGATGTAGATGTATCGCTCTAAGCTCCCCTCCCCACTTATCCGTTGCGCAATTTTCATTCAGGGCTTGGTGACATCAACTTTCATCTGACGTCCCTAAGCAAGGAGGCTAGTAAAACTTTCACCTGGCGAATTCTGCCAGGGTAGATTATTTAATCGCCGAATCCTAGGTACTTCTGTAAAACAGCCAGATAAAGTAATTATCCTTCTTGTTTCAGGAATTCGTGTAGATTAGCATAATTAATCATTTTATTTTCAGGAACTGTTCTATGTTGCTTTGTTGAAGATTGATCAGCGTTGTTTTGCTCGTACTTAAAAAAATGGTTCAAATGGCTCTGAGCACTATGGGACTTAACTTCTAAGGTCATCAGTCCCCTAGAACTTAGAACTACTTAAACCTAACTGACCTAAGGACATCACACACATCCATGCCCGAGGCAGGATTCGAACCTGCGACCGTAGCGGCCGCGCGGTTCCAGACTGTAGCGCCTTTAACCGCTGGGCCACCACGGCCGGCTTTGCTCGTACTCAGCGTTGTCCGAAACGAGTGTGTAGAGATTTTCAATACTGTTGATTTTTATTTGTCATTGATTTTGTGAAAGTTGTAGCGGAGATATTGGAGAGGTAGAGCAAGTTTTGGTGGCTAATTTTGTGGTTGCTATAAGTTAATGAGCGTAATAACTATGTCACAGGAATAGAGTAACGCGAACATGGAGGCAGAAAATTTAGTCGAGTTACGTGATGTTGGCGAACAGGAAATGGCCGCCCGTGGCGACTTTCCCTCCCTGAGCGCAGGTTGTTGTCCCAAAGCTGGCAGCGATCCGGTTTGTGCTGGGGAGGGTGGACAATGGCCTCAGAGGGGTCGGTCGAGTTTACCGTTAGGCGAAGCCACTGCCGAAGGGCGCGAGACAGGGGGACGCGCCTCGCCAGGCTCTGAAGCAACAAGTCGTGATGTTCCAAGTGAGGCTCATGTCAGTGATGTGTCAGCTTGGATGAGCGTTCTTCTGAAAGAAATAGAACAGAGGCTTGAAGAGATAGATAAGAAGTCTAGCCAGAGGTTTGAAGAAATAGGACAGAGGTTTGAAGAGATAGATAAGAAGTCTGGCCAGAGATTTGAAGAAATAGGACAGAGGTTTGAAGAGATAGGCAAGCGGTTTGACGATTTGAGGGAATAACGTAATAGACAATTTCAGGAACAAAAAGTTATAATAGATTCACTACAAGAGAGGGTCGAGGGGAATGAAAGGACAGTTAACGAAAGATTCGAGGCAGTGAATGAACGCATAGAAGGCGTGATTGCAGAGGGCGTTGTAACAACGACTAGTGTCGAAAAGAAAATTAACGAATTTGGTAAGCGACTAGATGCGCTACAGGCGCATAATGTAGTAAAAGATAGTGAGGAAGTGCAGTCGTTAATGAGTTTCCGTCAGGCACAAGAAGATATCAATCGCCAGAACAGGGAGGCGTTAGCGAAACAGTTGAGAGATGAGACGGCACAGCGAAATGAAGAGGCAAATTCGATGAATGCCGATGATTCAATGGGCGCGCATAGGCGGCGGCGCCCTGAATCGGAGGAGATAAAAGAACTGGAGGAGCGTCTTTGCGAAATAAGAGAGCCAGCAGCAGGCCCCACCGTGAGAGCCCGTTCACGTGAAGTCGACCAAGATGAGGAGGAATGCCGCAGGCACTTTATGTCAGTACTAAATTATTCGGTATATCCTGACTCGAATAATCCACAACACCCGCGTGTGTGGTTGGGGCAATTTCAAGATACGATGCCGACTTCGTGGGGTGACAAAATGAAGATACGCTTTATATGCACTCACCTTCGTGACGAAGCAAGTGCCAAGATGCAATTAGCGATAAGAGACTGTGTGACCTATCAAGATTTTTGTAAAGCTTTTCTGAATGAGTTCTGGTCGAAGAGCATACAGGATAGGATAAAATTGAACATTTTAATGAAAGAAAATTGCCAGAACCATACTGAGAAGAATCCTGTACGGTACTTCCAGGAAATGGTCAAAGATAACCAATACCTGGATGTGCCGTATGGAGACGCGGAGTTGATCAGAATATGCCTGACGAAACTACCGTATAGACTACGTAGGGAGATAACAATCGCGGGAAGGAGCATGCATGAGGTGGCTGCCTTCCAGCAATTGTTACAAGAATTAGGGGAAGAAAGTGTGCCGAACCAAGCGCAAGAAGTGCGGAGAAATGAGCACGAACTCCATGAGCATAACGGCTATCAGCAAAGGTACAGGAACGTCCATTATGTGTCATACCCGCAAAATGGTAACGGACGTGGGAGAGGTTTTGGCCCTTCAAATAACCGGGGACGAAATCAACGGAGGCGGAACTATTATGGTAATGGAGCGAGCCACACTGGCTACTCGGACTCTCCTGATGTCGAAATAAGGCCAGCAGATCCACGACAGGATATTAGGGAGAACGGTGCGGCAGTAGTGGCGAGCGAAACAATTTGACAGGCAAGCGCGGCTCCTGAGTCTGATGATAAAGGGGGTAATAAGTTAGATTTGTACATAGATTATGGTGAGATGAGGGAAGATCTTTTGGAAGAACCGGAGGAGTTATCGGGATTTAAATTACCAATTGTCAGCGTGGATGTAAATAACGTAATAATTCCTTGTATCTTAGACTGAGGGAGGCAAGCGTCTGTTATAAGGGAAGACGTATTTAATTGTTGTGGGGGAGATGTGAAGTGGCCAACGTTGCCACTACAGCGTACGAAGGTGCGAGGTGCTGTGCCTGGGAAAAGCATCGAAGTGAAAAAGCAAAGTCAAGTTGAGTGTGTGTACGAAGAGAAAACTATTAGTGTTGTGTTCTTGGTTGTAGAAAGAATGACGGTTGAGGCCATATTAGGGATTGATTTTCTCGGCCGGTACCAAGCCAGCTTGGATCTGCAACGTGGATTTGCCACCATAAAAATTGGTGACGAAGAAATTAGGATGGAATTCGATGACGCTATAAAAGCAGACGCGCATATAGTCGAGTCTCTTAGACTGTCAGTGGGCACAGGACATTTGGGCCAAGGCAATACGACGATCAAACTAGGAACACAGGATAACAAAGAATCAGATGCGATAGATTTGGAGTCTGTAATGAACGAGAAAGTGGGTCACATTAAAGATGATGGGATTCGTAACAACGTGAAAGGGATTTTGCAAAGGAACGGCCGTGTGTTTTTGGGACACACAGGCACTATAAGAGGTTTTCCCTACAAGTTCGGGGTTAAACCCCATAAACCTTTTTCGTACGACCGTGGGTCGTGCCGCTTGCGTACAGAGAGAAAGTGTCACGTGAGATAGAGTCAATGTTACAACAAGGAGTTATAGAACCGGGTGTTAGTTCCTATAACAGCCCGATTTTATGCATCCCCAAGACAAATGGCTCAGTAAGGCTAGTCCTTGATTCACGCCAAATAAATACTATCATCGACACTGAAACGGATACGCCTGAGACACTAGATGAGCTGTTGCAGAAGTTTCATGGCGTATCCGTTCTCAGCTACTGGCAAGTGGAGTTGGACGAATCCTGTAGAAAGTATACGGCATTCTTATGGTGTGGACGATGTTATGTTTACCGGAAACTCCCATTCGGACTCGATGTGTCTTCCGCCGCATTTATCCGGGCGTTAGGTTCAGTGTTTCCCGAGTCGTAGCGGCGTAGGATTACACTTTACGTGGACGACATACTTATCGCGGAGAGGACGTGGTACGACCACAATGACGTCCTGAATCAAGTTTTACAGGCTTTTGGACGATTTGGGGTGACAATAAATTTACAGATATCTGAATTAGGACGACGAGAGATCAAGTTTCTTGGGCACATAGTAACCACTGACGGGATTCGCCCAGACCCGGAAAAACTCCGGGCAATCAAAGAGTATCCAGTCCCTAAGAGTAAGAGACAGTTGCGGGCATATCTTGGCATCATTAATTTCTATAAAAGATTTATCAAAATTAAAGGAATCTCGACACCTTGTTGTGTGCCCTGACGGGAAAAAACACTGTTTGGAAGTGGAGTGATGCTGCGCAACGGGAATTTGAAAGTTTAAAATATGCTTTGATGTCATCTCCTCTGCTTGTACATCCGGATTTGTCCAAACCCTTTTGTATGGCCACGGATAGCTCCCGGGCGGGCTTAGGTGTTGTTCTATTCCAGGAGTGGGAAGAGAACGATGGTGTGGTGCCAAAAGCCCGTTGCCTTCGCGAGCCGTGTGCTCAGTAAGGCGGAGCAAAACTACGCCGTGACTGAACTAGAGGCGTTAGCGATGGTCTGGGGGTTTCACAAATTCAGGTATTACTTGTTTGGCCGTGTCACAAAGGTATATACAGACCATAAGGCTCTACGAGGTGCATTCAAGTTCTAAGGCCTCCGATTTTTTTTCTAATTAACTACTCACCCGAAATCGATGAAACTGGCGTTACTTCTCGACGTAATCGCCCTGCAGACGTACACATTTTTCACAACGCTGACGCCATGATTCCATGGCAGCGGCGAAGGCTTCTTTAGGAGTCTGTTTTGACCACTGGAAAATCGCTGACGCAATAGCAGCACGGCTGGTGAATGTGCGGCCACGGAGAGTGTCTTTCATTGTTGGAAAAAGCCGAAAGTCAGTAGGAGCCAGGTCAGGTGAGTAGGGAGCATGAGGAATCACTTCAAAGTTGCGTAACGTTAGCTCGATGTGCGGGTGCGTTGTCTTTGTGAAACAGCACATGCGCAGCCCTTCCCGGACGTTTTTGTTGTAGTGCAGGTAGGAATTTGTTCTTCAAAACATTTTCGTAGGATGCACCTGTTACCGTAGTGCCCTTTGGAACGCAATGGGTAAGGATTACGCCCTCGCCGGCCTGGAACATGGACACCATCATTTTTTCAGCACTGGCGGTTACCCGAAATTTTTTTGGTGGCGGTGAATCTGTGTGCTTCCATTGAGCTGACTGGCGCTTTGTTTCTGGATTGAAAAATGGCATCCACGTCTCATCCATTGTCACAACCGACGAAAGGAAAGTCCCATTCATGCTGTCGTTGCGCGTCAACATTGCTTGGCAACATGCCACACGGGCAGCCATGTGGTCGTCCGTCAGCATTCGTGGCACCCACCTGGATGACACTTTTCGCATTTTCAGGTCGTCATGCAGGATTGTGCGCACAGAACCCACAGAAATGCCAACTCTGGAGGCAATCTGTTCAACAGTCATTTGGCGATCCCCCAAAACAATTCTCTCCACTTTGTCGATCACGTCGTCAGACCGACTTGTGGGAGCCCGAGGTTGTTTCGGTTTGTTTTCACACGATGTTCTGCCTTCATTAAACTGTCGCACCCATTAACGCACTTTAGACACATCCATAACTCCATCACCACATGTCTCCTTCAACTGTCGATGAATTTCAATTGGTTTCACACTACGCAAACTCAGAGAACAAATGATTGCACGCTGTTCAAGTAAGGAAAACGTCGCCATTTTAAGTATTTAAAACAGTTCTCATTCTCGCCGCTGGCGGTAAAATTCCATCTGCCGTACGGTGCTGCCATCTCTGGGACGTATTGACGATGAACGTGGCCTCATTTTAAAACAATGCGCATGTTTCTACCTCTTTCCAGTCCGGAGAAAAAAAATCGGAGGCCTTAGAACTTGAATGCACCTCGTACAATTCCTGATGACAGCAAAACTTACTAACCAGCGATTGATTAGATGGGCGCTATTTCTGCAGGAATTTAAATTTGAGGTCCACTACGTGCCTGGCACACAGAACATAGTGGCAGATGCACTATCTCGAGGTCCGATTGGGCTCACAGTACAGAGGGACACTGATCCTAACGAAAATGTATACGACCTGTTTTACGTGAAAGGTGTGCCGTTTGAAAGGTACGTAGGCGATGCTTTGTCTAGAATAGGTAGGGAGCAAGACAAGGACGAGAACTGGCGGGTGAGCAAGGCGAAGTTGAGTGACCCGGCCGAAGATCGGCTTCGACGTTTTTACCTGGTAAGAGGCGGCGTCTTGTTCTACCGAAAGAATCCGAACCAGCATCAGTGGTTAGTGTGCATACCGGATGAGCTGGTCAACAAGTTAATTTGGTATTGCCACTTGAGTTATGGACATTTTGGAGCGCGCAAGTGCAGTGGGAAGTTGGGAGAGTCGGTATACTTTATTAGTATGGAACGGAGGGTAGCGAGGGTGGTCCGTACTTGTAAAGTATGTCAGAGGGCCAAATCCTCTACTGTATCCTGTCGTGCCCCACTATTCCCCATAGTTCCCGCGCGTCTCCGAGAATTCGCAGCGACAGACCTGTTCGGGCCGTTGCATCGCGCTATGAACGGATTGCAACATGTGTTCGTTGCTGTGGAGCTGGTTTAGAAGTATGTAAGATTCGTTCCTTTGAAAAAGGCCACAGCGAGAACCGTAACGGCGGCGTTCATAAACGGTTTTGTGCGAGACGTTGGAGCAGTCGAGAAAGTCATCGCAGATAACGGGCTGCAGTATAGGTCGAAGTTGTGGCAGGACACCATGAGAAGGTACGGGATTAAGACCGTCTTTATATCAAAGTACCACCCGGCGTCGAATCCTGGAGAGAGGGTTATAAAAGAATTAGGCAAGCTTTGTAGGATTTACTGTAGCCGACGGCACAGAACATGGGATATGTTTCTGGGCGATTTCCAAGATGTTATCAACGAGATTTCTCATGGGAGCACGGGGATGTGTCCACTGCTGGTCTTGAAGAATAGAGCACCTCCGGATAGAATAAGAGAGCTGGTAAATTTTCCACCCACTGGTAAGGAGAGGCATCGAGCGATTGTCAACGCTGCGCTCAGAATGATTCAAAGGGAAGCGCTGAGCCGCCAAAGGAGGCAGAAAAGGAATGTACGGCGTCTGACGTTGAAACCTGGTGACAAGGTTCTTGTAAGAGGACATCGAGGACATCGATTGTCCAAGAAACACAAGTTTCTAGCTAGTAAATTCTTTAATGTTTATGTTGGACCATACCGCGTTAAGAGGACGGTTCATGAGAACAGCTATGAGATAGAGACTCTGAGATCTAGGAAGAGTCGCGGATTACACCATATATCTGATTTAAAACTTTTCTGTGGATAATTATCCTGGTGGAAGTAGCTCCTTGTTTTTCATGGATGACGTACTGAATATGTTTATGTTAAGAATTTTCATGTAGACTGTTTATGTAGTCGGTTCTAGGCGCTGCAGTCTGGAACCGCGAGACCACTACGGTCGCAGGTTCGAATCCTGCCTGAGGCATGGATGTGTGTGATGTCCTTAGGTTAGTTAGGTTTAACTAGTTCTAAGTTCTAGGGGACTAATGACCTCAGCAGTTGAGTCCCATAGTGCTCAGAGCCATTTGTTTATGTAGTTGTTGACGGTAGGGATTGATCCTTTAGATGTGCGGGGACGAGACAAGGTCATACTCGAAGGTTTCTGGTTAATAGGTACAAGAATGAAGTTAAGTTTGGTGTAGGAGTTAGCGCGAATATTGCGCATTTGTTCGTAATTTATGTCTAATAATTTGATGTGTTTCAGGAGATGAGGATGTGGCGCCAGAAAGATCGCTGATTTGTGACCTTGGGGGCCTGGGGTTTAATTCTTGAAGTTTCCAGAGTGAGAGAGAGTGAGTATCAGAGGTAGTATCCGCAAGGACTAGGAGAAGCCATGAATGCGAATGGATGCGTGACTCAGTCGATGGAAAGCAGTGAGGAGGCTGCGGAGATTTGTACGTCATTCCAAGATGAACAGGGAGTACTTAATATGATGTTACTTGCAATGTTTTGTTAATATAGATTCTTTGGTGTGTCCTGAAATTTGAAACCATGTGGTGCACATGTTGATGTAAGTGAATTTCTTTTGTTAGCAGGTTCTCACGTCATTTTGTAGGTGGTTCCAATTTAGTACAAGTAAAGAGAGATTAAAGAATGACAACCAGGCAGTGTTTGGTAAGGTGGAAGGAAGTCGTGTTTGCAGATCGAATGGCAAGAAGCAGTGAAAGAATGATCTAGACGCAGTTCGAAACAGAAAATGGGGAAAGGAGAATTATTTAATGACCGACAGTTGTGTTGCCAGTTGCAATGGATGTAATGTTGTACTATTTTGGTGTGTTGTGTTCTGAGGGGTTAGAACAGATTTCTCATGTTTTGTAATTTGATTTCATTGATTGAGGGCTACTCTTCTTGTAAATTTTCGTGTGAGGACTGGAAGTAGTTAGTGAAATAATTTAACCAAGCAGCCTAATTTTTTTCATGATTGTAAACAAAATGTGGAAACGGCATCAATGTAGTGATTTGCGGTTGCGGTGTAGGATGAGGGACAACCACGATCCCATTCCATTCCTATGAAACTTCAATACCTTCATCAGTTGATGACTCAGTCATCAAGCCTGATCAGGCGAACGTGTGTTTAGAAAATAGGCCTAGATAACTTAAGTCTAACTGGCACCTCAATTTAATTGTAAAAGCTGTGAGGTGAACCGGTGGATGTCAAATTGCTGTTAATAGGTTTAGATTTAATATCTGTTTAGGCTCTAACTGGTACCTCAATTTTATTGTAAACTTATGAGGTGGTCCACAGGACTGCAATTGTAGTTTGTAAAAGTTTTTTTTTTTTTAATCTGGATATCATTTTTTTTGTCACCTCCAATTCTATAAAATCAGGGTCGATATAATTTTTGTAATAGGAATACTTTTAATTTTACTGTAAATAAAACCCTGTGGATAAGTTGTGATAAACAATGAGAAAGTTGTACTTTGTAAAATCTTATTTACAAAAATGTGTTTGTCTGTGTACAAGTCGCTCCGAGTGGTGAAGCGGACGGAGAGTGGCTGGGGCTGCGTGGAGAGGGAGAGACATAACTGGACCACCTACCTGGAGCTGGCGCGTGTCTCGCTCCTTCCTGGCCCTGTCTCTGTCGCACTCTCCCACCACCTGGCGGGACGGAGGCGGTGAAGCGATCAGCTGAGGGCAGCTACGAGCCCTCCTCGCGTGAAAGGGAAAGTTGCAGGGGGAGCCTATGCTGACGTCACTCACCCCAGCTGTGCCTACGGCCAGTCTCAGGGGGCCACGCCGTGACAGCCGACAACTGCGTCATCAGACACGCCTCACAGCCGGCATCACAGTGGTAGCCGCTGCTGACGTCACTCGCCCCAGCTGAGCGAGCTGCCCACGACGCGCCAGTCAACAGCTGTATCATCAGACACACCCCCACGGCAAGCATCGGCAGACACCGCTCGCCTTAAGTTGGGTAAGTCCTGAGGTGAAGCAGCGGACTATGGCACTGAAGCACCTACAGGGTGTTTCAAAAATGACCGGTATATTTGAAACGGCAATAAAAACTAAACGAGCAGCGATAGAAATACACCGTTTGTTGCAATATGCTTGGGACAACAGTACATTTTCAGGCGGACAAACTTTCGAAATAACAGTAGTTACAATTTTCAACAACAGATGGCGCTGCAAGTGATGTGAAAGATATAGAAGACAACGCAGTCTGTGGGTGCGCCATTCTGTACGTCCTCTTTCTGCTGTAAGCGTGTGCTGTTCACAACGTGCAAGTGTGCTGTAGACAACATGGTTTATTCCTTAGAACAGAGGATTTTTCTGGTGTTGGAATTCCACCGCCTAGGACACAGTGTTGTTGCAACAAGACGAAGTTTTCAACGGAGGTTTAATGTAACCAAAGGACCGAAAAGCGATACAATAAAGGATCTGTTTGAAAAATTTCAACGGACTGGGAACGTGACAGATGAACGTGCTGGAAAGGTAGGGCGACCGCGTACGGCAACCACAGAGGGCAACGCGCAGCTAGTGCAGCAGGTGATCCCACAGCGGCCTCGGGTTTCCATTCGCCGTGTTGCAGCTGCGGTCCAAATGACGCTCAACGTCCACGTATCGTCTCATGCGCCAGAGTTTACACCTCTATCCATACAAAATTCAAACGCGGCAACCCCTCAGCGCCGCAACCATTGCTGCACGAGAGACATTCGCTAACGATATAGTGCACAGGATTGAAGGATTGATGACGGCGATATGCATGTGGGCAGCATTTGGTTTACTGACAAAGCTTATTTTTAACTGGACGGCTTCGTCACTAAACAGAACTGGCGTATATGGGGAACTGAAAAGCCCCATGTTGCAGTCCCATCGTCACTGCATCCTCAAAAAGTACTGGTCTGGGCCGCCATTTCTTCCAAAGGAATCATTGGCCCATTTTTCAGATCCGAAACGATTACTGCATCACGCTATCTGGACATTATTCGTGAATTTGTGGCGGTACAAACTGCCTTAGACGACACTGCGAACACCTCGTGGTTTATGCAAGATGGTGCCCGGCCACATCGCACGGCCGACGTCTTTAATTTCCTGAATGAATATTTTGATGATCGTGTGATTGCTTTGGGCTATCCGAAACATACAGGAGGCGGCGTGGATTGGCCTCCCTATTCGCCAGACATGAACCCCTGTGACTTCTTTCTGTGGGGACACTTGAAAGACTAGGTGTACCGCCAGAATCCAGAAACAATTGAACAGCTGAAGTACATCTCATCTGCATGTGAAGCCATTCCGCCAGACACGTTGTCAAAGGTTTCGGGTAATTTCATTCAGAGACTACGCCATATTATTGCTACGCATGGTGGATATGTGGAAAATATCGTACTATAGAGTTTCCCAGACCGCAGCGCCATCTGTTGTTGAAAATTGTAACTACTGTAATTTCGAAAGTTTGTCTGCCTGAAAATGTACTGTTGTCCCAAGCATATTGCAACAAACTGTGTATTTCTATCGCTGCTCGTTTAGTTTTTATTGCCGTTTCAAATATACCGGTCATTTTTGAAACACCCTGTATATGCAGCGGGGAATGACGACCGGATGACTGTCACCCTGGTCTCCGGTATCCCTCGCTGTCATCATTACAGTTGTCGTCGAGACATTATGGGACTGATGAATGATGATATGTTTCAAACTGCTCTGTCGTGAAGAAGGAGTGAAAGGAACTGTTTACAAGATATGATTGCTGCCAAGACTAAGGTACCTACGAACAATTATTTACTCTGTGGATCGCTAAGTATGCATAAAGTAAAGAAGGACTGAGACAGGCGCCATTGTGAATGGTTCGACAAAGGAAGAAATGAACTCTGTGGTGTCACCGCCAGACACCACACTTGCTAGGTGGTAGTTTTAAATCTGCTTTTTTTTTTTTTTTTTTCCTTTATTGAATTTCAATTCCCCCCGAAGGGGGCGGGCTGGCAGCAGCTTAGGACGCCGCTCTGCAGCCTACAGATTTTCTGACAAAGAGCAGGAGAATAAATAATAATAAAAAACAGGCGATAAAATCGGGGACTTAGTGAGTAACAAGGTGAAAAGAAAATGGGGAAATTAAAACAAACAACAGAGGGATGATGAAGCGAATAAAAATACATACGGAGCAGACAGGGGAAACAATAGACAATTAAAAAAAAACACGGCGACAGTCTGGATTCTGTTCGCAAAGTATATAAAATGCACACCCAGCGACAGCATGGTTTCTGTTCGCAACACAACACTGAATAGTCACTAGAACACAGCACGAAAAAGTCGGCAAAGGTGACACCACAGTCGAGAGCAGGTGGGGGGAAACTGGACAGGAGATGGGAAAACAAAAAGGGGGGGAAAGGAGAGTAAAAGCGAAGGGGGGGGGGGGGGAACCGGGAAAGGAGCTGATGGAGGATGAGGACCCATAAGAGGGGTGGGGGGCAGACGCGACAGGGAGGGGGGTAGGCAGAGGAGGGGAATACAAAAGGACTGGGGGGGAGAAGGGAGGTAGGGAGAGGTGTAGTGGGGAGGAAACAGGACGGAAGGGGGGGGGAAGAGGGAGCCCAGGGAAAGGACAGAGGAAAGGAGGGGGAGGGAGGATCAGAGTTGATAGGAAGGATAAATGGAGGGAGAGAGGGCATCATCCGGGAGGGGGAGTTGACGGAAGCCACCTTGGGAAAGGAGATGGAGGGTGTAGAGATGGAGGGTAGGGGGGACACAACGGTGAAGACGGGGCAGGGGGCGAGGATGGGAGAGGAGAGGAGCAACCAGGGGGTGAGGGGGTTCAAGACGGCGGGAGGTGTAGAGGATGCGGATATGTTCGAGGAAGAGGAGCAGATGGGGGAAAGGAATGAGATCATAGAGGATCCGCGTGGGGGACGGGAGGCGGATACGGAAGGCGAGGCGGAGTGCATGACGCTCAAGGATCTGGAGGGACTGATAGAATTTGGGGGGGGGGGCAGATATCCAGGCAGGACTGGCATAACAGAGGATGGGACGGATTAAGGATTTGTAGGTGTGGAGGATGGTAGAGGGGTGCAACCCCCATGTCCGGCCAGAGAGGAGTTTGAGGAGGCGGAGGCGGTTGTGGGCTTTGGATTGGATGGATCGGAGATGAGGGATCCAGGTGAGGTGACGGTCAATGGTGAGGCCAAGGTAGGTGAGGGTGGGGGTAAATCGGCCGCGGTCCATTAGTACATGTCGGACCCGCGTGTCGCCACTGTCAGTACTTGCAGACCTAGCGCCACCACATGGCAGGTCTAGAAAGGCGTACTAGCACTCGCCCCGGTTGTACGACGACTTTGCTAGCGACTACACTGACGAAGCATCGCTCATTAGCCGAGCAGATAGTTAGAATAGCCTTCAGCTAAGTCCATGGCTACGACCTAGCAAGGCGCCATTAGCCTTACAGTGATTGTAATTAACCGTATCTGGAGATACTCATTTGTATCGTCAATAGCGATGTACCACAAGGATGAATTAAAGTTAAGTATTCAAGGAGCTGCATATTTTTCTCTATAGCATTCATCAAGTATCCTGTTCCAGAACTCACGCCAGCCGGCGTGTGTGTACGCGTGCCTATCGGTAACCTCACCCTGTGTCTAGACTCTTGTCTAGACACAACAAAACATGGCGACGAGTTGAAAAAGGGTTTTGTTCTTTCTAATTGCTTACATTTACTTGTCATGGCTTCGCCACACTCTCCAGATGTACTGTCCGAATTTTATCGCTTGCAGAATCAGCAGACGCAGGCGTTATTGGATGCCCTGGGACAGCTCGTCCAGGGTCAACGTGCGCTGCGAAACGATGCGGCCGCCGCCGCTTCATCGCTACCGCAGCCACAACATGCAGTTGCACCGCAGTTTCGCCAGTTTGACCAAACTCAGGAGAGCTGGCCGGAATGGTCACGTCAGTTTGGATTCCATCTCGCCGCCTACAGAATTCAAGGTAACGAGCGGCAGCCTCACTTATTGTCTTGTGTCGGCGTGCAAACGTACCGTGTGATAGTGAAATTGTTTCCCCGATGCGACGTAGCAACTCTGTCCTACGAAGAAATTGTGTCGGCTTTAGATGCCTATTTCAAAGAAACAGTTAATGTGGTTGCAAAAAGGTATACGTTCTTTCGTACAAAACGTACGGCCGGTCAAACTACTCGGGAGTGGGTTGCAACTTTGCAAGGCCTTACTAGGGACTGCGCATTTCAATGTGACTGTGGCCTTCCTTATTCAGATACAATGGTGCGTGATGCAATAGCACAGAACGTTTCTGATGTTCGCATAAGGGAACAGATTTTAAAACTGGTCAATCCCTCCCTTCAACAAGTGATAGACATATTGGATAGGCAAGACACACTTGACTTTGCTCAGGAATCATTTGCACCTTCGCCAGCTGTGTGTCGCATTAACCGGCCCGCCGGGCGCGCTGCAAGGAACTGTAAACAGCCTTCGCGCACGTCCGCACAAACATGTGCCCCGCGAAAGCGAGCAAATGCCGTGCTGAAATCATGCCCGCGGTGTGCAACTAGACATTCGCGTGAGAATTGCCCGTCACGCCAAGCTCTTTGCTTTTTCTGTAATAAGGAAGGACATGTTCAAAGTGTTTGCCAGAAAAAGCTCCGATCGGACACTACCAACCATTCCAGGCCCTTTGCTTCGCGCCGGAATCAAACCAAGGACACTCAGGCTCGGGAACATTCGCCCATGGACATTCATGTAGTTAATGCCACTCCGTCCAGTGTTTCTCTCTCTACCAGTGATTGTGTTCGTCCCACAACAAGTGTGCGTCGACGTCGACGGCAATCCCGTCACGTCGCAAGTGATTCTGTACCAGTGTCTGTTCAAGTTGCACAAAACAGTCGCTCTTGTCGTCAGCAGGACAATAAACTTTTTGTAGATTTGGACTTTGCCGGACAAGTGATACCATTCCAGCTCGATACCGGAGCTGCAGTTTCATTGCTCAATCACGCTACGTACAAACAACTGGGCGCACCGCCGTTGCGTGCCGCAAAAGTTCAGCTCACTAGTTATTCAGGACAACATATCCCTGTGTTAGGACAGTGCAGCCTTCTTGCAACATACAAGGGACAAACAAAACTTGTGTCATTTTACGTTCTTCGTTCTTCTGCTGCAGTGAACTTGTTTGGTTTAGATTTATTTCACTTGTTTAACTTGTCTATAGTGAATCAGGTCCTATCAGTGAACCAGACTGTGCCTTCAGCCAGTGTTTCTCGTCTATGTGAGGAATTTGCAGACATTTTTGCACCGGGCCTTGGTTGCGCTAAGAACTATGAAGCACGTTTGGAACTAAAAGTCAACGCGCAACCGAAATTTTTCAGAGCGCGCAATGTTCCCCACGCATTGCGTGATGAGGTCGCAAGAACATTACACGAATTGGAATCACAAGCTGTAATTGAACATGTGCAGGCTTCTCTCTGGGCCTCACCCTTAGTAATTTTGCAAAAACCTTCCGGCAAATTGAGACTTTGCGTGGACTTCAAGGCAACAGTAAATCCACAACTCGTGACTGCTACTTTTCCTTTGCCCCGCCCGGAAGATCTTTTTGACAAACTGTGCCCGGGAAAATATTTTTCAAAGTTGGAGCTAGCAGATGCGTACTTGCAAATACCGGTGGACGAAGAATCCCAGCGCGTATTCGTGGTTAACACGCATCTTGGATTGTACCGATTCAAAAGACTGCCATTCGGGTGTGCATCCGCCCCTGCATTGTTTCAGCAATATTTACAAACTATTTGTGCGTCGGTCCCTACTGCAGCAAACTATCTGGACGACATAGTGATCTCCGGAAAGACAGAAGCGGAACATTTACAAAATCTCCGAACATTATTTCAGGTCTTGCGACAGAATGGTCTTCGCTTGAGGAAGGACAAATGTGTGTTTTTTGCTCGTGACTTGCCATATCTGGGCCATGTCCTTAATGCCCAAGGCATACATCCGAGTCCGGAGCACCTCCGTGCCATACAGGACTTGCCTTCGCCGCAAAATGTGAAGCAGCTACAGAGTGTGTTGGGAAAAATTAACTATTATCATAAATTTCTTCCTCATGCCTCTTCCATTTCAGCTCCGTTTCATCGCTTACGGCGTAAAGGTGTTCCGTTCGTCTGGTCGACGGAATGCGAACGCGCCTTTCGCCAATTGAAATCGGCGTTGCTTTCAAATACTTGCCTTACGCCATTCGATCCCCAGAAACCCCTTTTGTTGATGGTAGATGCATCGGATTTCGGGATCGGTGCTGTGCTTGCGCACAACGATGGTTCGCATGATCGCCCTATTGCCTTTGCGTCCAAATTGCTCTCGTCAGCGCAAAGAAATTATTCCCAGATTGAGAAAGAAGCTTTGGCTCTCGTGTTTGGTGTTACAAAGTTTCACGATTTCTTGTATGGTCGTCACTTTACCATCATCACAGACCACGAACCTTTGACATCGCTTTTTCATCCGAACAAGCCTGTACCTCCACGTACAGCGCAGAAATTCATTCGCTGGTCTATTTTCCTCTCGCAGTACCGCTACGGTATCTTGTACCGGTCCACTGCTAAGCACGGAAACGCAGATGCGTTGTCCCGTTTGCCAGTTGCTGAGGATAAAGCATTCGATTCTTCCGAACTTGCTTGCATGTTCATTGATGCGGAAACTGATGACGTGGTCGAATCGTTTCCGATTGATTTTCGTCGTGTAGCTACAGCAACAGCTGCTGACCCTGTCCTTGATACCGTTTTGCGTTTTGTTGCTACGCAATGGCCCTTGTCGAAGTCGCGGATCGAGGATCCGATGGTTCGCCGATTTTTTGCTCACAAGGAGAGACTTTTTGTACGACGTGGTGTTTTGCTGTTGCGTTCTGATAATGATCAGTCTAGGGTCGTGGTCCCACGTTCGTTACAGTCCTCTGTCTTAAAGCTTCTCCACCAAGGACATTGGGGTATAGTGCGTACGAAACAACTTGCTCGTCAGCACTGTACTTGGTTCGGAATCGATGCTGCGATTACGAATATGTGTTCTTCTTGCATGGCGTGTGCTGAACAACAATCCGCACCGCCGCGGAAATTCTTGGCATGGCCAAAAGCCACTTCCCCTTGGCAACGCTTACACATAGATTTTGCTGGTCCATTCTGGAATGCTCGATGGTTGGTTGTTGTCGATTCCTTCAGTAATTTTCCTTTTGTTGTCCGGATGTCTTCCACGACGTCATCTGCCACAATCCAAGCGTTGTCTGCTATCTTTTGCGTGGAAGGTCTTCCACAGACTATTGTTTCCGACAATGGCCCA
The DNA here is from genome assembly GCF_023864275.1 of Schistocerca cancellata. Lineage (NCBI taxonomy): Eukaryota > Metazoa > Arthropoda > Insecta > Orthoptera > Acrididae > Schistocerca > Schistocerca cancellata. Next base: position 553,772,271 of record NC_064632.1, read on the forward strand.
CAATTCATGTCCGCAGAATTTCAGTCATTCTGCAAGGCCAATGGTATTCAACATCTGACGTCCGCGCCGTTTTCGCCTCAGTCAAACGGTGCCGCTGAACGTTTGGTCCGGACTTTTAAGTCACAGATGTTGAAACTGAAAGGGTCGCATTCTCGGGAGGACGCGTTGTTGCTCTTTTTGTCTTCGTATCGCTCTCAGCCCCGCGATGGTCGCTCGCCGGCTGAGTTGCTTCACGGTCGTCCTCATCGACCCTTGATGTCTTTGCTGCATCCGCCGCATCAGGTTCCTGTGCAGCGGCAGACTCCTGCTTTTGCTCCAGGCGACGTTGTATTCTATCGCAACTATCGCGGTTCACGGCGTTGGCTCGCAGGGCGCATTCTTCGCTGCCTCGGCCGCGCGATGTATTTGATTATGGGGGCCTCTGGTGAGGTGCGTCGGCATCTCAATCAGCTGCGCCTCTGTCGTCGCCTGGGTTCTGCCGCTCCCCGTCTGCTTTCAGCGACGGAGCCGTCCGGTCAGCGCCCTGAGGACCCATCTACTGGCTCGCCTCATCCCCAGGTGTTACCGACGATGCCTTCCACTCTGCCTAATGGCGTCGCGCCGCCGCCCCCGCCGCCGGCGCCGCCCGCAGTGGACGCTTCGCTGCAGCCGCCAACCGCCTCTCTGGGTCACGCGCCGCCGATCGCTTCCCGTGACCCGCTGTCTTCCGCCATGGAACACTTGCCCTCTCCGGACCACATGGCGTCATCGCGCGTCGGATACCCCGACGCAATGGAGATCGACCCTTCGGCCACTCCTGTCTCATTACGGGCGCATACGCCGCATGTTGACGTGCACCCTGGAGTAGGTTTCCAGGCGTTTCCTAGCTCCCCTCGGACCGAATGGCCGGGTGCGGGTGGCACAGCCTCGCCTGTTGTTAGGCTCCCCACCTCATCGCCTACGTCAACATGGGGCCCTCCCCACGGCGGGCGGAAGCCTTATAACACGACCGTTCGCCGATTTGCGGGGGAGGAATGTGGTGTCACCGCCAGACACCACACTTGCTAGGTGGTAGTTTTAAATCGGCCGCGGTCCATTAGTACATGTCGGACCCGCGTGTCGCCACTGTCAGTACTTGCAGACCTAGCGCCACCACATGGCAGGTCTAGAAAGGCGTACTAGCACTCGCCCCAGTTGTACGACGACTTTGCTAGCGACTACACTGACGAAGCATCGCTCATTAGCCGAGCAGATAGTTAGAATAGCCTTCAGCTAAGTCCATGGCTACGACCTAGCAAGGCGCCATTAGCCTTACAGTGATTGTAATTAACCGTATCTGGAGATACTCATTTGTATCGTCAATAGCGATGTACCACAAGGATGAATTAAAGTTAAGTATTCAAGGAGCTGCATATTTTTCTCTATAGCATTCATCAAGTATCCTGTTCCAGAACTCACGCCAGCCGGCGTGTGTGTACGCGTGCCTATCGGTAACCTCACCCTGTGTCTAGACTCTTGTCTAGACACAACAAACTCTCAGGCAATACGATTGTGATGACCAAGTGAAAAAGTAGAGCATGATGAACTCGCCTAGTTTATCGGTGATCCATAGCTCAGGTCATAGTAATATTGAAAGTTTACTGACAAAGGTTAACTGAGGAGTTTTGTTCAGAGATAATCTGGTTGGTGATAGGCACAGGTGGCGGAGATGATGAACAGATGTAAGAGGAGTGGGCCATGCTGTTACGTCGTGTTTCGCGAGGTACATGATCACATAAACAGACGGCATACGGAGTCACCGGCACTTGGATGTGAAGTTAGATTGTCCTCCAAGTATCTTTGGAAGAATGCCCTCCCCATCGCCTCTAGGTTGTGGTACATTGTCGATTGGCGTGTGACGATATGAAAGTAGGCAAAGTGCATTTTGTGTTTGTTTATTTTCAGGTCCATCGATTTTTGTAACGACTTTTCTCTTTCTAATGTTTGCCACTATTTTGTACGTTTGTTTTAGTGCTATGTGGCACAGTGTTGTGTTTGGATAATTTATCTTTATGATAGTTCACTTGAAGTTTTTTTTTGACGTTTTTTATCATGTTCATTTGGAATCTGTCAACAGGTTAGGTTAGTGGTTCTTTAATTTTATTATGTAGCTGAAGTATGTGTCTTTTGTTGTTGTTTCTGTACTATGCACAGTGTTTTTATCATTGCAGATAACTTTAGTGTTATTTTCTTTGTGTATCTAGTTTATGAACTTAGTTGTGACGTGCACAATGTGGGCGTTGTCCCACATAGTTTAGAAGCTTTTGTCTTTGTTTCTGTAATAAGGTAACATTTTATTTTAGTATCAAATAAGTTGGGTTCTTATAATTGTCATCGTTTCTTGATGTTCCTTTATGTGAATTAGAATAGTTCTATTGTAATTTGTTGATGTGTGTCTGCACACGTCCATGTTGGTAATAATTTAATGAACATAACTTTATTGAAAGGTGTTATTGTATTTCGTGATGTTTGTGATATTACCTGGAAAACTTTTGTCTCCATTATAGAAGTACAATTTTCACGAATAACTTGTTATTTCACATGAATTTTTTAGTTTTGCACTTACATCATAGCTAGATAAGTAAAATTAGTTGTCTTTAAGTTGTGTTTGAGAAGTCCTTTCATAATTGATTGCTAAGACACGGACGTCTTGATGTGGTATAGTATTGTGTCGTTCCATAACAATATTTTGTTTTGTTTTGCCCTTAGTGTAAAATGGGCGTCCACTGAATTTTATACCTAACTTATTTGTTAATTTTGCACTTTTCACTCAGATTTTTAAGTGTATGTCAGCATCATATGATTTTGCAAATGACATTTCTTTGGCTCATCTTAAGGTAAATTCTTTCAGTAATTATTTTAGCATTATTGGATTTGTTTGTTGATCTTGCACTTTTCACTTAGAATTTTATATGCGCTTGGCAGCACCATCTGATTTTACAAATGACATTTCTGTGGTTCATTTTAACTTAAATTTGCATCACGAAATGAATGATTTTGAATGGTCATCACTTGTTTGCCTAGGAGGTTAATTTAGACATTTACTAAGTTATTCAACTGCTATGTCGTTTAAATGCCATCGCCTTATCCCAAGTGGCCGCATATTTGATCCGCTCATAGCAGGAATATTCATTCATGCCAGAGAGCAGGACGTTGCAATTTTTTTATCCTTTTGTATAGCACAAACTACTGTTTGCAATTGTTTCCATTTTTCCGTTACGTAAGCATAGAACATAAGATTGGTAAAAGAAATGAACCAGAATTGTCCTCCCATGAGAACATTCCACGCATGGGGTGATGAAACGGTACAGTAGTTTCCGCTCTATAAGCAGCAGGTTTCGCTGCTCGCTCGCACCGGGAAATAGAAACAGAGGCGGCTCCGCAGCCAATTTTATTACACGTCGCGACCGGCCGCGGGTGCAACAGAACCCATGTGGACGGGTGGAAAGAAATGTGTCAGGCTTCATAATACGTATTTATATGTGTCGTATTTTATGCATTTCTTGTACGTGGATGTGGATCTGCACATGAACTTTCCTAATCGTCTTCACACCTTTCCGTAAAGAGTGTTAGGAAGTAGTTCTGTAGTATAGTAGTGCCAACCTTACGCCTAGGTAGGGGATCAGAGAGACAGCACAGGCAGGTAAAAGTCAAAAACTTTCGTGTCACAAGATTTGGGGTGGAGAGGTTGGTCACGGCCAAGTGGTTCGACCACCCCCTCCACCGGGGCCCAGGAAGACCTCCGGGTGCCCGCCATATTCTAGGGGTGTTACAGAAGACGGGTAAGTGAGCAGACGTGCCCTCAGTGCGTCTGTCTCAATGTTCACGCATGGAAGAGAGGTATTTGAATATTTGTACTAATTCTTTTATTTCCAGCTTCGGATTGTGTAAGGAAATGAATGATCTCGTTAATTTAGGAAATTTGACCCCCTGTGTTAATGTATCTGGTCCCCAGTTTGCCTGTTATCCTCCTCACGTAGTGGATGTCCTATGTAAAATATTGGGAGGCTTTGGTGGTATACATTTGGCCAACGCAATTCCGTCTTGCCCGTAGAAAAGTGCGTGCAGATTCCTATATAATATACCCGAGCTATAAGTTGTAAAATTGTAATATCTGTAAACTGGAACAATTGTTGCAATCGCTGTAAAATAGAGTGATAATATTTAAAACAAATACGTAATCAATTGCCATCAATCATTGACATACCTTAAAAATCACATAGGAGTCCAGTTAAAGGAATTCATTTAAAAATAGAAGTGAGCCCTCCAGCCCCTTGCCTAATATCGTACAGAAAGGGCACGCTCTCTAGGTAGCGCTCTCAAGCTCCCCTCCCCAGTTATCCATTGCGCAGTTTTCATTCAGGGCTTGGTGACATCAACTTTCATCTGACGTCCCTAGGCAAGGAGGCTGGACGGTAAACTTTCAAGACAACAACAACAGCAACAACCTACGATTATTTGCACGTAGCCATTGAGGGCCTTTTTTGTGTTATATTACAAGCTGTGTTGCAGACTTCAATATCCAACTAGTCACAAAGATAAGTAAAAGTTTTACCTCATTTGTGTGACTTTGTTACTAATTTGTTGGAGTGTTGCAGAACCTTCGTTCTACTATCGTGTCTCCCGACCCAGGGGCATAGTTGTGTAATAGTGGCAGGGAAAAATTGTCTCAGTGGTGTACTGCACCAGTAGGCGTTTCACGAACTCACAAATTCGGCCTACCGTGACAACAGCGGCAACTCGGCCTCCACAGCAGTAGCGACGAGGCTTTACGAAACTGGCGACGAGGGTTTACAAAAGAATGTACGTACAAAGTTATATCATTTTACGACACATATTTCAGGAGATATTAGGGAACGAGAAGATAAGAAGAGAGAGAGGGGAGGGGGCGCGAAGAGGGAAGGAGGAGGAGGTGGACTAACGGAACTAAAATACACTCCTGGAAATGGAAAAAAGAACACATTGACACCGGTGTGTCAGACCCACCATATTTGCTCCGGACACTGCGAGAGGGCTGTACAAGCAATGATCACACGCACGGCACAGCGGACACACCAGGAACCGCGGTGTTGGCCGTCGAATGGCGCTAGCTGCGCAGCATTTGTGCACCGCCGCCGTCAGTGTCAGCCAGTTTGCCGTGGCATACGGAGCTCCATCGCAGTCTTTAAAACTGGTAGCATGCCGCGACAGCGTGGACGTGAACCGTATGTGCAGCTGACGGACTTTGAGCGAGGGCGTATAGTGGGCATGCGGGAGGCCGGGTGGACGTACCGCCGAATTGCTCAACACGTGGGGCGTGAGGTCTCCACAGTACATCGATGTTGTCGCCAGTGGTCGGCGGAAGGTGCACGTGCCCATCGACCTGGGACCGGACCGCAGCGACGCACGGATGCACGCCAAGACCGTAGGATCCTACGCAGTGCCGTAGGGGACCGCACCGCCACTTCCCAGCAAATTAGGGACACTGTTGCTCCTGGGGTATCGGCGAGGACCATTCGCAACCGTCTCCATGAAGCTGGGCTACGGTCCCGCACACCGTTAGGCCGTCTTCCACTCACGCCCCAACATCGTGCAGCCCGCCTCCAGTGGTGTCGCGACAGGCGTGAATGGAGGGACGAATGGAGACGTGTCGTCTTCAGCGATGAGAGTCGCTTCTGCCTTGGTGCCAATGATGGTCGTATGCGTGTTTGGCGCCGTGCAGGTGAGCGCCACAATCAGGACTGCATACGACCGAGGCACACAGGGCCAACACCCGGCATCATGGTGTGGGGAGCGATCTCCTACACTGGCCGTACACCACTGGTGATCGTCGAGGGGACACTGAATAGTGCACGGTACATCCAAACCGTCATCGAACCCATCGTTCTACCATTCCTAGACCGGCAAGGGAACTTGCTGTTCCAACAGGACAATACACGTCCGCATGTATCCCGTGCCACCCAACGTGCTCTAGAAGGTGTAAGTCAACTACCCTGGCCAGAAAGATCTCCGGATCTGTCCCCCATTGAGCATGTTTGGGACTGGATGAAGCGTCGTCTCACGCGGTCTGCACGTCCAGCACGAACGCTGGTCCAACTGAGGCGCCAGGTGGAAATGGCATGGCAAGTCGTTCCACAGGACTACATCCAGCATCTCTACGATCGTCTCCATGGGAGAATAGCAGCCTGCATTGCTGCGAAAGGTGGATATACACTGTACTAGTGCCGACATTGTGCATGCTCTGTTGCCTGTGTCTATGTGCCTGTGGTTCTGTCAGTGTGATCATGTGATGTATCTGACCCCAGGAATGTGTCAATAAAGTTTCCCCTTCCTGGGACAATGAATTCACGGTGTTCTTATTTCAATTTCCAGGAGTGTATTTTAATATGTTATTCCACAAGAAACTAAAGAAAAAAGCTCATATACACATAGGTCCGCAAATGTTTAGTTACGTAGTTAAGGCTAATAGAAGAGTTCACCTGAAATTTAGCAACTTTGTTAATATGAAGCGACCGCAAAACTGTACGAGGTTGAAGTAAAGCACGATTTGCATGTATTTTGTTGTTAATCTAGTAAAACATGTCCCAGACGTGGACATCCAGAGAAGCAAAGATTATTATACAAGTAAATTTGAGTACTTTCCGTTAAGAATGTAGAAACGTTTACGTCATTGTTGGCAACCGTCAATTACTTGTTTCAGTCGTTTCTTAACCTTGAAACGAATTAGTTTTCTGTATTTTTCAGTGAAGGGCCGGCCGCGGTAGCCGAGGGGTTCTAGGCGCCTCAATCCGGAACGGCGCGACTGCTACGGTCGCAGGTTCGAATCCTGCCTCGGGCATGGATGTGTGTGATGCCCTTAGGTTAGTTACGTTTAAGTAGTTCTAAGTCCTAGGGGACTGATGACCTCAGATGTTAAGTCCCGTAGTGCTCAGAGCCATTTTTTGTTCAGTGAAAGAACATAATAACAACAGCGTATTTAAGTGAAACCACATAGTAACTGTTGTAGATTATTTATGAAATAGGGATGCCTTTCACATTTACGACACAGGAATACGCCGATGTGCCGTTTATTTGTGGCCAGTGTGATGGTAATGCAACGGTTGCAGTTAACGAATATCGCGTACGTTATCCAACTCGGAGGATTCAGAATGCACGAACCATTAGTGGAGCACTTCGAAACGGGCGACAGGTTCTCTACCTAGCGTTCATAATCAGTACGACCGCTCGATACGTGAAGACGAAGATATTATGGATGCTGAAACTTCCTGGCAGATTAAATCTTGTGCTGGACCGAGACTCGAACTTGAGACCTTTGCCTTCTGCGGGCAAGTGCTCTACCAACTGAGCTACCCAAGCAAGACTCACGCTCAGTCCTCACAGCTTTACTTCTGCCAGTACCTAGGCAAAGGTCCCAAGTTCGAGTCTCGGTCCGGCACACAATTTTAGTCTGCCAGGAAGTTTCATATCAGCGCACACTCCGCTGCAGAGTGAAAGTCTCATTCTGGAAACATCCCCCCGGCTGTGGCTAAGCCATGTCTCCGCAATATCCTTTCTTTCAGGAGTGCTAGTTCTGCAAGGTTCGCAGGAGAGCTTCTGTAAAGTTTGGAAGGTAGGAGACGGATACTGGCAGAAGTAAAGCTGTGAGGACGGGGCGTGTGTCGTGCTTGGGTAGCTCAGTTGGTAGAGCACTTGCCCGCCGGGTATGGTCTGAAGCAAACCCACATCAACAGTGCAACGCAGTTTCCAGGAATGATTTAGCATAAATGTGCGGTGTGGTATAATCGAAACACACTTAATTGGACCATTCGTTTTCGCAGGACGTCTAACTGGCGAGACGCACTTACAACTCTTTCAAGAACAAATGCCCCGATTGCTCGAAGATGTTCCAATTGCTACGCGACAGCAAATGTATTTTCAACATGACGGCGCGCCTCCACATTTCACCAACGCCGTTACTGCACATTTAAATGAACATTTTCCCCAGAATTGGATTGGTCATGGTGCTACACGTCTGTGGCCACCCAGGTCGTCCGATTTAACACCAATGGATTTTTGTGTTTGAGGATGGATGAAAGATATAGTTTATGAGGACAAAGTCAATACACGTGAGGCATTACTTGTTCGCATTATGAATGCAATAGACGAAATTAAGAACAATCCTGTGAAACTGAAAAGAGGAACAAAATCTGTTCATACACGTGTAGCTAAATGCATTTAACTCGGTGGAGACATTTTTGAACATTCATTCTGAACGTACTGTATTCATTAACAGTGAGCTTTGTTTTTTCCGGTTTAGCAAAGATTCACGTGAGCTATGGTATTAATAAAAGCAAATTATCTGACAGATTCATATAGTTTCACTTAACGTTGTTAATATCATTTTTCCAAAATTAAATTCTCTACAACTTCTTGCAATTGTCTGGAATTTAAAAATCAAATTGGGCCAAGTAGTGAATAAATTAAAAATGTTATGGGATTACATCTATGCTTCTCCGGATGTTCTGGAAAACTACTGAAGATACATGTCTTTGACATGTTTTATTAGATTCACCAGATCAATAACAACCAAATGAATGAAAATCGTGCTTTACTTTATCCTCATACAGTTTTGCGATGGCTTCATATTAGCGAAGTTGCTAAATTCCAGGCAAAATCTTTTATTAGCCGTAACTCCGTAACTAAACATTTGCAGACCTATGTTTCTATGAACTTTTTTCTTTAGTTTTACTTGTAGAATAACATATTAAAGTATTTGCATATCTCCTTGACTCATCCTGTATATGATAAATATGGCTGCCATTGTTTCGATGTGAGCAGAGGCGATCGTCGCAGTTTCCGCTTTGGTCTCCAACGACCGTAACGCTCGCGTGACGGGGACAGCATTTTTCTATTGTTCGGAGGACCTCAGGAGCACCTGTAAAGCAGCGTCGAAAAGACCGCGAGCAGTTTCGAAATGTCTCTATTTGTTCCGAGTTGGAAACAAGGCAGTACTTGCAAGGGCAACAGCAATTCTGTCAGCGAGAGCGTTTCTACTGGAGGTCGCAGAGTGTGTCTTATTTGCGGCCAGGAAAAATAAGATGACGAAACGCACGCGAACGGCAACCTGTGGGATAATTGCTCGCGGAGAACATATGTGGGCGCAAAACCTGCCGGCAGTGTGTTGTCCATCGTCCGGCGGAGAACTCGTCCGCTGCCTCCGTTGGGCAACTCTTGAGGTCCCGAACAGCCCGGCGCCAGAGCAACCGTAAGCATCCCTCTCCTTCAATAATATTCCTATACTTTTTTGGTGTTATTTTGCAGCGCGTTTCGTCACGCGTACCTTTAGTAACAGCAAGGCCAACCAACTTTTATTAACTGGTGTACTACATTTCAAAGTGACAGACAGATGTCACTATGAAACTTCCTGGAAGATTAAAACTGTGTGCCCGACCGAGACTCGAACTCGAGACCTTTGCCTTTCGCGGGCAAGTGCTCTACCATCTGAGCTACCCAAGCACGACTCACGTCCGGTACTCACAGCTTTACTTCTGCCAGTATCTCGTCTCCTACCTTCCAAACTTTACAGAAGCTCTCCTGCGAAACTTGCAGAACTATCACTCCTGAAAGAAAGGATATTGCGGATACATGGCTTAGCCACAGCCTGGGGGATGTTTCCAGAATGAGATTTTCACTCTGCAGTGGAGTGTGCGCTGATATGAAACTTCTTGGCAGATTAAAACTGTGTGCCCGACCGAGACTCGAACTCGGGACCTTTGCCTTTCGCGGGCAAGTGCTCTACCATCTGAGCTACCCAAGCACGACTCACGTCCGGTACTCACAGCTTTACTTCTGCCAGTATCTCGTCTCCTACCTTCCAAACTTTACAGAAGCTCTCCTGCGAAACTTGCAGAACTATCACTCCTGAAAGAAAGGATATTGCGGATACATGGCTTAGCCACAGCCTGGGGGATATTTCCAGAATGAGATTTTCACTCTGCAGTGGAGTGTGCGCTGATATGAAACTTCTTGGCAGATTAAAACTGTGTGCCCGACCGAGACTCGAACTCGGGACCTTTGCCTTTCGCGGGCAAGTGCTCTACCATCTGAGCTACCCAAGCACGACTCACGTCCGGTACTCACAGCTTTACTTCTGCCAGTATCTCGTCTCCTACCTTCCAAACTTTACAGAAGCTCTCCTGCGAAACTTGCAGAACTATCACTCCTGAAAGAAAGGATATTGCGGATACATGGCTTAGCCACAGCCTGGGGGATGTTTCCAGAATGAGATTTTCACTCTGCAGCGGAGTGTGCGCTGATATGAAACTTCCTGGCAGATTAAAACTGTGTGCCCGACCGAGACTCGAACTCGGGACCTTTGCCTTTCGCGGGCAAGTGCTCTACCATCTGAGCTACCCAAGCACGACTCACGTCCGGTACTCACAGCTTTACTTCTGCCAGTATCTCGTCTCCTACCTTCCAAACTTTACAGAAGCTCTCCTGCGAAACTTGCAGAACTATCACTCCTGAAAGAAAGGATATTGCGGATACATGGCTTAGCCACAGCCTGGGGGATGTTTCCAGAATGAGATTTTCACTCTGCAGCGGAGTGTGCGCTGATATGAAACTTCCTGGCAGATTAAAACTGTGTGCCCGACCGAGACTCGAACTCGGGACCTTTGCCTTTCGCGGGCAAGTGCTCTACCATCTGAGCTACCCAAGCACGACTCACGTCCGGTACTCACAGCTTTACTTCTGCCAGTATCTCGTCTCCTACCTTCCAAACTTTACAGAAGCTCTCCTGCGAAACTTGCAGAACTATCACTCCTGAAAGAAAGGATATTGCGGATACATGGCTTAGCCACAGCCTGGGGGATGTTTCCAGAATGAGATTTTCACTCTGCAGCGGAGTGTGCGCTGATATGAAACTTCCTGGCAGATTAAAACTGTGTGCCCGACCGAGACTCGAACTCGGGACCTTTGCCTTTCGCGGGCAAGTGCTCTACCATCTGAGCTACCGAAGCACGACTCACGTCCGGTACTCACAGCTTTACTTCTGCCAGTATCTCGTCTCCTACCTTCGAAACTTTACAGAAGCTCTCGTGCGAAACTTGCAGAACTATCACTAGTTCTGCAAGCTTATTTTTTCTGTCCGCAAATACGACACACTCTGCGACCTCCAGTAGAAACGCTCTCGCTGACAGAATTGCTGTTGCCCTTGCAAGTACTGCCTTGTTCTAGCACTAGTTCTTCAAGTTTCGCAGGAGAGCTTCTGTAAAGTTTGGAAGGTAGGAGACGAGATACTGGCAGAAGTAAAGCTGTGAGTACCGGGCGTGAGTCGTGCTTGGGTAGCTCAGATGGTAGAGCACTTGCCCGCGAAAGGCAAAGGTCCCGAGTTCGAGTCTCGGTCGGGCACACAGTTTTAATCTGCCAGGAAGATTCATATCAGCGCACACTCCGCTGCAGAGTGAAAATTTCATTCCAGATGTCACTATGTTTGAACATAGTCATCAAGTCGCTGTAAACAACAGCGGGAGTAACCTACCATTCGCTCAGTACCTCGACACTAGAAACACGCTCCTCGAGCACGGAGCCGTTCGAGGGCCGCTGTGCGAACTTCCTCACTGCCGCAAAATCGTCAACTGCTGTGAACCAGTTCCTCGATCGCCTCGACATAGTCGTCTCTGGTTGAGATACTGATAGCTTTCCTTCCCGATCAGCGTCAAACACGGCTGTTTGGCCTTGGTCAAATTGTTGGTACCAGTTCACTACGGTTCGACGCGACACTGCATTTGGTCCGTATACCGTTAGAATTTGATGGTGAATCTGTGCGCGTTTTAGGCGTTTTCCCCCCAATAATCGTACTGTCCAGCGTAGTTCGGAGTACGTTTCCGGTTGCCACTCCATTTCAGTCGCTCACAGTAATGCACCTACTGTCTATACCACAGCAGAACTACCTGCAGGAAACCATGAATGACACATGTAATTTGCTCTCTGAAGCTCCTAGGTAGCTAAATTACACAAGGAAATATTTTATTAGCCGGCCGATGTGGCCGAGCGGTTCTCAAAATGTTCAAATGTGTGTGAAATCTTATGGGACTTAACTGCTAAGGTCATCAGGCCCTAAGCTTACACACTTCTTAACCTGAATTATCCTCAGGACGAACACACACACCCATGCCCGAGGGAGGACTCGAACCTCAGCCGAGACCAGCCGCAGAGGCCATGACTGCAGCGCCTGAGACTGCTCGGCTAATCCCGCGCAGCCCGAGCGGCTCTAGACGCTACAGTTTGGAACCGCGCGACCGCTACGGTCGCAGGTTCGAATCCTTTCTCGGGCATGGATGTGTGTGATGTCCTTAGGTTAGTTAGGTTTAAGTAGTTCAAAGTTCTAGGGGACTGATGACCTCAGAAGTTAAGTCCCATAGTGCTCAGAGCCATTTGAACCAAATATTTTATCATCATAATATAATGTTGTCCATTAAAATACCACGTAGGCGGTATTTGACAAACGTCATATTGATGAAGAGTGAACTGGATGCATGGGTAGGCAAATGATTAACATTTCACCACCAATCCACAGAGCAGATACAAGTAACGCCATCTACGTTCTACAGGGCGTCCCACTTGAAAGAGGCCCCACAAACGAACATTTGCTTAAATTATACTTAAACGCTTTGCATAAAAATCACGGAATGGAATGAAATGAGCATGTCATAGCTTGTTCCTGGGGAAATAAAGGTGAACCACAAAAGGTGCTGGAAGTGACCGCTCCCGACTTGTAAACACAGTCGAACACGACGCTGCAGATTCTCGAATGTTGCTGCCAGAACCTCTGGTGTCACCGACTGGATTTCACGGATGATTTTCTCTCGTAAATCTTCCAAGTTGTGTGGCTTGTTCCTGTAGATCTTGCCTTCTAGGACACCCGAGAGAAAAACGTAAAGTGGCTTTAAATCAGGTGCCCCCAGGGAGCCACAGTCCTTTCGAAATCACTCTACCAGGGAAAAATGAATCTTCCTCGACCACGGTCACTCGAGACTTGCTGCTTATGGCGCCATCCTGTCGGTACCAGCTGACGGTAAGTTCTTCATCGTCCAACTGATTCACAAGTTCCCGATACATTTCGATGTAAATTGCGCTCGTCACAGTAGACTCGAAAAAAATCGGTCCGAAGATGTGACGCTCTGATATTGCACTGAAAATGCCAATCTTTTGCGAATGGAGGGGTTGCCCGACCAGCGCATGCGGCATTTCATTACACCACAAACGTGGTTTCTGACAGTCTGCGTAGTCAGAGAAGTGTAACTACGGCTCATCACTCAACGACGTGTACTGCAATATTCCTGGCCTCTGAGCAATAAATTGCTGAAACCGACGGCAAAATGTAATGCGTTTGTCTTTGTCATTGACATTCAGTTCCTAAACAACTGTAAAGCTGTACGGATACGTACCAGCTTTCTTCGCAGCTCTGTGAATGTGCTCCGTGACATTCCACAGTCGTGAGATAACCGTCGAACAGCCTTTGCAGGAGGGGCCAACAATTGTTGTTTCATGTCAGTCAGTTATTCTTCCAATAATGACGGCCGTCCCCCGCTGTGGAGATCCGATACCGATCTACATCTCTCCATCTTATTCGCTAACATTTACATGCAGCATTTACACTGAAGCGCTAAAGAAACAGGAATTGGTATGCATATTATAATACAGAGATATGTAAACAGCCTAAATAAGACATCAAATGTCTGGTGTAGTTGTTACGAGGGCAGTTCAATAAGTAATGCAACACATTTTTTTCTTGGCCAATTTTGGTTGAAAAAACCGGAAATTTCTTGTGGAATATTTTCAAACATTCCCGCTTCGTCTCGTATAGTTTCATTGACTTCCGACAGGTGGCAGCACTGTACGGAGCTGTTAAAATGGCGTCTGTAACGGATGTGCGTTGCAAACAACGGGCAGTGATCGAGTTTCTTTTGGCGGAAAACCAGGGCATCTCAGATATTCATAGGCGCTTGCAGAATGTCTACGGTGATCTGGCAGTGGACAAAAGCACGGTGAGTCGTTGGGCAAAGCGTGTGTCATCATCGCCGCAAGGTCAAGCAAGACTGTCTGATCTCCCGCGTGCGGCCGGCCGTGCACAGCTGTGACTCCTGCAATGGCGGAGCGTGCGAACACACTCGTTCGAGATGATCGACGGATCACCTTCAAACAACTCAGTGCTCAACTTGACATCTCTGTTGGTAGTGCTGTCACAATTGTTCACCAGTTGGGATATTCAAAGGTTTGTTCCCGCTGGGTCCCTCGTTGTCTAACCGAACACCATAAAGAGCAAAGGAGAACCGTCTGTGCAGAATTGCTTGCTCGTCATGTGGCTGAGGGTGACAATTTCTTGTCAAAGATTGTTACAGGCGATGAAACATGGGTTCATCACTTCGAACCTGAAACAAAACGGCAATCAATGGAGTGGCGCCACACCCACTCCCCTACTATGAAAAAGTTTAAAGCCATACCCTCAGCCGGTAAAGTCATGGTTACAGTCTTCTGGGACGCTGATATTCTGTTCGATGTCCTTCCCCATGGTCAAACGATCAACTCTGAAGTGTATTGCGCTACTCTTCAGAAATTGAAGAAACGACTTCAGCGTGTTCGTAGGCACAAAAATCTGAACGAGCTTCTCCTTCTTCATGACAACGCAAGACCTCACACAAGTCTTCGCACCCGAGAGGAGCTCACAAAACTTCAGTGGACTGTTCTTCCTCATGCACCCTACAGCCCCGATCTCGCACCGTCGGATTTCCATATGTTTGGCCCAATGAAGGACGCAATCCGTGGGAGGCACTACGCGGATGATGAAGAAGTTATTGATGTAGTACGACGTTGGCTCCGACATCGACCAGTGGGATGGTACCGTGCAGGCATACAGGCCCTCATTTCAAGGTGGCGTAAGGCCGTAGCATTGAATGGAAATTACGTTGAAAAATAGTGTTGTGTAGCTAAAAGATTGGGGAATAACCTGGTGTATTTCAATGCTGAATAAAACAACCCCTGTTTCAGAAAAAAAATGTGTTTCATTACTTATTGAACTGCCCTCGTAGATCGGTTAGTGCTGCTACAATGGCAGGGTATCAAGATTTAAGTGAGACTGAACGTAGTGTTATAGTCGGCGCGCGAGCCATGGGACACAGCATCTGCGAGATAGCGATGAAGTGGGGATTTTCCCGTACGACCATTTCACCAGTGTTCTGTGAATATCACAAATCCGGTAAAGCATCAAATCTTCGACATCACTACGGCCAGAAAAAGATTCTGCAAGAACGGGACCTACGACGACTGAAGAGAATCGTTCAACATGAAAGAAGTGCAACCGTTCCGCAAATTGCTACAGATTTCAATACTGGGTCATCAACAAGTGTCAGGGCGCGAACCATTCAACGAAACATCATCGACATGGGCCTTTGGAGCCGAAGGCGCATTCGTGTCCCCTTGAATACTGCGCGACACAAAGCTTTAACCTCGCCTGGTCCGTCAACAACGACATTGGACAGTTGATAATTGGAAACATGTTGCCTGGTCGGACGAGTCTCCATCCAGAGGATGGACGCGTATGGGTATGGAGACAACCTCATGAATCCGTGCACCCTGCACGTCAGCAAGGGACTTATCAAGCTGGTTGAGGCTCTCTAATGGTGTCGGGCGTGTGCAGTTGGAGTGATGTGGGACTCCTGATACGTCTAGATACGACTCTGACAGGTGACACGTACGTAAGCATCTTGTCTGATCACCTGCATCCATTCATGCCCATTGTGCATTCCAACGGACTTGGGCAATTCCAGCAGGACAATGCGACACCCCACACGTCCAGAATTGCTGCAGAGTGGCTCTAGGAACACTCTTCTGAGTTTAAACAGTTCCACTGGCCACCAAACTCCCCAGACATGAACATTACTGAGCATATCTGGAATGCCTTGTAATGTGCTGTTCAGAAGAGATCTCCTCTCCTCCTACTTTTACGGATTTATGGACAGCCATGCAGTAATCATTGTGTCAGTTTACTCCCGCATTACTTGAGACGTCGAGCTCATGCCACGTTGTGTTGCTGCACTTCTGCGTGCTCGCGGGGGGCCTACAAGATATTAGGCAGGTGTACCAGTTTCTTTGGCTCGTCAGTGTAGAAGGCATGTGCTGGTCACCAAACAGATCAACAAACATTCACTGACATGTCTTAACGGAACCGGTAATCCAATAATGTTTCTTAAGAAACACTTGCTCTTCGACAGAATAGCGATACATTATCACTTAACACTGGTATACTGACCTCCAGCGACAGTGATGCCCGGAAACACACTGTTGCCTCAAACGATGTTGCAGAGTGCAGTGTTGCCACGTGAAGCGTCACAAAATACAAGGTACAATTTCAGCGGAATTACTACACATGTTGTGAGGCCTCTTTCGATTTGTGACGACACTAATTGAGCAACTTCGAGCGCATATAATTCGTAGGGTACAGAACATCAGAAGAAACACCAAATGATGATATACATAAGGAGGGAGTATGCAGTGAGTTCCTCTTTCAGAAATGTCATTTGAATATTGCTTGTTTATGACAAGACGGTGGCACGTGTCCGAATTCTACAGCGGCAGGATTGTGGGCTGTCGAAAAGTGCTGTTTCACATTCCATGTCATGCTGCTCGCGTTGTCCGCTCACGCAGATATGCAGTCGTCAGGTTTAGCAGACCACTGTCAACGCAATGCAGGGTCTTAATGAGTGCACGCGAGTGGAGCCTGAGATGGCAGGTCCCTCGTCGGACCCGACCAATGCAGGCACCTATATGGCGGAACGATAAACCGCACTTCGGATAGCTCACTCTCCAGGTGGCCAAATTCGGACACGTGCTCGTAGGTGGTTCTCCTTCTCACACGAGGGGCAACCGACACTGAAATGCGACTTCTGATTGAGAAACCCTGGCAAAATCTTCTTTTACTCAGGGTGTAAACGATAACTGTTTACAACGTACCACCGTAGATTGGGTGAGGACTTGACCAACACCTTGATACGGGACAATTGCCGTCTATCAAGCCGGGGAGCGGCCTCACGTGGGCATACAAAATCCACCTAAGTTCCAGAGCATGGCTCCGCGCGATATTTTGGTCAAGAGCGTTCTTTATTATCATTGTAAATCCCTTGTCCTTGCACTCACGAAATGCAAAATTCGACGTGTGTATGTAAATTGTTTGACAATGTTGACTGGAATACTCTCTTTCAAATTCTGAAGGTGGCAGGGGTAAAATACAGGGAGCGAAAGGCTATTTACAATTTGTACAGAAACCAGATGGCAGTTATAAGAGTCGAGGGACATGAAAGGGAAGCAGTGGTTGGGAAGGGAGTAAGACAGAATTGTAGCCTCTCCCCGATGTTATTCAATCTGTATATTGAGCAAGCAGTAAAGGAAACAAAAGAAAAATTCGGGGTAGGTATTAAAATCCATGGAGAAGAAATAAAAACTTTGAGGTTCGCCGATGACATTGTAATTCTGTCAGAGACAGCAAAGGACTTGGAAGAGCAGTTGAACGGAATGGATGGTGTCTTGAAGGGAGGATATAAGATGAACATCAACAAAAACAAAACGAGAATAATGGAATGTAGCCGAATTAAGTCGGGTGATGTTGAGGGTATTAGATTAGGAAATGAGAAACTTAAAGTAGTAAAGGTGTTTTGCTATTTGGGGAGCAAAATAACTGATGATGGTCGAAGTAGAGAGGATATAAAATGTAGACTGGCAATGGCAAGGAAAGCGTTTCTGAAGAAGAGAAATTTGTTAACATCGAGTATAGATTTAAGTGTCAGGAAGTCATTTCTGAAAGTATTTGTATGGAGTGTAGCCATGTATGGAAGTGAAACATGGACGGTAAATAGTTTGGACAAGAAGAGAATACAAGCTTTCGAAATGTGGTGCTACAGAAGAATGCTGAAGATTAGATGGGTAGATCACATAACTAATGAGGAAGTATTGAATAGGATTGGGGAGAAGAGAAGTTTGTGGCACAACTTGACCAGAAGAAGGGATCGGTTGGTAGGACATGTTCTGAGGCATCAAGGGATCACCAATTTAGTATTGGAGGACAGCGCGGAGGGTAAAAATCGTAGAGGGAGACCAAGAGATGAATACACTAAGCAGATTCAGAAGGTTGTAGGTTGCAGTAGGTACTGGGAGATGAAGAAGCTTGCACAGGATAGAGTAGCATGGAGAGCTGCATCAAACCAGTCTCAGGACTGAAGACCACAACAACAACAACATATGTAAATTTTACGTCAAAATATTGTAAATTTTAACAATATAAAATAACAATTAAACCGTTTTGTTTGTCTGGCCTTCTCACTACGAAACTGCTGTTTTGTAAGTTTAGATCGAATTGTATACGTAATTTTTTTGGTAAAACGTTTACAAAAGTCTTTTTCCCTTACGTTATCATCACAGGAAACTTTAAACTGGAAATGTTAACGAAACAGCCGAGTAAGCCGGTGATGTAAGAGAGCGAGAGGACACTGAAAACCTCTCGCCGAACGCGTGTGCCGTAGCTTAGCTGGCATTTGTAGGGCCAATGTTGAGTCTGTCTCCCGACTTGACACTCGGCAAGTGTTCCGTATCAAACTGTTCCTCTCGCCTTCCCCTGCGCCACTGCGACAATGTAAAATGGTGCAAGATGTTCGAAATTCTGAAAAAATTCTGAAAAAATTCTGAAAAAATAGGGAGATATGGATAATATACAATATGCGCAAGAACCAAGAGGGAATAATGAGAGTGGACGACCAAGAACGAAGTGCTCGGTTTAAAAAGGGTGTAAGACAGAGCAGACTAACACTGGCAAAAAGGGCATTCCTGGCCAAGAGAAGTCGACTCGTATCAAACATAGACCTTGATTTGAGGAAGACATTTCTGAGAACGTAATTTTGGAGGACAGCATTGTATGGCAGTGAAACATGGACCGTTGGGAAACCAGAACAGAACAGAATTGAAGCATTTGAGATGTGGTGCTACAGACGAATGTTGAAGATTAGGTGGACTGAGAAGGTAAGGAATGGGGAGGTTCTCCGCAGAATCGGTGAGGAAAGTAATATGGCCGTCCGGTGTGGCCGAGCGGTTCTAGGCGCTTCAGTCTGGAACCACGCGACCGCTACGGTCGCAGGTTCGAATCCTGCCTCGGGCATGGATGTGTGTGATGTCCTTAGGTTAGTTAGGTTTAAGTAGTTCTAAGTTTTTTTTGAAGGGAATATGTGGAAAACACTGACAAAAAGGGACAGGATGATACGACATCTGTTAAGACATCAGGAAATGACTTCCATGGTACTAGAGGGAGCCGTATAGAGCAAAAACTGTAGAGGAAGGCAGAGGTTGGAATACATCCAGCAAATAACTGAGGATGTAGGCTGCAAGTGCTTCTCTGAGAACCAGTCA
This sequence comes from Schistocerca cancellata, assembly GCF_023864275.1. Lineage (NCBI taxonomy): Eukaryota > Metazoa > Arthropoda > Insecta > Orthoptera > Acrididae > Schistocerca > Schistocerca cancellata. Next base: position 553,791,699 of record NC_064632.1, read on the forward strand.
GGAGAGTAATGGCTCAAACAATAAATAAAAAAATCTTGAGTGTTTAAAACTTCGCGACATGTTTGAAGAACATGTTTTGCTGGCAGTGACTTTCAATTGCTGCTCTGCCGTAGAAGTGTTACTAACGTACGTCCTTTGATCGAAAGTATCCCAAAACCACTATGTGATGCTGAATCGATCTTACGAGAGGCAGACCGCCAGTATAAAATTACGTGCAGAATACTGTGTTGTGGGTGGAGAACCAATAACGGCAGAATGGGTTGGTCACGAGCATTCAGTAACTGAAAACGTGGGCTCGTCACTGGAGTAACAAATGCATCAGGGACATTTCCGCCCATGTCAGGTTGCTCAAGTCCACTGTTTGTGGTGTGACTGTGAAGCGGAAATTCGAAGGACAACCACATTTATATATCAAGACCAGGTATACGTCATGTACTGACGCACAAGGACCTTAGAGGATTGTGGATGGTACACGTAAAAAATCGCTTGAAATCAGCGGAAGAGAACGCTCCAAAGTGCTACCACCTGTGCAGTTAGCACAATGACTTACGTAGGGAAGTGAAAAGGATTAGGTACAGCAGTCGAGGATCTCCTTACAAGCAACTCATTTCTGAACTCAGAGCTAAGCGACGCCCGAGGTGGTGTACAGAGTGAAGGAAACGAGTGATTTGGAGAGGTGAATCACGCTATACCCTGTTGCAATCTGATGGAAAGGTCTGGGTTTGGTGTATTCCTGGAGAATGTTCCCTGCCATCACGTGTTGAGAGTGGTGGTGTCACGGCATGGGGGTCTTTTTCGTGATTTGGCTGTGGTCCCCCTACGGCACTTAGGAAAACGCTAAATGCATGTTACGGCATTGTGTACAGTAGGGGAACTTTTCGGAGACGTTGATTGTTTGTATCAGCATGACAATTGTCCCTGACGCAAAGCAGCACCTGTGACGCAATGGTCGGCGGACAGTAACATTCCTGAAATTACCTTGTCTCCCGAGGGTGCTGACATGAATCCAGTGGAACACCTTCGGGACGGGTTAGCGCATCGACTTCGCTCGATGCTGGCAGCGTAAAATATCACTACCTTCTCTCGTTTAGGCTCTTCAGGAAGAATGCACTGCCATCCAATCACAGACATTCAGACAATTCAATGAAAGGGTACCAGTAGTGCTCAAGCCGTCATAAAGAGGAAGGATGGACACACCCCAATTAATGCCCACTAACAGGTGTCAATACACCTTTGATCAGATAGTGTACATCTACACTCCACAAGTCCCATTTCGCTGTGTGGCGTGAGGTGCTTCTGGTACGTCTAAGATTTCACACTTTCCCTTTCACAACTTGTGTGAGAACAGCGGTTATTCGTTATTCTCGACACGAGTTCTAATTTCCCGGATTTTTCCGTCGAAGTCCGTTCGCGAAAGTAACATGCTGTACAATTCTTCTTGGTGCATACGAACCAGAAATTCTGATAGTAAACCTTGAGAGGTGGCATGAGCCCCCTCTCATATTTCTATCTTACGATTTTCCTCTCTAATTGCATGCAGTGAAAAGTCGCTATTCCTTCACACGCGGACTTCCCATGCAGCGTCTCTCGTCACCCGGGTGGTCCGGTGACAGGCGGGCTCTGCTGATCTCTGGAAAGCGTTAAGCCGACGGGTGTGAGGAAGTCGAGTGAATGCTTTGCAGACGCCGACATTGTCAAAAGACACGCCCGGAGGGGTCTGAAGTAGCGGCTGGGCTAGAGGTTCCGTTACTTCGCAGAAACTTAGCGAAAACACTTTCTGGCGGGCTACCAGCGAGGCGTGGGAATGACTTGTGTACCCAGGTAGTTGTGGCGGGAAAATTCCCGCGCTTTCTGCAAAATAGTAACTATGATTGGCTTGCTCAGGGCATAGCTCCGTGACGTAGCAAAATCAGCGCAGAAATTGGCGCCAAGAATCTCCATTGGTGGAATGGTAGTGCTCCGGCAATACAGCGGAATTTTCCGCCGGTTTTCGAGTTGCTGATTGGAACGTTTAACCACGGTCACTGTCGTGGGGGCGGGAATGTTGTGTGTTCGGCCTGTACGGGTGCTCTAGGTAGTCGGCTCTCGCCTTTCGGTCGAGGACGTCGAAGCAACCAGCCAACGGCTCCGGTACGCCACATCGTGTCCTGGCAGTCAAGAAGACAGTTTGGTAATGTATGTCCGCAGCACCGGCAGATAGGGATTTTCCTAGGTGATAATCAGAGCTCAGCAGAGCGTGCCTGTTCGTCTTTTTTCTAACTTTGTTCTGTCTTGGGTAGCAGCAATTAATGTTGGGTTGGCTATGTGTTTTCTCTAAGATTTGAGTTGCAAGGAATTGGCTGCACATACCACTTCGTCATAATCCTCACAATCTAGTTTAGGGACAACTTCACATTCACAGCGTTTGTTTGAGTATCCAATTTGAGCCAATTTGATGTATTGTAAATGTTTCATGTGTTTTTGTTTATTATTTTGTGTTTAGTCTTAATAAATCATATTGTTATTTTGGACAGAACTTTCATTCTGTTAATCGGTAGAGCAACCCCATCATTCCTCACTACGTTAATGAAACCTTCATTTATTTAACTTATTTATCAAATTAAATTATTGCAGGTGCCAAACTCTCTTCCACTCCACTGGCAGGGTTGATCAGAGTCAGTTCGCGTATTTTTTTTTATCCTTGTGCAACAGCAAAAGTTGGAGTTAGAATAGGGGGGGGGGGCTTAGAGCATCATGTACATATGTAGATTCTAGAAGAATTGAGTGTTAAATACACTGCTAGCCCCAGCACCTCGCAACCTCTCCATTGTGCTCAACATCTCTTTTTCAGCCTCTGAAGCCATTGAAGTTCGTTAAGCACCTCCGTAATGCTACTATTGCCTACTACACTGAAGAGCAAAAGTAACTGGTACACCCGATTCATATCGCATAGGGCCCCCGCGGCAACAAAGAAGTGCCGCAACGAGACGTGGCATGGACTCGACTAATGTCTGAAGTAGTGCTGGAGGGAACTGACGCCATGAATCCTGCACAGCTGTCCATAAATCCGTAAGATTACAAGGGTGTGGACATCTCTTCTGAGCAGCGCGTTGTAAGGCATCCCATATTTGTTCAGTAATGTTCATGTCTGGGGAGTTTGGTGGCCAGCGGAAACGTTTAAACTGAGAAGATTGTCCCTGGAGCCATCCTGTGGCAATTATGAACGTGTGGGGTGTCGCATTGTACTGCTGGAATTTCCTAAGTTCGTCACAGTGCACAATGGACATGAACGTATGCAGGTGATCAGACAGAATGCTTACGTACATGTCACCTGTCAGGGTGGTATCTAGACGCATCAGGGTCCCATATCACTCCAACTGCGCACGAGCCACACCGTTACAGAGACTCCACCATCTTGAACAGTTCCCTGCTGACATGCTGGGTCCACGGATTCATCAGGTTGTCTCCATACTCGTACACGTCCATCCACTCGATACAATTCGAAACGAGACTCGCCCGACCAGGCAACATGTTTCCGGTCATCAGCAGTCCAATTTCGTTGTTCACGGGCCCAGGCGAGGCGTAAAGCTTTGTGTCGCGCAGTCATCGAGGTTACACGAGTGGGCCTTCAGCTCCGAAAGTCCATATCGATGATGTTTCGTTGAATGGTTCGCGCGCTGAAACTTGTTGATGGCCCAGCATTTATATCTGCAGCAATTTGCGGAAGGGTTGCACTTCTGCCACGTTGAAAGATTCCCTTCAGCCGTCGTTGGTCTCGTTCTTGCAGGTCTTTTTCCGGCCGCAGCGATGTCGGAAATTTGATGGTTTACCGGATTCCTGATGTTCACGGTTCACTCGTGAAATGGTCGTACAAAAAAGCCCCACTTCATCGCTACCTCTGTGATGTTGTGTCCCATTGCTCGCGCTCCGACTTTAACAGCACGTTCAGACTCACTTAAATCTTGATACCCTGTCATTGCCACTGGTCTAAAAGCTGCGCCAGACGCTTGTTATCTTGTATAGGCGTAGCCGACCGCAGCGCCACATTCTGCCTGTTTACATATCTCTGTATTTGAATACGCATGCCTACACGAGTTTCTTTGGTGCTTCAGTGTAAGCATGACGTACGCAGTGGCATACTAAATGAGCCCGTGCCTAACACGACACTCCTCTTCGGATCTTCACCATAATCTTCTGGTAACCCAGTCTGGTAAGGGCCCGGAACTGACGATCAGTACTAAGGAATCTGACAAACCAGTGTCTTCCGCATCTATATCTACATCCATACTCTGCCACCACTGTGAAATGCGTGGCAGAGGGTATGTCCCTTTGTACCGGTTATTAGATCTTTTCCCCGTTCTAGTCACGTGTGGAGTGCGGGAAGAATGCTTGTTTGAATGCCTAACTGCGTGCTGTGATTTATCTAATTTTGTCATCACGATCCCTATGGGAACGATGTATAGAGGATTGTAGTACGTGCCTAGAGTGGTTCTTGATTTTGTTAGTGGACTTTCTCAGGACAGTTTCCGTCTATCTGCAGGAGTATACCAGTGCAGTGCTTTCAGCACCTCTGTGACACTCTGCCACAGGACAGACAAACGTGTGACCATTCTGCTGCCATTCTCCAAATACATTCGATATTACTTCTACATCTGTCTATGACTCTCCATGCCAGATGACGTGCTGCGTCCTCCCTACCAAAAATTCCTCAGTCCACTCACAATTTTCGCCTGACATTTGATATGGATCCCACACCCATGGACAGTATTCTAAGATGGGTCGCACGAGTGATTTGTAAGTAATCTGCATCGTAGAATGATTGCATTTTTTCAGTTTTCTAGCAATAGACCAAAGTCTACCGCCTGCTTTACCCGTGTTTGAGCCTATGTGATTATTACATATCACATCTTCACAAAGTGTTACACACAGGTATTTGCAGGAGTTGGCCAATTCGAAGTACGATTCATTCACATTATAGTCATGGGATACAGCGGTTTTCCGTTTTTTGAAGTGCACAATTTTACATTTCTAAACATTTACAGCAATTTCCAGTCTTTGCACCACTTTGAAATCTGACTGAAAATTTGCACAGCTTTGTTCAGACTGTACTTCATTCTAGATAACTGAATAATATGCAAAATGTCTGAGGTCACTATTAATATTGCCTACAAGGTCATTAATATACAACATGTACAGCAAGGGTCCCAATACATTTCCCTGGAGCACATCCGAAATTACTTCTACATCTTTCTACGGCTCTCCATCTCAGATGACTAGCTGCGTTCTCCCTGCCAAAAAAGCCCTTAGACCAGTCACAATTTTCGTCTGCTATTCCATACGATCGTACTTGTGATAATAAGGGTAGATGTGGTACTGAGACAAATGCTATTCGGGAATCGGGAAGTACTGCATCTATCTGAGTGCCTTGATCCATGGTTATCAGCGTGACACGTGAGTGAGACACGTCATATTTTGCAAGCCACTTCTGTCGTGAATGAACTATAATGCCTTACAGTTCTTCCAATGAATGTCACCCTGACAACTGTTGTTTCACAACTACTTTTTCGCGATTGCCCCATTTCGTGTCACGCTACACTGATTTAGATTCAGGGTCCAAACGTCGGTCTAGATTCATATCATACAAGTAACGGGGAGTAACAGTATTCGAAGATTCGAAAGGACCCCAAAGACTCAGTCACACGCAAGTTGAGCAGTGGACTACTGGGAGACTGCAGTTACTGTAAAAAGATGGCGGAGAAAGATGGGCTGTACAGCGCCTATTGCAGTATCTCTTACTCGGGAGGACATGGGTTCAAATCCCCGTCTGGCAATCCATACTCAGGTCTTCCGTGATTTCCCTAAATCGCTCCCGGCAAATGTCAGGTACTACCGATTTCCTTCCTCATCTTGTGCTCCGTCTCTGCTGGGTTCGTTGTCGACAGGAAGTTAAACTCTGAACTTCTCCGGCCGCTGTGGCCGAGCGGTTCTAGGCTCTTCAGTCTGGAACCGCGCTGCTGCTAAGTCGCAGGTTCGACTCCTGCCTCGGGCATGGATGTGTGTGATGTCCTTAGGTTAGTTAGGTTTAAGTAGTTCTAAGTTCTAGGGCACTGATGACCTCAGAAGTTAAGACCCCTAGTGCTTAGAATTTGAACCATATTTGATATGCGTGGGCATTGAGTCAAACGGAGCTTGGATGGCGTGTACAGGTACAGCTGCCCATGCAGCTTCAACACGATACCACAGTTCATCAAGAGTAGTGACTGGCGTATTGTGACGAGCCAGTTGCTCGGCCACCATTGATCAGACGTTTTCAATTGGTGAGACATCTGGAGAATGTGCTGGCCAGGGCAGCAGTCGAACATTATCTGTATCCAGAAAGGCCCATATAGGACCTGCAACATGTACTGCTGAAATGTAGGGTTTCGCAGGGATCGAATGAAGGGTAGAGCCATGGGTCGTAACACATCTGAAATGTAACGTCCACTGTTCAAAGTGCCGTCAATGCGAACAAGAGGTGATCGAGACGTGTAACCAATGGCACCCCATACCATCACGCCGGGTGATACGCCACTATGGCGATGACGAATACACGCTTCCAATGTGCGTTCACCGCGATGTCGCCAAACACGGATGCGACCACCATGATGCTGTAAACAGAACCTGGATTCATCCGAAAAAATTACGTTTTGCCATTCGTGCATCCAGGTTGGTCGTTGAGTACACCATCGCAGGCGCTCCTGTCTGTGATGCAGCGTCAAGGATAACCGCAGCAATGGTCTCCAAGCTGATAGTCCATGCTGCTGCAACCGTCGTCGAACTGTTCGTGCAGATGGTTGTTGTCTTGCAAACGTCCCCATCTGTTGACTCAGGGATCGAGACGTGGCTGCACGGTCCGTTACAGCCATGCGGATAAGATGCCTGTCATCTCGACTGCTAGTGATACGTGGCTGCTGGGATCTAGCGCGGCGTTCCGTATTACACTCCTGAAATCACCGATTCCATATTCTGCTAACAGTCAATGGATCTCGACCAACGCGAGCAGCAATGTCGCGATAGGATAAACCGCAATCGCGATAGGCTACAATCCGACCTTTATCAAAGTCGGAAACGTGATGGTACGCCTTTCTCCTCATTACACGAGGCATCACAACGTTTCAAAAATGGTTCAAATGGCTCTGAGCACTATGGGACTTAACATCTGTGGTCATCAGTCCCCTAGAACTTAGAACTACTTAAACCTAACTAACCTAAGGACATCACACACATCCATGCCCGAGGCAGGATTCGAACCTGCGACCGTAGCAGCCTCGCGGTTCCGGACTGAGCGCCAGAACCGCTAGACCACCGCGGCCGGCACAACGATTCACCAGGCAACCCCGGTCAACTGCTGTTTGTGTATGAGAAATAGGTTGGAAACTTTCCTCGTGTCGTTTCAAGGAGGCTCGATACAATTTTCAGGGTGTGCATGATAGTGACCTACTACTTTATGCACATCAATGGAGTGGATGGCTGCATAACTTCAAACAGTAGTACAGAATTGGAAGATGTAAGAAAACGAAATTTCAAACAAACCGTCAACTTGACGATGCACAGCAAACTGCGGAATCGGCCCGAAAATGTTTAGACGAAACAAACACTCATCTCATCGTTCAGTAAGGAATTTGTTTTCAACTTCGACCAATAGGGAGTTGAAGAGGAAGTGCATATGAAAGGAACTCTAGAAATTAGACGTACCAGGAGAGTAATATCAAGATCAACTAACACCAGTGCCTTAATGCTTTCGCATACAGTTATACCGATTGTTATCTGGGTGCTAAATTGTCTGGAAAGATATTTATTGTGCTGAGAGAAGCTGGAAATACTCTGCCACCTGCCATTCCCTACGCAATAGGGAATATCTACGTCCCAGCAAGAAGGCGTGGGAAAACTCACGTAAGAGAACTACAAGTATGGTATGAGCACTGCTTTTGACCAATAGCTGGTCAAAATAAGTTGGTTTTGTTTGAGACATGGTCTGTGTATAAAAATCATAATTCCTTTAGACAAAACTTTCCCTCCTGGAAAGTGTGTGACATTGCATTCATATTACCTGGAACCAATGGACAAATGCAGCCAGTGGATGTTTGTTTTTTCCGTGCATATAAAACATACACTATGTGACCAAAAGTATCCGGACACCTGGCTGAAAATGACTTACAAGTTCGTGGCACCCTCCATCGGCAATCCTGGTTTTCAGTACGGTGGTGGCCCACCCATAGCCTTGATGACAGCTTCCACTCTCGCAGGCATACATTCAATAAGGTGCTCAAAGCTTTCTTGGCGAATGGCAGCCCATTCTTCACGGAGTGCTGCACTGAAGAGAGGTATCGATGTCTGTCGGTGAAGCCTGGCACGAAGTCTGCGTTCCTAAACATCCCAAAAGTTTTCTGTAGGATTCAGGTCAAGACTCTGTGCAGGCCAATCCATTACAGGGATGTTATTGTCGTGTAACCATTCCGCCACAGGCTGTGCATTATGAACAGCAGCTCGATCGTGTTGGAGGATGCATTCACCATCCCCGAATTTCTCTTCAACAGTGGGAAGCAAGAACGTGCTTAAAACATCAATGTAGGCCTGGGCTGTGATAGTGCCACGCAAAACAACAAGGGGTGCAAGCCTCCTCCATGAAGCACACGACCACACCATAACACCACGGCCTCCGAACTTTACTGTTGGCACCAACACGGTGGCAGAGGACGTTCACCGGGCATTCGCCACACTCACACCTTGCGATCGGATCGCCATATTGTGTACCGTGATTCGTCACTCCACATAATGTTTATCCACTGTTCAGTCGTCCAACGTTTACGCTCCTTACACCAAGCGAGGCGTCGTTTGGCATTTACCGGCGTGAAATGTGGCTTATTGGTAGCCGCTCGACCACGAAATCCAAGTTTTCTCACCTCCCGCCCAACTGTCATAGTACTTTCAGTGGATCCTGATGCAGTTTGGAATTTCTGTGTGATGGTCTGGATAGACGTCTGCCTCTTATACACTCCTGGAAATGGAAAAAAGAACACATTGACACCGGTGTGTCAGACCCACCATACTTGCTCCGGACACTGCGAGAGGGCTGTACAAGCAATGATCACACGCACGGCACAGCGGACACACCAGGAACCGCGGTGTTGGCCGTCGAATGGCGCTAGCTGCGCAGCATTTGTGCACCGCCGCCGTCAGTGTCAGCCAGTTTGCCGTGGCATACGGAGCTCCATCGCAGTCTTTAACACTGGTAGCATGCCGCGACAGCGTGCACGTGAACCGTATGTGCAGTTGACGGACTTTGAGCGAGGGCGTATAGTGGGCATGCGGGAGGCCGGGTGGACGTACCGCCGAATTGCTCAACACGTGGGGCGTGAGGTCTCCACAGTACATCGATGTTGTCGCCAGTGGTCGGCGGAAGGTGCACGTGCCCGTCGACCTGGGACCGGACCGCAGCGACGCACGGATGCACGCCAAGACCGTAGGATCCTACGCAGTGCCGTAGGGGACCGCACCGCCACTTCCCAGCAAATTAGGGACACTGTTGCTCCTGGGGTATCGGCGAGGACCATTCGCAACCGTCTCCATGAAGCTGGGCTACGGTCCCGCACACCGTTAGGCCGTCTTCCGCTCACGCCCCAACATCGTGCAGCCCGCCTCCAGTGGTGTCGCGACAGGCGTGAATGGAGGGACGAATGGAGACGTGTCGTCTTCAGCGATGAGAGTCGCTTCTGCCTTGGTGCCAATGATGGTCGTATGCGTGTTTGGCGCCGTGCAGGTGAGCGCCACAATCAGGACTGCATACGACCGAGGCACACAGGGCCAACACCCGGCATCATGGTGTGGGGAGCGATCTCCTACACTGGCCGTACACCACTGGTGATCGTCGAGGGGACACTGAATAGTGCACGGTACATCCAAACCGTCATCAAACCCATCGTTCTACCATTCCTAGACCGGCAAGGGAACTTGCTGTTCCAACAGGACAATGCACGTCCGCATGTATCCCGTGCCACCCAACGTGCTCTAGAAGGTGTAAGTCAACTACCCTGGCCAGCAAGATCTCCGGATCTGTCCCCCATTGAGCATGTTTGGGACTGGATGAAGCGTCGTCTGCACGTCCAGCACGAACGCTGGTCCAACTGAGGCGCCAGGTGGAAATGGCATGGCAAGCCGTTCCACAGGACTACATTCAGCATCTCTACGATCGTCTCCATGGGAGAATAGCAGCCTGCATTGCTGCGAAAGGTGGATATACACTGTACTAGTGCCGACATTGTGCATGCTCTGTTGCCTGTGTCTATGTGCCTGTGGTTCTGTCAGTGTGATCGTGTGATGTATCTGACCCCAGGAATGTGTCAATAAAGTTTCCCCTTCCTGGGACAATGAATTCACGGTGTTCTTATTTCAATTTCCAGGAGTGTACATTACGACCCTCTTCAACTGTCGGCAATCTCTGTCAGTCAACAGATGAGGTCGGCCTGTGCACTATCGTGCTGTACGTGTCCCTTCAGGTTTCCACTTCACTATCAAATCGGAAACAGTGGACCTAGGGATGTTTAGGAGTGTGGAAATCTCGCGTACCGACGTATGACGTAAGTGACACCCAATCACCTGACCTCGTTCTAATCCGTGAGTTCCCCATTCCGTTCTCTCACGATGTCTAATGGCCACTGAGGTGTCTGATATAGAGTACCTGCCAGTAGGTGGCAGCACAATGCAACTAATATGAAAAACTATGTTTTTGTGGGTGTCCGGATACTTTTGATCTCATGGTGTATTATCGCGCTATCTACAGCTATGCCTTGAAGGACAGTCAGTTTCACGATAAACTCCACGACGGGCTGTTTCACATTCGGTTGCATGCCACCACATTCCTTCAGTTCTCGTTATCCTTTTACACCAATATCATTCTATATGGAATCTTTACGAGTGGATACACAGCTGAACGTCCTGCAAAGTTTGCAACTCTCACAGAGGTCGCCTTCGATCTTGATGGTGCGAACCTTTGTGATCATTGCGGCTCGCCGTTTTTCATTCGGTGTTCTTAGTGCAAATTAATGGTTTGTTACGAATATTTCTTGAATTCCGACGATGTACAATTTGTGATGTTAATACATACACATGATAGAAAGTTATCTGTGCATCTCCCGGACACTCATTTTCAGTCGTTTTCCTTATGCACGTGGTGAGTCATTAGCAGCTAATATTTTTCGTATCGTAACTGTTAACATAACACTTTCAAAAGACCCTTAGTAAAGATTGAACTTGCAACCTCACACTGAAGGGGTTCCTTGTAAGAGCAGGAGGGGAGGGGGTGGGGAAGGGGGCGACCAACTCCGGGAGGAGGAGATTAGATTTTAACGCCCGTCGACAGCTAGGTCATGAGGGATGTAACGATGGGGAATGGATTTAGGTAAATCATGAAAAACCTAACTCTGGTTGGCTGGATGTGGATTTGAACCTTCGTCCTCCGCCTGCTCGCTCGGTTGCAGCCCTGAGCATCTGGTGCTGCCGGACCTCCAGAATTCCAGGACCGCGACATCTGGAGCCCGCTCCTCCAGACTAGATTATGTTTATTCAACTCCCAATCAAGGCCAAAAGAAGTTCAGTAAATAAGGTACAGTTTGTTCTTAGAGATCCTGTAGGTACGCAAAATACGAGCATAGGTACCTACTTAACTATTATCAGACCTTGCCATTTGCCAATGGGTTGTTGTTGTTGTGGTCTTCAGTCCTGAGACTGGTTTGATGCAGCTCTCCATGTTACTCTATCCTGTGCAAGCTTCTTCATCTCCCAGTATCTACTGCAACCTACATCCTTCTGAATCTGCTTAGTGTATTCATCTCTTGGTCTCCCTCTACGATTTTTACCCTCCACACTGCCCTCCAATGCTAAATTTGTGATCCCTTGATGCCTCAAAACATGTCCTACCAACCGATCCCTTCTTCTAGTCAAGTTGTGCCACAAACTTCTCTTCTCCCCAATCCTATTCAATACCTCCTCATTAGTTACGTGATCTACCCACCTTATCTTCAGCATTCTTCTGTAGCACCACATTTCGAAAGCTTCTATTCTCTTCTTGTCCAAACTAGTTATCGTCCATGTTTCACTTCCATACATGGCTACACTCCATACAAATACTTTCAGAAACGACTTCCTGACACTTAAATCTATACTCGATGTTAACAAATTCCTCTTCTTCAGAAACGCTTTCCTTGCCATTGCCAGTCTACATTTTATATCCTCTCTACTTCGACCATCATCGGTTATTTTACTCCCTAAATAGCAAAACTCCTTTACTACTTTAAGTGTCTCATTTCCTAATCTAATTCCCTCAGCATCACCCGACTTAATTTGACTACATTCCATTATCCTCGTTTTGCTTTTGTTGATGTTCATCTTATATCCTCCTTTCAAGACACTGTCCATTCCGTTCAACTGCTCTTCCAAGTCCTTTGCTGTCTCTGACAGAATTACAATGTCATCGGCGAACCTCAAAGTTTTTACTTCTTCTCCATGAATTTTAATACCTACTCCGAATTTTTCTTTTGTTTCCTTTACTGCTTGCTCAATATACAGATTGAATAACATCGGGGAGAGGCTACAACCCTGTCTTACTCCTTTCCCAACCACTGCTTCCCTTTCATGCCCCTCGACTCTTATAACTGCCATCTGGTTTCTGTACATACTGTAAATAGCCTTTCGTTCCCTGTATTTTACCCTTGCCACCTTCAGAATTTGAAAGAGAGTATTCCAGTTAACATTGTCAAAAGCTTTCTCTAAGTCTACAAATGCTAGAAACGTAGGTTTGCCTTTTCTTAATCTTTCTTCTAAGATAAGTCGTAAGGTCAGTACTACCTCACGTGTTCCAACATTTCTACGGAATCCAAACTGATCTTCCCCGAGGTCGGCTTCTACCAGTTTTTCCATTCGTCTGTAAAGAATTCGCGTTAGTATTTTGCAGCTGTGACTTATTAAACTGATAGTTCGGTAATTTTCACATCTGTCAACACCTGCTTTCTTTGGGATTGGAATTATTATATTCTTCTTGAAGTCTGAGGGTATTTCGCCTGTCTCATACATCGTGCTCACCAGATGGTAGAGTTTTGTCATGACTGGCTCTCCCGAGACCATCAGTAGTTCAAATGGAATGTTGTCTACTCCCGGGGCCTTGTTTCGACTCAGGTCTTTCAGTGCTCTGTCAAACTCTTCACGCAGTATCTTATCTCCCATTTCGTCTTCATCTACATCCTCTTCCATTTCCATAATATTGTCCTCAAGTACATCGCCCTTGTATAAACCCTCTATATACTCCTTCCACCTTTCTGCCTTCCCTTCTTTGCTTAGAACTGGGTTGCCATCTGAGCTCTTGATATTCATACAAGTGGTTCTCTTCTCTCCAAAGGTCTCTTTAATTTTCCTGTAGGCAGTATCTATCTTACCCCTAGTGAGATAAGCCTCTACATCCTTACATTTGTCCTCTAGCCATCCCTGCTTAGCCATTTTGCACTTCCTGTCGATATCATTTTTGAGACGTCTGTATTCCTTTTTGCCTGCTTCATTTACTGCATTTTTGTATTTTCTCCTTTCATCAATTAAATTCAATATTTCTTCTGTTACCCAAGGATTTCTATTAGCCCTCGTCTTTTTACCTACTTGATCCTCTGCTGCCTTCACTACTTCATCCCTCAGAGCTACCCATTCTTCTTCTACTGTATTTCTTTCCCCCATTCCTGTCAATTGTTCGCTTATGCTCTCCCTGAAACTCTCTACAACCTCTGGTTCTTTCAGTTTATCCAGGTCCCATCTCCTTAAATTCCCACCTTTTTGCAGTTTCTACAGTTTCAATCTGCAGTTCATAACCAATAGATTGTGGTCAGAATCCACATCTGCCCTGGAAATGTCTTACAATTTAAAACCTGGTTCCTAAATCTCTGTCTTACCATTATATAATCTATCTGATACCTACTAGTATCTCCAGTATTCTTCCATGTATACAACCTTCTTTTATGATTCTTGAACCAAGTGTTGGCTATGATTAAGTTATGCTCTGTGCAAAATTCTACAAGGCGGCTTCCTCTTTCATTCCTTCCCCCCAATCCATATTCACCTACTATGTTTCCTTCTCTCTCTTTTCCTACTGACGAATTCCAGTCACCCATGACTATTAAATTTTCGTCTCCTTTCACTACCTGAATAATTTCTTTTATCTCGTCATACATTTCATCTATTTCTTCATCATCTGCAGAGGTAGTTGGCATATAAACTTGTACTACTGTAGTAGGCATGGGCTTTGTGTCTATCTTGGCCATAATAATGCGTTCACTATGCTGTTTGTAGTAGCTAACCCGCACTCCTATTTTTTTATTCATTATTAAACCTACTCCTGCATTACCCCTATTTGATTTTGTATTTATAACCCTGTAATCACCCGACCAAAAGTCTTGTTCCTCCTGCCACCGAACTTCACTAATTCCCACTATATCTAACTTTAACCTATCCATTTCCCTTTTTAAATTTTCTAACCTACCTGCCCGATTAAGGGATCTGACATTCCACGCTCCGATCCGTAGAACGCCAGTTTTCTTTCTCCTGATAACGACGTCCTCCTGAGTAGTCCCCGCCCGGAGATCCGAGTGGGGGACTATTTTAGCTCCGGAATATTTTACCCAAGAGGACGCCATCATCATTTAATCATACAGTAGAGCTGCATGTCCTCGGGAAAAATTACGGCTGTAGTTTCCCCTTGCTTTCAGCCGTTCGCAGTACCAGCACAGCAAGGCCGTTTTGGTTAATGTTACAAGCCAGATCAGTCAATCATCCAGACTGTTGCCCCTGCAACTACTGAAAAGGCTGCTGCCCCTCTTCAGGAACCACATGTTTGTCTGGCCTCTCAACAGATACCCCTCCGTTGTGGTTGCACCTACGGTACGGCCATCTGTATCGCTGAGGCACGCAAGCCTCCCCACCAGCGGCAAGGTCCATGGTTCTACATGCCAATGGTATAATACATAATCATTAGAATTTTTGTAAAATGTTGCGAGTAACTTAAATGATTCAAATAGCTCTGAACACTATGGGACTTAACCTCTGAGGTCATCAGTCCCCTAGAACTTAGAACTACTTAAACCTAACTAACCTAAGGACGTCACACACATCCATGCACAAGGCAGGATTCGAACCAGCGACCGTAGGGGTCGCGCGGTTCACAGACTGAAGCACCTAGAACCGCTCGGTCACACCGTGCGGCCGAGTAACTTAAAAACGGTAAAATGATAAGTAGTTGCATGTCACACGAAATTGTTCCACATGTGACCTTCTGGCTGTAGTACTGGAGGATTTGGTAGAAATTTGCGATGAGTTTGATAAGGAGCAGATACTGTAAGAAATAAAAAGGTATCATAGGCATGTACGTGTAGCCGATACTAGAGTGGAAGTTGAAAGCACAAGAAATCCTTCAATGTATAATGAAATTTGACTTCAATGAATCATTGCCGTCTCGTGTACACCACTTAAATGCCAACACTTCTTGATCATTTGTGTCTCGGTGCCATCATTCGAGAGTTTTTCTGAACTGAAACTAATGAACAATGATCTTCGTTCTACAATGAATCAAGAACAACTAACCAGTCTGTCTATTTTATGAATCGAAAGAAAAGTTCCTAATGAAACAGATTTGATGTAGTTGTAGTGAATTTGAGTAAAATAAAGGCACGAAAATACGTACGATAATAATACCAATAGTAACTACTACCTCGTACTAACGTTACGAAAGTAACCGAGATTATGATGTACGAATTCCGTTTCTAGGTATACAGAATAAATTTTCTTATTCTATATGTTATCATTTCTTTGCGCTCTGCCTGATGGTTGCTGTGCTACATACTGAACCATATTCTAAGTTTCTGACCCAGTCTGTCGATATGTGTATTACAAATACTAGAGCGTAGAGTACACACATTATAAATACAGGGTTATTACAAATTATTGAAGTGATTTCACAGCTCTACAATAACTTTATTATTTGAGATATTTTCACAATGCTTTGCACACACATACAAAAACTCAAAAAGTTTTTTTAGGCATTCACAAATGTTCGATATGTGCCCCTTTAGTGATTCGGCAGACATCAAGCCGATAATCAAGTTCCTCCCACACTCGGCGCAGCATGTCCCCATCAATGAGTTCGAAAGCATCGTTGATGCGAGCTCGCAGTTCTGGCACGTTTCTTGGTAGAGGAGGTTTAAACACTGAATCTTTCACATAACCCCACAGAAAGAAATCGCATGGGGTTAAGTCGGGAGAGCGTGGAGGCCAAGACATGAATTGCTGATCGTGATCTCCACCACGACCGATCCATCGGTTTTCCAATCTCCTGTTTAAGAAATGCCGAACATGATGATGGAAGTGCGGTGGAGCACCATCCTGTTGAAAGATGAAGTCGGCGCTGTCGGTCTCTAGTTCTGGCATGAGCCAATTTTCCGCGGGCTACGTGTGAAACCTGCCCGCACACGTTCAACCGTTTCTTCGCTCACTGCAGGCCGACCCGTTGATTTCCCCTTACAGAGGCATTCAGAAGCTTTAAACTGCGCATACCATCGCCGAATGGAGTTAGCAGTTGGTGGATCTTTGTTGAACTTCGTCCTGAAGTGTCGTTGCACTGTTATGACTGACTGATGTGAGTGCATTTCAAGCACGACATACGCTTTCTCGGCTCCTGTCGCCATTTTGTCTCACTGCGCTCTGGAGCGCTCTGGCGGCAGAAACCTGAAGTGCGGCTTCAGCCGAACAAAACTTTATGAGTTTTTCTACGTATCTGTAGTGTGTCGTGACCATATGTCAATGAATGGATCTACAGTGAATTTATGAAATCGCTTCAATCATTTGTAATAGCCCTGTACTTGATTTTCTATCAACCAATACATCTACATGCTGTCAATTATTGAACTATATTAAATAAAATCGTCATAACTTCTGAACGGTTTGCGTTACGACGTTGAACCTGCACGGTTGGTTGCGGGGCGTGATGGGAATTGGTATGCGCATGCATTCAACGAAGTCCACCTTCATTTAGATGGGTTTGTCAATAAACAAAACTGTCACATTTGGGAGACTGAGAATCCGCATTTCGCCATCGGGAAGTCTCTTCACGCTGAACGGATGACTGTGTGGTGTGCAATGTCCAGTCGCGGAGTAATCGGTGCGGCGATATTCCTTGAAGGCACGGTGACTACCGTACGGTACGTGAAGGTTTTGGAAGATGATTTCATTCCCATTAACCAAAGTGACCCTGATTTCGACAAGATGTGGTTCATGCAAGAAGGAGCTCGACCCCATCAGCGACATGGGTATCGTCAGGAGTGGCTCAAGGGAGTTTGCTGCAATTTTGTCATATGATGAGATGTTGGAGACCGTGGCTGTTTTTGAAGACAAATGTTGATGGTGTTAGGACAGCAACCAGCCACAAATTTACTTTGAGTTCCTTTATTCAAAGGAAACCGTTACCGGTTTCGAATCGTTGCGATTCATCATCACACGGCTTACACGCTTTCTTTCTGACATTTGGTGTGTTTTTATAGATTAATTGTCGTGAAACGTCGGTTTCGAGTGATTGTTTCCATAACGTTCATCCAATCGATGTAAATCGATGTAAATGCAGTGGAAATGCATTTACATCGATTGGATGAACGTTATGGAAACAATCGCTCGAAACCGACGTTTCACGACAATTAATCTACAAAAACACACCAAATGTCAGAAAGAAAGCGTGTAAACCGTCTGATGATGAATCGCAACGATTCGAAACCGGTAACGGTTTCCTTTGAATAAAGGAACTCAAAGTAAATTTGTGGCTGGTTGCTGTCCTAACACCATCAACATTTGTCAAGGGAGTTTGGTAGGACAGCTGCTGCTCTTTATATACATGAATGACTTGGCGGACAGGGTGGCCAGCAGTCTTCAGTTGTTTGCTGATGATGCCGTGGTGTATAGTAAGGTGTCGAAGTTGAGCGACTGTAGGAAGACACAAGACGACTTAGACAAAATTTCCAGTTGGTGTGATCAATGGCAGCTAGCCCTAAATGTGGAAAAATGTAAGTTAATGAGGATGAGTAGCAAGAACAAACCTGTAATGTTCGGATGCAATATTACCAGTGCCCAATTTGACACAGTCAAGTCCTTTAAATAGCTGGCTGTAACGTCGCAGGACGACATGATGGTTGGTTAGTTGGTTGGGGAAGGAGACCAGACAGCGCGGTCATCGGTCTCATCGGATTAGGGAAGGATTGGGAAGGAAATCGCCCGTGCCCTTTCAGAGGAACCATCCCGGCATTTGCCTGGAGTGATTTAGGGAAATCACGGAAAACCCAAATCAGGATGGCCGGACGCGGGATTGAACCGTCGTCCTTCCGAATGCGAGGACGACATGAGGTGGAACGAGCATGTGAGAACCGAGGTAGGGAAGGCAAATGAATGACTTCGATTTATTAGGAGAGTTTTAGGAAAGAGTCGTTCCCCTGTAAAGGAGACGCTGGTGCGACCTGTTCTTGAGTATTATTCGAGTGTTTGGGATCCGTACCAGATCGGATTGAAAGAAGCAATTCAGAGGAGGGCTGCTAGATTTGTTACTTGGAGGTTCAAAGAAAACGTATTACGTATTATGGAGATGCTTCGGGAACTCAGACAAGAATCCCTGGACCAAAGACGGCGTTCTTTTCGGGAAACACTATTGTGAAAATTTAGAGAAACGGCATTTGAAGCTGACTACCGAATGAATCTGCTGGCGCCACCGTACATCGCACGGGAGGACCACGAAGATAAGATACGAGAAATTACACTACTGGCCATTAAAATTGCTGCAGCACGAAGATGACGTGCTACAGACGCGAAATTTAATCGACAGGAAGAAGATGCTGTAATATGCAAATGATTAGCTCTTCAGAGCATTCACACAAGACTGGCGCCGGTGGCGACACTACAACGTGCTGAAATGAGGAAAGTTTCCAACCGATTTCTCATACACAAACAGCAGTTGACCGGCGTTGCCTGGTGAAACGTTGTTGTGGTGCCTCGTGTAATGAGGAGAAAGGCGTACCATCACGTTTCCGACTTTGATAAAAGTCGGATTGTAGCCTATCGCAATTGCGGTTTATCGTATCACGATATTGCTGCTCGCGTTGGTCGAGATTCAATGACTGTTAGCAGAATATGGAATCGGTGGGTTCAGGAGGGTAATACGGAACGTCGTGTTGGATCCCAACAGCCTCGTATCACTACCAGTCGAGATGACAGGCATCTTATCCGCATGGCTGTAACGTATCGTGCAGCCACGTCTCGATCCCTGAGTCAACAGATGGGGACGTTTGCAAGACAACAACCATCTGCACGAACAGTTCGACGACGTTTGCAGCAGCATGGACTATCAGCTCGGAGACCACGGCTGCGGTTACCCTTGACGCTGCATCACAGACAGGAGCGCCTGCGATGGTGTACTCAACGACGAACATGGGTACACGAATGGCAAAACGTCATTTTTTCGTATGAATCCAGGTTCTGTTTACAGCATCATGATGGTCGCATCCGTGTTTGGCGACATCGCGGTGAACGCACATTGGAAGCGTGTATTCGTCATCGCCATACTGCCGTATCACCCGGCGTGATGGTGTGGGATGCCATTGGTTACATGTCTCGGTCACCTCTTGTTCGCATTAACGGCACTTTGAACAGTGGACGTTACATTTCAGATGTGTTACGACCCGTGGCTCTGCCCATCATTCGATCCCTGCGAAACCCTACATTTCAGCAGGATAATGCACGACCGCATGTTGCAGGTCCTGTACGGACCTTTCTGGATACAGAAAGTGTTCGACTGCTGCCCTGGCTAGCACATTCTCCAGATCTCTCACCAATTGAAAACGTCTGGTCAATGGTGGCCGAGCAACTGGCTCGTCACAATACGCCCGTCACTACTCTTGATGAACTGTGGTACCGTGTTGAAGCTGCATGGGTAGCTGTACCTGTACACGCCATCCAAGCTCTGTTTGACTCAATTCCCAGACGTATCAAGGCCGTTATTACGGCCAGAGGTGGTTGTTCTGGGTCTGATTCGTCGGGATCTATGCACCCAAATTGCGTGAAAATGTATTCGTCAGTTCTAGTATAATATATTTGTCCAATGAATACCCGTTTATCATCCTCATTTCTTCTTGGTGTAGCAATTTTAATGGCCAGCAGTGTAGGTCTCATACGGAGGCGTACATACAGTGGGTTTTCCCTAGCTCTATTTGAGAGTGGAACAGGAGGAGAAATGACATGTGGTGGTACACCTTACTGTGGCTTGCGGAGTGTCTATGTAGATGCAGATGCCGACGTAGATCGAAGCAGGAGAGTGTTTAATGTCCTGGAGGAGCACTTTGGGGACCGCATTCAGGCTCTGGCGCACCCAGAGGCCACTGACTTGGGCCTCGATTGGCCGCCATATTCTGCGGATCTGAACACATGCGAGTCCTTTTTGTGGGGCTACATTAAAGAAAAGGTGTACACCAATAACCTAAAAATCATTGCTGAGCTGAAAACAACCATTCAGGAGGTCATCGACAGCATCGATATTCCGAAACTTCAGCAGGTCTTGCTGAATTTCGCTATTCGTCTGCGCCACATCTTCGCCAATAATGACAGGCATATCAAACGTGCCATAACCTAAATCCGAATATCTGTAGTGACGTTTACGTGCTGAATAAAGTGTGTGCACGCCGTAGTTTGTAACTAATTTACGTTTTTTTCATACAGTTCAATAAATGTCACCTTGAATATTAATTTTTTTTATTTTTTTATTTTTTTTATTTTACAAAATGTACACTAGAAATACATCAGTTTCCAAGCAGAGTGGGAGCGTCATTTATTTTCGTCACCCTGGGCGTCCGACGGTTTACTCCTCCACTGCGTCTAGCGGAAATACTGAAAAATCTCAGCTTGAAAAAAAATGTCTAATACCTTGCAAAAACATGTTTAGAAAATTACAAGGCGGGATCTAAGAATGTTCCACTCTCTCCCAAGTGTCGTTCCCGCACATATAGTGAAGGTAAAATCAGACTACCAAGAGCTCACATATGGATGTATAGCTGACGATTTTTTCCATATTCCTAGCATGAATGCAACAGGAAGAAACCTTAATGTATTGCATAATAGAAAATACCATCTACCTCGCACTTCAGAGACTCACAAAGTACACACACTAACTATGGTCACTCTTCAGCAAGAGACTGAATATTGCCTGGTGGCGTTGTAGACACGTGGTGCGATGTGGAAAGTAGATGTATGACCGAGAAGGAATGGTCAGTTTTCAGGGATATAACAGGGTCGATCATTCGAAGTAAAAATGTTTAGTAAGTGTGGGCTCTAAAATGCATACCTGAAGAGCTGTGAATGTTATCCATCCCTTCTGCCTTATTTGATCTTAAGCCCTCCAAAACTCTCTTAAATTCAGTATTAGAATCAGAATTTAAGAGCTTTGGAGGTCTTAAGATCACATAAGGCAGAAGGAATACATGACATTCCATCAGAATATCGCCGGCCGCGGTGGTCTAGCGGTTCTAGGCGCTCAGTCAGGAATCGCGCAACTGCTACGGTCGCAGGTTCGAATCCTGCCTCGGGCATGGATGTGTGTGATGTCCTTAGGTTAGTTAGGTTTAAGTATTTCTAAGTTCTAGGGGACTGATGACCACAGCTGTTAAGTCCCATAGTGCTCAGAGCCATTTGAACCATTTGAACCATCAGAATTTCCAATCTCATGGGAGCGGTCTACTGCCTATCGAATCTCTGGAACAGTTCTGAAGTGAATGCCACGAAGTGGTTCCTTCATCTTCGGAATCAGATCAAAGTCACAAGGACTTAAGTCCGGGGAGTATGGTGGGTGGTACGGTACTTCTCAGTCCCACCGACCGAACAGAGCAGCTACAGCTTGCGCTGTATGCGCCCGCGCATTGTCGTGCAAAATGATTGGTGGGTTGCGCAGTAAGTGTCGCCGCTTCTTTCGCAAAGCTCGTCGCAGGTGATGCTCCAAAAACGAACAGTAATACTGTGCACTGACGGTCTGCCGTGGAGGAACGTAATGCGTTAGGATAACACCATCACAGTCGTACATGAGAATCACCATAACTTTAGACAGCTCCATTCGCACCATCAACAGAACAGGCTCTGCTAACGGTATACTACGCCTTCCACATCGCTAGCAACGGGTTCTGCACAACGCTGGTGACTACTTTGAAAGACAGTAACAGGTGCAAACATGTAACGCTTTTTTATCGGGTAGTTGCCACTATTTAAGTTCCAACCCTTGCATGAGTCTGGTGACATACCATCTAACTTTCGGAAAAATATCATCCACACAATTCCGAAGACTGGCTCTGAGCACTATGCGACTTAACTGCTGAGGTCATCAGTCGCCTAGAACTTAGAACTAATTAAACCTAACTAACTTAAGGACATCACACATATCCATGCCCGAGGCAGGATTTGAACCTGCGACCGTAGCGGTCACGCGGTTCCAGACTGAAGCGCCTTTAAAGGCGCTATGGTCGCAAGTTCGAATCCTGCCTCGGGCATGGATGTGTGTGATGTCCTTAGATTAGTTAGGTTAAACTAGTTCTAAGTTCTAGGGGACTGATGACCTCAGATGTTAAGTCCCATAGTGCTCAGAGCCATTTGAACCATTTTTTTGCTACATCGAACTGCGACATGAATATACTTACTCTGTTTTACTATACTCTATTAGCTGCTGGTGGGCTGTCATAATAAGTAGCTGTATTTATTACCAAAGCTGACGTTATTCTTTAATAGCAAAGCTAACGTTATTCTTTAATTAATTTGACTGAAGTTACGTGATTCATAGTTAAACTTTTCCTTGACAAATATAAAATTTTGCAAAGTTTTACGTTGATGTAGGTACCTACTTTTTACGATAATGTTACAATTAGCAATACGCAAACATCCCTTCAGTAGTCTTGAGTTTCTCAAAAAATTAATTCAATAATATTAGTTCCTCTTATGATAACAGTTAGCTGATGTCTCTGTACATCCGTTTATAATCTCTTGTAAACCATAGCTAGTGGCTGGCAGGCACACCGCTCCTCTCAGCCACTCGCTTCAGACCTGCTACCGACTCGCTTCACATCTCGCTTACTACCTACTTCCTACGAAAGCTAAAGTGCGGTCTCTCCTGCCAACGATGCTTACAATCCCTGATACCATTACAAAATGTATCAATGCGCGATCTTTCCCGCTTTTTTTATGTATCCATACGCGGTCTCTCCCGCCCTTTTTAAAATTATATCAATTTGCGGCCTCTCTTGCCAACAATAGTTTGGGGCAGACATTCCCTGCTACCACAATTATTTCCAACGTGGTTCAAATGGTTCAAATGGCTCTGAGCACTACGGGACTTAACTTCTGAGGTCATCAGTCCCCTAGAACTTAGAACTACTTAAACCTAACTAACCTAAGGACATCACACACATCCATGCCCGAGGCAGGATTCGAACCTGCGATCCTAGCGCTCGCGCGGTTCCAGACTGTAGCGCCTAGAACCGCTCGGCTACCACGTCGGCATTTCCAACATGAGAAATATTAATTATTCCTACTGAATCCTATTAATAAAATACACTCCTGGAAATGGAAAAAAGAACACATTGACACCGGTGTGTCAGACCCACCATACTTGCTCCGGACACTGCGAGAGGGCTGTACAAGCAATGATCACACGCACGGCACAGCGGACACACCAGGAACCGCGGTGTTGGCCGTCGAATGGCGCTAGCTGCGCAGCATTTGTGCACCGCCGCCGTCAGTGTCAGCCAGTTTGCCGTGGCATACGGAGCTCCATCGCAGTCTTTAACACTGGTAGCATGCCGCGACAGCGTGGACGTGAACCGTATGTGCAGTTGACGGACTTTGAGCGAGGGCGTATAGTGGGCATGCGGGAGGCCGGGTGGACGTGCCGCCGAATTGCTCAACACGTGGGGCGTGAGGTCTCCACAGTACATCGATGTTGTCGCCAGTGGTCGGCGGAAGGTGCACGTGCCCGTCGACCTGGGACCGGACCGCAGCGACGCACGGATGCACGCCAAGACCGTAGGATCCTACGCAGTGCCGTAGGGGACCGCACCGCCACTTCCCAGCAAATTAGGGACACTGTTGCTCCTGGGGTATCGGCGAGGACCATTCGCAACCGTCTCCATGAAGCTGGGCTACGGTCCCGCACACCGTTAGGCCGTCTTCCACTCACGCCCCAACATCGTGCAGCCCGCCTCCAGTGGTGTCGCGACAGGCGTGAATGGAGGGACGAATGGAGACGTGTCTTCTTCAGCGATGAGAGTCGCTTCTGCCTTGGTGCCAATGATGGTCGTATGCGTGTTTGGCGCCGTGCAGGTGAGCGCCACAATCAGGACTGCATACGACCGAGGCACACAGGGCCAACACCCGGCATCATGGTGTGGGGAGCGATCTCCTACACTGGCCGTACACCACTGGTGATCGTCGAGGGGACACTGAATAGTGCACGGTACATCCAAACCGTCATCGAACCCATCGTTCTACCATTCCTAGACCGGCAAGGGAACTTGCTGTTCCAACAGGACAATGCACGTCCGCATGTATCCCGTGCCACCCAACGTGCTCTAGAAGGTGTAAGTCAACTACCCTGGCCAGCAAGATCTCCGGATCTGTCCCCCATTGAGCATGTTTGGGACAGGATGAAGCGTCGTCTCACGCGGTCTGCACGTCCAGCACGAACGCTGGTCCAACTGAGGCGACAGGTGGAAATGGCATGGCAAGCCGTTCCACAGGACTACATCCAGCATCTCTACGATCGTCACCATGGGAGAATAGCAGCCTGCATTGCTGCGAAAGGTGGATATACACTGTACTAGTGCCGACATTGTGCATGCTCTGTTGCCTGTGTCTATGTGCCTGTGGTTCTGTCAGTGTGATCATGTGATGTATCTGACCCCAGGAATGTGTCAATAAAGTTTCCCCTTCCTGGGACAATGAATTCACGGTGTTCTTATTTCAATTTCCAGGAGTGTATAAACATCTTTTATAAGTTGTGGTTTGACAATAGACAATAGAAATATACTCGTCTTACAACATTTATGGAAAGTGCTTGCGCACTCTGTGAAGCATTTTAGGTGACAATCTGTGGCACATCTGGCGACAGTTACAACGACTGTGGAGCGTCAAGTGTTAAACTAACACCCGAACCTACACATGTCAGACACTCAGATCGGTACCAAACCTTGTATGCCGATAGATTATCGAACAAAACTCCGATTTAGTTTGTGCTATGAGCTGTCGTCCATCCGAACGGGCGTAAACGATAATTACAAGTAACTCCAGAACTACGGAGCGTAGAAAAAGCATAACTGTGAGAAACTGATTTGTATAGCTTCCGTGGGGAAATTTGTAGTGTTATATTGTCGTACCAAAGGTCCTGGGTTCATACCCCAATGATAATAATGTTTTACTGCATTACGCGTGAAAGTGTTATACGGGACTATTAATACTTCCGCACCTGTGATGGAATTGTTTCTTTATTCTACTGTTCCGATTGTCTATGTTTATTCTGTGAAACTACAAATGCTCTAGCTGCTTCATCACGAGTGGTGTCTGTTCTGTAGCTCATGTCCGACAGAACACAACACCACACCTATCTATGCACACGTACTCTATAGGTTTGCTACTTTCAACTAACGAAGCGAAAGCAGAATGCCAAACTCCGAAAAGTCCTTTTGCATGCCAGGAAAATGTTCTCCAATATATCAGTTTCACATCTGCACAGTTAAATGAAATTGTAACGTGAGGGATTTGAAAACGGGACCTTTGGCACACCGACCTCACGGTCTAGCAACTTACCCATGCTAGATCTACGAAACTATCACTCACAGACAAGCCTTTCCTCTCTGCCGCGCGGAGTAGCCGCTTTAAGCAACCATTTGCTCTCGAGCACAGACGATATTTAATTGACTGAACATAGATCATATGTATCGATTTTTTAAGACAAGAGAAAGCAAAACAAAGGAATTAACACCGCTCTCTTGTCGCAGCCAGTAGGCATTATTCTTTGCCCTAGAAGGACGTAATATTTTGTGTGGCTCCGCAGTTAGCCACATTGATATGGCAGAAAAGAGGCGCAGAATTAATAAGTCGCTCTCATTTATAAATTATCTGCAATTATTTACCTAGAATTTTACGTGTCATTCATATTGTAATGTATATGTTGAAATGAATACATGTATTATTTAATCGTATGCTTTTCTCTGTGTTAGTAGTTTTAGTCACCGCATTCTCATGATTGAAGCTGAGGTCAGATATCAGATTTTGTCTACAAAAAATATATAATGAGGCCTGGCTAAGTTCCGTACATCTTCGGACGTGCGAAGCTCGATAAATTCACGGCGTAAATTGCATTTACTTTATTGTGTTACCGCAATGAACAATGCTACGTAAGACTTTATGAAACATTAAGGAATTCAATTCCAATCTTAAAGGCGAAACAAACTTTAATCTCTCAGTTACTTATCCAAACAATTATTATTATTACAATTTATATTATTATTATATTACAAGAGAAGACAAGGCTGCAACCTGTCTCCACTGTTGTTCATATTATTTATGGATCATATGTTGAAAACAATAGACTGGCTGGGTGAGATTAAGATATGTGAACACAAAATACGCAGACTTGCATATGCGGATGACTTAGTTGTGATGGCAGATTCGATTGAAAGTTTGCAACTTAATATTTCAGAGCTAGATCAGAAATGTAAGACTATAGTATGAAGATTAGCATCTCCAAAACGAGAGTAATGTCACTGGGAAAGAAATATAAACGGATTGAGTGCCAAGTAGGAGGAACAAAGTTAGAACAGGTGGACGGTTTCAAGTACTTAGGATGCATATTCTCACAGGATGGCAACATAGTGAAAGAACTGGAAGCGAGGTGTAGCAAAGCTAATGCAGTGAGCGCTCAGCTACGATCTACTCTCTTCTGCAAGAAGGAAGTCAGTACCAAGACTAAGTTATCTGTGCACCGTTCAATCTTTCGACCAACTTTGTTGTATGGGAGCGAAAGCTGGGTGGATTCAGGTTACCTTATCAACAAGGTTGAGGTTACGGATATGAAAGTAGCTAGGATGATTGCAGGTACTAGTAGATGGGAACAATGGCAGGAGGGTGTCCACAATGAGGAAATCAAAGAAAAACTGGGAATGAACTCTATAGATGTAGCAGTCAGGGCGAACAGGCTTAGATGGTGGTGTCATGTTACACGCATGGGAGAAGCAAGGTTACCCAAGAGACTCATGGATTCAGCAGTAGAGGGTAGGAGGAGTCGGGGCAGACCGAGGAGAAGGTACCTGGATTCGGTTAAGAATGATTTTGAAGTAATAGGTTTAACATCAGAAGAGGCACCAATGTTAGCACTGAATACGGGATCATGGAGGAACTGTATAAGGGGGGCTATGCTCCAGACTGAACGCTGAAAGGCATAATCAGTCTTAAATGATGATGATGATATTATTATTTTATTTTATTTTTATTTCTTAAACCGCGCGGTCTAGGGCGCCTTGCCACCGTTGCAGGGCTCCTGCCGTCGGAGGTCCGAGTCCTCCCTCGGGCATCGCTGTGTGTGTTGTCCTTAGCGTAAGTTTAAGTTGGATTAAGTAGTGTGTAAACTGATGAGCTCAGCAGTTTGGTCCCATAGAAACTTATTACTACTACTACTACTACTACTACTACTACTACTACTACGACTACCACCATTCGTCTCTGTCCCACTTAGAGGGTGCCCAGCGAAGGAGTCCCTAACTTTAAAAATCTCGGAAACTAAAGTCGATAGTCGAACGCTACAAAAGATATGTTTATTTTATACAAAAGTTTCGAAATAGTTCGAAAAGATAGTAACACACGGTGCTGTACATTGTGTAGCTCGCACAGCGTCAGCTCGCTCAATTAAACTCATCCTCGACGAGCAGTCTCGAAACGTGGTTAGGTTACGCTAGGTTCAGCAGTACACTTCTTGTGAAGCACAACGCCTCTCTTGTTGCGTCTTCCACTGCAGTAAGCTGGGCATACCTGTAACGCTCTCACGTCGACTAAATGATCCCATGGCGGATCGCGCCGCTCTTTGTTGGCTCTTCTCTATCTTTCCTATCAATCCTACGTGGTAAGCGTCCCATACTAACGAACAATACTCAAGAATCGATCGAATAAGCGACTTGTGGATGAATTACATTTCCTTAAGATTCTTTCTACGAATCTCAATCTATACTCTGTTCCAGGCGCGACTCTTGGTTTCTATACTGGGGAAGGCTGCGGCATTTATCGATCGGAGCCAACATAGACCTCGGGTTATGCTACACATTAGTCTGACATAAACAACTAAGAATTCAGGTGGACGGGGTGGGCAGATCACTCTCTACCCATAATTCTACGTACTGTATCTTCTACAATCAGGTATTAAATATCATTAGAAGCTAACTTCGAGTTAAAATCTTTGGTAAGTGTTTTTATACATCATTTCATTTTCTGACACTTTGCAGCAAATCATATAGAAAGACGCGTTTCGGAGAGATCTTTAATGCGGGTCTGGATGCACAAAGTTCTTTCACTTTCATTCTATGGCCGTGTTCCAAGTTTTTACCTATTAAATTGCACACTGAATTCATATTGCGCTTGTTTCACACTCGCGGTATGTCGCAGATATTCACCAGCAAGTAAAACTCACTAAAATCTTGCAAAATATACTCCGAAAAAGAAACTTGCTAATATTACACGGTATCAACAAAAGCAGTCAGCATCAGCAAGCAAGGAAAGTAAAATAACGGGACAAATTTCGCGCGCTTTGTCTAACCACTTAAGAAACTCTCGCTAGATGGCAGTACTGGTATGTTACTGTAGTGTAGTGCACTCTGGCGGGATTTTTGCAAACTTATTCTAAATGTGGATAAAATAGCCAATGGCTGAAACAAAACAACTATGTAAAACATTATCAAAACAATAATACTAAATGTCGATTAATGACGCATCGAAGCGTAGTAGAGATGTGCAGAGACAGAGATTGGATAGCGAAGTTTCGGCCACTCTACATTCCTTTATTACATAGATAGTGGAACCTGAAAAATGTGTGGTGATTGGTATGACACCCTTAGGCTGCAAGCTCTGAGCCTTCGGGTCGCCCATAAAGAGCAGTACTATGTAGAAGCCACGCCCCCAAACCGCTACTACATGCAGCTTACGGGCGTTCCATGACGCAGCCTAAACACTACTAACCGTTCGGAAAACATCTATCGATACAAACAGTTCCAAAAACGTTGACCGCCGTTATTTTAATCGGAATGGGAAATATGCGAAATTCGTCCTGATAATTTAAATTATGTAATACGTTATTGCGAAATTTACTTTAACATATATTTTGGGGCGGCTCCGCCTCAGAGCCTTTAATTACGAGCCGCGCCTGCTCTGTCCATTGTAAGAATAAACCTGATGTAAGCATTACACCATGTTTTCCTCTACGTTTGCTTGAATCTCATTGGATTGCGTTTCACGTGTAGCGGAAGCCAAGCTGTGACCAGTACAGCCAAGTACGATCATAAGAATACGTTTTATGCTGTGTTACCTGCACATAGATTGAGCGATAATGTGCGGGACAATAGCTTCATCGGCCCATTAAACTTGGACTGCAGTGGCCAACCAGGCGTCCAACCAACCTGCAATAATGTGAGCAGTTGCAGTTCAGACGTGAAAAGAGACGGGCAAAGAAACAGTATGGTCTCGAATGTCATTTAATTTTTAAAGAGAATGAAATAATATCCGGCAAAACTCCAGCACTACAGCGCGCTTCTTAGGTAACGAGACGGAAAGCATAAAATGCTCTCGTTCTCACCTGAGATAGTACTCTGTTTACAAACAAGAGTGATGAAAATTCCTAACTTAAACATACGGTAATTTTTCTGAACGACCTATGTGTGATGCAAAAGCATACTGCAGGGATTTCACCGTACTATCGAATACTGAAGCCACTGAAGATATTAATTACAGTCAGCCTTCTGGTAATCTCTTAGCTCTTTTCTTATCCGAATTCGAGAAATACATTTCAGTTCTCGAACTACCATCAGCTACGTTGATGGCTCTGAGCACTATGCGACTTAACTTCTGAGGTCATGAGTCGCCTAGAACTTAGAACTAATTAAACCTAACTAACCTAAGGACGTTTCCAGAATGAGATTTTCACTCTGCAGCGGAGTGTGCGTTGATATAAGGACATCACACACATCAATGCCCGAGGCAGGATTCGAACCTGCGATCGTAGCGGTGGCTCGGTTCCAGACTACAGTGCCTAGAACCGCACGGCCACCTCGGCCGGCAGCTACGTTGATAACGAGTCGATCAACAACAGAATCCACGATGCCACCCAGGCGCCGCATTTCCTCTTCTTTTATGACGTGCCGTTCTATATCCTGTCAGCGTTCAGCAGTGACCTGTGAAAAAGCTGCGTGCGTTAGTGCCGGTATGTCTGGAGCCTAACGTCTTGTGCCTTCTCCAGATAAGTTCCGTTAGGTTCATATTGTAATGGTACAGTGGCAAATGTAAAAGTGCAGCATTTGTATGGTGTGCTCGATGCTGTGAAAATAGTGGTTTTTCATGTTTCAACTCCACACATCAATATCTGTGGCATGAAACAATGGACATAGTCCAAATAAAGAATATTCGGTTTTCATTTTTACCTTACATATTAAATTGTTATCTTTGAGCCGGCTGAAGTGGCCGAGCGGTTCTAGGCGCTTCAGTCTGGATCCGCGCGACCGCTACGCCTCGGGCATAGATGTATCTGATGTCCTTAGGTTAGTTAGGTTCAAGTAGTTCTAAGTTCTAGGGGACTGATGACCTCATCTGTTAAGTCCCATAGTGCTCAGAGCCATGTGAACCTCTTTTTCGATAACTGAGAATTTGTATTTGAAATGAAAACAGGAATTTCACGTGCAGTATGTAATTAAAAACAAGAAAACGTGCATTATACATAAAAAATTATGTTTAATTTTACAATTATGAGATGTAGGTATTTCAAATTGAACGAGAAAAATAATTGG
Source organism: Schistocerca cancellata (assembly GCF_023864275.1). NCBI lineage: Eukaryota > Metazoa > Arthropoda > Insecta > Orthoptera > Acrididae > Schistocerca > Schistocerca cancellata. The sequence goes on from NC_064632.1 coordinate 553,822,841, forward strand.
CCATAGGCGAGGCTTGAACCAGTGAATCGTAAAATGTAATAAGTTTCGTAGATGTTCCCCTACCAGCTTTTTTTTTAATTTAATTACAATCTTACCTATCTAGCCTAAAAGCAAAAACAAAGCTAGTGCCACCGCCACTTTCATCCTAAAGCTAACTAGGACGGCCGTTCGCCACCACTTCAAGTTCCGCCAACGAACAAAAATGAAATATGCCTCTGAATTTGGTATAAAAAAAATAAAATAAAAGGAAAAGGAAAGGGTATAATACTTTATTATATTTTATTTGTTGTGCATTTTGTTCTTATTTTGTGCTTGTGTATTTATTTGGATACGAACACAGGTCTCCTGTCCAGTGTTTTTAATCTTTTTTTTATTTATATAGATATCAATGTGCGAACAGTCATAGTTAATCAAGCCTGGAAAACTAAAACAGAATGAAGATGCCATCGAAGATATGAAACATAAATAACATGAAAAGAAAGCTACCACGTCGTAGTGAGGCTTCCCAGCGACTGCGCCCACTGATAAGGATTGTGCAATATATGCTCGTTTTCGGTTCGTTCTGACCTCATCTGCCACTGCCTGGAACATTCCAGCTGCACGGCGGGCTGTGAAAGGCACTCCATAGGTAGTTCGCGAAGCACTGTCGATATCTGGTATGCCCGGAAATAGCATGATGTCTTTCTTGCAAATAGAGCCAGAAGTCAAGGAAATTCTTCTGTCCGTCACGACAGAGGTAATGGACTGCATGTCCACGTATCCAGGTGACAGAGTTGGTTCGAGTCTTGGGGTAAAATGTCTCATCCGGAAACAATAACGTGCGTGCAGATATATGCTCCGGCCGAACTCGCAAGAGATAAGCCAGCATCTGCCGCACTAGGTGCCAAACCGCTTCCGCCTCTCCACAGCTGAGGCGGTGCTCGTCCTGTAGTGGCACCGGCGCTCTTAGTGAAGCAGGTCGTAGCGCCGTCAGAAGCAGACTCGTGAGGCTCGTAGGACAACGGCGAAGCAGACATAGATGTGAGCTAACATAGAGGGCAATGGCCCTATCATGGACGTTAGCTAGGCCGAGACCACCTTTTTCCTTGGGGAGGGTAAGAGATACGTATCTGATCTTCAGTAACATACCAGCGGTGACGAAGTACCCCAGCGCTGCCATAATGCTACGAGCCAAGGGCTTCGGAATGGGTAGCGTTTGGGCGACATGCGGTATGCGGGACGCAAGGTATACATTGTCATAATACGCCCGCTGAACGATGTTGAGGGATCGCAAGCGCTGATTTGCAATTCCGGCCCTAATTTGGTTAAGAAGGCGTCGATAATTGAGCGTCGTCGCGCGTCGCATGTCGTTCATGAAATCTAAGCCCAAGCAGCGTACAGTATCACTGAAGCGTAAGGGGGCAATGTGTTCCTGCGGTAGCCCAATTCCGATGCTCAAGGCGACGGACTTGTCAACGTTGATTTGGCTACCAGAAGCTGTACCGTAGGTTGCAATCCAGTCCAATGCCGCGGCCATGTCGTCAGCTCCACGTATGACGATCATCAAATCATCCGCATATGCGGTGCAACGATAGATGGAGCCGCCGAACTGTATCCCAGTGAGTCTGTCTCGGAGACCACACAACAAAGGTTCTAAGGCCAATGCAAATAACAATGTTGATAATGGACATCCCTGTCGTACTGATCGGCGGATCGGCATGGGTGCCGTCAGTCTTCCATTAACAAGAACTCGAGAAGTTGCCCCATGCAGAAGGCGTGTCAACACTGTGATAAAGGGGTCGGGGTTTTCCATGCACCGTAGAACGGCCGTGAGGAAAGTGTGGCCCACACGGTCAAAAGCCTGGCTAAAGTCGATAGACGCGAGGGCTGCCGGCAAACGTCTCACCCGTGCAAGGGAGATGAGATCTCTGTAACGACATAACGCAGTTCTGATGTTGTTGGGTCCCCCCAAGGACGTTTGATCACCGGACAAGACGTGCAATAGTGTGCCGCGAATACGTTCCGATAGCAGCCTCGAAAAGATCTTGAAGTCGCTGTTCAATAACGTTAAGGGACGATAATCACGGACATGATTCCGACCCTTCGGCTTATGGATGGGGACAATCAGACCTTCCAAGAATGGTGCAGGCAATGTTATACCCGGGGACATCAATTCCTGGCAAACTTCAATCAAACACGGTAGCAACAGTTGTTTAAAGGTTCGATAGAACTCTAATGGAAATCCATCGATTCCTGGTGATTTATGGGGAGCACCTTTACCAATGGCGTCGAGCACTTCCTCTTCTGTCACTTCTCCCAGTAAAGTCGGTACCATGTCTGGTGGAACTGTACCGTGGACATGTGATGAAACGGTGTCTACCGTTGCCATATCAGGGAGCACTGCTGAATAAAGTTGAGCGTAATGCCCATAGAAGGCTTCTACTATATCTGCTTGTTCCACCACGTGTCGACCGTCGTCGGTTATCATGTCGGTTACCAGTGCCCTACGGCGCCTCTTGCGTTCTAGGAGCACGTGGTGCACAGATGGCCTTTCTGATTGTATCATGTCTGGAGCACGCGACCGTATAACAGCGCCTTGTAAATGATGGCGTGCTAAGGAGACGAGCTGCGCTTTCGCGCGATTGACTATGATCTGCCTGTCAGGTGAGGGCTCCATAGCAAGACATTCCCGTAGGACGGTGTAATAAAAGTTTTCCGTGCTCCTCCTCCATGCCGCTGCTTCCCGGCCGTAAGCCATGAAGGTGCGCCTAAGTGCAGGATTCGCACATTCAATCCACCAACTGAGGGTCGATCGATAACGACCACGACGCTGTAAGGACGCGTTCCACGACTCTTCGACAGCACCTTTACATGCCGGCTCGTCCAGATGGGCGACGTTCAGTTTCCAGGGGGGCCTACTGCGCCACACACGTGCAGGTTGGAGGGCAATGGTGCAAATATAGGCTGTGTGGTCGGAGAATGCAGTGGGCCAGAGCTCTGCTCCTCTCGTCGCCGTCGAAAGGGTGCTTGTGACGTAAATCCTGTCCAACCGACTTGATGAATGGCTTGTATAATGGGTGTAACCAGGAGCTGGGCCATGGATGTGGCGCCACGTGTCAATCAGGTCACGCACTAGCATTGCCAATTCAGCACACTGGACGTGATGTGGCTGCTGATCAGACGGAGATAATGTACAGTTAAAATCTCCTCCGATCACCATATCGTCTATGCGACCCATAAATAGACGCGTAATATCTTCCAAAAAAAAGCGGGCCCGATCTCTCCGTCTCCCTGATCCTGAAGGGGCATATACATTGATGAGTCGTACACCGTTGACAGTTATTGCCATGGCTCTTGCACTCGGTAAGTACAGTACGTCCGTAGCCGCCAAACCGTCCCGTAGCAGAACAGCCACACCACAATCGGTAGAAGAGGCGTGGGAGATGTGGGCGGTATATCCGTAGAAGTCAGGGAAACTAGCGACACATACTTCCTGTAAGAGGGCCACGTCGATGTCCGCCGCCTCAAGCATGCGTTGTAGCATTGTCAGTTTGTGTGGTGCCCTTATCGCGTTGATATTAATTGTGGCAAGGCGAAAGGTGTGCTGCCTAGCCTCTGTACCTAGGGTAGACGCCATGGCAATCAAAGCTGACCGCAAGAGATGCCGGACCCACCAAACCCGTCACTAATTATGAGTCTTTCACGCTAGGAGTGGCATCCTCAATGCCGACCCCTCCCTTGTCACCCGTGCCCTCTTCAGGAAGTTCCTCAACATCGCCCGACCACAGTTGGTGCAACACGACGCTTTGTAGCTGATCGGCACCTAAATCTCTCTCACGTACGTCGTCTTTGGTAGAGGTAGACTGAGCGCCATCCATCGACGCGACCTGCCGCGTGTGTGGTGCAAGAAGTAACTGGGCACTCGTAGTATGGGCAAGTGAACCGTCTACACCACTTAGATCCTCAGCAGGCGCAGCATCCATGCCGTCTGATGAGATGTCACCTTCTTGACCGGCCGTGTGCAGGAGGCAATCGTCAGAAGGGGTCCGCCGACGTCGCTTGCGTCGTCGAGGCGAACGTTGCTTTCGAACGTGGACATCCGTATCCGAATGTGGGAGGCAATCCAGCGTCGTATCACCTTCCGCTAGGAAAGCCGCGGTCGGGACAATGTTCGCGTCCACGTCCATCGCGTTCTGAATGTTATGTTGCGTCTGGAGTTCGTGAGACTGTTGCAGCTGTTGTTGCTGTGGAGGGGGCGGCATATGGGGTGGCACCAAGGGTCCTTCCTCTTCCTCCCTTGGTACTTCTGGCGTCGATGGATGTGTCTGCTCGCCCATTTCGTCCTCAACTACGGTGCGCATCGTCGTCTGTGCGTACGTGAGGGGCAGGATTGTCGTCCCCGTCGGGGAAACGGAGTCTCCCACTGGTATCTGCGTAATTCTACGTTGTAAGCAGCTCGATCGAACATGGCCTTCCTGCCCACATCCGGAACAGGTACGCGGTTGACCGTCGTACATGATGATTGCACGACAGCCACCGATGTTCAAATAGGACGGCACATGTTTCTTGAGCTCAAGTTTAATTTGGCGCACACCACTGTAGACCTTATACGTCGAGAAAGTTTGCCACTTTTCTGCAACGTGGCTGATAACATTGCCATATGGTCGGAAGGCGTCCTTGGCAACTTCCTCTGGGACCTCGAAGGGGAGCTCAAAAACCCTTACAGTCCTTAGGCCCATGCCTGCATGATCCACCGTCACTGCACCGATATGCCCGTCAGAATGTTTGAATCTGAGAGAGTTCGAGTATGTAGACACGACTGTCGCGCAGACCTCTGCACTGGTCATTTTAACATAAACCACGCTCGCCGTTATAGAAAAATGTATTCCGACGACAGTCGCCGGATCTAAACGTAGATCGTCGCGTATGAACTGTTCTATTTCATAGGCTCGAGGACGCGCATGATCTGGTTGGAAAGTAATTTTGATCGTATCGTGTCGCCACGTGTGTGCCATAGTCACACTGAACTTGGAACAAATACAACTCGCGCCGCGAGAAGGTAAACACAAGCAAGCGCTCACGGTCGCGCACGGCGGGGCGCAGCGGACGTCCTCGCCCCACCGCAGCCGAAAGCAGACTGAGACCGCTACAAATCAGATATCGGGCGCGAGTAATTATATCTAATACATGGGGCGGATAAATTCAAAGCCGATTATCTCTCTTAAATGTATGACAGACATTAAGAACAACCTAATTCTCGGCGCTTTTTAACCGTGTTCCACACGCGTGTTTTACTACGAAACAGGATGCAATCTCAGCATTTCCATACTGCCGTATTAACAGCGCGACAATCAGAGCACGACAGTGCAGAGGCTCTGACTGTACACGATTTTTGAAAATAAAAACTACGTAGCTAAAGCATGATTAAGAAAAATGTTGATGACTGTTAATACATTTGAATATCTTAAGGTTTCATTTAACGTAACTTAGCAACAATATATCTAATCATAAATAGGACCTACTTCTAAGAGCGTAACAACACCATTGTAGGTGTGCTACAGCTTCTGACAAATCATCGCGTTTGTGTTTGTCTACATGAGGTTTATTCTTATGATGAACAGAGTATAGCTCCTGTTTTCCTACTATTTGCTTTACGTGGTAATTTAACTTATGGTCGCTCCACATAGGTACTCCTAGACGTTTTACGGAGGTTACTGTTATCAATGATGTAGTTGTACAGGCCTATTCACTGCTACCTTCCAGTGTTTCAGAAAATGACTGTGCAGAAACTACAAGACAAACAGAAAACAGACACACGTCAGTGAGTGTCTCTCTCTAGCTTCGTAACTCACATTACAGGAGCTCAAAATGGGCGCCGTTTGTGACGCAACAGACACTAATACGTACGTGCAGTCCTCTGAAGTCGCTGCTACAGGAAGGGGTTACGTAGCCTGCTGCGGACATCTGTACATTGGATTGCCTATCTGCAGATGTGAACTTAGAGTCACACCGCTCATTCGTCACAGTACCCTAGTACTTCAACGAGGATACTTGTTGAGTCTTATTTGCTTTTATTTACAATACCTTCTGGATTCCTCTCTTAGAGAAGACTACAAATTTTGTGTTGGAAGTGTTGACAAACAGACCATTTGTTCACTGTGCTGGACTAAATTGTCTGTGGGTGCGAAAGCTAGACCTTTGACGAATATCTAGAGAAAAGAGTTGATGCTTTTGAAATGTACTCTAACGGAAAAAATCGCAACATCAATAAATAATTAATGTACAGTAATGATATTTCAGGAATACATTTGTCTAGGTAACATACAGGGTGATTCAAAAAGAATACCACAACTTTAAAAATGTGTAATTAAAGAAACATAATATAACCTTCTGTTATACATCATTACAAAGAGTATTTAAAAAGTTTTTTTTTCACTCAAAAACAAGTTCAGAGATGTTCAATATGGCTCCCTCCAGACACTCGAGCAATATCAACCCGATACTCCAACTCGTTCCACACTCTCTGTAGCATATCAGGCGTAACAGTTTGGATAGCTGCTGTTATTTCTCATCAATGGTGGCTGGGAGAGGTGGCCGAAACACCATATCCTTAACATACCCCCATAAGAAAAAATCGCAGGGGGTAAGATCAGGGCTTCTTGGAGGCCAGTGATGAAGTGCTCTGTCACGAGCTGCCTGGCGGCCGATCCATCGCCTCGGGTAGTTGACGTTCAGGTTTCATAACTAACCTTTTTCGTAGGACTCTCCATACAGTTGATTGTGGAATTTGCAGCTCTCTGCTAGCTCTGCGAGTCGATTTCCCTGGGCTGCGAACAAATGCTTGCTGGATGCGTGCTACATTTTTCAACACTCGTTCTCGGCTGTCCAGAATTTTTCCCTTTGCACAAACACCCATTCTCTGTAAACTGTTTATACCATCGTTTAATACACCACCTATCAGGAGGTTTAACACCATACTCCGTTCGAAATGCACGCTGAACAACTGTCGTCGATTCACTTCTGCCGTACTCAATAACACAAAAAGCTTTCTGTTGAGCGGTCGCCATCTTAGCATCAACTGACGCTGACGCCTAGTCAACAGCGCCTCAAGCGAACAAATGTACAACTAAATGAAACTTTATAGCTCCCTTAATTCGCCGACAGATAGTGCTTAGCTCTGCCTTTTGTCGTTGCAGAGTTTTAAATTCCTAAAGTTGTGGTATTCTTTTTGAATCACCCTGTATTTAAGTGATCAACATTCCAGGATCATAAGTTAAAGTAAGTGTGAGATAAGCCATTAGCAAATGTGAATGCTAGTACATTAACAACCGGTGCAGCCGCCAGAAGGTTGAATGCAAGCATGCAAACGTGCATGCATTGTGTTGTGTAGGTACCGGATGTCAGTTTGTGGAATGGAGTTCCTTGCTTGTTGCACTTGATCGGTCAGTACAGCGACCGTTTATACTGTTTGTGGGTGACGCTGGAGCTGTTGTCCGATAGTGTTCTATAGGTACTCGACTGGAGACAGATCTGGTGATCGAGCAGGACGAGGCAACGTGTGGACACTCTGTAGAGTGTGTTGGGTTACAACAGCGGTATGTGGGCGAGCATTATCCCGTTGGAAAACACCCCTTGGAATGCTGATTATGAATGGCAGCACAACAGTTCGATTTACCAGACTGACGTACAAATTTACAGTCAGGGTGCATGGGATAATCACGAGAGTGCTCCTGCTGTCATAGGAAATCGCACTCCAGATAATACACTCCTGGAAATTGAAATAAGAACACTGTGAATTCATTGTCCCTGGAAGGGGAAACTTTATTGACACATTCCTGGGGTCAGATACATCACATGATCACACTGACATAACCACAGGCACATAGACACAGGCAACAGAGCATGCACAATGTCGGCACTAGTACAGTGTATATCCACCTTTCGCAGCAATGCAGGCTGCTATTCTCCCATGGAGACGATCGTAGAGATGCTGGATGTAATCCTGTGGAACGGCTTGCCATGCCATTTCCACCTGGCGCCTCAGTTGGACCAGCGTTCGTGCTGGACGTGCAGACCGCGTGAGACGACGCTTCATCCAGTCCCAAACATGCTCAATGGGGGACAGATCCGGAGATCTTGCTGGCCAGGGTAGTTGACTTACACCTTCTAGAGCACGTTGGGTGGCACAGGATACATGCGGACGTGCATTGTCCTGTTGGAACAGCAAGTTCCCTTGCCGGTCTAGGAATGGTAGAACGATGGGTTCGATGACGGTTTGGATGTACCGTGCACTATTCAGTGTCCCCTCGACGATCACCAGTGGTGTACGGCCAGTGTAGGAGATCGCTCCCCACACCATGATGCCGGGTGTTGGCCCTGTGTGCCTCGGTCGTATGCAGTCCTGATTGTGGCGCTCACCTGCACGGCGCCAAACACGCATACGACCATCATTGGCACCAAGGCAGAAGCGACTCTCATTGCTGAAGACGACACGTCTCCATTCGTCCCTCCATTCACGCCTGTCGCGACACCACTGGAGGCGGGCTGCACGATGTTGGGGCGTGAGCGGAAGACGGCCTAACGGTGTGCGGGACCGTAGCCCAGCTTCATGGAGACGGTTGCGAATGGTCCTCGCCGATACCCCACGAGCAACAGTGTCCCTAATTTGCTGGGAAGTGGCGGTGCGGTCCCCTACGGCACTGCGTAGGATCCTACGGTCTTGGCGTGCATCCGTGCGTCGCTGCGGTCCGGTCCCAGGTCGACGGGCACGTGCACCTTCCGCCAACCACTGGCGACAACATCGATGTACTGTGGAGACCTCACGCCCCACGTGTTGAGCAATTCGGCGGTACGTCCACCCGGCCTCCCGCATGCCCACTATACGCCCTTGCTCAAAGTCCGTCAACTGCACATACGGTTCACGTCCAAGCTGTCACGGCATGCTACCAGTGTTAAAGACTGCGATGGAGCTCCGTATGCCACGGCAAACTGGCTGACACTGACGGCGGCGGTGCACAAATGCTGCGCAGCTAGCGCCATTCGACGGCCAACACCGCGGTTCCTGGTGTGTCCGCTGTGCCGTGCGTGTGATCATTGCTTGTACAGCCCTCTCGCAGTGTCCGGAGCAAGTATGGTGGGTCTGACACACCGGTGTCAATGTGTTCTTTTTTCCATTTCCAGGAGTGTAATTCCAGGTGAAGATCCAGTATGTCTAGCATGCAGACAGGTTGGTTGCAGGCCCTCAATTGGCCACCTTCTATCCAACACACAGCCACCACTATCACCTAAACACAACCAGCTTTCATCAGAAAATACAACCAATCTCCACCCTGCCCTCCAATGAGCTGTCCCTTGACACCACTGAAGTCGCAGACGGCGGTGGTCGGGGGTCAACGGATTGCATCCTACAGGCCATCTGTCTCGGAACTATCCTTGAAATAACAGATTTGGAACAGTTGCCAACTGCTGCTCGAATTGCTATTACAGATGCACTGCGATGCGCCAGTGCCATACGCCGAACGTGATGGTCTTCCTTCTCGGTAGTGCCATGTGGCCATCCGGAGTCCGGTCTTCTTGCGACTGTACATCTTCGTGAGCAAGACTGCCAGCAATCATGTACAGTGGCTACATTCCTGCAAAGTATTGCTGCAATATCGTGAAGGAATAACCAGCTTCCCATAGCCCTATTACACGACCTCATTCAAGCTCAGTGAGATCCTGAAAATGGTGTCTTCGTCACCGTAAAGACATTCTTGATTAATATCAACTCGCCACGTTCAATCTCTGGGCTCGCATTCGAGAGGACGACGGTTCAATCCCGCGTCTGGCCATCCTGATTTAGGTTTTCCGTGATTTCCCTAAATCGCTCCAGGCAAATGCCGGGATGGTTCCTTTGAAAGGGCAAGGCTGACTTCCTTCCCTAATCCGATGAGATGCTGTCTGGTCTCCTCCCCCAAAACAACCCAACCCAATGTTCAGTCTCAAACATCACTAACGCCCGCAACAGTTACAGTGAGTATTTAAAGCAAACCTGACTTGCACCCTCATAGTGGCGCTGCTGGCCTTCTCCTTATGTCGCACAACTCCTGCTTGGTGTTTCAGTTTTTTCCCGTCAGTGTTTCTGTATTGCTGTCTCTTATGCATACCTTGGGTGCTGAAAACTTGAAACGAAGAAGTCCTCCATCGGATCAAAAGACAAAGAGAACTACTGCTCACTGTAAAACAAATGAAAACTCCAATATCTAGGGTCCATCGTAAGAGACGAAAGATACCAGATATATGCATAACTGAAGGGAAAATACAATGGCAAAGGTCTGTTGGCAGGCAAAGGAACTCGTGGCTGAAGGATATTTGGATACTGTATAATGACAGGTAAGAAAATATCATCCATGCTGCAATGTCACGTCCAGAGCTGACCACGAGAACCACCAATCTCTGTCAGAATACGCGCTAAGAAAAAAAAGAGGAAGAAGAAGAGAACCATTAACAACAGAATGAGTCAGTGAGGAGAGCTCACTGCCTTCAGGATTTAACTTGAGTAACAAACCCATCAGGAACGTTTCAGCCCCTCCAAAGCCGTCCAGAACGACTTTTGGTGATGTGACTGTGAAGTAATGATGGCGGTTATCGCTGAAGCAACCGGTTTTCAGTTATATCCTTTTTTCACCTCCAGTTTAACTTGACTATTAAATCTGCTAACATGACAGGTATCTGAAATATGCGATTTTCGTTTTTTTGGTATTTCATGTAATAAACGTAGAATTTTTCAGTCTCAATTGAATGTCTAAGACTCCCTCAGATTTTTGTATCGTACGTTACAAGATATTTAGAATCAAAATATCAAGTAAAATAGGTAAATAAAAGAAAACTTAGTCTGTCCACCATTCGCTGCTTTTCTCAAAAAGTAGCCTAACGCAGTGACGGATACATATTAGGGGGGGGGGGGGGGCGCCTCCATCCCCCCCTTACTGGGCTACCCGCATTGCCACCCACTCCGCTCGTGACGTGTGCACAAATCTTCCAATAGCTAAGCAAAGCAATAGTGTGATCCACGCATTCTTGTGAAATGCCGATTGTACTTGCAGTTTCTCTGAGTGATACGATGATTGTCCTGAATCAATCTGTCAACATTTTCCTTGTGAAACTCGGTGGTTGCTGTCACAGGACGTGCAATTCTTTGTTTGTCACGCAGGTCAGATGGTCCCACCTCAAAATCTTTAAACTTACTCGCCCAACGATGCACAGTACTCACATCAACACCATAAACTGCTTTCATTCGCTGCAGAGAAATCTCACGAAATTTCAATCACTAATTTCCTCCTGCAAATGTGAAAATATTTTGTTGATGGCGACCTACGTACGGAGAAACGATCAACGTGATAAATTAAGGGAAATCAGAGCTCCCACGGACAGATATATGTGTTCGTTCTCTCTGCGCTCTGTAAGAGATTGGAATAATAGAGAATTGTGAAGGTGGTTCGATGAACCCTCTACTGGGCACTTAAATAAGATTTGCAAAGTATCCATGTAGATGTATAGAGGTATTTTTCGTGGTTAGGGCATGGTCGCCTTATTGTGCTTCAGAGAACGCTAAATGTGGAAGGAAATAAACACATTTTACAGTACTGTGTACTACGTACAGTAGAGGAACAGTTTGAAGGCGATGGTTATTTGTATGAGCCTGACAATGCACTCTTTCATAAAGCAGCATCTTTGTGGACAACAATGTCCCTGAAGTGGACAGGCCTGCCAAGATCCCCTTCCTCAACGTAATGGAACACCTTTGCGATGAGAAAGAATTTCGACTCCATTGCAGATCGCAGCCTCCACCACTGCCTCCCTAATTTTGGTTTTTGAGGAAGTCTGGGCTGCCATCCTTCTAGACATTCAGAGAAATAAAGAAATAATCAGTAAATTGGAAGAGGGAAAAAGCGTAGTTGGGATAAATCTAGATCTGTCAACGCCTTTGACACTGTTCACCACAGCATACTTTTGGAAAAGCTTGAGGCTATAGGTATCAGAGGACCGGTAAAAAAGTGATTTGAGTTGTATCTGGAAAAGAGGATGCAGGTGGCTGAAATTACAACACCATTTAACCAAAAAATTAAACTAAGATCAGGTCCAAAGGAGGTCACAGCAGGAGTACCCCAAAGAAGTGTATTAGACCCATTGCTGCTCCTCGTTTACATTAATGATATCCTGGTGTTAGAGAGAAAAGCTAGAATCATGTTATTTTCCAATGATACTAGTTTAATAGTTAGTGATATGAAGCAGTCATTGCACAGTACTGTGGACCATGCCCTACAACATGTACAAAAATGGTTTAGTGCAAACAAGCTAACACTGAATGCAAAAACAAAAAAAAAAACTAATTACGTGCAATATGGAAAAATAAGTGAACATGACGACCTAAATCCCACAATGGAGGGCAAACAACTTGAAAGAGTACAGTGGGCAGTATTCCTGGGTATGCACATTGATGAGAAGATAAATTGGATGGACCATGTGGTGAGCTTAGCACCAAAACTAAATTCAGCATGTTTTGTACTTAGAAGAATTTCAAGAGTTTGTAGTCATGACTACCAGATTAGTATATTTTGGCTATTTTCTGTCATTGCATCCTATGGGATAGTATTCTGGGGAAAAACAAATTGTCATCTAAATGAGATTTTCAAAATACAAAAACGCGCTATTCAGATAATCACCCAGAGCCCATCTCAAACACATTGTAGGGCCCTTTTTAAAGCATTGAAAATTTTAACAATTCCATCATTATACATTCTGAAATGTCTGTTGGTGATCAAAAGAAATCAGGACAAAATGAAAACCAATACAGACTACCATAATTACAATACACGGCAATGTAAAGATCTCCACTTACAAGCTGTAACAAGGAACCGAAGTCAGAAACATGTACATAATCAAGGCATCAATCTTTTTTAATGCACTACCAAAACATATCAAAGAGCTGGAAAATGAGGATAAATTAAAAACTGTTATAAAGAATCACATGCTTGACAAATGTTAAGTGAATATCTCTGCGTAACTGTATAAGAATATATGTTTAAATTAATGTGACAAATGAAATTGCATCAATGAATATGTCTGTCAAGCACATAAGAAGATTAAAAATCACATGCTTAACAAATGTCACTACAGTATAAATGAATAGCTCTGCTCAACTATATAAGAATATATGATATCATAAATGTGACAAATGAAATCACAACATGAAGGAATAGGTCTGTCAAGCACATAAGAAATTATGTTATAAAACACTTATTAGTTGTATATTGTATTAAACATAAGATAGATTCATATGAATTCAGCATAGAAAAAATTTTTGTAAAGATATTATATAGTTGTTGAAATGTATCTTGACAAATCCTATATCACAAATGTGATCATTGGGATGATAATAAATAAATAAATAAATAAAATCCCTTACTGAGTGTCCCCAATGGAGTTCAAACCTTCATAAAGGCGAAGAACGAAGGCCGGCTGTTCCTCATACTAATGTCCACTAATAGTTACACGGATACTTTCAATCACATAGTGTATGCATCATTTTTCTGAAAGTATTGCAGTTTTCACAAAGTCATCTTCTGAAATCCTGAAGGTACTTATGAATAACCATGTATTTATGCCTATAAAGTTTATCTCAGTCAGTGCTCACAGAAAGTTTGTTAATGGACTGAAGTGGTTTCGTCACTTTGGTTACTTTTAATATCCCATAATGCTTCTTAGCAGATGGTTGTTTTGGAACATTGTAAGAGAGAACATCTATTCAAGGGTCCAACTAGAGGACTGAGTGGGTCTAGCCAGCAGAAGACTTTATACACAGTGTAGTTACGTGTGTCTCAATAAGCTAATACGATGTGATTTATTGATTAGATGGAACCTGGAGAGGTGTTAGTCTCAAACTTTATTGAACAACTTGATTTGTTTGTGTAGTAGGAGCTTTGAAGAGATGCTCACACATACTATGTTCTGACATATCCATTCGCAAAAGAAGCATTATGGCCTATTGAAAATGAGTAAAGTGTCGAATCTGTCTAACCCAATAAACAAAATTTCTGTGATCATTGACTGATAACTTTTGTAGTAAAATTTGTAGAGACTGGAGATTCCCTGCTCCAAAGACATTGTAAATATGGTAGCACATTTACATCATAGTTCTTCACCATTGAAAGCAGAACCAATTGTAAAAAGATGTCTTTTGTTTTTGTTGTTATCAGGTCATGTCTGCAGATGCTGCTGCCACAGTTCCTGTATGGCTGGATGACGACTTCATCAAGCAGTCACTGAAGAATGTCAGCAACTTTGAAGACTGCTCTATTGTCTCAGCGAGTGTCAAGGGTGCCACAGTTGGAAAGGAGAATTACTTGAGCGATACTTTCCGAATGACTGTGACATTTAAACACCGAATTAAGTGTTACACAATGACTCTATCATTCTTCATTAAATGTCTTCCAGATGGAAAAACAGTCCGTGAAGTTGCTCAGAACATGGGTGCTTTCGAAAGAGAAATTTCAGTTTTCACCAAGACGCTTCCAGTGATGACCCAGTTATTGCAAAGTGCCGACCCTAAGAAATACTCGCAGCTAGCAGCAGTATGTTTTCATTCTGGTAGTGAGCCAGTTGACTATTTGATGCTGGAAGACTTGAGAGATAGTGGGTATGTCATGGCTAAAAGAAGCCAGGGGCTAGACTTGGCACACTCTAGAGCTGTGGTCAGAAAATTAGCTGAGCTCCACGCAGCATCCATAGGTCTCTTCATGAAGGATCGTACATGTATGGATAATTACAAGACTTTTGCTATATTCAATGGTGACGCAGCACCACAGATGAAAAATTTCTTTAAAAACGCATGTCTCTTGTTAGCTAGGGAGCTCGAGAGAGCAGGTGGCCACCACTCTGCATATGCTTCCAAACTTCGAGCTATTTCCGAAACAGCATTTGCAAATATTTCTGAGCTCACAAAGTGGAAGAAAAGAAGATTCCAAGCATTAATTCATGCAGACTGTTGGACTAACAATATGATGTTCAAATACTTGGGTGGCTCTGTTAACGATGTTGTTCTTATTGATTTCCAGATGGCACATTTCTCGTCACCGTCACTAGATCTACAATATTTCCTACATACTAGTCTCAAGGAAGAAGTCTATGTTTCCCATGTAGAGGATCTCTTGGAGGAGTACTACTTCCACTTGATTGAAACCTTGGATGATATTGGTGTCACACAAGAACATCATATATCCTACGACGATTTTCGGCAAGACTATGAAGATCATTCGTGGTTCTCTTTGTACGGAGCTATTGCAATACAGCCTCTTGTGCGCTCTGATGAAAGAAAGGGCTTTGACATCGAGGCAGCAATTAATGGATGTGACACTGCAGTAAACAGTGAGGCTTATGCTAATAATTCATTCTTGAGATGTATTAAACTAATGTTACCTGTGTTTGAAAGAAAGGGATTGCTGTAGACTGCTTAAGTTCCTGACTTCGAGTAACATAAACCCATCTGTAGCCAATACTGTGGAATAATATTAAATGAATCCTCAATAATGAATCATGTTGCCATGAAAACCCAGTTTCTCTTAACACTCCTTAATCCAAAATAGATATTATAGCAAGGAGACGCTTTTTATATATTTTCCATGAGAGATGTGTTCTGGCTTCTCTTTACAAACTAAGCAATCATTCATCACCAAAAGGAAAGAAATATAAGAAACAGCCTTGACACTGTTGCAGATTGGTGTGATGTATGATTATACCTATTTTATTTTAATGCAGACTGAAGCACACTTTGTGTGGTTCTGAATGCTGTTAATCCATGGTGACTATTGTAGTAAAACTTTTGAAATGGCCTTCCATTAGAGACTGACAGCAAAATTAAATAATTAGGCTACAACTTTATTCATAATTCACACCCAAACCAACTGTTTCTAAATAAAAAAGTTACCTCAGACATTTACTATTCAATTCATTTCTTGTATCAGAAACAGAAGGACATGTAATCATTGTGACAAAAGTTCTTACCAGTGCATATAATTTTTTTGTAATCAGTGACATCATTTTTTTATCAAAGTCCTACATGTACTTAATCAATATGTCTTATTTTGCACCAGTTTGTGCAACATTATGTTTTCACAATTGATAATATAAAAGTGTTAATAAAGTAACCTGGAAATAAAGACTGATAACACATTTTTTCATTGACTCCTAAATTTTTTGTTTCTGTTTCAATCACAATGATTAGTAATATTTCTTAATCTACTCATATTTCCTGCACAATTTTAAGCAACTCCATTATTTCATAAATAGTGCAACACATTGAAATATGGGTTTGGTAAGTGATAGTTCAGAAAGGAGTGAGTGTTTTGGCATACAATGAATACTTGACCTTTTTTCTACAGATGCAGCCATAATTATTGATAGAGAAGATACCTTTTAAAAGAAATTTGAGAGCTCTTGGAAATAAGAGTACATTATGCAATGTCAGAATCATTCAGTGTGAAATTTCTCTTAAAGCACTTTGCAAACATTATAAACTGGTCTTATCCTCCTTGTGAACATAAAGTGACAAGGTGATAAGACTTGCCTGACATCAGGATACAGAAGGGCTGAAATCCCTGTCTGGCTATCTGGATATAGGTTATTGATGGTCTTCTCTAATCACTTAAAGAGGGAAGCAGCAGGATTACAAGATAGCAGTGATAGAAATGTCAAAAATAATTGCAGGAACTAATTTGAGGATTCTTCATTACATAAATGAGAACACATCTGTGCTCTGTTCTACAGATACCAGTCATTTTCCTCATTCTGATTTAGCCATGCCAATCACTTCTTGGTGAAAGGAATGTATAAATTTTAGCTATTACTTACTTGTACCAAATATTTTCTTTGACATACATTATATAAAAAGTTCTGCATACTGATTGGAAGCAGACACAGGCACAAACATAAAGGCAGGTGAAGACTAGTTTTGCAATCAGAATTACATTCATCTGATCAGAGAGGGCAGGGGGGTGTGGGGACTGGACTAATCTGGGATTCTATTAGCAAATCATTCAGAAGGTCACATCAAAGGAGACATAGCAAGACAGTGTGAAAGGAAAGTTAGCAATGAAATAAATACAGTGGAGATAAGCGATGGAATGATTGAAAGAGGGAACATAGCTGCTACAAAAATTGGCAACATCACAGAAAAAAATAATAAGAAAGTAATGGAGAAGTACAAGCAAGGAAACAAAAAATAAGAAAGCTAGAGAAAATATACAAATTATAAAAATTAGAAGTAAATGACTGTATAGTTAGAACAATATTTTTAGCAGGAAGGTGGAGGGAATGATGGGGGGATAGATGGATAAGAGCTAGATGTCAGGATATAGGTTATTTATGGTCTTCTTTAATCACTTAAGAAGGGAAGCAGCACAGTTATGGTATAGCAATGTTGGAGGGAGAGGTAGTAAGTGCACAGGAAACAAATGTGACAGGGGTGCTGGCGTCAATGAATTTGTGGGGTGCACAATGATCATATGCAGTAACATGGAAGAATGGATTGGGAGGGAGTGACAAAAGAAAGTGAGGCTGTGAGGAAGATGGTGTGGGTACAGGGTGAGTGAAGTTATAGTCCCAGGACAGTGTAAAGATGGGTGGGTGGCAGAAAGCTAGCAGAGATTGAGGCCAGCAGAATTATGGAAACATCTAAGTAACTCAGAGAAGCTGATGTTGAGAGGAGGAAGGTGGAGGAGGGGGTAGGCAGGTGGGGAAGGATCAATATGGCACACACTGTGAAGTAGCTACTGAAATCGAGCATGTTACACTTGGCATTTTGTTCTGCTACTGGATTATCAGCCCTGTGCTTGGTCAAAGTTTGGCGGCGGCCATTCATTCAGGTGGACAGTGGATTAGTGACCATGCTCACATAAAATATTGTGCATAAATTGTGACAGAGCCAATATATGTCGTGACTGCATTCACAGGTATGCCTGCCTCTGACAGGATAGGATAAACCTGTTGAGGAGGTGGAGGATGATGTGCTCAGTGGGTGTAGCAAACAGTTCTTGCATCTGGGTCTCCCACATTAATATGACCCATGTGGAAAGGGGATGGGGGTGAGTGTGAGTTGAGGATGTAACAAGTTATTATGTATGAGTGCTTCTTTGGAGCTGGTTCCTGGGGATTGTAGGTGCTCTGTCCTGCAATTCATAACTGATGCATGCATTAATGTTTGCATGGTCCCACCAACTGTGACACAAAAATAAATGTGTTTACATTTTGAGCGGCACTAGAAACCATAAAAATGCTTCCCAGCACCATGTAGTATCATGAGACAAATCAACTTCTTCCAACTCATAATAAAGGAGCCAAAATGTTTAGTGGAGGACTGCTTGCACATTGTTCTCACCTGTATGCTGAGACCTTAGATCCAGCTGTTGTTCATATGACTACCAGAGCAATGGAGTTGCACTTTGCAAGGTTTATTGTGCAGGCAGGATTCTCAACTGCAACTCATAGCTCAACTACAGGTGGACTTGGTTTTGGGTATTTTACTTGTCTTCTGTATAGTCAATGGATTGTGCTTAATAGAAAAGCTATGTGCCATGGCTCGATGTAGCAGGCATGGGATGTGTTAGTATATGGCACTGGAAATCTGTCTGTGGATTAGATTTGGGGAATAGCATCTTTCTGTGATGGCCTTAGTGAGATCTTCCTGGGCAAGAGAATTTTCATCGCCACAGACACACCGCACACAGGTGGGAAACCTATATAGGACCTGATAACCATATGACAGTTAAACAATATCCAAGTAGTAAATTGTTACATTTAACTCCATACAGATCCACCCTTCCTCTGCATATTGCTCTCTTCATCATTTTATGTCAGTTACTTATTTTCCTACTTGTGACAATCACTAACTCACAAAGAATATCTCCACATCACTGAACCATCATACAGCTTGCAGTATAGTTTCCTCCTGCATTATTTTTTTTATAAAACCTTCAGATTGTTA
The DNA here is from genome assembly GCF_023864275.1 of Schistocerca cancellata. NCBI lineage: Eukaryota > Metazoa > Arthropoda > Insecta > Orthoptera > Acrididae > Schistocerca > Schistocerca cancellata. The sequence continues at coordinate 553,841,838 of NC_064632.1, forward strand.
TCTATAATTCCCTTTACAATTATGTAACGCTCTGATTTGACCATTTCCTGCGTTTATTTCACATTTTTATTTCAGTTTTTATGTTCTTTCCCCATCAAATACCACCCAGTTTTACCTCCAATGTTCCTCTAGTGTTTACCCATCACTCACTGACACCATTTACATCCCTTTTGTCTCCTTACCAACATTCCATCCCAAATGGTCCCCTGTTCCCTCTATCTAAGTCAATTCAGACAAGCATCTCTATCCCTAGCTAATATCTAGTCCTACATTCTGTTCATGAAATGTTGCCTAATCCTAGGAACCCATCCCCCCCACTTCCTGATTCCCTCTCAATCACTTAACTATAAAAATTTCTTTTACTGGACGTCACCCCTGTTTTCATCACAATCTTTAAATTTTGAGATTCCTTCACTAAGCTGATACTACAGAAACACTGTTTTCAATCTATCAACCAAACCCCTCAATCGGAAATTCCAGTCCTATCTAACAGCAGATACACAGCCAAGTTCAGTCATGCTGTACTTTTTGACCTACTCTCCTTCTTGCAATCCCTACAGTGGGAATGCACCTAACCATCCCCTGGTTACCTTCCATGAAATCCTTACCTCCAGTATGCTTTCACCAACGTTCTACAGGTAATTTCCTTGGAAAATAAACCTTTAACACCAGGAACAGCAGCCATCAACAACATCAAGATGGACCCTAATTTAATCATCTTACTAGCAGAAATAGATTCCACCACTGTCATGATGAACTGCAGTGATTACCTCACAGAAGGCCTCCACCAACTGTCTGATTTCTTCACATACAAGCCCTGCCATCACTATGGTATTCCAGAAGTTGGAAATACAGAAGTGTCTGATCCCGCCCATCTGCTTTGACCCATGACGTCACAAATATGGCGGAAACGACCATAAACCACGATTCCAATATGGCGCATGTAAAGTCGTTACGTACACATTATGAGGACGAAAATACATCGAAAAACAAACACTAACGGGACAAGCGCAGGAAATAGGGGGTTTTTGGGTGGGGACAAACTAAATATAAACAAATTTAGACACCCACCCCACACAAAACCATGCAAAACGACGAAAAAAACCGACATCACAAAACTCCCGAAATACCACTAAGCACAATATCATCTGGAATCGGACACTTCCCTTGACCTCTATAGCTCAACAGCAGCTCCCGATCCCATAAATTGCGATCAAACACTTCCCTTGACCTATATAGCTCAACAGCAGCTCCCAATCTGATAAATTGGGATCGGACACTTCCCTTGACCTATATAGCTCAACAGCAGCTCCCGATCCCATAAATTAGGACCTAACACTTCCCTTGACCTACATTGCTCAAAAACATCTCCCGATACCAATACCAACATCTACAGCCACACATTGGGATTGAACACTTCCCTTGGCTCCTTACAACATCTCCACATACAGTCGTCCCTGGTCCGAACTTTAAGTAAGCCTCATTTCTTCACGACATACTGAACACTTCACAACTTCATCCAAAAATCTGAAGTTGAAGAAATTTTATTAGAGACAACGCACTGTCCCCCATCATAGCCGACAACCGAAAACTGTTGACCCTGTCAGTCATATGCATACCTACCAAAGACATAAAGAAAGCAATTTACCGAAATTCACACACGACGCCACACTCGCAAACTAAACCAAAAATATCACCTAACACACCACCAGAGAGCACCACCAATCGCATCAAAATGACACCTACAAACACGCCACTCTCACAAACTAAATTCCGCGCCATCGTGACATCACACACCACAACATCCTTACGTCACGGGTCAAAGCCGATGGGTGGGATCCGATGCTTCTGTCGACCCCTATAATAGGTTGTGGATTAACTGTAGCTACGCTAGGTTCTTCTAGTAGCAACCATTCTTTTGTTGGTACTTTATGTGTAAATGAAACGTACTCATTATGAGGTAGGCCTGTTAATGTATTTCTAAGACCTGGGTCTAGATGGCCCTACGTTTTCCTCACTATTTGTAATTACCGGCTGGTTACCAAACCTTGATATGATGTTTCCAGTTTGAGCCCTATTACTGCTAGGTACAAATTCTTGTGTAGTTACTGGGCCTATATTAGAAGGTGGATGCCCTATTTGGTAATTTCCATTACCCCTATTCTGCTTATATCAGTGTACTTTAGCCAAATTTGTCTCATGTCTTTTGAAATTACTAGAGTTATTATTATTACTCCTCGTGTAATTTTGATTCTCATTCTGATGCACATTTTCATTTCGGTCTTTATTTATCGCATCAAGTGCGTCTACAAAGGATAATAGCTCTTCTACTGTCTTCCATATATAATATACGTAATATGCCTTTTCTAACGTAAGTGGGTAATCACCTTATCAAAATTCGTGCCAACCCCTCTCCTTCCACTGGTTAGTCAAAATATTTTGCTATTGTTAAATGCCAGCCAAAATGTTTTCTCATTGTAGCCCACATACTATTGTAATACTTTGGGCCCCATAAATCCGATATAAATTTCTCCTGGGCACTAGATGACCAATATTTCTCCTTAAACTTTCTCTGAAAGTCCGCCCAAGACGAGAAATTTTCTATATTCACGATGCCCCATCCGGAAGCCTCTCCTAAAAGGTAACCTACAGCAAACTCTATCTTTTTTGCATCTTCCCAATTTTTTGGTAAGGCCTGATTAAATCGCTTTAAGAAATGGGTTGGGTGCACACCTCCATCTGATTTAAATTTGGGTAATTGTCTGGCGAGTCCAGAATTTGCTCCCCATTGTAAATCTGTTACTACCTCACTAGCCAACACTACATTCTGTGAAGCTTCCCCTTTCTCTGCTTTATTCTGGATAAGTTTAAATTCCTTCCAAAATCGTCTATGCCTTTCTTAGTATCGTCAAGTTCCGACGCTAAGCGTGATGGGACATTATCTGTGTTTACTTTTTCAGCCATTTTCCAGTCGATTAATTCTCCTACTTGTTCCTCCAGACCACTTATATTTATGGTGTCTGAGGTCGCTAGCTTTTCCTTAAAATTTCTCTCTACCGCATCTACACGAGTGTTGACCCCCGCAATTTGCGATTAGACAATAGGGATCAGTTTGTCCTGTCTTTCAATGGAATCATTTAAAGTATGTAACCTTTGTTTCACTGCATCGAATGTAACATTACACACATTTTGAAGTGATCCTAATTTTTCATTGAACTCCGACTCTACACTGCTACACTTGTCTTCAATGTCAAATTCTAGTTTCTTGGTCAAATTCTGTAATTGTTCCTCCTGTCTTTGGTTAAAGTTCGTAAACATTTGCTTCATTTGTACTGTTAAAGAATTACTTAATTTGTTCGTTAAATCTATTCATAAATTTTCCACTTTATCATTTAACGCCCCAAATTTAGAATTTAAAGCTTCACCTTGTGCTTTGAGTTTTTCATTTAGCGAAGCATTCTGAGCAGTTACAGCATTTAATCGAATACTCTGAGCTTTGATTAAGTTTATTACATGAGACAAATCTGGCATGTCTTTGTTCACCGTCATGGTCATGGCTGGTCCTGTAGTTTCTGTAGGTGGTTGTTCCTTCTCCATAGTCCTAACCTTTTGCAATCTTGTGATCATTAAAAAAAATCACCTCTGCAAATAACGATCACCCTAGTTTACATTCACCTGGCATAGGATTGTAGGCTGCGTCGGTGAGGTGTAGAAACGGCACTGGTGAACCATACGAGTGCCGGCAACGACACACGTTGATCGTGGCTTCGGCGGGTACGAAGTCAGCAACTCAAACAGCAACCAGCAACGATGGCATGTTACTGTGACTGCGTCAGTGTCGGCTGGTTACTGCACCCCACAACCATATCTTCTTGATCAGATCTTGCAGACCAATTTCTTTGTCTCATTATTATGTGTTGCTATGGCAACTATCAACTTTTTCTTATCTCAATCTTATTCAAAAAAATTCCTCCTTTTCATGTGCTTCTCACTTTGGTCGCCACATTCTGGCAGTTTCAGTAGTTAAAAGCATTTTTTGGTCTCTGCTGTTTCTTTTGCTCATTCCAGATGAATTCCTAAATAGCACAGCACTACTTTCATTACTTAAGAAACACTTTACGGCTTTGGACACAGATACGTATAAATGATTTTGATGCAATCAAAGAAGCTTTAGTTGATTCCAATATCTAGTATCATCCTGATATGAGCAAAGATTTTTCTGTTGCTGCAGATTCTTGTACACAGGTTAGGGGTCATATCTGTTTAAAACTGATGAAGAACAAGGTAAGTACGAAGTAAAAATGGCTAACTCTGTAAGTAGAGCACGCACTGAATGCCGTAGTCCTTATTCAGTAATAGAATTAGAAACATTATCATTTGTATGCACATTCAAAAAATTCAGTTACTACATTTATGGTAGAAACATAAAAGTATATACTGACATTTATGGTAGAAACATAAAAGTATATACTGGTCACCAAGCTTTGAGGTTTTTGATGTGATGCAGATTATCACACCCATACCTAGCACGTTGGGCATTGTCCTCACAAGAAAATTCATTTGAAATAACCCATGCAACAGAAAAGCAAAACATTGTAGTTTGCATACTGGCTAGACAGCCACAAGGTCTGACTGAAAATGCAGAAACACTAGAACAAGTAACAGACTGTGGCATCTTACTGATGAAAGGGAAACACTACTGACAATACTATATACTATATTAATAAGTACAGAAACATAAAATAACTACGAGAAGAAGATCCATATTGGCACAAAGTGAGAACACAGCTGAAACAGGATAAAGCAAGCTGTTTGGAACAATATTACACCCTACATAATAACATATTGTTATGCAGAAAGCATCCAAACATAAAGTCTTGATGTGTATGCATACCATCTGAAGGAATAGATAAACTTTTTTCATATACACATCATGCCCACAGACACTACAGTACTACAAAGTGTGTAAAGAAACATAACCTATTTTACTACTTTCTCAGTATGTGATGAAAAGTACAACAATTACTAGGGACTTGTGTCATCTGTCAGACAGCAAAAGCCACCAATAAAACCAGTAAGACTGAGCTGTACTCTGTTTTCCCTATCATACCACTTGAAATAATAGCTATTGATAATAACAGTATACATCAGACTGCCCATGGAGGTATCAAATATGTTATTGCCTTATATGATATTTTTGCTAAGTTTGTAATGCTACATGTTGCTAAGTTAGTTAAGGTGGCAGTACTTATCAAAAGTGTTTCCCACCATAGGAAAACCCAAGGCAGTACTAAAGGAAAGGCATCTTACTTCACTGGCTATAAACAGAGAGAGCTTTATCAAGGAACTGGCATACAAATAATTTTAATATCACAATTTAATCTACAAGCAAATCCTTGGTAAAGATTGTTCTGTGACCTACATGCTCAATGCAATGCATAATCACCACACTCGCTGTTGTAGTATCTTGATCTGCTTAAGCACAAAGCAAACTATCTTTTTATTTATGACACATGAAGCCCTTTTCCATGGGGCCTACTTCATGTTCAACGTCAAAGAAAGCAACAAGTGGGTAGACCTTCTAAATTTATTCAGTTCAAAGAAAGTAAACAAAGAACACATTTGGCAACACTACCTCTGGCAGGTTGGTTGAATTTGTAATGTGATGACCTGATAATACTAAATTGCTCAGAAACAGCACAAACTAATGAATTTTTTTCTGAACAATTGTTTCTCAACACAACCTTCTATGCAACACTTTTACAAACTTATCAGTCTATTTCTGACCACGCTCTATATGTTCAAACTCCATGACAGGTATACAAATTCACTATGTAGCAGTTAAAGTTAACTTATGTCAACACACTCCAGCTGTCATAAAACCTAATTAATTTTTTGTTTACAGTTTTCAAGGCTCTCTTGTGAAAAAAACTCAGTGGAAAAAAATATTAGAGTCACCATGAAACATTCGCAATTTTACTTTCCAGAAATGCCAGAGTGTGAGTGCAGTTGGTGCTATGTAAAATTGGGTTAGAATGCAGGTTTTTGTGACAAGTAAGCAGAGAAATGGAGTGATGGAGTTCCTGTTACTAGTAATTGATTATTTAGTTACTGATTGTCTGATAGGCATAGATCTTTCAGAGAGATAGATGTAATAATCGATTTCCCCTTAAGAAACTGTTTCTTGAAGCACAATAGTAAAAAAACTGAAGTAATTCTGGACAGATGAAAGTTAAATCATGGAAATTACTGCCAGAGCTATCATATACAGTTCTTAAGCAACAATGACAGCCATAATCTTACCCACACCATAGCAAAAGATGAGATATAAGTCTTAAGAAAACCCGTAGGCGATAAATTGTTTGATTTTACATCAACTACAAAGGAACTACAAGGAAATTTAAGACTTAGGTATTTACAAGAAAACCAGGTGTTATTAAAATCTACATTTAAAATAAAGAATTTCACCCCATGATGTATTTTGCTGCAACACATAATGATTTTCTAGTCAAAGCTAGAAGCAGTGAGAGATGAGATCAAGAAAATGTTAGAATGGAATATAATAGAACACTCTGTATCCCCACACTGTAGTCCATTGTTAGCAGTGACCAAACCTAATGGAAGTATTCGTTTCAGGTTAGACACATGAACCATAAATAAAATAATTGTACCTGTGTGCACAAGACCTGGAAACCTCAATGAGCAATTACAAAAATTTCGTGCTATCAAGTGCTGCGTTAGCTACTATGGGAGACGGCATTCCCACAAACAGGGAACTTGAGAAGTTGTGATGGTTTGTGGCAAGAATCCAATATGATCTGTATATAACACTTTCAAATTAATAGAATTCTTTATTTCTAAAATGGCAAGGAACATAGCTTAACTTATTGTTATGAAGTGGCTTCCTGTGCCTCCTACATGCAACTACTGTTATACGCTATTACTACTCGGAGAAAGCAGGCTAAGTATCATTACTCAGTGCTGATGCTGTTGATGTCTGCTATGGCTGGCTGGTTAAATCAGCACTGACAGGGGGTACTGAACTCTTTCTTTCTGGAGGATTGGCACTGGCCACTCTTTCCCCTGGCGCACAGGTCAGTGCCTTCTCAATGCCATTTCATGCCAGTGCACTGGTCAGTGTGCAGTCAACACTTTAGGACTGCACATTCCTCCCCCTCCCCCTCCCCCTCACCTACAGCCTCCTGCTCCTCCAAAATGCCACACTCTTGTGATATAGGGAGCCACCTGCCATCTTATGACAAGGAGGGGGGGGGGGGGGGGGGAGACAGGAAGCTGGGTGGTGTGAGGAGCCAGGAGCCGCAGCTGGGACTGACGCTGATGCCCCGGGCATGCCACAAAATCTGTCCTGCACTCTGGGGGGGAATGATGGTTGGATAACCCCTAAAAGGGCGCCTATCCTCTTCCTGAGCCTCTCTGATGAAAATCAGAGAGGAGGGCAATGAAGATGGCAGCAGCAGTGGTGACAATGATGGATAATGGCATCAGGACCACGGCAGGCATTGCTGTGAGGGTCAGGAAGTTGAGCTTCTGTGACGGCAAAGGCAATGGGTCCAGCTCCATCAGTTCCACAGGTTATGCTGAACATTTACGTGGGTGCAGTCCCATCAGCTGCGGGATCCCAGTAGAATGCAAATCTGGGGACATAAAATCTGTGGAAGCATCTTGAAACACATAAGCATGGATCTGGTTCTGGTAGCAGTGCAGCAGCCCAGTAGAAACTTGAATTAGATACTTACAAGCACCCAAATTTCGAAGAATCATTCCTCTCTCCCAGTGCTTGGTGTGACCAAACACACTGAAAAGAACAGAATCATTAGGCCAAAAGTGATACTTGCGGAGCGTGGGAGGCACCATGCATTGCGACAGGTGCAGCAACTGGAGCAGTGTGTGGTGACACTGGCCATGTAGAAGCTCCACTGACAATGGACTGTTGCAGGTCTGGAAGTGGTACATTGCAGGCAAGAGCAACAGAGCTTTCTCCCATATGTGAGAGGCACATAGTTTGTTCATTTGTGGCTTGAACTTATGCGCAAATCATTCAAATTCTCCATTCACCTGAGCATGTAACTGAGCACTGGTAAGGTGAGTGATACCACTGGCTGTACAAAAACTGTTGAAAGTCCTGAGTTGTAAACTGTGGTCCATTGTTTGTAACCAACACTTCAGACAAACCTTCCATATAAAAAACAAATGACAAAGCCTGAGTGGTATTATGTAATGTAGTTGAGTTCATGATCACAGCAAATGGATATTTCTGAAAGAGTCCATAACAATAAGCCAACGAATGTTCCAAAAGGGATCAGAAAACTCAATATGTGCTTGTTTCCATGGCAATTGAGACTTGGTCAAGCTGAAAACCTTTGCGGCAAGGCAGATTGAGTTTTAACACAAGCACAGCATTGTGACACCACCTGTTCGACTTGAGCGTCCATGTGTGGCCAAGTACAGAGCCAACGCACTAACTGTTCTGTGCATAAAATTCCCCAATGTCCTTGACAGAGTAGTTGCTGCACTTCTTTTTGCAACACTTTAGCAAATAAGCACATGTGATTGTCCAGAGTCATTTTGCAGTAAAATAACACCATGCTGGATGAAGAGGCTATGCCAAATAGCAAAATCTCAGCCCACAAAAGAATTCTGAAAGTTTTTCACTGAACAACGCCAAACAGTATGGATGTAGTGCCACAAAAGGTTCAAGTCTGGGCCTGCTTCTCTGGCCTGAGCAATTTTCCTATAGTGCAGTGGAAAAGTCTGTATACATTTAGTGTACTGTGCATTGATCTGACAATAAGATGTGGCAGTAGCCTCGAATTCAGAATCATGACCTACAGGAAGGCAAGAGAGGGTGTCAACATTTGCATGCTTCAACATGGGCTGTTACAATATTTTTCCTGCTGATACAGTAACAGTAATAAAGCCCATTGTTGCTGCTTCTGTGCTTTGCATGGTGTAACAGGTTTGGACAGATGAAAGAAAGACTGAAGTGGCTTATGATCTGTCACTAGATAAAACTTCTGACCAAACAGGTAATGGTGAAACTTTGTCACATCATAGATAATGGTGAGAGCTTTCTTCTTGAGGTCAGAATAGTTTCATTGAGTTTTGCTCAATAACTTGGAAGCAAAATCATTAAGCCTGTCCTGTGAACCAAATATGTGTGAGAACACATCTCCAACCCCACATGGCGAAGCAGCCACTGCCAAAATTGTAGGCTTCACAAGATCGAAATGAACAAGGCAGTGATTCAACAAGGCATTTTTAAGTTTCAGGAATGCATCCTGACACTCTTTGATCCAAATAAAAGGAACATTCTTCTGGTGCAAATAATGCAACAGATCTGTGCTGAATTGCATATAAACTGGATATAATATGTCATCTTCCCAAGAAGTGACTGCAATTCCGTCATGTTCTGTGGGGCAGAGAGGCCATGATGGCCAGAAAATGTGGGTGAATGGGCTATTAAGAACAAGTACTGACTTTCAGTCTGAAAAAGGCACATTTATCTAGGTGACATTTCAAACCTGCAGCTGCAAGTACTTGAAGAAGCATATAAGATTACTGATATGTTCCTCTGGTGTGCATCCTGACACCATAATATCCAAGTAATTTTGACAGAGTGGAACTTTTGCAGATAGTTGTTCTAAGTAGCACTGGAATGTGGTAGGTGCAGAAATGGTTAAAGTGCAAAAATTTGAGCAACCCTAAATATGTGTTGATCACATACACTTTCTGAGACTCATCATCTAGCAGAATTTGCAAATATACAGGGTGTTACAAAAAGATACGGCCAAACTTTCAGGAAACATTCCTCACACACAAAGAAAGAAAATATGTAATGTGGACATGTGTCCGGAAACGCTTACTTTCCATGTTAGAGCTCATTTTATTACTTCTCTTCAAATCACATTAATCATGGAATGGAAACACACAGCAACAGAACGTTCCAGCGTGACTTCAAACACTTTGTTACAGGTAATGTTCAAAATGTCCTCCGTTAGTGAGGATACATGCATCCACACTCCGTCGCATGGAATCCCTGATGCGTTGATGCAGCCCTGGAGAAAGGCGTTTTGTATCACAGCCGTCCACAATACAAGCACGAAGAGTCTCTACATTTGGTACCGGAGTTGCGTAGACAAGAGCTTTCAAATGCCCCCATAAATGAAAGTCAAGACAGTTGAGGTCAGGAGAGCTCGGAGGCCATGGAATTGGTCCGCCACTACCAATCCATCGGTCACCGAATCTGTTGTTGAGAAGCGTACGAACACTTCGACTGAAATGTGCAGGAACTCCATTGTGCATGAACCACATGTTGTGTCGTACTCATAAAGGCACATGTTCTAGCAGCACAGGTAGAGTATCCTGTATGAAATCATGGCAGTGAATTGAGGAAGTACAGTACATACTGACGAAACTAAAATGAGCTCTAACATGGGAATTAAGCGTTTCCGGACACATGTCCACATAATATCTTTTCTTTATTTGTGTGTGAGGAATGTTTCCTGAAAGTTTGGCCATGCCTTTTTGTGACACCCTGTATATTATGTAAGTCAATTTTTGAAAAATAGCAGGCTGCACCAAGCCTACCCTACTCTGCAATCAATTGAGTACCACCATCTTTTGGGATGAAAGCAAAAACAGAAAGTTCATTGTCCTGAATACAAAGATCAAATAAATCAAAGGAATCTAACCCAAACATATTTTCACAGTCTCATGAACACAAAATTGTAAATGTCACTGTTCTGGTGTGAGACTGGAATATGGCAGGCAAACTATAAGTATCAAGCATTGGAAGGTCCTAACTGTTACACACAATAAGTTGTGTGCAAGATTTTGTCAACTGTGGTGAGTCCAGCTGCTCATAAGTGGCATGATTAAGCAAGGTAACAGAAGTGCCAGTGTCTAATACTGAAGTCACACACAGTATCTGGCAATGACTAAGTTCACAAACAGTTTGTTTGTCATTGCACAGCATTTGGGCAGAGTGAAGAAACATACTGAATTTGGCAAGTATTAGTACCATAGCTGGTTTGGAAAAAAACTACAACCACTGAGTAATAAGATGCTACGCACTTAAGAGAGTGAACGTAGGTAGAGTTCTTTTTCTGTTGCAAGCACCAGACTGTACATGACCTGGCTTTCCACAAGCAAAGTAAGTCATGTTTTTCAAAGGGAAGTTTCGTTTTTTATCCTAGTACTACAGCTGGTTTGGAAAAAAAACTATATTCACTGAGTAATAAGATGCTACGCACTTATGAGAGTGAATGTAGGTAGAGTTCTTTTTCTGTTGCAAGCACCAGACTATACATGACCTGGCTTTCCACAAGCAAAGTAAGTCATGTTTTGCAAAGGGAAGTTTCGTTTTTTATATATGAAAAAGCAGTGGGGGCATGATTTCACAGCAGAAACATGTGTTGAGACTTGTTGACTCTGTCCACAGTGCCGTGGTCTGTTTGCACAGTTGCAAGGCTGTACCTGTTTCTCACAGGCTATAGATAAGCAAAATCTCCATAATATCCTTTCTTCCAAGAGTACTAGTCTTCCAAGATTTGCAGGAGAGCTCTGTGAAGTTTGGAAGGTAGGAGACAAGGTACTGACAGAAGTGAAGCTGTGAGGATGGGTCGTGAGTCATGCTTGGTTGGCTCAGTCAGTAGATCAGTTGCGCACAAAAGGCAAAGGTCCCATGTCAAGTCTTGGTCTGGCACACCATTTTCATCTGCCAGAAAGTTTCATATCAGCAACACAGTCCTCCACAGAATGAAAATTTCATTCTGGAAACATTCCCTAGGCTTTGGCTAAGCTACGTCTATGCAATATCCTTTCTTCCAGGAGTGCTAGTTTTGCAAGGTTCAAAGGAGAGCTTTTGTGAAGTTTGGAAGGTAGGAGATGAGGTAATGGTGGAAGTAAAGCTGTGAGAATGGGTTGTAAGTCATGCCTCAGTAGCACTTGCCCATGAAAGGCAAAGGTCCTGAGTTTGGGTACGGCACACAGTTTTAATCTGCAAAGATTTTTGTGTCACTACAGATATCTTGTACACAGGTTTGGGCTCATATCTGTTTAAAATTGATTAAGAACAAGGTAAGTATAAGTAAAAATGACTAACTTTGCAAGTAGAACACTCACTGAAAGCCAGCGCCCTTATTCAATGACAGAGTTAGGAACATTACCAATTGTATGTGCATTCAAAAAAATCAATTACTACATTAATAGTAGAAACATAAAGGTATATACCAATTAACAAGCTTTGAGTTTTTTGATGTGGTGCAGATTATTCCACCCATCCCTAGCATGTAGTGCATTGTCCCACATGAATATTCATTTGAAATAATTCACATAGCAGAAAAACAAAACATTGTAGCTTAAGTGCTGGCTAGACTGCTGCAAGGTCTAACTGAAAATGCAGAAACACTAGAACAAGTAACAGACTGTCACATCTTACTGGTGGAAGAGAAATGCTGCTGGCAATGCTACATTAATATATACAGAAACATGAAAGAAGTACAAGAAGAAGATCCATGTCAGCACAAAGTGAGAACAAGGCTGAAACAGGGTAATGCAAGCTGTTTGAAACAATATTATCTCTACACAATAACACTACCCCCATGAACCATGGACCTTGCCGTTGGTGGGGAGGCTTGCGTGCCTCAACGATACAGATGGCCGTACCGTAGGTGCAACCACAACGGAGGGGTATCTGTTGAGAGGCCAGACAAACGTGTGGTTCCTGAAAGGGGGCAGCAGCCTTTTCAGTAGTTGTAGGGGCAACAGTCTGGATGATTGACTGATCTGGCCTTGCAACACTAACCAAAACGGCCTTGCTGTGCTGGTACTGCGAACGGCTGAAAGCAAGGGGAAACTACAGCTGTAATTTTTCCCGAGGGCATGCAGCTTTACTGTATGGTTAAATGATGATGGCGTCCTCTTGGGTAAAATATTCCAGAGGTAAAATAGTCCCCCATTCGGATCTCCAGGCGGGGAATACTCAAGAGGACGTCGTTATCAGGAGAAAGAAAACGCGTTCTATGGATCGGAGCGTGGAATGTCAGATCCCTTAATCGGGCAGGTAGGTTAGAAAATTTAAAAAGGGAAATGGATAGGTTGAAGTTAGATATAGTGGGAACTAGTGAAGTTCGGTGGCAGGAGGAACAAGACTTTTGGTCATATGAATACAGGGTTATAAATACAAAATCAAATAGGGGTAATGCAAGAGTAGGTTTAATAATCAACAAAAAAAAATAGAAGTGCGGGTAAGCTACTACAAACAGCATAGTGAACGCATTATTGTGGCCAAGATAGACACGAAGCCCATGCCTACTACGGTAGTACAAGTTTATATGCCAACTAGCTCTGCAGACGATGAAGAAATTGATGAAATGTATGATGAGATAAATGAAATTATTCAGGTAGTGAAGGGAGACGAAAATTTAATAGTCATGGGCGACTGGAATTTGAGAGTAGGAAAAGGGAGAGAAGGAAACATGGTGGGTGAATATGGATTGGGGGAGATAAATGAAAGAGGAAGCCGTCTGGTAGAATTTTGCACAGTGTGTAACTTAATCATAGCTAACACTGGGTTCAAGAACCATAAAAGAAGGTTGTATACATGGAAGAATACTGGAGATACTAGAAGGTATCAGATAGATTATATAATGGTAAGACAGAGATTTAGGAACCAGGTTTTAAATTGTAAGACATTTCCAGGGGCATATGTGGACTCTGACCACAATCTATTGGTTATGAACTGTAGATTAAAACTGAAGAAACTGCAAAAAGGTGGGAATTTAAGGAGATTGGACCTTGATAAACTGACTAAACCAGAGGTTGTACAGAGTTTCAGGGAGAGCATAAGGGAACAATTGACAGGAATGGGGGAAAGAAATACAGTAGAAGAAGCATGGGTAGCTCTGAGGGATGAAGTTGTGAAGGCAGCAGAGGATCAAGTAGGTAAAAAGACGAGGGTTAGTAGAAATCCTTGGGTAACAGAAGAAATATTGAATTTAATTGATGAAAGGAGAAAATATAAAAATGCAGTAAATGAAGCAGGCAAAAGGGAATACAAACGTCTCAAAAATGAGATCGACAGGAAGTGCAAAATGGCTAAGCAGGGATGGCTAGAGGACAAATGTAAGGATGTAGAGGCTTATCTCACTAGGGGTAAGATAGATACTGCCTACAGGAAAATTAAAGAGACCTTTGGAGAAAAGAGAGCCACTTGTATGATTATCAAGAGCTCAGATGGAAACCCAGTTCTAAGCAAAGAAGGCAAAGCAGAAAGGTGGAAGGAGTTTATAGAGGGTCTATACAAGGGCGATGTACTTGAGGACAATATTATGGAAATGGAAGAGTTTGTAGATGAAGATGAAATGGGAGATACGATACTGCATGAAGAGATTGACTGAACACTGAAAGACCTAAGTCGAAACAAGGCCCTGGGGGTAGACAACATTCCATTGGAACTACTGATGGCCTTGGGAGAGCCAGTCCTGACAAAACTCTACCATCTGGTGAGCAAGATGTATGAGACAGGCAAAATACCCTCAGACTTCAAGAAGAATATAATAATTCCAATCCCAAAGAAAGCAGGTGTTGACAGATGTGAAAATTACCAAACTATCAGTTTAATAAGTCACAGCTGCAAAATACTAACTCAAATTCTTTACAGACAAATGGAAAAACTGGTAGAAGCCGACCTCGGGGAAGATCAGTATGGATTCCGCAGAAATGTTGGAACATGTGAGGCAATACTGACCCTACGACTTATCTTAGAAAATAGATTAAGGAAAGGCAAACCTACATTTCTAGCATTTGTGGACTTAGAGAAAGCTTTTGACAATGTTGACTGGAATACTCTCTTTCAAATTCTAAAGGTGGCAGGGGTAAAATACAGGAAGCGAAAGGCTATTTACAATTTGTACAGAAACCAGATGGCAGTTATAAGAGTCAAGGGACATGAAAGGGAAGCAGCGGTTGGGAAGAGAGTGAGACAGGGTTGTAGCCTGTCCCTGATGTTATTCAATCTGTATATTGAGCAAGCAGTAAGGAAATAAAAGAAAAATTCGGAGCAGGTATTAAAGTTCATGGAGAAGAAATAAAAACTTTGAGTTTCGCCGATGACATTGTAATTCTGTCAGAGACAGCAAAGGACTTGGAAGAGCAGCTGAACGGCATGGACAGTGTCTTGAAAGGAGGATATAAGATGATCATCAACAAAAGCAAAACGAGGATAATGGAATGTAGTCAAATTAATTCGGGTGATGCTGAGGGAATTAGATTAGGAAATGAGACACTTAAAGTAGTAAAGGAGTACTGCTATTTGGGGAGCAAAATAATTGATGATGGTCGAAGTAGAGAGGATATAAAATGTAGACTGGCAATGGCAAGGAAAGCGTTTCTGAAGAAGAGAAATTTGTTAACATCACATATAGATTTAAGTGTCAGGAAGTCGTTTCTGAAAGTATTTGTATGGAGCGCAGCCATGTATGGAAGTGAAACATGAACGATAAATAGTTTGGACAAGAAGAGAATAGAAGCTTTCGAAATGTGGTGCTACAGAAGAATGCTGAAGATTAGATGGGTAGATCACATAACTAATGAGGAGGTATTGAATAGAACTGGGGAGAAGAGGAGTTTGTGGCACAACTTGACAAGAAGAAGGGACTGGTTGGTTGGACATGTTCTGAGGCATCAAGAGATCACAAATTTAGCATTGGAGGGCAGTGTGAAGGGTAAAAATCGTAGAGGGAGACCAAGAGATGAATACACTAAGCAGATTCAGAAGGATGTAGGTTGCAGTAAGTACTGGGAGATGAAGAAGCTTGCACAGGATAGAGTAGCATGGTGAGCTGCATCAAACCAGTCTCAGGACTGAGGACAACAACAACAACAACAACAACACAATAACATGTTGTTCTGTAGAATGCATCCAAACACAAACTCATGGAGTGTATGCATACCATCTGAAGGAATAGATAAACTTTTTTCATATACACATCATGCCTGCAGACATTATAGTACCACAAAGTGTGTAAAGACACGTAACCTATTTTGCTACTTCCCCAGTATGTGATGAAAAGTACAGCAGTCACTAGGTACTTGGGCGAACTGTTAGAATGCAAAATCCACCAATAAAACTAGTAAGACTGAACTGTACCCTATTTTGCCTAAAAAACCACTTGAAGTAATAGCTGTTGATAATGAAAGTACACATGAGACTGCCCGTGGAGGTATCAAGTAAGTTATTGCATTATACAAAATTTTTGATAAGTTTGTAATGCTACATGTTACTAAGTCAGTTGTAGCTTATGTACTATCCAGACTGCCACAAGGTCATACGAAAATGCAGAAACACTAGAACAAGAAAAAGAACATTTAATCTTACTCATGAAAGACAAAAACTCTAACAATAGCTATTTATATGTACACAGACATGAAAGAACTACAAGAAGAAGATCCATGTTGGAAAAAATAGATAAACTTATTTCTTACATGCATCATGCTTTCAGACACAACAGTACCATAAAGTGTGCAAAGAAGCTTAACGTATTTTGCTACTTTTCCAGTATATGACAAAAAGTTGTGATTACAAGGCACTTGTGTCACCAGTTAGAAAGCAAAATTAATCAATTAAATTCATGAAACTGAATTGTATCCTGTTTTTGACGTCATAGCTATTGATAATAATGACCCATACCTGACTGCCCATGGAGGTATCAAAAATGTTACTGGATTATATGTCATTTTCTGCAGGTTTGTAAAGCTATATGCTGCTATGTACATTACAGCTGCAGTTGAATTGGAAGGAAAATCAGCATTGGCCGTATTTTGTTGTTTTATTGTCAGAAAAATCGATTTTCGGTCACTTAGTGACCATCCTTAGTACTGTAATATACAATTAAAATTGGTAGGCACTGGTATCAAGCTATAACCACAAGCTTAGAGTGATTACATAAACTCAAGTGATCACTCTAAGCTTGTGGTTATAGCTTGATACCAGTGCCTACCAGTTTTAATTGTATATTACAGCATTGAGGTTGGTCACTAAGTGACCGAAAATCGATTTTGCTGACAATAAAACAACAAAATATGGCCAATGCTGATTTTCCTTCCAATTCTATCCACTATTTGGCTGTGGTGCACACTACATGCCATGGAGTCACCAAACAACAGCTGCAGTACGTATTTAAAGGATTTCAATAGTTACATTACCACCATACGAAAACCCAAGACTGAACTAATGGTCAAGGCATCTTACTTGACTGACTATAAATGGAGAGAGTTTTGCAAGGAACTATAATACAAGTACTTTTAATATCATGATTTAATCCACAACAAAAACATTGCGATCCAGTGTTCTGCAAACTAAAGATGTTCATATGCAACACATAATCAACACATTTGCTGGTGCAATGCCTTGATTTGTTTTAGCTCATAATGAACCATCATTTTATTTATGACACAGAACACAATCCTGCACACTTGATGTTGAATGTCAAAGAAAGCAACAAGTGGGTAGACCCTCTACATTTATTCAGTTCTTGAAATCAAACGAAGAACACACTCTGGCAGGCTGCTTGAATTTGTGCATTTGATGACCTGACTGGCTAACTTCAATGCTGCATAACTCAGAAATGGCACAATCTACCGATTTTTTTTTCTGGACAGTTGTTTCTCAGAAAAACCTCCCCTGCAACACACAAGCTTTTCAGACTGTTTCTGTCCACCCTATCTATGCCCAGAGTCCATGACAGGAATACAAATTCATTGTGCAGTAGTTAAGTTTGACTGATGTCAACACATTGTCAGGTGTTATCACTGTCAAATTGTGATGTATTTACAGTAGATGGAAAGTCAACGTGATGTCTCTTTACTTATCCCAGCAGTGTATGGTGAAAGTGAGGTTATGTGATACCATGTGTCATACAAAAAGTTTGAATATAGATTCAGATTTGTACACAGTAATGATAATGTTTGTTAATGACAAAGAAAATTTTACAATTGATGTTTTCCATATGGTTTGCATAGTAAACTACAGAGAAATGTAACAACCGGAACAGTATCATTAAAACATTCCAAAACATCAATATTTACTTGCTGACTTAATACATACATACAAACAGATAAAATAATATTCATACCACAACATACACTGTCTGTTTACTTTATCCAATGTGCTTTTCTTCCAAGTACCAACTCACGTCAAAAATAACTATACTCAGCATCTCTGCATTATGGTGCGTGGCAACTTTCCTTTTCATAATATTATAACTATACCTTTCTCCTTTAATACAGCTGACTTTGTACTGTTAAAAAAGTTTCTTCATGAAAATTGATTCATCAATTTATATTCTTATTTATACTCAGTTTAGAGTATTTCTCTGTCCAGGTGTCATTAAACCTATTTTTTTTTTGTTTTTGTTTTCAGTTTTCTGGTTGCTCTTGTGAAAGACCACTCAGTGGAAAAAAAATCAAAGTCACCATGAAACATTTGTAATGTGTTACAAAAACAAAACATACACATGTAACAGAGATACTGAATGAGCCTCAACCATCAAATGATGGCCCATAAAACTAGATTCAGTCTCATCTTATCCCCAGATGGCTGCAGCTCACAATGTGGGCAACAACCTGTCACGAGCTATATCAAGAACCAGAATAAACAAGATAGTAATCAGACAGATCTTGCATTCTTATTGAGGTACAACAAAAACTAATGTCTTTGTGACAAGTTAACCAAAGAATATGAAATGTAATGGCCCGAGGAATGAAATTATATAGGCCAAAACGGAAATGGAGTGATTCCTAGTAATTGAATATTTGGTTACTCGTTGACTGATAGCCGTAGACAGGTAGACAATGTATCTTACTTCAATGACTGTAAATGGAGAGAGTTTTTGCAAGCAACTATTGTAGACACACTTTTAATATCACAATTTAACCCACAAGAAAATCCTTGCAATCAATTGTTCTGTGAACTAAGCGTGTTCCTATGCAACACTTAATCATCACATTCACTGGTGCAGTGCCTTGATTTGTTTAAGCTCATAGTGAACCATCTGTTTATTTATGAAACAGAACACACTCTTGCAGGCTTGATATTGAATGTCAAAGAAAGCATCAGGTGAGTAGACCATCTATGTTTATTCAGTTCTGAAAACCAAACATAGAACACATTTGGTAACACCACCTCTGGCAGACTGCTTGAATCTGTGCATGTGATGACTTGACTGGCAAACTTCAGTGTTATTTAATTTAAAAATAGCAGAGTCTACATCCTGGATGGAACATAAACATGATATCACTTTACTTAGCCCTGCAGAGAATAGTGAAAGTGAGGTTATGTGATACCATCTGTCATACAAAAAGTTTGTATATAGACTCAGATACGTACATAGCAGTGATAATGTTTTTAATGGACAAAGAAAATTTCACAATGGGTGCTCTTCATGTGGTTTGTGTAGTAAACTACTGAGAAATGAAACAACTGGAAAACACTCATTAAAACATTTCAAAACATTGACATTTATTTGCTAACATAAGTATATAAACACAAGCAGATGAAACTGCATTTATAGCACAACATACTCCACCTGTTTACTTTATCCAATGTATTTTTTTCCCTAAGTATTATTTCACATCAAAAACAACTGTACTTTTCTCCTTCAATACAGCTGACTTTTTACTGTTAAAAAAAGTTATTTGATGAGAATTGATTCATCAGCTTATATTCTTACTTATACAGAGTTTAGGGTATTTCTCTGTCCAGGTGCCATAAAATCAAAATCAATTTTTTTGTTTACAGTCTTCTGGTCTCTCTTGTGGAAGAAGAAGCAGTGGAAAATAATATCAGAGTCACCATAAAACATATGTGATGCATTACAAAACCAAAACATATAAATGTAGAACTAGTGAACAAGCCTCAACCATTAAATAATGGCCCATCAAACTAGATTCAGTATCATCTTAATCCCAAATGATGACCAAGGCTCATAATGAGGGCAACAACCTGTCACAAGTTAACATCAAGAACTAGCATACACAAGATAGTGGCAAGACAGACCCTACTTTCTTCTTGAGGTACAACAAAAATATACAGGGTGTCCCAAAATAATGTATACATTCTTTGAAACAGAATATCTCTTCAATTAAAGGAGACAGAAATACAATTTTTATGGGTAATAATTTAGAAGGCAATGAAAAACATAACAATGCTTTCTTTTGTTTCAGGATTGTCAGCAAACATGGCGTTATAGTTTGAACAATGGAAATGGGTGCTAAGTGTTACTGGAAAATAGAGAATGTGAGTGTGGTATGCTGACGTTGGAGAGTTGAATTTGGAACACCACCACGTACAAGAGTAACAATTACAAGAATCAGAGATAAGTTTGAAGTTGATGGAATGGTGCACTACATGAAGAAGTGACATAGTGGACGAAAGAGAAATTCAACAGACAATGAGAGTGTTGATGCAGTAATCCAGGCATACATATGATCCCCGATGAAATCTGTAAGACAATGCTCTCGTGAGACTGGAATCTGCAGAAGCAGTGTTCATACAATTTTGCAGTCTCAGAACATTAAGCCTTACATTCCAAGACTTCTCCATGCTCTTAACGAGGATGATCCTAATAGGCAAAGCGAATTTTGTGAGTGGTTCATTAACAGGTGTGAAGAAGAGCAACATTTCCAAGATCAAATTATTTGGTCAGATGAAGTGACGTTTAAACTTAATGGAACAATTGACTACCATAATTGCATGTACTGGGCCAGGGAGAATTGATAAGTAACCAAGCAAAGGCAAGTTAATCTACCAGGAGTAACTCTGGTGTGGTCTGTATCCTAGAGGGTTAATCGGGCCGTACTTCTTTGACAACACTGTCACGGGTGACTTGGAAATATTGGAAATGATAACTCCTGGTCTTAGCGTTGTGTTTGGAAATGAAGATTATTACTTTCAACAAGATGGGGCACCACCTCACTTTCACCTGGATGTGAGGGCATTTCTCAATCATACATTCCCTGCCAGATGGAAGGGACAAAGAGGGAGTGTGGAGTATACTGCTCGATCTCCAGATTTCACTCCTCTAGACTTCTTTCTGTGGGGTACTCTCAAGAACAAGATGGGGCACCACCTCACTTTCACCTGGATGTGAGGACATTTCTCGATCATACATTCCCTGCCAGATGGAAGGGACGAAGAGGGAGTGTGGAGTATCCTGCTCAATCTCCAGATTTAACTCCTCTAGACTTCTTTCTGTGGGGTACTCTCAAGAAGACAGTTTCTGCTGCAAGACCACACACACTGGATGATCTTAGAGATCAAATCAAGCAAGCCTTGGAAACAATAAATTTGGCATGTTGCTCAGTCATAAGTCATTGTTGATGGTGTATTGTGATGGACGGACACCAGTTTCAAAGAATGTATACATTATTTTGGGATACCCTGTACATCATTGTGATGAGTTAACTGAAGAATATGAAATGTAATGGTCCAAAGAATGGCCATATAGGTTACAGCACAAGCTATCATAGGTGGTGTAACAACAAAATTGTTGTAGATATGGGGGCAGCAATGTATCATACAATTTGTATCAGTAGATGATGGCATTAGGCCTCATTCCAGAATATCCTGTACTGAAATGCCAAATTGTTAATACAGCTGCTGTTAAGTCAAGTGGGATTAGGAAGCAGGTTTTCATGACAGTTAAGCTGGAAAATGGAGTGATGGAATGCCTGTTCTTAGGAATTGGTTATTTGGTTACTGATTGTCTGATAGCTGTAGATCTTTTGGGAGAAATAGATGTAATAATCGATTTCTCCTGAGGAAAATGTTTCTTGATGCAGAGTGGTAAAAAAACTGAAGTAATTCTGGACAGACAAAAGTTAAATCACAACAGTTACTACCAGAGCTATCATATACAATTTTTAAGCAGCGATGACAGCTGTAATGTTAGCTACCTCATAGGGAAAGATGAGATATCAGACTTAAGAAAACTCGTAGGTGATAAAATGTTTGAATATGCAGCAACTACAAAGGAACTACAAGATAAGTTATATGATTTATTACTGTGCTATTTGCAGGTATTTACACAAAAGTAGGTTTTATTAAAACCTATATTTAAAATAAAGAATTTCGCCGCATGGTATATTTTGCTGCAACACATAATGATTTCCTAGTCAAAAGGAGAAGCAGTGAGAGATGAGATCAATAAAATGCTAGAATGGGATATAATAGAACAATCTGTATCCCCATATTGTAGTCCATTGTTAGCAGTGACCAAACCTAATGGAATTATTTGTCTCAGGTTAGATGCAAGAATCATAAATAAAACAATTGTACCTTTATGCACAAGACCTGGAAATCTCAATGAACAGTTGCAAGAATTTCATGGTTTCAAATAATTTACACTTATTGATATAAAAAGTTCATATTGGAAGGTAAAACTAATGCCAGAATAGGGAAACTACAAAGCCTTCATTTCTGATGGCAGGAGTTACCAGTTTTGCATTCTACCTGTAGGAATTAATGTCAGTTCTGGAGTATCTGTTACTGCTTCAGACACAGGTCTGGAACTCTTTCTCAAAGAAACAAATTCTTGGGAAGAACCCCTACACATTCTAGAAAGAAAACTAGAGAAGATTTCACAAGCAGAAGTAATTCCAAATTTACAATATCTAAGTTTGCAAGAGATGAGATGAAATTTTTATTTCATATAATACTTTAACAAGGAATATGATCCAAACCACAACCAAGAATTTCCAACATTCAGTCACCAAGAAGCAGTTAAATGCATTTTTTTTATTTCTGCTCCTTCCTTGGATGTTTCATTCCAGACCAATTACTAAATAGCACAGTATTACTAGGATTACATCAGAAGAATTCTTTATGGCTGTGGACACTTGAATATACCAATGAACTCAAAGAAGCAGTAGTTAATTCCAATATCTTTTGTCATACTGATAAGTTCAGAGATTTTTGTGTCACTACAGATCCCTTGTACACCAGTTTTGGATCATGTCTGTTTTAAATTGATCAAGAACACAGTTGTTATGAAGTAAAAATGACTAGCTTTGCAAGTAGAAGACTCTAAGAATGCCAACGTCCTTAATCAGTGACAGAATTGGAAACAATAGCAACTGTAAATACTTTCAAAAAATTCAGTTACTGCATTTATGGTAGGAACATAATGGTATATACTGGTCACCAAGCTTTGAGATTTTTGATGTGGTGCTGATTATTATACCCATGCCTAGCATGTTCGGCATTGTCCATACAAGAATATTCATTTGAAATGGTTCACATAGCTGGAAAACACAACATTGTAGTTTACATACTGTCTAGATTGCCCCAAGTCCTAACCAAAACTGTAGAAACACTAGAACAATAACAGACTATCACACCTCTTATTCATAAAAAACAAACACTGCTGACAGTGCTATATTGACATGTACAGAAATGTGAAAGAACTACAAGAAGCAGAGCCATGGTGGCACAAAGCGAGCAACCAGGTATTACACAATACACAATAACTTATAGTTCTTTAGAAGGCATCCCAACACCAACAATTGGTGTGAATGCATATCATCTGCAGGCACAGATAAACTTACTTCATATACATAACATGCCTGCAGACACTACAGTACCACAAAGTGTGTAAAGAAACTTAACCTATTTTGCTACTTTCCCAGTATGTGACAAAATGTACAGCAATTGATGGGCACTTGTGACAACTATTAGAAAGCAAAATCCATCAATAAAACTAGTAAGACTGAACTGTACTGTATTTTGCCTAGCAAACCACTTGAAAAGGTAGCTCTTGATAATAACAGTCCATAACTAACCTTCCATGGAGGTATCAAGTATGTTATTGGATTATATGACATTTTCTCTAAGTTTGTAAAGCTATACAAGGTCTGTTCAAAAAGTTCCAGATCTTTGACCACAAAATTTTTCTATGCTTACTTTTACTTAGTGTGAATGGTCTCCTTCAAAATACTCTCATCAACAGTTAATACACTGCTCTCAACACTGTTTCCACTTCCTGAAACGGTCTTGGTACAACTCTCGGTTGATTGTGCAAAGTGTGCACTGTCTGCGAATTTTCTTTTCTCTAATCTATCATTGCAAATCTTTGTCTTTGATTGGGGTTTTCAACTTTGGAAATAAACAAAAGTCTGCAGGGGCCAGGTCTGGAGAGTACAGAGGATGCGGCAGCACAGTGATTTCATTTTTTGTGCAATAGTCACACACCAACAGGGATGAATGTCCAGGTACATTATCATGATGCAACGGCCATGAATTATCTTGCCACATTTCAGACCACTTCCTTCTCATCTATTCTCACAGGTGTCTCAGCTTGTCCCAATAGTACCATCAATTAATAGTTGTCACATTTAGCTTCCATCTAGCCATTTGAAAACTATGGAACCATTTGTGACACTGAGTACAACTTAAGCACTGATCACCATGAACTTCCTGCATAATTTGGTGTGTCTCTGTAAAGGTTTTCTTGAGTTTCATGCAAAGCTTAATGTATGTAGACACCTTGCTGCTCTAACTCTGCCATCTCAAAATTCGCCAACTATGGACAGAAAGTACTACTCAGTACAGCACTGAAAAATAACTAACAGACACATAACACTGAAACTTTTGGCAAGTACACATTAAACACAGGCACACGCAGGGATGCCAACTGCATTTCACTCCAACCCACCATTGTCGCAAAATTGTGAATGTTTTGGATGTTTTTGAACAGACCTTGTATGCTTCTATGTCCATTACAGCTGCTGTACTTATTAAAAGAATTTAAAATGGTCACATAACTACCATACAAAAACCCAAGACAGTACTAATGGTCAAGGTATCTTACTTCACTGGCTATAAATAGTGAGAACTTTTGCACGAAACTGGCATACACATAATTTTAATATCAAGTTTTAACACATAAGCAAATCCTTGTGATTGATTGTTCTGTAAACTAAACATGCTCATATGCAGCACGTAATCAACACACTCACTGACGCAGTACCTTGTTTTGTTTGAACATGCAGTGAACCATCTTCTTATTTATGACAGACAATGCACTCCTGCAGACTTGGTGTTAAATGTCAAAGAAAACAACAAGTTGGTATACTCTCTTCTAAAATTTTGAAGACAAGCAGAATCCTATGAAGAAAAGCAAGACCCGTGTTAACTGTACTCACTCATCAACTACATCTTATAAAATTGCAGTATTACAAGAACCTCGGAACCTGCAAAATGATGACATATGAAATTATGTTTTACTCAGTAGTTACTGCAGATCTTCAGAGCTCAAATGAAAAAATGGCAAGTTATGTTACTTTATGAAGGACCACACAACATCGCATGGATTCCACATCCAGGTTTTCATTTGCTCACAAATTCTAGAACCAAGAAGATTCAAGAGTCGTATCTGTCCAAAGACTTGAAGTTTCAACATACACAAAACCAATAAATGGATATTATCAAAGGCAAGTACCAATTACAAGAATATTCATCATATGTATAAGGTTGTTTTTCCTGAGTGAAAAGGCACATCATATTTCCAATTTTCTGGTTCTTACTCAGTGTTTGAAGTCTTTGTGGCTCAGTCCCACAAATTTGCTCATCAGTTTTGATGTTGTGTCTCTTTTTACCAGAGTTCCTCTTGAAGATTCTTTTACAGTTAATTGGTGAAAAATTGGAGGAAGAAACAATTAAGCCTTGTCACCACGCGTTGATGTGAATGTACTTTTTATTTAATGACGAATACTTTGAACAAACTGATGGAGTGGCTTTGGGAGTCCATTATCCCCATAGTCGCCAATTTGTTTATGGAATTCTGCCTGCTTAGCTGGGTGGTAACATGCTCACCTCCCATGCAAGTGGGCCCAGGTTTGATTCTTGGCCGGATTGGAGATTTTCACTGCTGAGGGAATGAGCGTTGTATTGTCCTCATCATCATGTCATCATCATCACCAGTGTGCAAGTCTCCCGATGAGGTGTTGACTGAAAATTAGACTTGCACTTGGCAGCCAAACTTCCCTGGATGGGGCCTCCTGAGCAAGATTTTGAGGACATGGCACTGAAGATGGCATTCTTGAAACTAACATGTTTTTGGAGATACGTCAACAATACGTTTATGGTATGGCCACATGGGAGGGATGCTCTGGGTCATTTCCTAGGTCATTTTAATTGTCTGCATTACAATATTAAGTTCTTGATGGAAGCTGGAAAGGATGTACAGATTGGACCTTTGCAGGAACCAACAGAAGATACAAGCAGATCGGTGGCATTCCTACCTTTTGTTGGAAGCATATGTTAAAAAATAGGAAGAATTTTAAATAAATTTGATATTAAAAGTGTATTCTGTCTGCCAGCTAAGACTAGAGCTCTGCTGAGCTCAGTGAAAGATGATCTGGGTTTGAGGAAACCTGGAGTCTACAAAATTCCCTGCCATTGCAGGAAAGCCTGTATTGGACAAATGATTTACATGGTCCAGGATTGATGTGTGGAGCATCGCCACAAGCATTTATTTCAGGCAGAAAATCTGCAATTGCAGAACATTGTCTTACTGAAGGACATTAGATGTCATACAATGAGACACACGTGGTTGCCCCTGTGTCACATTATTGGGATTGTGCATTGAAAGAAGCCTTTGAAATCTATCTGAAAATATTATAAACAGAGATAACGGGTACTTTTAAGTAAGAGTTGGAACCCTGTTTTATTTGACATTAAAAAACAACAGTCTTTGTTTAAGTCACCAAAAGGTATCAATAGCACTTGATATCAATTTATCATTTCCATGAGTTTTCACCACCAGTGCACTGTTGTGCCTTGCGCTAGAGAGCGGTGGACCTACGGATGGTGTATAAAGGATCCACAGCTGCGTGTTTGCTTTCAGTTCTGGCGAGTTTGTGCAACAGCTTACTCACCTAAAGACGGCGGCCAGATGAACCACCGAAATATTTTGTCAAGATGTTGATACGTTCTGGTTGGAGACCCAACATGAATATCATGAAAGCCACAAGTTGTTTCTTAACCATTCGGGGGGCATTATAATACCTTTTTCTAAAAATTATTTTTTGCATGTAAAATTTTGTGTAACGATTCTGGACCAAAGAGTCAATATGTTAACATTTACATTTTCAGTATACATGAACAAGGACATGACCTTCAGATTTTTGAGGGCATTTAGGAAATGCCTGGCTGGTCATTTCTGTCTTTTTCCATCCTGAACTTGGCATTTTCATTTGTCAGGTTTTTGTGGGAGAGAGACAACATTTACACATGGCACTGAACTGCCATTGGTGTACAAATTTTCAATATCTCTTTTTCACTTATTGTACAACCTGAAACTGCAGTAATTCAAAGAAGTCTGAGAATTTTAACTGATTACACTGCATAGAGTAATTACCAGATCATGATATACAACTTGCATTTCAAACATCAGTCCACACCTTTAGTTGTGCTGCTCCAAATACCAATCTGGGACAATTACATCATGCATTGTTAAACAACTTCAGCATTGATTTAGTGAGCAGAGGTGGAAGCAACCTCACAGCCAGGCTCTTCCTTATGAGACATCACAACATATTTCAATATCTGTGCCAGGGACACAAATGAGACACAACTGAAATGCTGAATTGGCATCGTTCAGGTACGTGCATTGAAGACAGTGGGGCTCAAAACACTGTTGATAAGCAAAAAGCAGTAAATTGTCATGTTGTTCATACTAGAGATGTGCTTGATTGTGATGGTAAACTGTGTGATAAATTCCAGATGATTATGTTGTTGCAGTGAACAATTGTTGCCATTCTGTCTGAATGCATACATTAACTGTTTATGGTACAAATAGATTGTGAAACGTCTCACTTCTGTCTGTGGACAGAAGTATTTGGTGACTTCAGACATGGCAAGAAGTTCTTCATCATAAATACTTTTGTCGCAACAGTGACAGTTCGTGAGAATAAAAGACTTGTGATTGACACAAGCCAACTGTCCATTGTTGTAATACGGCATCTTTAGCTGTTAGGATTGCATCAACCACCACTGCCACGGATGTATCAGGCTTAGGATGCACCAGATGTACACCATTCACCTTGCTTTGTTCAGTGGTGTCAAAGGTGGAGCTCATTGCCTCAGTCCACTGCACCAGAGAGTTTCCTGTAATCTTAGGACTAGAAAGTGCTGCAGTTAACAGTTCCTGTAATTCTGCTGCCTGCAGCAGATGCTGATGATAAAAATTTAGCATCCCATGCAACCATCATTAAGTCCTTGATGGTGCTTGGCATCTGTATTCACAGAATAGCTTCAACCTTGTCCAGTAGGGGAAGGAAGTCTGCATAAGATATGCGATGACTGAGAAAATTGACTTCAGAACACCCAAATATTTACATTTGGCTGTGGTGAAGATGACACTATACTGTTCCAACCATTTGAATACATCTCTGAGGTGTCAATGTTCTTCTTTGTTCTTTGGTTGTTGAAAAGATCAAGATGTCATCAACATAGGCAAATCAGAAAGGTAGACCTTGCAGTACAGAATAAACACATATTTTCCAGGTATGGGCTGCATTGTGTAAATCAAAGATCATAAACATGCTATTGTACAACCTGAATGTTACAATAATTGCTGTTTTTGGTATACCTTCTTCTGGCACCAGTATCTGAGTATACACAAAAGATCATTGCAGCAGTAAAGTATGATTATAATCTTGCAACAATGGAACTGTGTATTGGTCTGGTATTGTTCTTGCATTAAGGGTTTTATAATTGCTGGATGGATGACATAATCCACTCTTCGTTCATAAGAACGAGGTGCAGCGGAGACAACCAAGATCCAATTGATGGTCAGATAAGGCCTTTCTTTAACATAGTGGCAAACACAGTCTTAGCTACTGCCAGATGATCCAGTGCCAAATGTCCAGGCTTATATAATACTGGAGAACAGTCCATGGTTTTAATAAAATGCACGGTATTATGCTGCACCTGTTTTGGAGGTCCAGAAGGCCTGGTCAGAGCAGGAAACTGGCAAAATATACAAGTATACTTACAGTTCTTCATTTGCATCAGTTTGACACTATATATGGTCATGCTGCAGCAGAAACCAGTTGTAATCAGGCCAGTGATGCTGTCCACGAGTTGGGAATTCACCATGTCCAGCATCAGCTGGTAGTAAACCAGGAAATATGCACGATTGGCTCTGAGATATCAGCGATGGTGAAGTCCCAGATCAACACATAGTGTAGTCCCAACCCCAGCTCCACATGCTGAGTTCCATAAAGTGATACTGTGGAACTGTTAGCATCTGACAAGCAGAGTGTGGTCGGTGGCTGACAGCAATGTGCTGTGAAGGATGAGCCAGATAGTAGGGGATTTTACTTTATTATATGAGCTTTCAAACGGTAACTTCATTTTTCCATTACGGCCAAGCCACGGCCGGCAGTGTTAGCAGCCTGTAAATTATTTCATCCCATGGTTTAGCAACAGGAAGTAGCACTGAAGAAGGGCACCTTTTGGCCACGTGCCTCTCTCATGTGCTTTCAAGGTAACGCCGCCCCAGGTGTCGCTTATCAGGCAAAGATCTGGAAAGTTCCATGCCGCCCGCATGGTTTGCTCGATCCCGACCAATCAGGGCGGAGGAAGCCATGTGGTGCGTCGAATATACCCGGCCACCTGTCGCCGGGCCCGCTCTCTTGTATTCTTGCTCACCCATGAGCCGGATGCGCACCCTGTAGCACTGAACATCTCCCGCTTCTCCTGGTGCTGTGGCACTGTGGACTTAGTTTTGGCAGACAACCACTTCTGTTAGCTCCGCGAACTATGTCTCACTAAACTCTACACTCTGGCTCACCCTCACCTCACTAGGCCTATGTAACCACTTTCAGCATGCTTTCACCAATAAATGGCTTTTGTCTAAATTTACCGTATTTACTCGAATCTAAGCCGCACTTTTTTTCCGGTTTTTGTAATCCAAAAAACCGCCTGCGGCTTAGAATCGAGTGCAAAGCAAGAGGAAGTTCTGAAAAATGTTGGTAGGTGCCGCCACAACTAACTTCTGCCGTCGAATATATGTAGCGCTACACAAGCATGCGTTGTGGGCACAAAGATAAATACTGGCGCCAAAACCTTTTTTTTCTCCGCCCCGAGTTTCGACCACTGCATTTTCATACATTGTCCAACGAAGTAAATACAAATTCCGTATTGTTCATCTTTGAACGTAGCAGAATTTCAATGTACTACAAAAATCCGACTGGCAAGACTGTTAGGGATGTTTGTCAATATGGCCAACTCTACATTCAGAGTTTTTTCCTACCCGTGAGAAGAGATGGTTGCTAATAGGAACCTGATGAAATGTGAATCACATGCAGTATTCTCTTCACCATAAGAATAATACGAAAATAAACATTTTGCCATGTATTCTTTTTTGTTTGCTGCTCTCATTTAAATCCTGTCTGCCTAATAAACTACGAAACTAGAGTGAAACAACAGCAAACGCGGAAGAATATACGTATCGTGTCATGTTTATATTCGTATTATTCTTATGCCTAATAGTGATATAGTCAGAAATGAAGCACGGCAACTGACTAGATTTTAAATGTAAGATGACTAATTTCTGTGCAGAGTTTGATGTACTAAAGAAGTGGCCGCAAAGATTTTCAAACGGAGAAAAATTTGCGCCTAACTCTCGTTCAGAACATGTTCTATCATACGCAGTCTATTATTTGGTTCTTGTTGATCATTATCAAAGAAAGCAGCAGTGTAAGTAACAACAAACTGCAGTCTCTTGCCATTGTTTCGCTAATGAGACGATTCCTCTTTTTTTTTTTTTTTTTTTTTAAGCGGCGGTAGCGCGCACAAAAGCAAGTCATGCCGCGAGCGGCGACAGGCCGTACACACGCACTATCAGAATACGACAAACAATGCATGACACAGTACAGTAATGCATTTTCAGCTTAGAGTGACGTAAACACCTATAACAAAGAAAACGGCACTTATCAGATCAAAGCAAAATAAGCAATCGATTCAAACCAGACGAAGCACGTGAAAAAGGAAGGGTACCCGTATAAATACGGACGGAGCGCCTGACGCATAGCAATGGCTACCTGGTAAAGCTTAACTGCTAAGCTTACGACTCAAACCAAACTACTGTAGCTGTATCGTCTTTCATTCGACCTAAATTGTATCTCGTATTACAATGGACCAACTTTGTTTCGATTTGGAGGTGCGGCCTAAAACTTTTCTCTCCCCTTGAATTTCGAGTCTCAAATTTCAGGTGCGGCTTAGATTCGGGAAATATTTTTTCCTTTATTTCGAGTCTCATTTTTCAGGTGCGGCTTAGATTCGAGTGCGGCTTAGATTCGAGTAAATACGGTAGTCTTATTCATTTCATAATGCCCACCGCCTGCCCATACGCCCATCCTGTACAGCGCTAAGGCCTGTGGACTAAGCTCAAATCAAAATCCGTATCTACTACGTATTTTAGTCCAGGCTGCCTGTCACCAGTAGACTGCCCAGCAGTTGGCTGTGCCTAAGATCAACTGCTGTTGGCATTTGGGAGTGAGCACAGACTTGTGTACCTGTTCGCCAAACTTTCAATTATACCAGCATACCGACCGTTTTGAATTAGAAAATGAGGTGTCATTCAAGGACTGGCTCCTGGATCTGCAATGATAATGTCTTCTGTCCCTTCTGGCACCTTGTCAAGACAGCAGATTGCTGAGCTGTGTGTATAGAATGTCCAGTTTTGCTGCCAATCAATCGTATTCAGTGTGAGTGCCAGCTACTGCTGCTACTGTACTGCTGCACGGCTCTGCCATGGCGCTAAACTAATGTGGGAGTGATAGCCTCTTCTATATGGTCTGAAAATTCCATAACAGCATCCAATGATACCTCTGTTTGAGATGCTGTGATTGCCAGAACTTGATGTAGAAGGTTGCTCCATATTGCATGGAACAGGTTGTCAGGAACAGTACCAATGTACCGGAGATACTGGTTTGGCTTACGATCCCTTATGTATTCTTGTGCGAGCACTCGTCGGATGCAATCTTTGGATGAGCTCAGGTTTTAGCTTCCTTTAGGATTGTTTCACCAGTGGTGCAGTTATAATATCTTGAACATCCGCAGCATATTGACAGCCTAGCTGGCTCACTACCGAAGAAAACATTGTTGATTCAGTGTTAATTCCTGTATATTGAAAACTTGCCTCTACTGGAGTGAATCACAGTACAGGATTGTGTGACCAGAATGGTGGCAAGTGTACAGCTAATCACAATATTCTGGATTTTTCTTGCATCCTGTAATTGTCTTCTTGTGTAGTTCCGTAGGCCTGGATCACATCAGGGTCACCAGTTGTTGGTGTTGCCGTGATAAGGACTGCCAGAATTTGTTATGGTAGCACATTCCATACCTGCTAGAGTGTGTAAATTATCTACTCTCTGAATTATGTAGAACAATAACTTTATTTATCGTAACAGTGAAAAATTGTATTCAACTCAATTATGAACAGTTGACAGATTTTTATATGAGCATAGAATCATCTCTTAAAATGCGGAAACAGTTAACAGTGAGTGCACAATCGAGCTATTATAGAACTATGCACAGTCACTCTGAGATTAATTGAAAAGCAAGGAATGAGGAGCACTTTCACTACAACATCATCTGACGCTGCACGCACAATTCCACTTGATAAATGGTAATGACAACACACACCAGATGACAGCAGATGATCATGATGACGATATATCACTATGGACCTTTTGGATCTTTCTATCCAACCTGTGAACTAGCTTAATTTGTGTTTAGGGAGCATGTAGGGCATGAATTTAATGTTAAAATAACAAGTCTCCGTTTTTTCCCATTAGATATACAAGACAGGTGAAAGTCAAGTTAACCGCAACAAAAATGCTAGGGCTGCATTGTGAGAAGGCAATGGTGAAGGAATGCACAGTGACTAGCAGTAGTGTAACACACGATGCACCAGTCAATATAGTCATTTTGTATCATCTGTAGAGTTCACTTTGGAGTCTATGTAGAACATTTAGCATTAATTTTCATTTTTGTTTACATTTGGTGAGGATACTAGTCCACTATAGTGTTCATCATTGGTGGAATAAAACAGATATAACAAGCATTACATTAAGAACTGACAGCAATAGTTTTTCAAGCACATAAATTTTCTAAGGAGAGTCAGAAGCAGAAACAGTGGATCAATGAGGCACTTGCCCCAGTGTAGCCAGCTACCACGGTAGCAACAGCTGGTCCATGAGGCATGAGACAGAGACAGAGTGCATCCCTTTCTGTACAAAATGCATCATGCTACTGTTCTCTTATGTGTAACTGTAAACCAACTCAGAAATTTTTGGATTTACAGTCTGACATCTATCAACCTCAGCTTCTATTAACTATTTTCTGAGATATCTGTCTACTCATATTTTCTCACAAAAATGCTGGGTACATTATGAAATGTGGATTAGAAACCACATCATTATATTAAGTCTACGAATTTCTACAAGATTTATATTAGCAGTCTCTGCAATTTTATTACATGCTCTCAAATATTTCTGCTTTAGTGAAAACTGACATTCTCAGTTAGGAGACAGCAGTCATAATGAAATTTATTGAATAAAAATTAGGCCAAAAGCCCAATGACTCCCATCAATCATGAGTTTAAAGATTAGTTGCAGCAACTGCGACATTTATTATACTGGCCAGACAAACCGCTCTTTCGAAAAAAATTGTATGGAGCATCATTCTCAAAATAAATCAGCTTTTGCTCTCACATTGCTAGTAAAAGATATATGATGCAGGCCACTGATCAAAGGCTAGGAATACTACACTATGCTCCACTGGGAAGGAATTTGGATTTGATTGAATAATTTGAGGTTTATTCCAGTATGAAGAAAGTCCCCCAATATGATTTAGAATGAATTGAAGTTCACCTAGAATTATTTTTTTGAAATGTTATAGATAGTATAGTCATTGCTAACCCACAAGCACACATCTTCCAGCCTGGAATGAGTGTGTTGCCAACATACACTTCCAGTCATACATACTGTCCTAGTTTCGTTGGCCCACAATGTGAATGCATGTCGTTGTTACTGATGATGATGGTTTTCAATTAATATTCAGCTCATTTTTACAATTTGAATGGTAGGTCACCATAAACACGTCATCTATACAACACTATTGAGTGGGTTTCTACATCTACATCTACATCTACATCTATACTCTGCAAGCCACCTGACAGTGTGTAATGTTCACTTTTACTATTGGAGTTGATTCTCCTTATACATTTTGTTCAGCTGTTATACATTTTTTACTTCCTATTTTACTGTACAGAATTTTCTTAGACTATTTTTTCTTCTACTTGTTTACACATCTCTAGATGGTTGTTGAAGGCAGCATACTTTAATTGTATAATATAAATTGAGGTCTAGGCAGTCAAAGCTTTTTTTTGTATTAATTTTTTTATTCAATTTATTGCTGCTTTATTGCTGAGCAGAGTTTAATAATATTATCAAAAATTCTGCTCAACAGAGTGGTAGATACTTTAGACAAACAACTAGGAGAATATCAGGGTGGTTTACGAAAGGGAAGATCCTGTGCAGAACAAATTTTTAACTTAAAGTCAATAATTCACCATAGAATGTTAACCAGCAAACCAATACTAGTGTCATTTATAAATTTCAAGAAAGCATTTGACTATTTGACTGTATAGACAGAGAAATGATAGATAAGGTCATTAGAGAATTTGGTGTTAAATCAAAACTAGCAAACATAATTCATGAAACACTAACAGGTACAGTATATAAAGTCAAATTTATGGGAGAAGTATCTCAGCCTTTTGAAACAAAAACTGCTGTTAGACAAGATGATGGTTTATCACCTTTACTGTTTCACTGTGTTCTAGAAAAAAATGTAAGAATCTGGAATTCGGAGCTAAAAATCACAAAATTGAACCAATAACTCTGGGAAGGAAAACAAATGGAATTAAGGCAAACTGCTTGGCTTTTGCAGATGACTTCGCAATACTTTCAGAAAACCTGACAGAAGCTGTTACTCAAATAAACATTCTGGAAAAATTAGCAAACAGAACTGGTCTCAAAATTTAAGCTGAAAAAACAAAATTCATGACAAATATAAAAAATGCACCAAAATACAAAGAAACACAAATAGGTGAAACAGAGCAAGTAAATAAATTTAAATATCTTGGAGAAACTATACAACAGAATGGACTAGAAAAATCTGCAATAGATGTAGAATTAACAAAATGGAAAGAGCATATGGTTTGACCAAAAATATTTACAACAAGAAATGTATATATAGAAAAACAAAACTAAAACTGTGGTGTCACCGCCAGACACCACACTTGCTAGGTGGTAGCCTTTAAATCGGCCGTGGTCCGCTAGTATACGATGGACCCGCGTGTCGCCACTATCAGTGATTGCAGACCGAGCACCGCCACACGGCAGGTCTAGAGAGACATCCTAGCACGCGCCCCAGTTGTACAGCCGACTTTGCTAGCGATGGTTCACTGACAAATTACGCTCTCATTTGCCGAGACGATAGTTAGCATAGCCTTCAGCTACATCATTTGCTACGACCTAGCAAGGCACCATTATCATTTGCTATTTATCTTGTGATGCATGTGCCGACAGACCGATGTTCAACAATTATGGATTAAAGTTAAGTATTCCAGTAGTTACTTACGTTCTTTGCTACTATAAATTCCCTTAACTGTTCCAGACCTCACGCCAGCCTGTGTGAGCTTAAACGCGTGCCTTTCGGCTTCCTCAGAGTGGCTTGGTTGTCTTGCCAAGCCACAACAAAAACACTACACCACAGTGGTACGGCCAGAATGTTTATATGGATCTGAATGCCTAACAATGAACTATAAGATGGACAAACTAGAGGTACTGGAAACAAGGATTATTAGAAAAATAATGGGTGCAATGAAAACTGCAGATGGTTGGAAAATAAGAAGTAATGAAGAGAACTACAAAAATATAGAGAAAATATCTGAAGTAATGGCCAAACAAAGATTAACCTTTTTTGGACATCTCTACCGAATGGATGTAAATAGACTAACAAAACAAATACTCCTATATTTCTGGAAGAAGAAATCAACAATAGCATGGATTACAGAAGTAAGAAAAGATCTTGAAAGAAACAACATCAAAGGATCAGAAATAGCAGAAATAAACCATTTTAAAAACAAAATACTAAATTTGGAAGGCTTTCAAAGCAGAAGAAATAAAAAATTGGGAACAAGATGGACAGAAGAAAGGAAGAGACTTCATGGGGATAAAATGAGGGAATACTAGAAAAATAGGAAACAACAACAAAGGAGGAAGAGAAACTGAAGTTGTTAACATGATCCTAGTTGGTCAATACGATTATAAATAATAATAATAGCTTTATTCAACGTCGAATGGTACACTGCACATGTACAAAGAAACAGAAATGATTACAGTAATTTGTACAATACACAAGACACATTCTTCTGAATATGTCATTAATTTACAAAAAAATTACAATAAATTGTTTACTGATTTCTATTTACATAATTTCACAAGGCGTTTGTTGCTCTTCAAATAAGTATGGTACTCTTCTAATGTGCAAAAAGGGTGTTTTACTAAAAATTTCTTAAGCTGATGTTTCAATTTAACTGTAGGAAGAGCCATGACTGCACTAAGCAGTGCATTAGCTAATTTTTTACCTGCGTACTGAGGCCCCTTTTTGTAAAGTGCTGTTCTGTGGCTGCCGATGTAAAATCTTTCTTTATTGCTAGTATTGTACTGGTGGAAATCTGAATAGGTGTTTGGGTGCAGTCTTTTCACAAGCAATATGGCTTTTAGAATGTATGTGTTTATAACAGTTAACACCCCTGTTTTTGGAAACAAGTTGAATTGCAGATCTCTTTTTTTCCATTCTGTATTCAGTTAACTTACAAACAGAACATTTTAGCATTTGACTAATACAAGGGAAAAAGCATTTAAACACAGGTATATTTTTATTTCATATATTTTGGATAAATGGCAGCATCAGTCATAAGGCTGAAATCCTTTATTTTACAGATCAATTTTGGTACTGTGTGACCATCTTCAGTACAAACTGTTCAAACATTGTAGGCTCATATCATAGCAACATAACATTTTCTATGAAGTGTAACATGTACTGTGATTATCACTTTCAACAGATATCTTCACTTGTACTACATACAATAATTCTGAAATTACAGAAGGGCCTATCTCATGACCTTCACAGTTGCCAATCCAGCAAACTATATGTTGGATTGGCAACTGCGAAGGTCACAAGATAGGCCCTTCTGTAATTTCAAAATTATTGTATGTAGAACAAATGGAGATACCTGTTGGAAGTGATCGTCACAGTACATGTTACAAGCCATAGAAAATCTTGTGTTATTATAATATGGGCCTACAAGGTTTGAATAGTTTGCACTGAAGATGGTAACACAGTGACCGAAAACAATCTGTAAAATAAAGGATTTCAACCTTATGACTGATCTACTTCTACATCTACACTCCATAAGCCACTGTAAGGTGCGTGGTTGAAAGTATCCTGTACCACTACTTTTCATTTCCCCTCCTGTTCTACTCACAAACAGAGCAAGGGAAAGACAACTGTCTGTACTCCTCCAAATGAGCCCTAATTTCTCGTATCTTATCTTCGTGTTCCTTAAGTGCGATGTATGTCGGCAGGAGCAGAATTGTTTGGCAGTCAGATTCAAATGCCAGTTCTCTAATTTTCTCAACAGTGTTTTCTGAAAAGAACATTGTCTTCCCTCCAGGGATTCCTGTTTGAGTTCCTGAAGCATATCTGTAACACTTAAGTTTTTTTTCGAACCTACTGGTAACAAATCTAGCAACCCTCCTCTGAACTGCTTCAATGTCTTCCTTCAATTCAACCTGGTACAGATCCAAAACACTCAATCAGTACTCCAGAATAGGTCACATCAGTGCCCTATATGTGGTCTCCTTTACAGTTAAACCACTCTTTCCTAAAATTCTCCCAATAAACTGAAGTCAACAATTTGCCTTCCCTACCACAGTTTTCACATTGTCTTTCCACATCATATCGTTTTGCAATGTTACACCAAGATATTTAAACAACTTAACTGAGTCAAGCTGAACACTAGTAATACTTCTCTGAACATTACATGTTTGTTCTTCCTACTCATCCATGTTAACTTACATTTTTCCACATTTAGGACTAGCTGCCACTCATTACACCAACTGGAAATTTTGCCTAAGTATCTTCCTACAGTCACTCAACTTTGACACCGTACCATACACCATGGCATCAACAGCAAACAAACTGATGCCCACCCTGTCTGCCAAATCATTTACATGTAAGGAGAACAACAGCTGTCCTATCACACTTCCCTGTGGCACTCCTGACGATACCCTTGTCTCTGATGAATACTCGCCATCAAGGACAATATAATGGATTCTATTATTTAAGAAGCCTTCAAGCCACTCACATATTTGTGAACTTGCTCGATATGCTTGTACCTTCATTAACAGCCTGCAGTGGGGCACCATGTTAAATGCCTTTTGGAACTCTAAATACACTCCTGGAAATTGAAATAAGAACACTGTGAATTCATTGTCCCAGGAAGGGAAAACTTTATTGACACATTCCTGGGGTCAGATATATCACATGATCACACTGACAGAACCACAGGCACATAGACACAGGCAACAGAGCATGCACAATGTCGGCACTAGTACAGTGTATATCCACCTTTCGCAGCAATGTAGGCTGCTATTCTCCCATGGAAACGATCGTAGAGATGTGGATGTAGTCCTGTGGAACGGCTTGCCATGCCATTTCCACCTGGCGCCTCAGTTGGACCAGCGTTCATGCTAGACGTGCAGACCACGTGAGACGACGCTTCATCCAGTCCCAAACATGCTCAATGGGGGACAGATCCGGAGATCTTGCTGGCCAGGGTAGTTGACTTACACCTTCTAGATCACGTTGGGTGGCACGGGATACATGCGGACGTGCATTGTCCTGTTGGAACAGCAAGTTCCCTTGCCGGTCTAGGAATGGTAGAACGATGGGTTCGATGACGGTTTGGATGTACCGTGCACTATTCAGTGTCCCCTCAACGATCACCAGTGGTGTACGGCCAGTGTAGGAGATCGCTCCCCACACCATGATGCCGGGTGTTGGCCCTGTGTGCCTCGGTCGTATGCAGTCCTGATTGTGGCGCTCACCTGCACGGCGCCAAACACGCATACGACCATCATTGGCACCAAGGCAGAAGCGACTCTCATCGCTGAAGACGACACGTCTCCATTCGTCCCTCCATTCACGCCTGTCGCGACACCACTGGAGGCGGGCTGCACGATGTTGGGGCGTGAGCGGAAGACGGCCTAACGGTGTGCGGGACCGTAGCCAAGCTTCATGGAGACGGTTGCGAATGGTCCTCGCCGATACCCCAGGAGCAACAGTGTCCATAATTTGCTGGGAAGTGGCGGTGCGGTCCCCTACGGCACTGCGTAGCATCCTACGGTCTTGGCGTGCATCCGTGTGTCGCTGCGGTCCGGTCCCAGGTCGACG
Organism: Schistocerca cancellata; assembly: GCF_023864275.1. Classification (NCBI taxonomy): domain Eukaryota; kingdom Metazoa; phylum Arthropoda; class Insecta; order Orthoptera; family Acrididae; genus Schistocerca; species Schistocerca cancellata. The sequence goes on from NC_064632.1 coordinate 553,881,454, forward strand.
GGCACGTGCACCTTCCGCCGACCACTGGCGACAACATCGATGTACTGTGGAGACCTCACGCCCCACGTGTTGAGCAATTCGGCGGTACGTCCACCCGGCCTCCCACATGCCCACTATACGCCCTCGCTCAAAGTCCGTCAACTGCACATACCGTTCACGTCCACGCTGTCGCGGCATGCTACCAGTGTTAAAGACTGCGATGGAGCTCCGTATGCCACAGCAAACTGGCTGACACTGATGGCGGCGGTGCACAAATGCTGCGCAGCTAGCGCCATTCAACGGCCAACACCACGGTTCCTGGTGTGTCCGCTGTGCCGTGCGTGTGATCATTGCTTGTACAGCCCTCTCGCAGTGTCCGGAGCAAGTATGGTGGGTCTGACACACCGGTGTCAATGTGTTCTTTTTTCCATTTCCAGGAGTGTATATTGAATAGGCTTGTTGCCCTTCATCCATAATTCTCTGTATATTGTGTGAGAAAAGGGCACACTGAATTTCACACAAGTGATGCTTTCTAAAACCTTGCTGATTTGTGGATATAACCCTCTTAGTCTTTAGAAACTTTATTATATTCTGAGAATGTGTTCAAGGATTCTGCAGCAAGGAGAAGTTATGGATTGGTCTGTAATTTTGTGGGTCCATTCTTTTACCTTTTATATACTGAAGGCACCTGCGGCATTTTCCAGTCACTTGGGATTTTGTGCTGGGCGAGAGATTCATGATAAATGCAAGCTAGGCAAGTAGACAGTGCCATAGAGAACTCTTTGTAAAATCAAACTGGGATTCCATCTGGACCTGATGATTCATTTGTTTTCAAATCTTTAAACTGCTTCGCTACACCAGGTACACTTATTTCTGTCAGCCATATGGGAGTCTGTCCGATAGTCAAATGATGATATGTTTGTATGGTTCTCCTGCATGAATAATTTCTTGAACATGAAATTTAAAACTTTGGCTATCTTCAACTGCCACACCAGACTGCTCAACAAGGGACTGACTGTAAGCCTTAGACCCACTTAGTGATTTTACATATGATCAGAATTTTCTTTGGTTCTCTGCCAGATGTTTTGCTAAGGTGTGACGGTGGTAGTTGTATGCTTCACACATAGATCTTTTCACAGGTGCACAAATCTCTACTAATCTTCGCTTGTCGTCATTTGTGCATCCCCTTTTGAACCTAGAGTACAACAGCCTCTGCTTCCTAAGTATCTTATGAATCTCGTTATTAAACCATGGTGGGTCTTTTCCATCCTTTATCCACTTACTTGGCATGTATCTCTACAGACCATGATTTACAGTCTGCTTAAACTTTGCTCACAATTCCTCTACATCCATCTTACTGGTACTAAGTGATGCCAGTTCACTGTCTAAGATGTTCATAATTGCTTGTCTGCTCTATCTAGCAGAAAAATTCTCTTAGCCTTCATGACTGATTTATTAACTTTTGTAATCATAGTTGCTATAATAACATAATGACCGCTAATGCACATTTCTATACTGACATTGTCAATGTCCGGCCTATTTGTAGCTACAATGTCTAAGATATTTCCATTGTGTGCGGGCTGCTGAGCTTTCTACTCAAGACAATTTTCAGAAAACATGTTCAAAAGTATTTCACATGACTGTCTGCCTGCCGGTACCCCCCTCCCCCTTCCCCTGCAATGATTCCATGACTGATGCTGCCATTTATCCAAAATATATTGACAATAATACAGTTGTGGTGTGCATGGTTCCCAATGGAATTAGACATCAAAGATATTTTTTATTGCCAATATATTTACTGTCATATGAAGCACTGAGATCACAAGTGGACTAACCCATGCTTTTTGTGCATTTGATGTATTGACATGATGTGATAACAGTATACGATTATTAGGCAATGCCTGTTGACCTGTTCCTTTATCTGAAGGTTTGTATCATTTAGCAAAGTATACATTGCTGTTGCACTCAACTGCTGACAGATACCATTGAGAGCAGGAGTGGACTATGCATCATAGTCCATTTGTACTCTGTGCTCTCCATCCACTGTCACTGGATGTGATGCCGGTGAACGAAGGACTTGTATATTCAGCATGGAACAATTTATTGGACCAGTGACCACGTGGAAATGTATGTCAGTTGTTCAGCGTGGAAGCCCCTGCAGAAAGCATGGAGGAGCAATTGCAAAGTTAGTTGTTATTGTGTTCCTTTCTTTTGTTTGCGGATAACATTGTTGAATGTACACTAATGTGTTCATGTTCAAAGATGTCCAGAGGTGTCTCAAACAGTGACTTTGTTCACAAAATACAAGTTGTTTTCCATACAAAAACACAATGAAATACAAACAGTACTTTATTTATTTATTGCTATATTGTGTAATCAAGTAACAATCACTTTTAATGTTATGTGTACAACAATGTTTTACCACCCGCCGAGTCATGTTGTGCAATTACTTCACCTGTGGATACCAATGCCCGCATTGACCATTACTATTGTGTAGTTAATATTACGTTGATGGATAATATTTTTACTACAGAGATATTTGTATCCAATGGGGAAGTGCCAGGAGAAATGAGAACAAGCACAGTTGCAGCAACAACTTTTCCAGAGGACGTGCCGAGACAAACGATGATGCCGTGATACAGAGCTGAGGAAAGTAGTGCCTTAGAAACAAAGATAAATGGCTTCATAACATTAGGAAAGAATGGAAAGCTCTAGGTCAAGAGTATGCCAAACGTAAGGGTAACCTTGTACCTTGAAAAGAAGTGCCGACAATCAGTGAATGCTCATGCCGGTATGAGTGCCACAAAAACATCAACAAAGAGTGGCAGGAACAAATGTTCAATGAGTTTTATAATTTAGGCAGCCATGATTTGCAGTTGGCTTTACTGTTTACCATGATTAAAGTTGTTGATAAAGCACAGTCTAGCACAGGTGAGCAACATTCACACAGGGAGAAAAAATTGTATTACTTGCTCAATTCAAATGGGTCTGAAACTAGGATGTGCGAAAGATTCTTTCAGAATACTTTAGTCGTGTCTGCTGGAAGAATTGATAGGGTACTCAAGAATAAGGAGAAAAAATAATCCCTAATCGTGATGGTAGAGGTAAAGGTGAACCTGATATTAAAAGACCTCCCCACAAAGTTGATGTAGTAAAACATTTCATAGAAAAAAAAGTTTCCAGCTTATGAAAGCCATTATGCATATCATAAAAATAATGATAGGAACTATTTAGGACCAGATTTAAATTTGTCAATCATGTATTTACTGTACTGTGCAGAGGAGCAAATGCTCATTTCTCATTTTATTTTCCATAAAAATTTTTACGAAAACTGCAATTTGTCATTTCATCCGTCAGTGTCCGACTCTTGTCGAACATGCAGGTAAAAATAACAGCTGCCAATAATGGTAAGGAGAGAACAGAGTTAATTGCAGAATGTGAATTCCATCAGCAAAAAGCTGAGTATGCATGGGCAGGTTTACAGAGTGATTCTTTGCTTAGCAAATCAGATGGTAACATTACAGTGATAACATTTGATGTAAACTTTGCCTACACCGGTCGTCTCAACTGGAGTTTGCTAGTACAAATGTCAATTGTGGACATATTGCTTTGGCATGAACAATATACATGCGTACATGCTTCTGTGGAATGAATCCATTGCATTGAGAGGGCTATAAGAAATTGGTTCTTGTTTGCTGTATTCCATACGCAATTTTGTCAGGACTGAAAAACTAATTATATACTCTGATCAGTGTGGAGACCAGAACAGAAACATAAAAGTTGCTGTACTGTGCCAATACATTGTAAGCAGCTCAGAGTTCTCTGTGAAGGAAACAGACCATAAATTTTTAGTTAGCGGACACTCTTACCTGCCCTGTGATCAGGATTTTGGCTTGGTTCAGAAATGAAAAAAGTATTTTCCTAATATTTACCTTGCTGATCACTGGAATGATGTCGTAGTGAGTGCCAAATACAGGAATTTGATCAACATTATAAATATGAACGCGGAATGTTTCTTTTCAACAAAACAACTTGAAAGAAACATCACGAATCGAAAAATGTCTTCTAGCAATTGTAAAGTACAATAGTTGAACATACAGTGGCTGTGGTTTGAAGCAATGAATGGATTCAAAATGTGGTATACATACTCGAACCAAAACCAAGAGCTATTTCAGGAAATCGATGTGACCCAACAAACATCCACATGCATCAGCAATCTCAAAGTGCTTTATCCTAATGGACATATAATTACAGAGGCAAAAAAGAAGGACCTACTCAGTTTGCTTCCATATGTACCCCCACTTCATCATAATCTCTACAAAAATTTTAAAGTATCTTCAAATGCTATAGAAACATTGCCTGTGGATGATTTTGAAGTGCAACATCGTGCTTAAAATTATAGAAACCAATTTAAAATGTTACATGTAATCCGTACAATGTATAATACTAATGTATACTATTGTCACATGCAATCTATGCTGGACTTTGTGCAATGAACAGAATGAATAATGAGCGTACTAATGGACCTGTCATTGAGAATGCTCAACTATTCGGAGTGAAAATGGACTAAGCCACAACAAAACTGCCAATATTCTACTAAATAATTAACATTTGTAATGTATCTATGTCAGAATATCGTTCAATAAAACCACAGTTACATCGTATGCATGTTAAAAGGCTGCAATGCATCACAGAAAAAAAAACATTCTTTGTGAGCCCTTATTATTAAGGCCTGTTTCTTCCTTATTGACTTCCCCGGAGTTAGTCCATTTGTGCTCTTAGTGCCTCATACGTCCATCACGAAACAAATTATTTTTAAGTGCTTATTTCTATCTCACTTTCTCTCATAGTACGAGCATCCAAATCTGCAAGTTAGGTATGTAAGGCAACATTATTTCTGATCTTATTTAAGGATGATTTGGAAAATTGTAATGCAAACTGTGTTCATTTTAAATCAGTACATAAAGTTATGTTCTCCACACACAAAAAATATGTGAAAAAAATCAATGTTTCATTCTTTAAGCTGGGCAGATGTTAAAGAGTGCAGCAACTAATCTCCGCTTTTTATTTTATTTTCATTATAATTCACCTTTTTGTGGTGTTTGGATTGCTTGCCAACAAATTGATGGCTATCCCATCAGCCATTGAGGGGAGGGTGTAACAAAGTGCAGGTTGTGGCGCACACTGGAACAAAGGCTTTGAAGTCATACTTGGATCATTCCAGCAACTGGAAGAGATGGTTGAGTAAATCAGCCTTGCACATGAGTTTCAACAAAGCCTACAATTTGTAGCATTATCCCCAGAACTGATTGTGGCCCTTTGGTTCTGAATTGAGTAGAAGGATTGAACCAGAGATTTTGAAAGTTCTGTGACAAGATAAGCTGTGGCTTCCTAGACTTGCTCCATATGGTTGAGAGCTGTAGGGTCCCCCTAAATGGGTCAGATGAGCACTACACATCAAAGGCCATTACTAATGTAGCTAAATGTGTGTGGAGTGCACACAAGGGCTTTTTAGATTAGGCGACTCTCCATCCAATCCAGATAACAACAGCTGTAGGAAATATAGAAGTATCAGAGTAAGATCAAAAGAAATACCGCCCAACAGTGAGAGTATTAAAATCGTAACAGTTAACTGCTGAAGCTTTTGCAACAAAGTGCCATACTTTGAGGCGTTTCTGAAAAGCAGTGAAGCTCACATACTACTAGGTACAGAACGCTACTTCAAACTTGAAATTGATAGCAGTGGGATTTTTGAGGAAGATTGAGTGTATATTGACAGGATACGCAAATGGGAAATAGAGGTGCTATATTTCTCACAGCAGATAAAAAACTCAAATCCACTGAGACAGAAATTTGAAGCTGGATGTGAGATTATTTGCACAAGGCTCAGTTTCAGGGTTGGGCATAAAAAGATAACTGGATTCTATCATACACCAGACTCATCTCCTGACGTAACTGAAAACGTTAGAGAAAACCTCAGTTCATTTGTATTTAAGTTCCACAGTCATTGGTGGAGAATTCAGTTGTCCAACAATTAATTGGGAATATTACAATTTTGTTAGTAGTGGGCATGATACGACCTTTGTGAAACATTACTGAGTGCCTTTTCTGACAACTACCAAAACAGATACTTAGGAACCTTACTCATGATGGGAATATATTGGATCTAATGGCAACAAATAGACCTGAACTCTTTGAGGATGTCCACATCCTAACTGGCAACAGTGACCATGACATGGTTGTGGCAACAACGATTACCAAAGTATAAAGGACAACTAAAACAAGCAGATATCAGTAGCATCATTTCTCAATGAGAACAGTTCATAATGGGAGGGAACCTCCATGATATAATGTCACTGTTTCTGTTTGTTTTGTTTTAGGCTGCAAAAACAACTAGGGTCATACGCGCACATGACAAAACTATAGAATACGAAGACAGAGAGGAGTTAAAAAATGACTACATGTCAATCACAATTGATGTAACAGAAGACAGCTAAAAACAGGGATGAGGAGAAAGGTCTATAAAATACACCATAGAGAAATGGAAGTCAAGAACCAGAAATTAAATGGCCTTCGTCATACAGCTACGACAGATAAAAAGTAAAACATGGTCAATAGCCCGCATGTCGTTTGCTACAACGGCCGATAACTCAGATGGCAAACCCAAGCGGGAACATAAATGGTTAAAAACTGGTCATTCTGTCAGCAAATGGTGAGTTAAAACTTGGGTGCAATGTGCACCAAGTGGTGGCAAAGTGCCACTTAACAAAAGGCAATGGCTAAAAAGAAAGTGCCCAATATGTAATCTAGTTAAAATGACTTCCTCTATGCAGGAGGGCCACGAGGAGGTCATCCAAGCTGCCTGGAGAGGCTTCATAACCTGGAACTTATTCCCATGAATTGAGGACCAGTGGTAATGGCAAAGTGACACCAACTGCTGATAGACAGCAACACAAAGATCATCTGAGGGAGTATAAGAACTAGAGGGTTTAGGTACGAGGACTGCAGCCTTAGCAGCAGCATCAGCAGTCTCATTTCCTGGCAGACTGACATGACCAGGAACCCACATAAACATCATAGTGGCTCCATCAAGAGTGAGCAAGTGACAGTTTTTCTGGACCCATTGAACTAAGGAATGGTTGGTGTACAATACACAAAGGCTTTGGAGGGTGCTGAGAGAGTCTGAGCAGAAGACACTATTGGAAAGCCTGTATCGAAACCAAGATGGTGAAGGATTCATACCCACCGGGAAAGCTGCAGGTAGCATGAAGTTCAGCAGCTGGAGCAAGGGCTGGAAGAAAACTTCAGGAGGTAACAGACAAGTGGGATGGGCCCCATACTGGCAATCAGAGGAGTCATTGAAGAAGGGGGCATAGGATAAGTGGCCACACATTGAAAACAAACGGCATGCATAAATGCTGAGGAGAAAGTCACGGCAGTAGGACAGTGGTAGTTCAGCTGCTTCTGCATACAGACTCTCAATCAAGCTAGCGTAAAAGGCGTCAGTGGCCAAACGGACGCCACGATGGTGGCTAGTATTGAGGTGGCATAAGAGGGATGGACATGCAGATGCACAAACACAGCATCCATAGTCTAGTTTCGAACAGACAAGGGACTGGTGCTAACAGAGGAGGGTTGTTTGATCTGCACCCCAGGAAGTACCACTGAGGACACGTAGGATGTTGAGAGACCACATACAGAGAGCTGCCGGGTAAGACACGTGGGAGGACCAAGAAAGTTTGCTGTTGAGCATGAGCCCCAGGAATTTTGTAGTTTCAATGAAGAGAAGAGTAACAGGCCGAAGATGTAAAGATGGTGGGAGAAACCAACTGTGCCCCAGAAATTCATACAAGCAGTTCTGTCAGTGGAAAAATGAAGGCCATGTGCAATGCTCCATGAGTAATGACGATCCAGACATCACTGAAGACACCAGTCAATGAGACAGGTCTGTGGAGAACTACAATAGATGGACAAAACATCAATAAAAAGGGAGACAGAGAAGTTCGACCGGATGCGGGCCGTTGTAGGGTTAATGGTGTAGCAAAGAGGACTGTGCTCAGGACGGAACCCTGAGGCAAACTGTTTTACATGATAAAGGTGTCTGACAAGGCATAACCCAAATGGACCTTGAAATCTTTTAAAAATTCTTCAAGGACATGGGGCTGTGAAGAGAGTATGGAGGATAACAGTCCTTCAGCAGGTGTCATAGGCTTTCTTCAAATCGAAAAACACAGTCTCAGTATAGGATTTCTGCAGAAAACCATTCATGAGATCAGTGGCCAAAGTGAGGAGATGGTCAACAGTGGAACGGCGCACTTGAAATCCACACTGTGCAGTGGTAAGTAAACTGTGAGACGTGAGCCACATGCAAGCTGGGCATGAATCATACGATCCATCACACTGCAAGAACAGCTGGTGAGGGAGATGGGGCAGTAGTTACAAGGAAGGTGTTTCTCCTTATAAACTTAGGTATGGGGATGACAATGGCTTCATGCCAGCGTCTAGGAAACGTGCCATCTGCCCAGATGTGATTTTATACGTATTAAGCAGAAAGTGCTTGGCTGCAAGAGAAAGGTGCTGCAACATCTGAATGTGAACAGCATCTCGCCCTGTAGTGGAGAATCAGGATGAAGTGAGAGCACTCATGATTCTGGGAAGAGAAGTGCATTGCCCAAGCCTCCTCCATTCATTTCCGATGGAGGAAAGCAGGGTGATAGTGGGAGGAACTAAAAACTTCCGCAAAATGGCGGCCCAAGGTATTGGAGATAGCAATAGGATCCACGATGACATCATCTGCTACTGTCAGGACGGATATTTGGGAATGGATCTTGGTCCCAGAGAGCTGTAGGTAGGTCCACATGACAGGGGAGAGGGTGGAACTGTTAAAAGAACTAGTGAATGAAATCCAGCTGGCTCATTCACTATCCTGAAGAACATGAAAACACTGTGCATGCATCTGTTTATAATGAATCCAGTTTGCCATCGTAGGATGATTGTTAAAAATGTGAAGAGCATGTCTCCATGCACGAACTGAATCGTGCATGCCTCAGTCCACCGAGGTACTGGGACACGGAGTGGTAAAGAGGAAGTGCGAGGAATGGAACATTCTGCAGTGGTGAGGATAACGTTTGTAAGATATTTCACTTGATCATCACAACTTGGAAAATGTTGTTCTTCGAAGGTCGCCAGGGAGGAGTAAAGCCAGCAGTCAGCATTAGTAACCTGCCATTTGGTTGTGCATGCAGGTGGAGTAGGAGTCAGCGAAAAGATAGCACATGGAAAATGGTCGCTTGAGTAGGTGTCAGAAAGAACAGACCACTCGAGACAATGGGCAAGCTGGGCAATGCAGAAGGATAGGTGCAAATGGGAATATGTGTGTAATGAGTTGGAATGGAACATGAGTACTCCTGTGTTAATGCAGAAGAGGTTAAGTTGATTAAGGTCAGCCAAGAGGGTACCCCTCTGATAGGTTCTGAGAGAACCCCAAAGGGGATGGTGCACATTTAAGTCACCGACAGCAGAAATGGGAGAGGTAGCTGCCCAGTAAGCTGGAGGAAGTCTGCCCTGGTGACATTGAATGAAAGAGGGATGTAAATGGTACAAAGGGAAAAAAGGTCAAGGAAGGAAAAGGCGAACTGCAACAGTTTGAAGATGGGTAGTCTGGGAGATGGGTTGACTGTGAATGTCATTCTGTATGAGCAGCATGACTCCCCCATGAGATGAAATGCCAACCTCAGGGTGAAGGTCAAAATGGACCGGGAAGAAATGAGAAAGCTCAAAGCGGTTATGAGGACACTATTTTGTTTCCTGAAGGCAGAGTACAAATGGACACTGTGATTCTAAAAGCAACCATAAATCCTCTTTGCTGGTTTGAAGGCCATGAACATTCCATTGGAGGAGAGTCATGATGAAAAAATGAAGGGGTGTCACCTCGGCGGCTGTCGAGAGCCAGCCTGCGAAGACTCGCTGCTACAGGGCACAGAAGCAGGACGATCCTGCTCCATGAGATCCACAGGAGCATCAGCTTCCTTGTGCTGTCAGTCTGCGGATCCAACACAGAAAAATGGTTTGTGGTGCACACTGGCAACACGGAGGCTAGCTAGGCAAAGGTATCATGTGGCAACACCATTGAAGAGGATCTTTGAGTTGGCAAAGGAGAAGACCATTTGACTTTGTTGGACTTCTTTGAGCCTTTCCGGTTAGCAAAGGAAGACTCAGGTGTTGGTTGGCTGAAGGGGCATAGGAAGTCTTCAGAGGAGTATTCCTTCTGTCTTTTCAAGCCTGCTGGTTGTGTAGCTGGTGACTTCGCCCCATGAAGTGAGAATTTAATGGCTTGTTGTACAGTTGGACCACGGTTGCCCCAGGTTTTCCCAAATGAAATTCCCTGATAGATCCTTAATTTCCAAACAAGTTTTTGCTATATTCCCTGACAAATTTTGAAATCTCAAGGATAAGTAAAGACATAAGTTGACAAAAAATGTAAGGACTTCCGTATCTCTACCCGATTTTGTTTCGTTTTACTTTAGGTGCAAAAATAACTAAGATCATACAAGCCCATGTCAAAACTATGAAACATGAAGACAAAGAGAGGAGTTAAATATTACTACATGTTAATCCCCAATGATGAAAGAGAAGACAGCTAAAAACAGGGACATGGAGAAAGGTCAATAAAATATGTAGTAGAGAAATGGAGGTCCAGAACTGAAAATTAAATGGCCTTCGCCATATTCCTACGATGGATAAAAAGTAAAATACAGTCAACAGCCCGCGTGTCATTCACTAAAATGGCCGATAACTCAGACAGTGAACCCAAACGGGAATATAAACAGTCAAAGAATTCTGTCAGGAACTGTGGACAGTTAAAAGTTGGGCGCAATGTGCACAAAGTGGTGGGGGAGTGCCGCTTAACAAATGGCGATGGCTAAAAAGGCAGTGCCCAATATGCAGCCTAGTTTAAATGATCTCCTCATGGTGGGAGGACTGAGAGGAAGTGTCCAAGCTGCAGGGAGAGGCTTAATAATCCAGAGCTTATTCCCAAGAAGGGAGAACCAGTGGCGATGCCAAAGTGACACCACTTCCTGACAGACGGCAACACATAGTTCATCAGAGGGAATGTAAGAATTAGTGGGCTGAGGTACAAGGATTGCAGCCTTCACAGCAGCATTAGCAGACTTGTTTCCAGTCACAAAGACAGGAGCAGAAACCCACATAAACATCACAGTCGCTCCATTAAGGGTGAGCACGTGAAAGCTTTCCTGGACCTATCGCACTAAGGGATGGGCAGTGTACAGCGCACAGAAGCTTCAAAAGGCACTGAGAGAGAGTGAGCAGATGACACATTTGAAAAGCCCGTGTTGCCAGATGTACTAGGCGGCCTGATACAGGGCAAAGAGATCTGCTGTTAATACTGAGCAGTGTGCTGGAAGCTGATACCAAAAAATGTTGGCACCAACGACGAAGGCTCACCCGACACCATGGCCAGTCTGAGAGCCATCAGTGTACACAAAGGTACTATCGCAAAATTCCGTGCATAGGTCGTGAAACTGAAGGTGATAGAACAAGGCTGGTGTAGAGTCCTTAGGAAGTGAATGAAGGCCGAGATGAGCATGGGTGGCCGCATGAAGCCAAGGCGGAGAAGATTTCACGCCCACCGGGAAAGATGCAGGAAGCGTGAAGGTAATCTGCTGGAGCAAGAGCTGAAAGCAAACTCCAGGAAGTAACAGAGAAGAGGGATGCGCCCTGTACTGGTGATCAAAGGAGTCATCAGAGAAATAGGCACAGGATGGGTTGCCACGCATGGCAGACAAATGGCATGCATACCTACTGAGGAGAAAGTCATGGCAGTAGGACAACAGTAGTTCGGCAGTTTCTGCATACAGTCTCTCAATCTGGCTAGTGTAAAAGGCATCAGTAGCCAAACAGAGGCCACAATGGTTGATGGTACTGAGATGTGCAGATGGATAAAGTGCCCATGGTCTATTTTTGAACGGACAAGGGACCGATACAAATGGAGAAGGGTGGTTCAATCTGCACTCCATGAAGTACCATTAAGGGCACACAGGACACTGAGGGACCGCCAGGTAAGACATCTGGGAGGACCAAGGGAGTTTCCTATCAAGCAGGAGCCCCAGGAATTCTGTAGTTTCAGTGAATGGAAGAACAACAGGCCCAAGATATAAAGATGTTGGGAGAAACCAATTGCACCAACAGAAATTCATACAAACAGTTTTCTCAGTGGAAAAAAGAAAGCCACTGTCGATGTTCCATGAGTAAGACAATCAGGACATCACTGAAGACACTGCTCAATGAGACAGGTTGATGAACAACTGCAATAGATGGCTAAATCATCAACAAAAAGGGAGCCAGAGATGCCCTGTGGGAGACAAGCCATTACAGTATTAATGGCAATAGCAAAGAGGACAACACTCATGAAGAAACCCTGAGGTACACCGTTTTCCTGGATAAAGGTGTCCGGCAAGGCAGAATCCATACATACCTTGAAAACTCAGTCTTTTAACAATTCCTCAAGGAAATGGGGCAGGTAGCCATGGAAGCACAATGTGTAGAGAGTACCGGGGATACCAGTCCTCCACCAGGGTTCGTAGGCTTCCTCCAAATAAAAAAAAAACATGGCCACAGTCTGCGATTTCCGCAGAAAACCATTCATGACATGGATGGACAAAGTGATGATAGATGGTCAACTGCAGAATGACAGGCTCAAAATCTGCACTGTACAGTGGTTACTAAATTACGAGACTCGACCACATACCAGCTGGGCATGAGACATATGTTGCATCACCTTGCAAACACAGCTGGTGAGAGAGATGGGGCAGTAGCTAGAAGGAAGGTGTTGGTCTTTACTGGGCTTAGGTATGGGTATGACACTGGCTTCACGGCAGTATCTGGGAAACGTGCCCTCTGCCCAAATGTGGTTGTACATATTAAGCAGAAAGTGCTGCCTGCAAGAGAAAGGTACTGCAACATCTGAATGTGGACAGCATCTGGCCCTGGTGTGGACGATCTGTATGAAGTGAGAGTATGATCTAGATTCCTCGTAGTAAAGGCGGCATTGTAACAGTCATGATTACGAGAAGAGAAGGCTATCACCCAAGAATCCTCCATTCGTTTCCAGTGGAGGAAAGCAGGGTGACAGTGGGAAGAGCTCGAAATTTACGCAGAATAGCGGCCCAAGGTACTGGAGACAGCAATAGGGTCCATGATGACATCGTCTGCTACTGTCAGGCTGGAAATTGGGGAATGGACCTTGGTCCCAGGGAGCCGTCAGAGAGGAAGAGGGGGTGGAATTGTTAAAAGAACTAGTAAATGAAATCCAGCAACCTTTTTTGTTATCCCAAAGAATGCAATGACACTGTGAATGCATATGTTTATAATGAATGCAGTTTGCCATTCGCAGGATGTGGAGAGCACATCTATATGTGTGAATTGCGTCGCGGCACTTCTCAGTCCATCAAGGGACTGGGACATGGTGTGGTAAAGAAGAAGTGCGAGGAATGGAATGTTCTGTGGCGGTAAGGACAATGTTTGTAAGGTATTGCACCTGGTCATCACAACTGGGGAAATTGTGATCATCAAAGGTCGCCAGGGAGGAGTAAAACCTACAGTTGGCCTTAGTAAACTACCATTTGGATGTGCACAGAGGTGGGGTAGGAATCATGGATAGCACATGGGAAATGGTCGCTCGAGTAGGCTTCAGAAATAACAGACCACTTGAGACGATGGCCAAGATGTGGAGTGCAGAAGGATAGGTGCAAATAGGAATAGGTGTGTGAGGAGTCAGAAAGGAACATGGGTGCTCCTGTGTTAAGGCAGAAAAGGGTAAGTTGATTAACAAAGTCAGCCAAGATGACACCTTGCGGACAGGTTCTGGGAGAACCCCAAATGGGATAGGAGCATTAAAGTCACCAAGAAGCAGAAATGGGAAACGTAGCTGCCCAGTAAGCTGGAGGAAGCCAGCCTTGGTGACATCGAATGACAGAGGGATGTAAATGGTATAAAGGAAAAGCTCAAGTGAGGAAGGAAAAGGCGAACTGCAACAGTTTGAATATGGGTAGTCAGTGATGTCATCCTATATGAGCAGCACGACTCCCCCATGAGATGGAATGCCGATCTCAGGCAGAAGGTCAAAATGGACCAGGAAGAAATGCGAAAGCATTCGTGAGTACAAGTGGATACTCCGTTTCTAAAAGCAGCTGTAAATTCTCTTCATTGGATTGAAGCTGTGAATGTTCCATTGGAGAAGAGTCATGCAGAGGAAAAAATGAAGGGGTGTCATCTCGGCAGCTTCCAAGTGCCAGTCTGTGAAGACTCGCTGCTACAGGGCACAGAGGTAGGAGGATCATACTCCATGAGGTCAACAGAAGTGTCAGCTATCTTGTGCTGTCGGCCTGCAGAATCCAATGCAGAAAAACAGTTGGTGGTTTGCACCAGCGACACGGAGGCCGACCAGGTGAATGTATCACGTGACAGCATAATCGAAGAGGATCTTCGAGTCCGTGAAGGAGAAGAATGTTTGCCTTTGTTGGACTTTTCCAACCCTTTCTGATTAGCAGAGGAAGTCTCAGATGTTGGCTGGCTGGAGGGACGTAGGAGGTCTTCACTAGAGTACTCGTTTTGTCCTTTCTGGCCTGCCGGTACTGTAGCTGGTGACTTCACCCCATGAGATGAGAGTCTGATGGCTTGTTGCAGAGCTGGACAAGAGGACTACGGTGCTAACATCACATTGAGTGATTTCACAACCTCAGAGCTGAATTTGAGGTTACATGTCTGCTCGGCCATGTCCTTCATGGAGTGAGATGTAACAAGAACAGTACTATAAGTGCCAGACGGTAAAACGCAGGGTATGCGAATAGCCAAAACTTTCAAGCAACTGGGTAGGGAACTTACAGGACAATCTCGAGTGGAGGTGGCATGGTCACCACTGCATTTGATACAGCAGGGAGAAGGAGGTGGACAATTGCCCTCATGCGTATCCCTACCACAGGTTGCACAATTGGCCGGGTGTTGACGAGACATTTGAGTGTGGTTGAAACAATGACAATCACAGCAGCGCATTGGGTTCAGAATGTATGGTGGGACTGTGAGAACCTCTTAGCTTGCATTGATCTCAGACAGCAGCAGCTCTCTATCAAAGGAGAGGAAAAAAAGTGTGTGTTGGCACGGAGGAGGCAATTACGTTTTTCATCACCTAATGTACGGCAGTGACACCTTGATCAGAGAGGTATGTTTGGATTTCGGCCTCAGACTGTCGAGCAGCCTAGTGTAAATAACACCACGAGAAGAATTTAGAGTTCTATGGGTCTCAACATGAACAGGATAGCTGTGGAGAAGCGAAGCAGCAAGCAGTTGCTGTGCTTGAGAATCAGTAGTAGTCCCCAAAAGCAAAGTGCCATTCCTTAAACGAGAGCAGGATTTCACAGGGCCAGCAACTGCGTCAACAGCTTTCTGAATAGTAAATGGATTTACCGTTGTGAATGACTGACTGTCTTCAGTACGTAAAACCACGAGGAACCATGGCGCAGCTTGGAGGGTCTTTGAATCGCTAGCCTCATTTTGTTTATATTTTGTAGATGTTGATTGTGAAGATGATTGGCTCATTGCGAGAAAATCCTGCATGATTGCGAGTCTCTGATGGCATGCTCCTTCCAACTGGATGACCCCTTCATAAGGCGGCGCACCCGCCTTAGGTGATCCTTCACACCTCAGGTCACACTTCCCGAACACCTGACAGAAGGACAAATTGGTAATATGGGAAAGTAGCAGCTCAGGCAGTCATCCCTTCCTGGGCCTGGCCTGTACCAGGGGGTACGTGCGAACCCTTCCTGTCAACCCACGGCTGAGAATTTTGCATTACCTAGTCACCTGATACACATCAGATGGGTCGGCTGGCCTTCAGGAGCACACAGGGAGAAGAAAGAAAAAGAGGAGCCTCAAACACTGGAGTGGAGGAAGGATAGGAGGAGGTGAGCAAAGAAAGGAAAAATGAATGAAATACAGTTATGAGATTGTTGTTATGTCAGCTACAGACATGTGGAACATTCCCAAAAACACCCCAGTCATGTTCCCCAAGGGATGGGAAAAAAATAGCAAGAGGATAGACATGCAGCATGGAAGGGAAAAGATGCTGCAAAGGCTGGGGCTCTATGGTAGATTTCAACCCTGTGTGGGCAAAAATCATAAGTACTAACATCAACATCTTTTGTAATGAACTGTTTTTAGATGGAGAAAGCAAGCCAAATGGTATATGTGTTTCATTAAGACCACTGCTGTTATTTTATTTCAATAAAATGAAACACATTTGTGACAAAAATACGTGTTTCCTTGGAGTGGGAAGCTAGATTTAAAATATCTTCACTGATCTCAGAAATAACCTCAGAAAAAAGTAGACCTTTTTAAAAAAGTGTGTAAGGCAGGGAGGAGTTGTGTAAACCAACACTATAGGTGACTACCAATAAAACGTTGTTTCTACTATTTTCCAAGTGCCAAAATGTACTAGAATAAATAAAATGTTTTTAAAATGCAGCACTGTACAATGTACTTGCGATGAGACTGTTGCAATTCCTGAAATCCATTGCCTGTGACCTCTGGCCTGCTGAGGAGCACCGCAGTCCTGGGTCCTTGGATAAACCATGAAAATCCACTGCGTTATGCCACACACAAACAGACCTGTACTGGAGGCAGATCGGTGAGACTAGATCTGATGGACAGGGCTAGCACATTAGTGGGAAATGATGGGCTTCAGATCGGCAGGCCCAATCTGTTACAGATACCCACAGAAAAGGCCTGCAGTTTTGACCCATTGTGAAGTCCACTCATGTGGTCAGCTATTCACTTGTCAAAGGCACCATGTTGATGAAATGAGACCATGTCAATCAGTCCGTGCAACAGATAACTTGCGCAAATACTATGAGAATCAATATTAATGAGGATAGGTATCACCTCACCGTAAAGGTGATTGCTGAATTGCAGACAGGCACGTAGAAAGTAATCACACCCTCACAACTAAATTTTTGGAAACAGCCTTTGTCAGAAAACAATAGTTTACACACATTCACAGAGTCACTTAGACACAACTTGTGCATAGATGACTGCCATCTCTGGCCGCTGCGTCAACAGTCTCTGAGAATCAGATTCAAACAAGCCACTCCTTCCACTTGCCAGCTTCTCGTCGGCAGCTGCTAGGCTACTAGCAAGAAGTGGTGGCAGCACTGACTGCAAGCTGAGGGGAGTGTTAGGAAGGGGAGAAGCAGTAAGAATGAGAGAGTAGGGAAGTGGTGCACGTACTCAGCTGTGCCCAGCCAGTGACGACACATGACATCGCAGTCAACAAACCATTTCATCTAAGATTTTTCCAGTGTTTTTTTCACATTTCCCTGACAAGTTTGAAGTTCTCCGGTTTCCAGAACTTGGGGCAACCCTGTGGACAAGGGGACACTGATGCTACCGTGACACTTGGCGATTTCACAACCTCAGGGCTGAATTTGAAGTTGCATGTCTGCGTGGCCATGTCCTTCATCGAGCAAGATGTAACAAGAACAGTACTGTAATACAGTAGAACACAGGGTTTGTGACTAGCCAATAACTTGCAAGCGACCAGCTAAGGAATTTTTTTCCTTTACCCAGGTCTCTTGAGACAGCCCGGCCATCGAGATACACACGACAATCTCGAGAGGCGGCGGCAAGGTTGCCATTGCAGTTGACACAACGGGGAGAAGGACACGGACAATCCCTACCACAGGTTACACATTCGGCAGGGTGTCAACAAGACATCGAGTTCGGAATGTACAGTTGCATTGTGATAACTTCATAGCCTGCTTTGATCTTGGTCGGAAGCACCTCTCTATCAAAGATGAGAAAAAGAGTGTGTGTGGGAATGAAGGAGGCATCTAACTTTTTCATCACCCAATGGACTGCAATGATACCCAGATCCAAGAGGCAAGTTTGTATTTCGGCCTTGGTCAGATCGCCCAGCAGCCTAGTTTAAAGAACACTGCAGTAAGACTTCAGAGTTCTGTGGGCCTCGACATGAACAGCATAGCAACAGAGAAGTGAAGCGGCAAGCAGTTGTGCTTGAGAATCAGTAGTAGTCTCCAAAACCAAAGTGCCGTTCCGTAAACAAAAGCAGGATTTCACAGGGCCAGAAACTGCATCAACACCTTTCTGAATAATAACCAGATTTACCGTTGTGAAGGACTGACCATCTTCAGTATGTGAAACCATGAAGAAATGTGATGCAGCTGGAAGCATCTTTGAATCATTAGCCCCATTCTGTTTACATTTCGTAGACGTTAATTGTGAAGATGATTGGCTCATTGTGAGAAAATCCCCCACGGTTGCTAGTGTCTCCGATGGTGAGCTCCTTCTACCTGGGGGCACCCTTCACAAGGGGCCACACCCGCCTTAGCTGATTGTTCACACCCCAGGTCACACCTCCCGAACACCTGACAGAGGAACCAATCAGCAAGTTAGGTAGGTGGCAGCTCAGGCAATCATCCCTCCCTGGGCCTGGCCTATACCAGGGGGTATACCTGATGACCCAGGGCTGGGAATTATGCATTATCCAGTCACCTATTACGCATCAGACACATGGGCCAGCCTTCAGGAGTGCACAGGGAGGAAGAAGAAAAAGAGGAGCCTCAAATGCCAAAGCGGAGGAAGGACAGGAGAAGATGAACCAAGAAAGAAAAAGTGAACGATAAACAGTGGTGAGACTGTTCGTATGTCAGCTACAGACAATGCAGAACATTTCCAAGCACACTCCAAACATGTTCCCTAAGGGAGGGGGAAAAGAGTAGCAAGAGAATAGACAAACAGCACGGAAGGGAAAAGATGCTGCAAAGGCTGGAGCCCAATGGTAGCCAAGCACTAACCCGTTAAAGAGTGGCGAGCCCCCTGTTGGGACAGTCACTGTAAAGAACTTCTAAAGAAGCAAATGTTACAGCGTAATCCAAGAAAAACAAAGCATAGGGCTACAGATAAAGAGATGCTGAAAGAAACGTGTTTGGCTGGTAACGAAGCAACGCATGATGCCCTCAGTGCCCCCTTAGCAGAATACTGTCAAATGATATTTTACAAAATCCTAAGAAATTCTGGTCATATGTAAAGACTGTTAGTGGCACCAAAGTTAGTGTTTAGCCCTAGAGAATGAAACATGAACTGAAATTGAGGGTAGAAAAGCAAATGCTGAAATCCGTCTTCAAATGTTCCTGTACAAAGGAAAAAGCCCATGAGAATTGCCCCAATTCAGTCCTCATACCACTAAAATGATGAATGAAATAAGTTTTAGTGTGACTGGTGTTGAGAAACAGCTGAAATCATTGAAATTTAACAAAGATTCAGGCCTGACGGAATCCCTGACATATTCTATATTGAATTTGTGGCTGAGTTAGCCCCTCTTCTATCTATAATCTATCATAGCTCCCTTGAACAAAAAACTGCACCAAGTTCTTCGAAAAAAGCACAGGTCACACTTATCTACAAGAAGGGTAGCAGAGGTGATCCAAGAAACTACCGTCCAACATACGTGACATCGATTTGTTGTAGAATCTTAGAACATATACTGAGCTCACACATAATGAGGTATCTTGAACAGGAAGACCTCTTCAGTGCCAACCAGTATGGATCCCGAAAACATTGATCATGTAAAACCCAACTTGCACTTCTTTCACATGACTTACTGAAACCTTTGGATCAAGGCAGTCATGTAGATGCAATGTTTCTTGATTTCCAAAAAGCATTTGACTCTGTATCACATCTACCCTTATTGTCAAAGTTCAATCATATGGGGTATCAAGCAAAATTTGTGACTGGATTGAGGGCTTTCTGGTAGAGAGGACGCAGCATCCTGGATGGAGAGTCATCGTCAGATGTAGAAGTAACTTCAGAGAAGTGTGTTGGGACCCTTACCGCTCATGTTGTATATTAATGACCTAGCAGACAATATTAATAGTAACCCCAGGCTTCTTGTAGATGATGTAGTCATCTATAATGAAGTACTGTCTGAAAGAAGCTGCATAAATGCGAGGGCTGTTCAGAAAGTAAGGAACATTTGGCAATTTTTTTTTTAAACTAAGTACAAGAAATACATTTCATTATATACATCTGAAAGAGCGACTGACCTACTACTTTTCCACATAGTCACCAAACACAGTGAGGCACTTATCATAGAGGTGGACAAGCTTTGAAAGACCTTCATCGTAAAATTCTGCCGCCTGAGACTTCAGCCAGTGAGTCACCCCCGCCTGGAGTTCTGCGTCGTCATCAAATTGCTGCGTTGCAAGCGAAACAAGTGGAAGTTTCTTGGTGCAATATCAGGGCTGTAGGGCGGATGAAGGGAAATGTATTTATTTATTTACTTATTGTTCCGTGGGACCACATTAAGGAGGAGTCTCCATGGTCATGGAACGAGTCAATACATGAAATTATAACATGATTGTAGAAACAGATTAAATGAAATATAAGAAACATATTCAGGCGACACGTCATTAGTTTAAAGAAAGAAATCAAGAATGTAACACTGGAATTTGCTTAATTTTTTAGCTCTTCCAGGAGCTCCTCGACAGAATAGAAGGAGTGAGCCATAAGGAAACTCTTCAGTTTAGAATTAAAAGAGTTTGGGCTACTGCTAAGATTTTTGAGTTCTTGTGGTAGCTTATTGAAAATGGATGCTGCAGAATACTGCACTCCTATCTGCACAAGAGTCAAGGAAGTGTATTCCACATGCAGATTTGATTTCTGCCTAGTATTAACTGAGTGAAAGCTGCTAACTCTTGGGAATAAGCTAATATTGCTAACAGCAAACGACATTAAAGAAAATATATACTGTGAGGGCAATGTCAGAATTCCCAGACTATTGAATAGGGGTCGACAAGAGGTTCTCGAACTTACACCACACATAGCTCGAACAGCCCATTTTTGAGCCAAAAATACCCTTTTTGAATCAGAAGAACTACCCCAAAAAATAATTCCATATGACATAAGCGTATGAAAATATGCGAAGTAGACTACTTTTCGTGTTGAAATGTCACTTATTTCAGAGACTGTTCTAATGGTAAATAAAGCGGCATTTAGTTTCTGAACAAGATCCTGAACATGGGCTTTCCACAACAGCTTACTATCTATCCGTACGCCTAGGAACTTGAACTGTTCCGTCTCGCTTATAACATGCCCATTCTGTCTGATTGAAATATCAGTTCTTGTTGAATTGTGAGTTAGAAACTGTAAAAACTGAGTCTTACTGTGATTTAGCATCAAATTATTTTCCACAAGCCACGAACTTATTTCATGAACTACATTATTTGATAATGTTTCAATATTACACACAAGATCCTTCACTACCAAGCTGGTGTCATCAGCAAACAGAAATATTTTTGAATCACCTGTAATACTAGAAGGCATATCATTTATATAAATAAGAAACAGCAGTGGCCCCAGCACCGATCCTTGGGGAACGCCCCATTTAACAGTGCCCCATTGGGACTGAACATCATTACCACTCTCAATATTGCGGAGAATTACCTTCTGCTTTCTGTTCTTAAAGTAAGAGGCGAACCAATTGTAAGCTACTCCCCTTACTCCATAATGTTCCAACTTCTGCAGTAATATTTTGTGGCCAACACAGTCAAAAGCCTTCGTTAAATCAAAGAAAACACCTAACGTTCGCAACCTTTTATTTAATCCGTCCAAAACCTCACAGAGAAAAGAGACTATAGCATTTTCAGTTATTAAGCCATTTCTACAACCAAACTGTACATTTGACAGCAAATTATGTGAATTTAAATGCTGCAGTAACCTTGTATATACAACCCTCTCGATAACTTTAGCAAACACCGATGGCATAGAAATAGGTCTATAATTTCCCATTTGAATGAATTAAGGAGTTCTTTAGTGCAGTTTGCCATGTGAGGTCAGGCACTGTCATGCAAAAACAAAATTTTGGACGTCAACTTTCCTTGACGTTTGTTTTGAACTCCTCTTCTAAGGCTGTGCAAAATTTGACAGTACCAGGCAGAATTTATGGTTGCTCCATGTTCGAGAAAATCAGTAAGAAGCCTAT
This sequence comes from Schistocerca cancellata, assembly GCF_023864275.1. Lineage (NCBI taxonomy): Eukaryota > Metazoa > Arthropoda > Insecta > Orthoptera > Acrididae > Schistocerca > Schistocerca cancellata. The sequence continues at coordinate 553,903,505 of NC_064632.1, forward strand.
CCCAAAACACTGTCGCCATCAACGTCCTTGCTGACAAGGTTTGCAAAAATTTTCTTAGTTTTTGGGGAGACGTTGTGTGCCTCCACTCCACCGACTGTAATTTTGTCTCACAATTGACGTGTTTCACCCAAGTCTCATCACCGGCTCTGATTTGATCCAGTAATGAATCACCGTGTTTGTGGAAGGCCTCCAGAAATGTCAATGTTGCCCCCATTCTTTTATGGTGCTCTGTAAGCAGTGCTGTTTTTCTGGGGGAATGCTGGAGGATATGCACCACTAAACTTTTTCGTTGACAAAGTAATTTTTTACGATGTTGAGAACCAGGAAGAGTGCCAAAGATTTATTTCATGCACGAACATTTTTTATTTCAGTTTTTTTGTGTTGGTAATTGCAATACGAATGATACCAGTGCAGTTTTTGGTGGGAAAAGCGATGTCATTGACTGTTTAAAGAATTCCAAAGCTGCGGCAACCATTCTCGACAACTGAATCGCTGGCTTCATTTGAGGTGATGTAAACTGAAGTGTTCAATACCACATTCTCTTGTATGTTTGGGCGTTTCTCAGTATCGCCACCTACATTTGAGCTGTAGTAAAGTCAACTGAAGAGTCTGGTTTTTTTTTTTTTTTTTTTTACATGTTGATGACGTCATGGCTAAAAACAGATGGGTGGCATCCCCTGCTTCAGTTATAAGTAATTTTCGCTGCATATGTCGGATTACCCTCAAATTTTTTTTTTTAGAAAAGAAGCACTGTCTGTAAGCATTTTGAGGACCCATCGCGCACAAAATTTGTGGTAGCCTAGCTTTTGAGTAACAGTTTCAAACAACAAACTCGGTGAAACCGTGGAAAAGAAAGTGAAAGCTCCATTATTGTGAAGCAATGGTTATCATGAATCGTTTCTTCAACTTTAGCGACAAGATCGTCTGTGACAATGCTCGGGCGTCCATTCTTCTCTTCATCATTAACGTTGGTTTGGCCATTTTTAAACAGAATGCACCATTTCCGGATGGAACATTCACTCATTACATTGCTTTCGTACACTTCACACAGTTCACGATAAATTTCTGTAGGTTTTAGGTTTCTTGCCAACAAAAGCCGTATCACTGACTGCACCCCACAGCTGGCAGGATTTTTGATTACAGCGCACATTTCAAATTCTAATATTGGAAAAACCAGACGTGCAGAGACGTTCCCGCTGTCACGGATGGATGCCAACTGAGCTGCCGAGTATGCACATACCAAAATATACACTACTGGTGCGCACCTAGCGGTGTCAGATGGAAACATTCCCTACTTTCTGAACAGCCCTCATATTAAGTCATATCTTGATAAGGTTTAAAATGGTGCAAAGATTGGCACCTTGCTTTAAATGCTCAGAAATGTAAAATTGTGCAGTTCACAAAATGAACAAAATGTAACGTCATATGACTACAATATCAATGTCTCACTGTTAGAATGTACAAATACCTGTGTTTAACACTTTGTAAGGATGTGGAATCCCTTTGGTTTACTGACAGAATACTGGAGGAACTGCCGTAAGTCTACAGAAGAGACTGCTTGCAAATCACTTGTGTGATCTGTTCTAAAATATTGTTCAAGTGCGAGGTACTCGTACCAAATAGGACTAACAGGGGATACTGAACATATACAGAGGAGGATGGCATGAATGGTCACAGGGTTATTTGATCTGTGGGACACTGTCACTGAAGTACCTGAGCTGGAAGAAAGACTTCAACTGTTCCAAGAAAGCACATTAACAAATTGCCAAGGACTCTAGGAATATACTACAACCCCCTATGTACTGCTCACATAGGGTCTGTGAGGTTAAGATTAGAAGCACGCAAGACATGTTTATGAGTCAAGCACCCTTAGGAAATATACACACAGGACAATGTGTACTATTTGAATTTGGAGGTCCAACATTTTCTAAGAACTGAACAGAGAATTTTCTTAAATTTCTTCCACACTTTCACTATTTTCATCACAGCAGTTGGTAGAGATCTTGAAAGGACACAACCCAATATGTTTGGAACTTTGCATGGAAGTTTGGTTTCTATTTGATGGATACAATACCCAGTCATGAATTAAAATTTAATATTGGCCTCCCTACATGGCTATCTCTAATATCAATCTCTCTCTCTCTCTCTCTCTCTCTCTCTCTCTCTCTCTCTCTTTTTTTTTTTTTTTTTTTCCTCTTAGGTGCATATTCAGGCAACCAAAAAAAAAAAATTCCCCAATTTTCCAGTTGAAAATACACTTTCTCCTTATTAAGTGACAAAATACTTTCCCTCAGAACTGTAAAACTTATCAAAATTTTGAATGGCGAAGGTTTTACACGCAGACATAGAACTTCTCAGCACTTTAGGAATCAAAACCTAGCAGAAAAATAATGCATTTTGAAAAGATCTTTGATGCGCAGCAACATTTAAGCCGAATATTTTCATATTACGAATGTATAAATAAGAAATCCATCTAACACAGCACTTTAGTTTCCAAAACATTGAAATCAAGATTGCAATGCACCTTTGTTAGCCAGTCACAGTTCACTTGACATTATCACACCAGCAAATGGTGGCAGGTATTCAGAGCATAGAAGACACAATGTAGTGAGCCAATAGCAAACAAACAGTTAAACAGTGTGAACACACAAGTAGGAAAAGTTCATGGTTTAAATTAAAATAAATGTAAATGTCGTGTGACTAGGGCCTCCCATCAGTTAGACTGTTCGCTGGGTGGAAGTCTTTCAATTTGACGCCACTTTGGTGACTTGTGCGTCGATGGGAATGAAATGATGATGATTAGGACAACACAATACCCAGTCCCTGGGTGAAGAAAATCTCCTACCAAGATGGGAATCGAACCCAGACCCTTAGGATTGACATTCTGTCGTGCTGACCATTCAGCTACCAGGGGCAGACGTTTAAATTAATATACATATAGTACAGCTACAAGAAAAGCTAAGATTTTAAGTATAATATTGGTCTTTTTACCGTCAAGATGACACATCCAGTTGCAGACAGGCACAATTAAAAGACACTTTCATAAGTCTTTCGGCTACAGCCTTCATCAGTAAAACACACACACACACACACACACACACACACACACACACACACTCTCTCTCTCTCTCCTCATGCACGCACAACTGCCGACTCCAGTATAGACTGCAACTCAGTGGCTGCCGGCCAGTGCGGCTGCGCAGTTATAGGTGCTTCACTCTGGAACCATGCGTCTGCTATGGTCGCAGGTTTGAATCCTGCCTCAGGCATGGATGTGTGTGATGTCCTTAGGTTAGTTAGGTTTAAGTAGTTCAAAGTTCTAGGGGACTGATGACGACAGATGTTAAGTCCCATAGTGCTCGGAGCCATTTGAACCATTTGCAGCTCTATGCATTGTGTCTCTCTTTTTTACTGATGAAAGCTGGGGCCGAAACCTTTGTGTGTCTTTTAATTTTACCTGTATTCAACCCATCATGTCTTCTTTATGGTAAGTAGCAATATGTCTTTTTCTACATTGTTGATATTCGTACCTCGAGTTGCCATTGTTTGATACTGGTTGTTTTTGCATGTTACTCTTTAAGATATATCAAACACAAATGAGCCACTAAAATTTTAAATGATGACATAAATGTCAAGTTTTGAATGAGAGTCAAATGCTCTGCAATTTAGGAAATTCCTTGTACATGGTCACACGTAACATAATTCACCTTGTGTAAAAGGAATTTACTTTGAAGGTAACGTTTATCAAACCACCATTTGGAATCTTGTTCCATGACCTGTTAGAACAGTTGCCAGAGTGCACCAGAAGACAGACGGTACTGTGCGCACGCAGCTACGACGACGTAAGAAGTATGTGCCTGGTGTTTGATCTGCTCATACACTTTTCATCACATTCCTGTGTGGAATTTTAAGTGTTGTGGTGCATGACGCGGCGATGTGAAGCAGTGCGCAAATTGTTCAGAGGGGACATACAGAGTTGCTGTACTTTGGAAATTGCTTTATCATACCTTACTCCGATAAGGAATGCAAAATTACAAAGCAGTCCTTGGCACAATATTCGTTTCAAAACCAAACTCTAAAACTGAAACTACTCTTAATATTCTGCTATGTGGTGACTAACACAGCGTTTTTTTTTGTTTTTTTTAAAATACTGTTGTGTAACATTTCCAATCAAGTTTACATCCACACAGCGCTGCAAAAGGCTAGTAAGGAGGAATTCAAATTTCTTGCAAAATAACAAAACCAGTTGTTTGTATACACCAGAACTGAAATATTGGGTTTTAATGCCTTTTTCAAACTGTACAAAAATAAACAAGTTTACTTGTGAAGCCAAGAACTGTATAATTGGTAGTTTATATTTCACTGGTGTTCTGTAAATTTTAGATGCAAATTAAGAAATAACATCAGGCATAGAGGAGGTTCCAGAAAAGTGTTGAAACAAGTCTTCTGATCGAAAATCATTGTGTTTCACAGAAGACAGATATGTAAAATTCTGCTAAAGCTTTTCAGTGCAGTTTTCAGGAAGCCAATTTTCTTGGAATAGGTACCTGTATTATGTCATATTTCATTTTTTATTATGGCATAATGCCATATGATAAAAATGTGCACTCGAAATTCAGCGAACTGTTTAAACTATCTAATAGTGTGGAATGAAATGCTTCATTCAAATAAAAAATGTTGAAATAAAATAAAATCAGAAACTAATAATATATTTTAGGTTTCTATAATTATGTGCACATATTTTATTTGGTAACTCCCAATCACAGAAATCCAGTCTGCTTTCATTTGACGTGAAAGCTGTAAATGAAGAGGAAAAAGAAAATCACAAAACATAAATGTTGGTCATGTGGAGACAGCTCCCCACTACAACTCCAATTTCTCTGTGCAAGCACAAATCTGGCAGCTTGGGCACGCCAAGAAAATTTTTTCTGTTCACATCTGGCTGCTTGCAGTGACTGCTTATACAGATAACAGCCAAACTTCATATAGCAAGAAGAGATGGAAGGAGCTGCTCATATGCGACTTCAGCACTGTATGTGCATATGAGCTCACTGGCTACTGCTCAGACAAACCTATTTTAAACAGCTGTGATGCCACACTCATTGAAAGTAGTTTGTTGTTATGGTGTATTGCATAGTCTTAGTCCTAAGGCCTTTGATACACTTTGCAGTCGGCAGACACTTGTGTGCGCATTGTGTTATGTTGTTGTAAACAGTACATTTTCTTTGGAACTTAAGTTTTATTGGTGTTTTTCTTTGTATATGTTTTATTGCTGCAGTATTATTCTGCAGTAGCGGGCTAAAGTAAATTTCTTTGTTGAAGTATCACTTCTTACCAGTCAAAATTACAAAAATTTAACTCAAAACTAAAACAATGCAAAATTCCAAGAATTCTAAAAAAAAAAAAAAAAAAAAAAAAAAAAAAAAAAAAAAAAAAAAAAAATCCTGTCCCGAGTTTTGTCCCGATTTCCCGGGGCATACAAAACCAAGTTATAAAGTTAATTTTGTTAAAATGCTGACCACCACGAGACTGGTGATGGCCACGCAGAGCCTTACACCTGACACCATGTTCTCGCTGACAACAACAGCAGAGCCTCGCATTTGAGACTGTGACCTGGCCTTGTGGTGAAACATCCATCACAGTGTGTGTGGCCATTGATGTGTTAAATGAAAGAGCAAAATTTGTAACCTGGGTCATACTGTTCAAGCCAAGCAGGAGAAAAATAAATGGTGAATTACTGCCAATGAAGAATCCTGTCATCACTTTACCAATTACTTGTTACTGCACATCATCAGATTAGTTAACACATGACCAACTTACAACACTCAGAAGGCCAATATAGGGTCTGATCTCCTTGGATTTAAATATAGGATGCACTACAAAATCACATACTGGCAATCCCACTACTCAGAACTCACTGGTGGACAAATGCTCCAGGGTAGATTCGCAATGGTCTGTGGTGACATTGTTGGGAATGGGTGAAGGTCCTAATGCTATCACTAAAATGGTGCATGTACAAATGTTGCAAGACGTCATTTCTACAGACCACTGTGGATGAGCGCTATGGTATTGCCACATTAGTACCTTTCCACACTATTAGCAGGGTTGTAAAATGTCCTTTGGCATTCAACAGATCAACTGTAAGACTGGGTCCTAATGCCACACTTTGCTCCATCTGTGAGTAGGACATTACTCCAATGATCCTGAGTCCATTCGCATTGTGTAAGGCACCATATTTCCTGAGCCATGCGAAGTGTTTATATGAAGGGACATTTGACAGGTTACCAAGAATACAGCGCAGCCTCTTGAGGCCAATGATACAGTCTGACAGCAGATGTGTCATGAAGAGACTGTTATGAGGTTTACAATTATCCAGTCTTACGTAATGTCTCCCAGGTGTGTTTGCCTTGCCATTCCGAATCTTTCAAAGCAATTACTGGGTGCCTTATGCCAGAAACACTATACCCAAGATCACAACACATACACAGTGGCCATGTTATAAAAAAAAATTAGAGAGAGAATGGAAAACCTAAATCTGCAGCGGAGGACTAGCATTTGAACCACTGTTCTCCTGAATGAGTCCAGTGTCTTAACACAATGTGTGTTGGCACATACTTTTGCCACAGTTTATTATGCGCATCACCACCATGTAATCAATACAATCTTCTAGGCTTACAAGCTGCATCATTTTGAATAAAATACTCAAGTTTCTGACAGCTGTCTTCGCCATCGTCATCAGGAGTTGAAATCACTGACTGTTGTGTCTGGTACAGTGTTATGCTTATACAGATGTCATGACAATGTCTGTAATGTTCCAGAGAGGGCTGAAGAGGCGCATGCATAGAAGGCAAGTTCGGCAGCTCCTAGAGGCCGAGTCCTGTCGCAAGACTGAGTGTCGTCACATTGCGCGAGCAGCTGGCACCGCGTTTGAAACTGTCACTCCCATATCCCTACAAGTCTCAAGCCCTACTCTTTACTTTCACTAAGTTTCAAAAGGGAATCTGAAAGTCGGCCTTGGCTGAACATTGCCTAGAAAATGTGTATGAAGTACGATTTGAACAAACAAGTGTTTCGGCTCAATCATCATAATACTGGAATTCTGGTAAGTGACCCAAATCAGAATAAACTGCAACAATTTTAACAGAGACCAGAGGTATAAATGCGGGCAGGCTTTGAACACTGAGCAAAAGTGAAGACATAGGCTTGATGCTTGTAAGAATGAGGGAGCAGCAGTTTCAAATGTAGCACCGGCCATTCATGCAATGTCACGTCACTTGGTCCTATAGCAGCACGGAGCCACTAGGAGCTGCCTAACTTGCCTTTGCTCCACAATATCTGTCAATATTATGAGATCTGGTATGATGTTTTTATAAGATAATGCACTGTGTAATGCACTACTGTAGATAATGAATGTATATGATGTCCCTCCCTCCTTTGCCTGTTTATGTTTGATTATCTTCCAGCCTGCTCTGATGTATCTCTCTAGACATATTGTTCTGGGTAACTTTCCTAGATGGTATCCTAATAGTTCCCTCTCCTCCATCCCTCTATTCTCTGATCAAATACATGAAACTTAGGTTCTGGAAATTAGCATTCTTGCTCTTGTCTTCTTTGTTGTTATCTTGTACGGTATCTTTTTTAGTTTTACTTTGGACTATCTGAGCAGAGGATATTTCACACAAAATGCTGCTGAAAAAGGGTAGTAGAGCATTGCTGTTGGACACAGAAGTTACAAAAAACAATTTTACTTTAATCAGTATGTGTTTAAGTTGTGTTCGAATTATTTTTGTTTACAGCAATTTTTCTTCAACAACAAATGTTGATAACGTCAATTTTAACAGCATAGTCAGTTATTACTGTACATATTTTTATACCTGTTACGGTCATAAATAAACATAGTCTTTGTTATTTCACACGAAATTCTTCACATCAGTCAACTATTTCAACCCATCAAAATAACTGATTCTGTCATCTTATTTGAACTTCGCGGGAGGTGGATCAAGGAAAAATGAACAGTGTGAGACAGAAAGAAAAGCAACTGTGTTCTGACAAAAGTAACACATTTTTGATGTAGTGACACAAAATTCTGTTAAGCACAATACCACTTGCATTTATAATTGCATATTTTCGTTCTGAGAAAAATCGTACCTCACAATCAGTTAACTTCGCAGTAAGACTCCTTTTTTCACTACTCAGGAAATAGATTTCTTCCGTTCAAAACTTATACACAGTCTTGATAGTGGCACAAAACCACAAATTCACTATATTATTATACTACCATTCATAATTAGTCCCACAAAGTTAAAGAGTTTGTGTTTATCAGCACTACCACATATCTCTGTTAAAACATGGAAGTAACAATTGACAATAAACTAAAAAATGAATAGTTACACACATTCATTAACTACAGTGAGTTTAAAAAACACATTCTACATTTGCACTTTCCAACTGCCACACTTCACATACAACAGCAACAATGATGCAGAAATGGAACTTTCTAGTAAGTTAGCTGTACAATTTTCAATGTGTGAAATTATGGACAGATATTTTCAAATTATAATGTTCAACATTAAGACAATTAATAATCTGTTTTCAATTTCTTCACTTTTCATGCTCTAAACAAAATTATAATATACTTGAAACACATTATAACAGTGAACAGAATTTAATATCTCATATTAGTTTCATGTCCATCACAAATTATGAAACATTTTAGTATTAATGCCTAAACAAAACTGAATTTCTGCACAAAGGAAAATAAATATATAAAAACACATCACTTTGAAATTGAAGATAAAGAAACTGATGTGCTGATTGTAGTCAGAACACATCAAAGTTTGCAAACTAGACGTACTAGTTTACCATTCTCCAGGCGCAGATAATGCTATTCTCGCACAACTTGTAGATGTTTATGCACCATCTGCTCCTTGTTGATAAGATGTGTCGTCTTGTTAACAAGTTGCATGAGAGCGCTTAGATGATTAGACCACTCATTCAGCACATCATTGGGATCTTTGCTTTGTGTAAAGCAGACTACCCCTGCTGGTCTGTCTGTCTTGGCAAGCACAGTCTTGTTTACCACAAGGTTTGAGAGGAAGTCTTCAGTTTCCTGTTCCCCAAACAAAACAAGTACTTATATCCACACCATACCATCACAGTTATATTGCTGAACACACATATATTTAATTTTGATTAGCACACGCACACGCACTCGCACAAAAATAAATAAATAAATAAATAAATAAAATTAAATAAAAAAAGGTAAGAACTTGACTCATCTTTGATGACATATATTCATGATGTGGAATAAAATGAAAGGCATACAAAACCGAAAGGCATAAAAAACAAAGTTTATAGTCCAAAAGTGAATCTCACCAGTGTGCAAAATATGGATTGCAGTCTGTTGTCATTCAGGGACTGAATAGTGCTGCATGGCAGACATGTAACTACATACCTTGAATGTGAAATAGTAGTTCGAGCTAAGCAAATAAGACACCCCATTTTGGAAACTGTAGGTGAATTCAGTATTCTGAGACACACAGTACCAAGAATGTGGAGGGGGGGGGGGGAGGGGGGGGAGGGAATAAAAAAAAAAATCAGGTGTTACTTCCTACCACGGATAACGCAGTAGCCAATGGCCTTCAAATAACTACCAAGAGCTCTGGCATTTGTGTTGAATTGTCACTACTAACAGTTAACAAACATTGCCTAAAGTAACTGCAGATATCAACGTGGGACGTACAACAAACATATCCATTAGGACAGTGTGGCAAAATTTGGCATGTATAGGCTATAGCAGCAGATGAGTGACACGAGTGTCTTTCCTAACAGCAAACCATCTGCAGTGCCTCTCCTGGCCTCACAACCATACCGACTGGACCCTAGACAACTGGCAAACTGTGGCCTGGCCAGGTGAGTCCCATTTTCAGTTGGTAAGAGCTGATGATAAGGTTCAAGAGTAGTGCAGACCCCATGAAGCCACGGACCTAAGTTGTCAACAAGGCACTGCGCAAGCCTGTAGTGACTCCATAATGGTATGGGTTCCGTTGACATGGAATGGACTGGGCCCCCTGGTCCAAATGAAGCGATCACTGATTGCCAATGGTAATGTTGGGCTAGTTAGAGACTCTCTGCAGCCGATCATGGACTTTGTTTTCCCAAACAACAATGACTTTTTATGGATGACAATGTGCCATGTCACTGGGCCACAACTTTTCGCAATTGTTACGAAGAAAATTCTGGACAATTCTAGCAAATGATTTGGCCATGTTCATTGTCTGATGTGAATCCTGCCAACATTTATAGGACATAATCGAGATATCAGTTCTTAATAAAAATTCTGCACCAGGAACACTTTCATGATTGGGGACGGCTATAAAAGGCAGCATGGCTCAAAATTTCTGCAGAGGATTTCCAAAAACTTGTTGAGTGCATGCCGCACCTAGCTCCTGCACTACATATGGCAAAAGGAGGTCTGACACAATATTACGAGGTATCCCATGACTTCTGTCACCTCAGTGTGCCTTTGTTCACTTCCACAATACCAATACATTTTCTTTGCCTTATCTGGTGTTAGGCACAAATACGTAATAATGAAGTTACCCTATAAGAATTATTTATAGTCAAGAGTTCTAGATAAAACTGGTTTGGATACTTCTACATCTGCATTTGTACTCTGCAAACATCAGTGAATTGCACAGCAGGTAGTACGTCCCACTGTACCAATTACTAGGGTTTCTTCTCATTCTATTCATGTATGGAGCACGGGAAAAATGATTGTTTAAATGCCTCTGCATGTGCTGTAATTAATCTAACCTTGTCCTCAAAATCAGTACGTGAGCGATAAGTTGATGGCTGTAGTATATTCCTAGAGTCGTCATTTAAACCTGGTACTTGAAAGTAGGCTATTTTGGGAGAGTTTACATTCAACTTTCAAGAGCCTGCCAATGCAGTCTCTTCAGCATCTCTGTGACACTCTCCTACAGGTCAAACAAATCTGTAAACATTTATGCGGCCCTTCTCGGTACACACTCAATATCCCATGTTAGTCCCAATTGGTACAGGTCACACACATTTGAGGAATAATCCACAGTGGGTTGCATGAGTGATTTCTAAGCCATCTCCTTTAAAGACTGATTGCAATTTCCTAGTATTCTGCTAATAAACCAAAATTTACCACCTACTTTACCCATGACTATGCCTACGAGATCATTCCATTTTATTTCCCTACAAAGTGTTACACCAACATATTTTTATGAGTTGGCAGATATTATAGTTATATTATAGTCATATGATACCATGTTCTATCATTTTGTGAAATGCACAATTTAACATTTCTGATCATTTAAAGCTGACTGAATATTTATGCAGCTTCTTTCGGATAGTACTTCAAAATAGAGAACCGAGTCATCTGCAAAAAGCCTGAGGTTACTATTAACATTCGCTGCAAGGTCAACGATATGTAACACAAACAGCAAGGACCCTAGCTAGGGACGGGGGGCTGGGCAAATACCAAGAGGACAGGACATTTATACATGGGAATTTGCCTGAATCAGTTTTAAATGCTCAAAATGTGGGCATTCATAAAAAAAGTACTTTTTAAATTTTTTATGGCTAGAATGTATAATTTTAGCAATTAAAATAACGTATGGGACAATACTCACGCTATTAAAAGTTACTAAATGTTTACACTTAAACTAACGTATATCATTCATTGCATTTATTAATAAGAATGAAAGGAAAGAAGAGAGAAGCATGCCCCCCCCCCCCCCCTCTCCCTCCACCAATTTGCTTTAACAAAGATGGATGCGTGTTGCTGACAGCTGCTTACCATTTATCATGTCCTTAATCTTTTAACCCTTTCTACCCCCCCCCCCCCCCCCACACACACACAGCATTGAACAGCGGTGTAGTGATAAGATGGTAAAAAAAAAACACTGTTCTTACTTACGTCATCATTTTGTAATGTACAACACTTTATAATCTTTGTCAAATCTCTAAATATTAATTTAGGACAATAATTGATAGCAAAATTACTAGTGAATCTATTAAACAGCTGGCATGTGTTTCTTGATGATAAATGTATTCTTAAATGTAATAATGTCTTCAGTGGGAGAAAGAAAGAGAGAGAGAGAGAGAGAGAGAGAGAGAGAGAGAGAGAGAGAGAGAGAGAAGCTTTATTTTCAGATGTGGTGACATTTGAGACAGACTATATTTTTCTATTCCACTTCTTTCTTCTTTCATATTATTGCACTGCTGTGAAGATAAAATGAGAACACATACATAAATAAGATTTAATAACAAATAAAGATTCTGGAATCATTTGATTTCGATACTGTCAATTCCTAGAGAATTGGCGATTTTTAGGGTTGTGGTATCGGAATTGGTACGACACATCCCTAATTAAAATCATTATGGATAAACATTTTCCCTCCAATTCTAATCATATTCAGGAGACTCTGAAGCAGAATTGGAACTTCGTGATTATCCTCAACAACTTACGAAGATTGGGAAACTGACCTTTTTTTTTTAGCAGTATTATTTATTATAAATTGTACTTTATTTCAAAAATTACTTTCAAAATTGAGTGTTGTTTTCTTTTTTTAATTATGTACTACCTGAAGAATTGACCTCATTAAAGATGCAAAAGTTAGGTTTACAATACAATTTGTTTTCCCCTAATAACTCCCCCCTAACTCTGAAGCCACTTTTTCAACTTGATTACTCAACCAATAAAGAAGCAGTGTTGCAAAACACCTTTTCCAATATGAAATATTACCTTAAATTTTTTTACTAATTAATCTTTAAAATGTATACATGCCCAGCCAGTTATGAATTTTGGTCATTTGCCCAGGCATTTATTGTTGGCATTTGCCTCAACTTATAAATGCTCAGGCATTTTACACCACTAGTCCCAGCACATTTCCCTGGGACACACCTGACATTACTTCTACATCTGACAAAGACTCACCATCCAAGATAAGATGCTGTGTCCTCCCTACCAAAAAATCCTCAATTCCAGTCAAAAATTTTGCTTGATACTTCATATGATCATAACTTTGACAGAAAGCTTGGATGTGGTAGAGTGTCAAATGCTTTTTGGAAATAAAGAAATACTGCTTCTACCTGACTACCTCGAGCCAATGCTTTCAGTACGATCGATGTTTTCAGAACATATGCCGGTCAGCACGGAGAAGGTCATTCTGTTTAAAATACCTCATTGTGTTTGAGCTCATTATATGTTCTGAGATTCTACAACAAATTGATGTCAAGGATATTGGACAGTTGTTTTGGGGATCACTTCTGCTACCCTTCTAAACAGATGTGACTGGTGCTGTCTTCTAACTACTGAGCATAGTTTTTTGTTTGAGGGATCTACAATAGATTATAGTTAGAAGAGGGGCTAACTCAGTCACAAATTCAGTATATAATCTGATGGGAACTCCTGGGGCGTTGTTCAATATTATCAATTTCATCTGTTTTACATCTATTATACAATAGTCTCTGTTGCTTTATAAGTTTCTTTACATCGACTGTATATCATGGAGGGTCCCTTCCACTATGAGCTGTCCTGGGCACATATGTACTCAGTGCATGGTCAACTATTCTTCTGAACTTGAGCTATAGTTTGCCTGTATCTTCCTGTCTTGTACTGAAACTTTCAGTACTTCACTGAGATGTAACACTATTTATGTTTTATCTAGTTTACTGAACATACATTGATCAGCCAAAACATTATGACCACTGCCCACCGCAATGTTTGATGCCGCCTGTGACGTTGCAGGCACGTGACTGACAGACACGGATGGGGGATTGCCCTGGTGAAGATATGGGCTGCAAATGGGGAAATCCATTGAGATAAGCAATTCTGACCAAAGGCAGATTATTATTACGCAGAGCCTGTGAATGAGGATCTTGAAAACAGCAAAGCTGGTCATGTGCTAATGTTGTGGCCATCTACTGAAAGAGATAGAAGGGCAGTGAAAGTACCATTAAAAATGACTCTTCACTGAACATGGGGTTCTAAGGCTTGTCTGCTCTGTAAAGTAGGACAGATGGTGATCTGCGACACCTGTGCCACAAGAACACAATGTTGGTGCTTGCACAAATGTTTCAGAGCATACCATTCATCGTACACTGTTGAACATGGAGCTCCGCAGCAGATTACCCCTTTGTGATCACATGTTGACCCAATGACATCATCAATTATAACTGCAGTGGGCACAGGGCCATCAGTATTTGATAATCAATGGAAATGTGTCAGCTCTTCAGGTGAATCACATTTTGCCACACAAGGTCAATGGTCCTCTCCACAAATGCCATCATTGAGGTGAATAACGGCTTGAAACATGCAGTGCGGTATGAATGCAGGCTGGTGGGAGTGGTATTATACTATCGGAGACATTCTCCCGCCCTTGCATGGGACCTGTGGTATTCACTGAAGATACACTGACAGCTGCATCCCTTCATGCTTGATGTGTTGACCAACAGCAATATCATGTTTCTGCAGCAGAACTGTCCTCGTCTCAGAGTCAGAACCATACAGTGGTTTGAAGAGCATTATAGTGAACTCACTTTAATGTCTCAGCGACCAAATTCGCCTTGTGTAAATCTCATGGAACCCATCTGGATCGCTATCGGGCCCCATCACCACATACGCAAATCAGCAGCCCATTATTTATGCAAATTACGACCTTTTCATAGACATCTAATGCCACTTACTTCCACAAATCTAACAACAAACTGTCAGATCCCTGATGTGCAGAATCAGTGATGCATTTCAGTCCAAACATGGGCAAACAAGTTATTATAACATGGTCATCATGTTGTGGCCCATCAGTGTACATACCGTTCTACTTGTTTAGCTGTCCTCTGTACTTCGGTAATCACTGTTGCCACAATCACATCATGATCCCTCATACCACTTTCAATGGGGACATCTTCGCAGAACGGCTGAAAGCAAGGGGAAACTACAGCCGTAATTTTTCCCGAGGACATGCAGCTCTACTGTATGATTAAATGATGATGGCGTCCTCTTGGGTAAAATATTCCGGAGGTAAAATAGTCCCCCATTCGGATCTCCGGGCGGGGGACTACTCAGGAGGACGTCGTTATCAGGAGAAAGAAAACTGGCGTTCTACGGATCGGAGCGTGGAATGTCAGATCCCTTAATCGGGCAGGTAGGTTAGAAAATTTAAAAAGGGAAATGGATAGGTTAAAGTTAGATATAGTGGGAATTAGTGAAGTTCGGTGGCAGGAGGAACAAGACTTTTGGTCAGGTGATTACAGGGTTATAAATACAAAATCAAATAGGGGTAATGCAGGAGTAGGTTTAATAATGAATAAAAAAATAGGAGTGCGGGTTAGCTACTACAAACAACATAGTGAACGCATTATTGTGGCCAAGATAGACACAAAGCCCATGCCTACTACAGTAGTACAAGTTTATATGCCAACTACCTTTGCAGATGATGAAGAAATAGATGAAATGTATGACGAGATAAAAGAAATTATTCAGGTAGTGAAGGGAGACGAAAATTTAATAGTCATGGGTGACTGGAATTCGTCAGTAGGAAAAGGGAGAGAAGGAAACATAGTAGGTGAATATGGATTGGGGGGAAGGAATGAAAGAGGAAGCCGCCTTGTAGAATTTTGCACAGAGCATAACTTAATCATAGCCAACACTTGGTTCAAGAATCATAAAAGAAGGTTGTATACCTGGAAGAATCCTGGAGATACTAAAAGGTATCAGATAGATTATATAATGGTAAGAAAGAGATTTAGGAACCAGGTTTTAAATTGTAAGACATTTCCTGGGGCAGATGTGGATTCTGACCACAATCTATTGGTTATGAACTGCAGATTGAAACTGAAGAAACTGCAAAAAGGTGGGAATTTAAGGAGATGGGACCTGGATAAACTGAAAGAACCAGAGGTTGTAGAGAGTTTCAGGGAGAGAATAAGGGAACAATTGACAGGAATGGGGGAAAGAAATACAGTAGAAGAAGAATGGGTAGCTCTGAGGGATGAAGTAGTGAAGGCAGCAGATGATCAAGTAGGTAAAAAGACGAGGGCTAATAGAAATCCTTGGGTAACAGAAGAAATATTGAATTTAATTGATGAAAGGAGAAAATATAAAAATGCAGTAAATGAAGCAGGCAAAAAGGAATACAAACGTCTCAAAAATGATATCGACAGGAAGTGCAAAATGGCTAAGCAGGGATGGCTAGAGGACAAATGTAAGGATGTAGAGGCTTGTCTCACTAGGGGTAAGATAGATACTGCCTACAGGAAAATTAAAGAGACCTTTGGAGAGAAGAGAACCACTTGTATGAATATCAAGAGCTCAGATGGCAACCTAGTTCTAAGCAAAGAAGGGAAGGCAGAAAGGTGGAAGGAGTATATAGAGGATTTATACAAGGGCGATGTACTTGAGGACAACATTATGGAAATGGAAGAGCATGTAGATGAAGACGAAATGGGAGATAAGATACTGCGTGAAGAGTTTGACAGAGCACTGAAAGACCTGAGTCGAAACAAGGCCCTGGGAGTAGACAACATTCCATTTGAACTACTAATGGCCTCGGGAGAGCCAGTCATGACAAAACTCTACCATCTGGTGAGCACGATGTATGAGACAGGCGAAATACCCTCAGACTTCAAGAAGAATATAATAATTCCAATCCCAAAGAAAGCAGGTGTTGACAGATGTGAAAATTACCGAACTATCAGTTTAATAAGTCACAGCTGCAAAATACTAACGCGAATTCTTTACAGACGAATGGAAAAACTGGTAGAAGCCGACCTCGGGGAAGATCAGTTTGGATTCCATAGAAATGTTGGAACACGTGAGGCAATACTGACCTTACGACTTATCTCAGAAGAAAGATTAAGAAAAGGCAAACCTACGTTTCTAGCATTTGTAGACTTAGAGAAAGCTTTTGACAATGTTAACTGGAATACTCTCTTTCAAATTCTGAAGGTTGCAGGGTAAAATACAGGGAGCGAAAGGCTATTTACAATTTGTACAGAAACCAGATGGCAGTTATAAGAGTCGAGGGGTATGAAAGGGAAGCAGTGGTTGGGAAGGGAGTAAGACAGGGTTGTAGCCTCTCCCCGATGTTATTCAATCTCTATATTGAGCAAGCAGTAAAGGAAACAAAAGAAAAATTCGGAGTAGGTATTAGAATTCATGGAGAAGAAGTAAAAACTTTGAGGTTCGCCGATGACATTGTAATTCTGTCAGAGACAGCAAAGACCTTGGAAGAGCAGTTGAACGGAATGGACAGTGTCTTGAAAGGAGGATATAAGATGAACATCAACAAAAGTAAAACGAGGATAATGGAATGTAGTCAAATTAAGTCGGGTGATGCTGAGGGAATTAGATTAGGAAATGAGACACTTAAAGTAGTAAAGGAGTTTTGCTATTTAGGGAGTAAAATAACCGATGATGGTCGAAGTAGAGAGGATATAAAATGTAGACTGGCAATGGCAAGGAAAGCGTTTCTCAAGAAGAGGAATTTGTTAACATCGAGTATAGATTTAAGTGTCAGGAAGTCGTTTCTGAAAGTATTTGTATGGAGTGTAGCCATGTATGGAAGTGAAACATGGACGATAACTAGTTTGGACAAGAAGAGAATAGAAGCTTTCGAAATGTGGTGCTACAGAAGAATGCTGAAGATAAGGTGGGTAGATCACGTAACTAATGAGGAGGTATTGAATAGGATTGGGGAGAAGAGAAGTTTGTGGCACAACTTGACTAGAAGAAGGGATCGGTTGGTAGGACATGTTTTGAGGCATCAAGGGATCACAAATTTAGCATTGGAGGGCAGTGTGGAGGGTAAAAATCGTAGAGGGAGACCAAGAGATGAATACACTAAGCAGATTCAGAAGGATGTAGGTTGCAGTAGATACTGGGAGATGAAGAAGCTTGCACAGGATAGAGTAGCATGGAGAGCTGCATCAAACCAGTCTCAGGACTGAAGACCACAACAACAACAACATCTTCAAAGAGGCCAGGTCTGTTTGTTGCTGCTTTATCTAATACATTAACATCATGAGTCAGGTTCCAAACCATCTGTTCTAGGTAGTCTTCAGAGCAGGCATTTAGCAACATTTCAGAGGATGGCAAATCACGTTCACCACTAACAAAACTGTAATTTTCCTAATTGATTGTTGGATGACTAATGTCTCCACTGATGATTACAGTATGATGGGAGAAACTGAATACAAGTGAACTGAGGTTTCCTCTAAAGTTTTTAGTTACATGAAGATAAATCTGCTGGATGATACAAGAATCCAAGTATCTTTTTATGCCCAACCCTAATACTGAATCTTACACATACAATCTCTCATCTAGCTTCAAATTTCTAAATCAGTGGATTTGAGTTTTTGTCTGCTGCGACAAATGTATCACCTCCATTTCTCATTCGCCTATCCTTGCGATATACTCTCAAATATTCCCCACAAATCTCACTGCTATCAATTTCAGGTTTCAACCAGCATTCTGTGCCTCGTATTATGTGAGCCTTCATTGCTTCTCACGAGCGCTTCCTGTAAACTTCCTGTTAACCACACACCCATCTGGCCTGGGCAGTTAAACGGAGCAAATTATTAGGCCATAAGTCCCTTATTCCTTGAACAGACAGTTCTACATAACTCTACATCAGAGATGGATTAGCGTGCAAAACCCAGGGGAAGAAAACCCCGAAGGTCTACGAAGGTTAGATAAGGGATGAAAAAGAAGAAAGAGACACATAGGAAGAAAGGCTGGCATGATGCCCATCTGCGGAGCAGCCTGAAGCCTCCAAGCCAGAGTGCAATGAGGGGACATACAGCCCCCACCCCTTGCCACTTACCAGAGGTACCTTAGTCAGAAATTCAGAAAATGTGAGTGAGTGAGGGAGGGAGTGAGGGAGGGAAAGCTCAGATTGCCACAGCCTGTTACGGGCAGAGGCGGCGACAGTGTGTTCTGTCAATCCCTCAACAGATCAATATGGTTACGTGGCCCTCCCTCAAAGTGAGTGGTAAATTCCACTTTCACAGATACAAAGTAAAACTAAGTCAGCCACTGTGGAATCACCTCCTAATACCAGGGGTAGGGAGTCAGGGAGAATAAGTGTCTGCCGCAGGGCGGCTTTGTTGGTCAAATGGGAACCACAACGACAGTGGAGTGTGTCCTCACAACAGAAGAGAAGAGCACAAGCCAGCCAAGTATGGCCGATGCTGAGCTGACAAGGGACGGTAGTGTCCTTGCAAGAGACCTCCATGGAGGACTCCACTCCCATAGTCTCCTTTACCACCCATAGTTAGTTAGGTGAAATCAGATTGAGCCATACTGCAGCCTAGAGCCCTAAAACTTGACGGCATAATAGTGACTGGAAGTCTATTTCCGGAATATTGATCTCAAGAGTCAGCTTATTGGCAGCCAGTTTAGTCAGGCAATCAGTGAGTTCATTCCCTAGGATACCAATATGGCCTGGGGACTAGAAGAATGTCACTGAGCACCCACATTGTTCACTGGCATACAGCAAAGTAAGCGGAAGTACTGAAAAATGTTGGTAGGTGTCGCCACAACTAACTTCTGCCATCGAATATATACAGTGCTACACATGCATGCTTTGCAGGCACAAAGATAAATACTGGCGCCAAAACCTCTGTGTCAGTAAATAACTAAAAAGAAAGGAGGAAAATGAGCTTTTTTTCCTCCGCCCCGAGTTTCGACCACTGCGTAAACCAATCACTGAGCCAAGACGACGATTCCACACACACCTAATCCCAATCATGACTGATATTTTAAACATTTCGTATAAGATGTATTACAAACCTAATAAAATTTTGTATTAAATTTCAGCGTTTAATTTCTAAGTTATTTTCATTCTTATTTTATAAAAGTTATTTTCACTCTTATTTTATAAGTGTTGCTACTCTGCATTGCACAGGATAGAAAAGCGTGGAGAGCTGCATCAAACTAGTCTACGGACCAAAGACGACAACAACAACATACTCTGCATTTGAACTCATCACTAAAAATCTACTACGAAAATCTGACTGGCAAGACTGTTTGGGATGTAAGTCAATATGCCCAACTCTACATTCTGAATTTTTTCCTACAAGTGACAAGAGACAGTTGCAAATAGGAACTTTTATGAATTGTGAATCACATGCAGTATCCTCTTCATCTTAAGAATAATATGAATGTAAACATTATGCCACGTATTCTTTCGTGTTTGCTGCTATCTCATTTAAATCATGTCTGCCTAATAAACTGCGAAACTAGAATGAGACAACAGCAAACATGGAAGAATATACGGATCAAGTCATGTTTATATTCGTATTATTCTTACGCTGAATAGTGATACAGTCAGAAATGAAGCACGGCAACTGACTAGATTTTTAAATCTAAGATGACTAATTTATGTGCAGAATGTAATGTACTAAAGAGGCGCCTGCAAAGATTTTTCAAACGCAGAAATTTTTTCGCTAAACTCTCGTTCAGAACATCATCTATGATACAGTCTATTATTTGGTTCTTGTTGATCATTATCAAAGAAAGCAGCAGTGTATCTAACAACAAATATCAGTGTATTGCCACTGTTTCGCTAATGAGACAATTCCTCTCTTTTTTTTTAAATTGTAAGCGGTGGTAGCACGCACAAAAGCAAGCCATACAGCGAGCGGCGACAGGTCGTAAACACTCATTGTCATGCATTGGTTGTCGCATTCTGATACAGTACAATAATGCATTTTCAGCTTAGAGTGACTTTTTTTTTTGACACCTGTAACAAAGATTAGATTAATACTAGTCCCATGGATCATGAATACGATATTTCGTAATGATGTGGAACGAGTCAAATTTTCCAATACATGACATAATTAAGTTAATTTAACAGCATAATTAAGTTAATGTAACAACTTTTTAATTTTTTTAAATTTTTTAATAATGTTTTTTTTTCTTTTTTTCTTAATTTATACCTAAAAATTCATCTATGGAGTAGAAGGAGTTGTCATTCAGAAATTCTTTTAATTTCTTCTTAAATACTTGTTGGTTATCTGTCAGACTTTTGATACTATTTGGTAAGTGACCAAAGACTTTAGTGGCAGTATAATTCACCCCTTTCTGTGCCAAAGTTAGATTTAATCTTGAATAGTGAAGATCATCCTTTCTCCTAGTACTGTAGTTATGCACACTGCTATTACTTTTGAATTGGGTTTGGTTGTTAATAACAAATTTCATAAGAGCGTTTATATACTGAGAAGCTACTGTGAATATCCCTAGATCCTTAAATAAATGTCTGCAGGATGATCTTGGGTGGACTCCAGTTATTATTCTGATTACACGCTTTTGTGCAATAAATACTTTATTCCTCAGTGATGAATTACCCCAAAATATGATGCCACATGCAAGCAATGAGTGAAAATAGGTGTAGTATGCTAATTTACTAAGATGTTTATCATCAAAATTTACAATGACCCTTATTGCATAAGTAGCTGAACTCAAACGTTTCAGCAGATCATCAATGTGTTTCTTCCAATTTAATCTCTCATCAATGGACACACCTAAAAATTTGGAATATTCTACCTTAGCTATATGCTTCTGATTAAGGTCTATATTTATTAATGGCGTCATACCATTCACTGTACGGAACTGTATGTACTGTGTCTTATCCAAATTCAGTGAGAGTCCGTTTACAAGAAAGCACTTAGTAATTTTCTGAAAGACAGTATTGACAATTTCATCAGTTAATTCTTGTTTGTCAGGTGTGATTACTATACTTGTATCATCAGCAAAGAGAACTAACTTTGCCTCTTCATGAATATAGAATGGCAAGTCATTAATATATATTAAGAACAACAAAGGACCCAAGACCGACCCTTGTAAAACCCCATTCTTGATAGTTCCCCAGTTTGAGGAATGTGCTGATCTTTGCATATTATGAGAACTGCTTATTTCAGCTTTCTGCACTCTTCCAGTTAGGTAGGCACTTATCAGATCAAAGCAAAATAAGCAATCGATTCAAACCAGACGAAGCATGTCAAAAAGGAAGGGTACCCGTATAAATAAGGATGGAGTGCCTGACGCATAGCAATGGCTACCTGGTAAAGCTTAACTGCTAAGCTTACGACTCGAACCAAAAAACTACTGTAGCTGTATCTTCATCCATTCGACCTAAATTGTGTCTCATGTTACAATGGACCAACTTTGTTTCGATTTGGAGGTGCGGTCTTTTTCTCTCCCCTTGGATTTCGAGTCTCAAATTTCAAGTGTGGCTTAGATTTGGGAAATTTTTTTGATTTTGAGTCTCATTTTTCAGGTGCGGCTTACATTCGAGTAAATACAGTATGCAAAGCCTACATTACCAACTACAAGGGTTGGAACTTTAATAGTGGCAACTATTTATTTACAGCTCGTCAAAAATAGATACATGTTTCAAAGTTTTACTGACCTTCAAAGTAGTCACCTGCATTATGTATAACCCACTGCCAGCGAAGTGAAAGTCGTAGGACACTCTTAGCAGTGCCAGTTGTGTTGACAGTTCGAGTGGCATGGTCTATCGCCTGACGAATCTGTAGCAGTTCTGAAGCGAATGCCGTGAAGCGTTTCCTTCAGTTTAGAAATCGAGTTGAACTTACGAGGGCTTAAGTCAGGAGAGTGCAGTGGGTGGTATAGCACTTAGCAGCCCCATCCGTCAAACAAATCAGTAACAGCTTGCACTGTACTTGCTTGAGAATTGTCCTGCAAAAATGGCCAGGTCCTGTATAAAGTGTCATCACTTTTGTCTCTAAGCTGGTCATAGGTTGTCTTCCAAAACTGAACAGCATAGAGACAGAATGATGACACTTTCTGCTGGACCCGACCATCATTTTGCAGGACAATGCTCAAGGACGTAGATTGCAAGCTGTTACTGATTTGTTTGACTGATGGATGCTATCAAGTGCTATACCACCTACTGCACTCCCCTGGCTTAAGCCCTCATAAGTTCAACTCTATTTCTAAACTCAAGAAAACACTTCACAACATTCATTTCAGAACTGCTGCAAATTCATCGGGCAACAGACTGTGCCGCTTGAACTGCCAACACAGCTGGCACTGCTAAGAGTATCCTGCGACTTCCACATCGCTGGCAATGGGTTATACACAATGCTGGTGACTACTTTGAAGGACAGTAAAACTTTGAAACAAATATATATTTTGTACAAGCTGTAAATAAATAGTTACCGCTATTAAAGTTCCAACCCTCATATTACCCTGGGATGCACCACAAGATGAAGCTTTGGCTAAGGGATGCACCACGGAGGTGTACATGAGTGTGCCCGGAAGAGGGTGGTAGAGGAAACAACTGGAGTTCAGAAGGGGGACCTGACACTGATTATGATCACAATCCCTGATCTGGACTGCTGTTGGTGGAGATGGATTTCTGTCTTTGGAAAGATGAGATGGTAGTTCAGATGCTTACGGGTGCTGTGAATGTGTGTAGCAAAATTGACAAGCTGCTGTTGGTGCCTGATCCACAATGAAAGGACCCCAGCCTCCACGAGTAAACTGTTAACAGGACTAGTTCAGAAGGCTCCTGTTGAAAGTTTAACCCTGCAGCAATGTGTTGGATCCATATCTGGGAAAGCTGAGGGCAATGCCAAACTGTATCCCAGATCAAGATGGGATTGTATCAGGGCTTTGTAAAGCTGCATAAGGGTAATGTGATGCACCCTAGGTGGTGTTATTCAGGCAGCAAAGTGTATAAAGGTGCAGCCAGGACTTTGAGCTGGCGAAGATGGGGAATCCACATCAACTGAGCGTGCTTGTTTTGGGTGAATGGTACGATGTGACAATTACATTTTTATTCCCATCACAATAAAGCTATTTAAAACACATAAATAAATTTGCCAATTTTTCAACTGTAATGTTTCCAAATTGTTTTGCTCTCTTGCTTGGTTCTACACTTTTTGTTGAAAATGATGGAAAAGGTATCCCCCTCTGTATTTCACAAACTTACGATATAGGGAATGTATGGGCAAGTGTAATAATTTTTTACACTTTAATAAGCAGCTACATGTCAGAAAGATGTTTTATCCATTCTATGCAATGAAGAGACCTGACTTCTTTTTAGGAAGTCCACATTGCAATTGGCATAAGTGATCATGAGAGCAATTGTAGCAACACTGATTACCGAAGTACAAAGGGCAACTAAAACACAGAAAGATATGGATGTTCAGTCAACTAAGTAAAGAGGCATTAGTGCTGTATCTCCATGAGGAACGGTAGCAGAACTGTGGCTCAAATTTAAAAGAATAGTTCACCATGCTCCAGATGATATGTACCTGGTGGAACAGTTCACAATGGGAGGGTCCTTCCATCATATACAGTCTCTGAGAAAGCATTCCTATAAAAACATAGGTGTAACACAAAGCATCGTGGTACAGGCAAGAGAGTTCATTAATTAAACACGTTTAGCTATCAAGAGAGCCTTCAATGACTACCATAGCTGAATATTATCAAAAGCTCTGTTACAAAAGATGAAGATATTCCGGTTGTATGTTAAGACTTGTTAGCGGCACCGAAGTTAGCATCCAGACTCTCACAGACACAACAGGAACTGAAATTGAGGGTAAAAAAACAAAAAGTTGAAACGGTGAACAAACCTGAAGGTAGTAAGACCAAAATCAGAAACGAAGAGCAAGATTTTCTCATGTTCCTTTATATAGAAAAATCCAGGAATATTACCCCAATTTAAATCTCATGCAACTGTGAAGATGAATGAATTAGATCTTTGTGTTAATGGTGTTGAGAAACACTGAAGTTCTAGGCCTCAACAGAATCCCTATCAAATTCTATACAGAAATGTAGCCGATTTATTCTCTCTTTGACCCACAATATAATACAGATCGTCAAACAAAAACCATGTCTAGTGGTTAGGAAAAACATGTTACACTCATCAACAAGAAGAGCTGCAGAAATGATACACAGAATTACTGTCCAAAAGTGACGTCCTAGAAGTCATGGGTGTACTGCCTGAAAAAAAAAAAAAAAAGCTGAAATCTTATCAAGGTCTGACTGAATATTTGTGCAAAACTGTGTAACAATTGGCTACTTGCTTTAATTGTTTAGAAATGTAAAATTTTGCACTTTGAAAAAGTAAAGAACCACAATATTCTATGACTGCAATATCCATGAGTCACAGTAGGTATAAACTCGTATAAATGCCTGGGTGTAACAATTTGTATGGAAACGAAATGAAACAAAAGCACTGGTTCAGTCATGGGTAAAGCAGGTTGGAGACTATGGTTCACTGAGAGGATACTGAGAAAATGGAGTTAGTCTAAAAAGGAAACTGCTGACAATACACCTGTGAAACCCATCCTAGGAATTTGTTCAAACATGTGAGACCCACACCAAATACAACTAACAGGAAATATGGAGTATATAACAGAGAAGGGCAGCATGGATGGTCACATTCTTGTTTGCCCCTTGGGAGAGTGCCAAGGAGATGCTGAAAGAAATGAACTGGCACACAGTAAACTATCTTATGTAATTAGTTTCTTCATGTTTGGGCCCACAGCCTCAATATAATTTCTGAATGATAAAACCATTTCACACATTCACTGAAGGGTTTCAAATTCTTCATACAAGGTGACATTTATTTTATCATGTATTGCGCTGCATTAATGGCCAGTTTCGGCCTATTGCCATTTTCGGATGTCTGTAATAACAAAATCAAGAAATAAAAGGTAAATCACTAAATTAACATCACTACACTTTGTGAATTATAATTACTGGACACTTGTCCCCCCAACACACACACACACACACACACACACACACACACACACACACACACACACACACACTCACTGAAAATATCTACATACAGTTATGCATGAAGGAACACAACTTGTAAAATGTCATGTAATTAAAATGCTGTTGACAAATTGTTTCCAAGTCTTTGGCTCATATATTTACCATAGCAGCACAGCACGTCCTTTCACTTCCACTGACATAAACACAATTGTTATAAAAAAAATGGGAACAGGTAAAGTTCAAAGAGTATGCTCAGACAGTGATATTTTCCAAAGGGGTCAATGTATACCAGCAGACCACTAGTCATCTGACCACAGCATTGCACACATTATGTGCTTGTCATTATTCTTAATTAGAAATCTTACATAGTGGAAGGTAAAATGGTTTATAATAAAGTTAGTACATTTAGTGTGACATCACCAGCCATTCGCACATGGTGAGGAAACAGTCAACAATATGAACGCCTTTCATTGTCGGCAGCAGCATATGAACAATGTCTTTAGTACATACTGCAGTCTGGGTTTAGCGATCTTTCTGCTAGCATCACAGTGCAGCTTGTGATCACGCATTTTTCTAAACTTGTGTCCACACAGTGTTTCTTGTGAGTGCAAATTTTAATAACCTTCGTAGAAATGTCCCCAAAGAAGCTGCAACAAGACAACCATAAGAGTATACAACGACCTTAGAAATTAAATGTGAAATCATTGAAAAACGCAAACATGGTGAGACTGTTGGTGATTTAGCACACACATATAATTGGTCTACATAAACTATTTTCACTACCATCAAGGAAAGGGCAAGATTAAGGAGATAGATGCTTCAAAGGGAGTGACAAGAATATCTAAACAATGGTTTTGTATTCTGGAACATGTCGAAAGGTTGTTCCTTATATGGATAAATGAAAAGCAATTGCAAGGCAACACTACTAACGAGAACATCATTTGTTACAAGGCAAAAACAATTCTCGCTGACCTCGTTAAGAAGACACCAGGATGGCAGCAGCTGAAGAAGTGTTTAAGGGAAGCCTTGAGTGGTTCGAGAAGTTTAAGAGAAGAACCAGCATCCACAGCATTGCGAGGCATGGCAAAACAGCCAGCTCCGACACAAAGGCAGTGGAGAACTTCATCAGCAGCAGATTTTTAATTGTGACAAGATGTGTCTATTCTGGAAAAAGGTGCCGAAGTGTACCTTTGTACAGCGGAGGAAAATGCATTGCCCAGTCACAAGCCAATGAAAGACCACCTCCTACTGCTTTCTGTGCCAATGCAAGCGGCAATTTGAAAATCAAACCCTGCTTGTTTACCATTCAGAAACTCCACGAGCCTTCAAGAAGTGTAAAATCCAGAATATCAGGTTAAATGTGATGTGGAGATCCAACAACAACAACAACAACAACAACAACGCTTCAGTGACACGTTATCTTTTTTGTGACTGGATAAATGACGTGTTTGGCACTTCAGTGAAAAAATATTTGCTGGAGATGAATCTGCCACTCCATATCTTGCCTGTAATGGACAATGCTCCTGCCCATTCTGCAGGCCTACAAGTCGGCCTCCTTAAAAAATTTTAATTCATCAAGATCCAATTTTTTCTATCCAATACCACTCAGTTACGCCAGCCTATGGATCACCAGATTATTTCTAGCATTAAGAAACTCTAAACTGAAGCAATCTTCGAGCATTGCTTTGAGTTGACTGAAGTCTCACTCTAAGAGTGTTTTCGAAATATCACTTCAACGTCATTGTCCATGTCAAGATGATCAAAAAAGTGTTGGAAGGGGTTACCAAGAGAACCCTCCCTTCTGTTTGGAAGAAGCTTTGGCCAGAGTGTGTTGTCGAATGTGACTCTGGGGCGTTTGAGTCAGTACCTGTGGAGCCTATAGTCAGTGAGATTGTGTTTTTAGTCAAGAGCATGGGACTAGAAGTGGATAACAATGATATTGATGGGCTTGTGGAAGATCACAGCCAAGAAATGACCATCAAAGAGCTTATGAAGTTGCAGTGTATTTTACAGCAGGAAATTGTGGAGAGGCATTCTTCGGAGGTGGAGGTGGTAACAGCGAAGTGGTCTTCTTCTGGCGCAAAAAGAGAAATTTTAAAAGCGAGAGAATTGGTTGCAGTGTACTTTGAAAATCATCATCCCAATGACGAAATGGCTATGCACACTACAAATTTATTTCATGATAATGCTGTGTTGAATTTTCACCAAGTGTTGAAGTATCGGCAAAAATAAATGACTACAGGTAGCTTCTTAGTAAAAAGGAATTAGTTATGTATCATGAATAATAAAGCACATAATATGCTGTATGTATAATTTTGTTTGAATAAATGGCATGAATAAGATAAAACTTTTAGTACTTTTTCTGTGTGGAATGCATTATCATGTTTTACATTAATTTACATGGGATAAACTGTTTCGCTTAATGAGTGTTTTGCACTGTAAGATTCTGGAACGAATACACTTGCTATGCGAGGTTCCACTGTATTCACAATAATGTCACCACTATAATGAACTATAATGGTCATTATTACAAGAAACAAAGAGTTCGTAAAATTTTCATATGCCATTACAGTAAAAAGCAGTTCCTCTGGCCAAAGTTTCTTCCAAACAGAAGGGAGAGTTCTGGTAACACCTTCTGATGCCTTTTCGATCATCTTGATGCAGACAAAGATGCTGAAGTGATACTTCCAAAACTTGTGGTACTTATGGTATTTTAAAATACACATTAACATCACTAATATAATATAACAGACACTACCACATAAAAAACACTGTGGCTCTGCAACAATACCACATGCCATGACATTAAAAGTAGACTTTCACATTCATTGATTCATATGGAACTTAAAATATAACCAAAGTTGTCCAAAAACCTCCTGGTCCCCCCCCCCTCCCTCCCACACAAATCTGTCTGCTCATTTAGTATTTGTGATAGCTGCTTTTTCAGATGCTTCATATTTTCATTTCCTCCAAAATATTCTTGGTTTCTCCCTTAACAGTATTATGTAAATTTTTTAATTTTTTGTCTATATGCAGTGGTGGTTTGACAAGTCTGGTAAAAACTCAACAAAAAATGTTTGTTTCATAAACAACTTACATTACTTCTTGACTTCATCTCCTTTCAGGGATATACACTTGGTCCAGCAATCCTCCAGATTTTTCATACACTGGAAAAATAGGTTCTGTCAAACTGCAGGACACTCATTGACTGCTACCACTTCGTCGTTTGACGAAAATTTCATTCTAGCAAGCCGAAGTTTCAAGTTAGGGAACAGCGAGAAGTCACTGGGGGTAAGTCTGGTCAATAGTGTGGATGGGGAACCAATTCAAAGCCCAATTCATGCACTTTCACTTTCACTTTCACTGTTGTTATCGCTTGTGTGTGGGATGGTGCTTGGTCTTTTTTCGGCCAACACAAGTTTCAAACAATCCAACAATGAAGCTAATTGGGTAGAACAAAAGCAAACTGGTGCTTTTCATTTATTACTAATTGGGTTCAGTTATGGCTCTGCCTTTTTCGAAGCAACCTGTGAGGATTATTCACTGGGAATCCTAAAAAACCTTACCAGAAGACAAAATGTCTTTGCCTTCCTCAGTGCGCTTTCACCAGCCATTATTTTGACTGCCGTTTTAACTCTGATGTGCAATGGGAGAACCATGTTTCATCAATTGTCACAAATCGGTGCAAAATGTCTTGCAGACTGCAATTGAAGTTTCACCAGACACTGTGCTGAAATGTTGTGCTTGATGCCCTTCCAGTCGACTGTGAGCAATAGCGGCACCCACGTTGCACACAGCTTGTCATTGTCATCTCTCTGTGTACAATATTATGACCTACCTCATATGCTTCCAATCTCTGCAATGTCATTATTTTTATTCAGTGGTCATTCTTTTACCACAGCATCGATTCTGTCAATGATACATTTGTGGCGACCTCAATAGGATGGCAGGAGCGCACTTAGTCTTCGGTGCTTGTCCAACCATGTTTAAATTCATTAACCCAAAAGTAAGTGGTCATCAATGATGGTGCACAGTCCAGGAACTTCATCCAATTCCGTTTTGATCTGTGCGGCAGTCCAAGCCTTCAAATGAAAATGTTTAATAACAGTATCAAACTGTTTTCTTCATTTTCAATCACAGACTACACACTGGCCAATTCAGATGGCTGTCAACAATGAACTGTACACTGCATATTGTTGAAATTCTTTATATGATCTTTGGAATAATCAAGCTAATCAACCACGAAGCATAACAAAAATATTACATCCTTTCATGGAAATTTACTAGATTTATCAAACCGTTCTTGTATAATGAGGAATGGCTGATTCCTCTTAGATACATGCCATATGTGGATGAGTTATTCTCACTCTATCTGACATGTACATCAAAACTTCTCCCCATTTGGCCAATATAAAACTTCTTGTAGTCCCTACAATTTATTTTATGAGAGGCAGTCAAATGAAAACGAGGCTTACAGAAGCATGACTGTACCCACATGTGCACCTTGTCATCCACAGCAAATCAATTGCTATGAATATATTTCTTCAGGGCAGGAAATTGCATGGGGAGACATTAAGTATGTATGGAGGATATGCTAAGTCTTTCAAGTGAAACTTCTGCAGCGTATGCTAAACAACCTTGGCAACATGTGCTCCCATCCAGATCGCATAAGAACTTATTTGGGGTACAATTAATACCTGGGCCTGCTTTGGGGCAGTCCTTGCTCAGCTGCTATTAAGTACTGTGTCACAATACCAGAGAAGGAAAGTTGCTACTCACCATATAACGGAGAAGCTGAGTCGCAATAGATACAATAAAGAGATTCAACAATTAAAGCTTTTGGCCATTAAGGCCTTTGTAAGCAGTAGACACAGACACACAGACACACACACACACACACACACACACACACACACATGCATGCACACACCAAACGCAACCTGCACACACGTCTGCAGTCACAGAGAGCTAAGACCACACTGCAAACAGCAGCACCAGTGCTTCCACAGCTGCCACCCATTCCATACCAAGAAGTCACTTCCGTACAGCCTATCCACCCGTGGTCGTCACATCTGCAGTGACGAGCAGTCCCTCTCAAAATATACCGAGGGTCTCACTGAAGCCTTCAATGACCGTAATTATCTTCCCATCCTTGTACAAAAACAAATCTCTCGTACCTTATCTTTCCAGTCTCCCACCACCTCCCAAAGTCCCACAGTCCGGCTACAGAGTAACATTCCCCTCGTAACTCAGTACCATCCACAATATACTCATCCATCTTTACACAACCCCTGCTCCCAATCCCTTACCTCTTGGCTCATACCCCTGTAATAGACACAGGTGCAAGACCTGTCCCACACATCCTCCCACCACCACCTACTCCAGTCCGGTCACTAGCATCAACTATCCCATTAAAGGCAGGGCTTCGTGTGAAACCAGTCATGTGATTTACAAGCTAAGCTGCAACCACTGTGCTGCATTCTATATAGGCATGACAATCAACAAGTTGTCTGTCTGCATGAACGGCCACTGACAAAGTGTTGCCAAAAAAACAAGTGGACCACCCTGTTGCTGAACACACTGCCAAACATGATATCCCTGATCTCAATGACTGCTTCACAGCCTGTGCCATATGTATCCTTCCCACCAACACCAGCTTTTCTGAATTGCGCAAGTGGGAACTTTCCCTGCAATACGTCCTACGTTCCCGTAACCCCTCCTGGCCTCAACCTTCGTTAGTCACTGTCCTCACTCATCCAGCCCCCTCCCTGTTCCCATTCCAGCACTACACAGCTGTCATTTCACCACCACACCCAGTTTTTAAATTTCTTTTTATTTCTCTCCTTTCCGCAACTTACCCCCTTCCCCCTCCACACCTTGTCTCCTGCCCTCCGTCTAAACTGCAACACTTCACTGTCCGCCACTCCCACCATACTATCCCTCCCAACCCCAGCCTCCTCCTTACCCCCACTCAGTCGCCACTCCCATCATGCACTGGTGCTGCTGTTCGCACTGTGGTCTCAGCTCTCTAAGACTGCAGGTGTGTGTGTGTGTGTGTGTGTGTGTGTGTGTGTGTGTGTGTGTGTGTGTGTGTGTGTGTGTGTGTGTGTGCGTGTGTGTGTCTACTGCTGGCAAAGGCCTGAATGGCCGAAAGCTTTAATTGTGTGAATCTTTTTATTGTGCCTATTGCTATTCAGCATCTTCGCTATATGGTGAGTAGCAACTTTCCTTCTCTGGTATTGTTACATTCCATCCTGGATTTTCCACTGTTTGATTTAAGTACTGTGTCAGTAATATTTCTTAAATAAGTGGAAAGACTGCCATCTCTTCCTTCTGTAATCCTTTTTGTGTAACCTTACACATGTCAACATCTATAATCCATTTAACTACCTATTCTTACATACGTAGCCTCAACTGAACAGTGCTCTTTCAGTGTTTAAACTTTTAAGTGGATGGTAACTTCCTAACGTTTGGACAACACTGATGAAGCAGTTACCCTACGAACACACCTCACACTACTCGCTTCCCGCCTACAGAAATAGTGAGCAGGCAAAACATACTGTGCTGCAATGGCAGAATGCAAGATATTGGCTTGTATGATTTTCCTAAGACACTGGATATTGTTGCCTATTCTGGTAGGTGATAATTTGCAATATTATTGTGTTTTCTGTTTATGCTGTATGAAACCCCGACATGCAGTTTTGAACGTGATACAGTCATCACTGATACCTCATGTCACCATGAATTTATGTAACACTATGGGCTGACAATATACTACTACTTTCGGAAATGTTTACCCCTCCACATAGCATGATTCCTCTTCCCTACTTGAGGAAGGAACTAAAAGTTCCAAAAAATAGCTTTCTGTACTTACATGTGTTTTGTGAGCAGTACTTTGAAATTTTCCCTCTTACATGGATATACCAGCCACCCACTGTGACACCTTTTAAATTCATACTTTTCCAGGGTGTATACGCGGACAAGGAAAAAAAATTTCCGGATTTTTCCTTGATTTCCCGGTTAAAAATACACTTTCTCCCAGACGAAAATACACTTTTTCCGTGTTAACTGTCAGGATACGTTCCCTCGGAGCTGTAAATCTTATCAATCCTTCGAAGGGTTAAGGTTTAATGCACCGGCCTCAAATTCCCGGCACATTAGTAAATGACCACGAGCAGGGTAAAAAAAATTATATGCAATCACAAGTACGCTGCATATTTTCATATTAAAAAAGTATAAATTCGAATTTCCACCAAACTCGGCAAGTCATAGGTCATCCCACGTGATCTCGCCAGCCAATGAAAGCAGGTATTCAGAGCATAGAACACGCGATGTAGTCAGTCAGCAGCAACATCACTGTTAAATAGCACAACACACGAGTAGGAAAAGTTAATGGTTTAAATTAATACACAAGTGTGGCTGGAACGGAAGGTACACTTTCACATATAATACTGGTCTCGAAGATCAGTTAGTCACCAGAAAAGCTAAGGTTTCAATTGGTCTTTTTTCCGTGTGTTACACTTTA
Organism: Schistocerca cancellata; assembly: GCF_023864275.1. NCBI lineage: Eukaryota > Metazoa > Arthropoda > Insecta > Orthoptera > Acrididae > Schistocerca > Schistocerca cancellata. The sequence goes on from NC_064632.1 coordinate 553,936,825, forward strand.
ATATACATCACACAAAACCGCCAATAAAATTTTAAGTTTTAAACGAGAGTCAAACGGTCTATGATTTAAGAAATTCATCGAACATTCTCATAAAGAACATAATTCGTCTTGCGTAAAAGGATATTTACACAGAGTGATGCTTTTCAAACCCCCATTCACAATATTTTCCCGCGAGCTATTAGAAACAGGTTCGTTTCATCAGCTGCCATTGGCCACCAGAAAACTGTTGTTACTGCCAGTGTGCAGCCTGTATGTTCGTACGTTTAAGGCATTAAGAGAACTTACATAGCGTAATAAAAGAAACAGAGCATCACATGATAATCCAAGAGCATCGGAATTACGTAAACCATACTAAAATACCCAATTCCGCTTAAAGTGTACATTCGTATCTCCAGATTCACAATGAAGTAGGCCCCAACCTGATATTAAGCTTTTCAGTGTGGTTCTCTGGATGTAAATTTTCTTGGGGTACCAATACTACATTATCTCGTGTTTGGTTCTTTAATATCGTGGCGTCGAAAGACGCGGCCGAACTTCCTCGAATAGGGGCGTCCCGGCCAACGATGCTATACGCTCACTTGATTTTATCCATAATGCCATACGTGCCAGAAGATCTAAACGTACACTTGAAATCCAGCAAACAGTTGAAACTAGCCAGTAGTATTGGACGAAACACTTCGTTTCGTATAAATTGACAGCCTCAGCGGAAAAGATTAATAACAACAAAATTTCTTTAGCAAACCGACGAAAATAACTTCACCGTTCTGCAAGGCGATTAATGCTTCACTGTTAAAAACCTGGAAACAACATAAAACCAAAAAACTGACACGAATAATGTATTTTAGCCTTCCATAATTATGTGAATCTATTTTATCTATGAAATCTATGAACTGATGGCTTCCGGCCACAGAAATGCATTTTGTTTTCATGATGTGAGATCTGTAAACGAAGAGGACACAGCAAAATAACTAAAGGTAAACACTGCGTGCCAGAAAAAATTTTCCGGGTAGCATCTGGCTCGTTGCTACAGCCACACTTCCAAGCAGCGCCGGCCAGTGTGGCCGAGCGGTTCTACGCGCTTCAGTCTGGAACTGCGCGACTGCTATGGTCGCAGGTTCGACTCCTGCCCCGGGCATGGATGTGTGTGATGTCCTTAGGTTAGTTATGTTTAAGTAGTTCTAAGTCCTAGGGGACTGATGACCTCACATGTTAAGTCCCATAATGCTCAGAGCCATTTTTTTTTCAAGCAGCCGGAACGAAAGAATGTACGGTTCATATACGACTGGCATCTTCTCTAACGAAGCTAATGTAAATGCTCATCGCAAGTAGTTTTCTGTTATGAAATACTGCATAATCTTTCGTCCTAATGCGTTTAGCACATTTTGTTGTTGGCAGACGTTTGCGTGTGCAGCTTGTTTTGTTGTAAATGGCAACTTATGTTTTACTCTCATTTATGTTTTATTGCTGCAATATAATTCTGCAGTAACGAGGTAGAGTAATATTCTTTGTTAGACTATCAGTTGACAGCAATCAAAATTACAAAAATTTAATTGAAAACTAGAACTCTGAAATATTCCTGGAGTTCTAAAAACTTCCCGTGTATTTCCCAGTTTTCTCCCGGATGAAAAAATTACCGTGTTTTTACCGGATCTCCCGGGCCGTATACACCCTGTTTTCACAATTAAGAAATAATGCACTAACGTTGCAAAACTTTATTAGAGGCAAATTTCCAATATTTCTACTATTTTATTTCATTCTAATTTTAAATGAAGAGACCAATGCCTTGTCAATTCACATGCCTTCAAAAAATAATAATTACTTCAAGCACCTTGCCACCAATTTTCATTGTTCAAAACATCTTTCTGAGAACAGCCCTTTCTTTACAATTTCAGAACATCCTAGAAGTTTTGTGACATGAACATTACGACTTTATTGCAATTATAAAAGCAGCTGAACTACTGGGAGATAAAGTAGAGGAATGTGAGAAGTTTCTCCGAGTCCCATGTTTAACAGTGATTGTACCTCGAGCCTGGTTTTTATTTTTTTTAAATGCAGCAAGACTGTAGAAGGCAGGTTCTAGTTTTGTTATAAAATACTAGACTGGATTATACAAGAGAAAACAATGGGAAAATATACACAATAGCTTTATGTAACTTGCCTATCAAGATTAGTTGAGTTGAATGGCTAGTGTCTTGAAGTGAGATCATAACATGAACACCAAGAAGAGTAAAACAAGACTGAATGGAATGTGGTCAAATCAAATCAGATAATGCTGCGAGAATTAGACACTGAAGGTAACTGTTGACTTTTGCAATTTGGGGAACAAAATAGCTGACAACGTTATAAAGCTTTTCGTCTGGAATGTAACCTTATACAGAAATCAAATGTGGATGTTAAACATTTTAGGAAAGAAGAGAGTAGAAGGTTTTGAAATATGGTGTTGCATAAGAATGAAGAAGATTAGGCGGGTAGATTGAATAACTCATGAAGATAACTAAATGAAATTGCTGATAAAAGTAATTTATGGGACAATTTGGCCAAAAGTAGGGGTTAGTTGATAGGACATATCCCGACTTATCAAGAAATAGTGAATTTGATTATGGAGAAAAGTATGGAGGGTAAAAATTGTTTATGTTTGAGTTGCCTCCAGTGGCCCTCCAACATAGTTAGTGGAGCAAATAACACAACAAATTTTGACCAAGTTGACTGCCATACCTGTCTTTTTTCAATATATTGAGCAGTCTTGTCAGTTCCTCCGTTTGCCCTTTTAGTAACTGTTTATGTGATTTTTTCCAAATTTATGAAACTCAGTTTGCTCTATGATAACTTGAGTGTGCATTTGTGCACAAGTTGACTAAGCCGCCGCCGCCCCCCCCCCCCCCTCAACCACACAAGTGAGCAGCACGCGCGTACACACACACACACCCCCCCACACACACACACACACAGACAGACAGACAGACAGAGAGAGAGAGAGAGAGAGAGAGAGAGAGAGAGAGAGAGAGAGAGAGAGTCAATTCTTTATTAGTACGTCTGCACTTTCATTAACATGTTTGGCACTATACGAAAATGTGATCAAAATTTTTTCACACTGTAAGTACACTGTACATACCTCAATGGGCAAATCCAGCAATTCTGCCATTCTTTTCAGACTTATCCTAGTGTAATACTTTGCCATTACTCTGATATTCTGCAAAATAAGGAAAAAATGTAATTTTTTAAACAATATTATTATTTAATTTCATTTCAAACTTCTAATTCAATTCAGTCATGACACAGCAGATAAGAACTATAGTCAAAAACAGAGGATGGGTATCATCAAAGTGAGGGAAGGGCAATGAAAAAATGGAGGGAATGAGGGTGGTAGGGAGGGGGGGGGGGGAGCAGCGGAGGGGAGAGAGGGGGGGGGGATATTGGTATATCTTCACTCCCCCGACCCCCAGCTTTAAAATGTAATCAAGCTAGGGATGTGCTTAAAATAAAAAACAGAATTTGTTATAGTCTGGTGATGGCATTCTAAGTTGGAAACAACTTACCTAAATTAGTTAATATTATAGAAAATTAACATTCTTTTACTTTTCCTGTATAATCAGAATATGGAATATAGAATCTGTTTATCCAAAGTAAACTGGTAAAATAAAGATGTAAATGACAACTAGACAAGACAGTTTATTATCTTACATGCTCAACAACACGGCTCTTCAAATCTTGCCACCTCTTCTGTCCTTGTTCCGAGTCAGCAGTGAACACAGACGTGGGCTTACTTTGTGGTGAGCCTTGCCTCAACTCCTTTTCATAGATCTCGCAAAGGCCAGACCATTTGATCAACTCTGGATTTGTGAACAGGCGAAGTAGCTCCCTGTATATCAACAGAAACATGAACAATGATCATGAAATCTTGCTCTGTCATTTGATGTCAATTTGATGTAAATGTAAATGCAAATTTAATTTCTCACTGAGGTTTGTGGAAAGAAATGGTTCAAATCTGACATGTTTGCATCATATATCCTATTATAATTTACCAAAAAAATAACTGAAGGTGAAGGATTACTTAAGAATCTTTGTGTTATATTTGATGACATTTGACAGATCGTTTCAGTTCTGTAGCGTTAACTCCACCGAAGTTAAGTTTTATTTTAATTTACTTCTAAGGAGTCTGTAAATCAGACACACTCTGAGCATGCAGAACACTTTGTAGAACATCAAACATTTCCTGGAACAAGAAATTTCCATAACTTTAAGTCATCAGATTGTTTTGAAACTTTTATGGGAGGAGGATGAGCAGTGATGTGAAGGCTACTTTGAAATGCAAGTTAAGGAATAAATTGGCAAACTTTGTGAGCAAAGAAACTTTTATTCCATTATATGTAACTTTTAAATATTCTAGTTTGTTGTACTCTGGGATAATCATTGTCCTAAACACAACAGAACATGACATTACTCTACAACTCACACCTTCAGGACCTTCGCCATTATTCCACAGGCCAAAATGAGAATATATTTACCCTGTTCCCAGCCTCACATGTTTGCTGTAGTGAAATGTTCAAAAACGTCAACCGCAAAAATTTGCCAATTTTCAGAGGAGTCGATCTACTCTATGCAGAAAAAAAAAATAAAATATATTACCATTGGAAATTCTGTCTACTGTATGTAACGATGTTTAAAAATTCTATTAACCTGAACTTTTTTAAAAATACTGTTGATTGAGCCTGTTTCTTTTATAAATTTAATTGCTTAGAATTTGTTAGGTCAAAAGTATATTATTTGGAGCACTTGGAGTTTCAAAAATTTATTTTAGATTCTCAAGGGAAAAAAAAGAAATTCTATTATTTGTTACAAAAACAAATAATAACAAAGTAATAAAAACTGCATTATTTTTATTTCCCCTAGTGATAGCTGATGCTTTGAGGATTACTTAAAAATCTATTTCATTCTGTGTGGTTTTCAATGTAATGGTAAACCAGATTTTTTGCAAAATAAAATATTGTATATTCACTTTCCAAAGAGCCATTCTTCAGTGTTGTTGATACACACTGTTTCGACATGAGTCCAATGGCCTCAGTCGGTATCAACAGCTGTTTAAGCAAGTCTTTGTGCTCGTAAAAAGCAGCAGATGTACTTTATCACATAGGGATCTATATTATATGAGGGTCACTCCAAAATAAATGCACACTATTTTTGTAAAAAAAACAGTTTTCATTCTGCACATGTGAAAGTTTTACAGTGTGTAGATACATCCTTCCCGCTTGTTTTCAAACTTAGTTCAACCTGTTCCCGTGAGTGGCGCAGTCACAGCATGTCTTCAAGATGGTTGCTACACTTGATGTACGTCAGAAGCAACGTGCTGTCATGGAATTTCTGTGCTGTGAAAACGAGACAGTGGGAAACATCCACAAGAGGTTGAAAAAGGTGTATGGAAATGCTGCTGTTGATCGCAGTACAGTTAGTCGGTGGGCAAGCAGGTTACGTGATGAAAGCGGGCATGGCAATATTGAAAATTGTCCTTGCAGCGGCAGGCCTTATACAGCACACACTCCAGACAATGTGCAGAGAATTAACAAATTGGTGACTGCTGACAGATGCGTTACAGTGAACGACCTGTCACACTATGCTGGGATAGTGGAAGGAAGTGTTTGCAGAATACTGAAAGTGTTGGCGTTAAAAAAGGTTCATGCCAGGTGGGTTCCCAGGATGCTGATAGTGGCTCACAAAGAAACAAGAAAAACGGTATGCAGCGAACTTTTGGAACAGTACGAGAATAGTGGAGATGAATTTCTTGGAAGAATTGTGGCAGGTGGTGAAATGTGGTTCCATCATTTTTCACCAGAGACAAAGAGGCAATCAATGGAGTGGCATCATGCAAATTCACCCAAGAAGGGGGTGGGGGGGGGCCACACCCCATCTGCTGGAAAAGTTATGGCTACTGTGTTTTTCGATTCCAAAGGACTCTTGCTTGTGGACATCATGCCAAGTGGAACCACTAAAAATTTTGATGCATATGTGACGACACTGAAGAAACTTCGAGCTGAACTGAGTCGTGTTCGACCACATCGGCAAAAGCAGGATGTTTTGCTGTTGCACGACAATGCACAGCCACATGTCAGTCAAAAAACCATGGAAGCAATCACAAAATTCGGATGGACAACACTGAAACACCCGCCCTAACAGTGTTGACCTGGCTCCATGTGACTATCATCTCTTTGGGAAACTGAAACACACTCTTCGTGGAACAAGGTTTGAAGATGATGACTCCCTTGTGCATGCTGCCAAACAGTGGCTTCAACAGTTTGGTCCAGAATTTTACAGTGCTGGCGTACAGGCACTGGTTCCAAGATAGCGTAAGACAGTTGAGAGGGATGGAAATTATGTGGAGAAATGAAAATATCATTCGTAAAGGATGTATCTACACACTGTAAAACTTTCAAATATGTAGAATAAAAGATGGATTTAAAATAAAAAAGTGTGCATTTCTTTTGGAGTGACCCTTGTATATGTATCCATAATTGGTTAAAATCAGATATATCCACTGAAAATACTCTTTGCTATAAAATATGTACCAGTTACTGCACAAATGAAATTTGTTATTAAAGGTACATAAAAAGTTACTTATTACTACTAAAAATAATTATAGTTTTAGATCAGATGTTTCGTTTCACTCATTTAAAAATTGTGAGTGGTAGCATTTTTTGCCTGATTCCACTTACACCTGGAAATGTCATCTGCTTTCACGTGTATTAGTAGTTGCAAATACGAATGTCAAATGTCATTAATGAATCTAAAGCACCTTCAAACACTGTGGGCAGATGAAATTAAAATCAAATCTAGCTTAGGGTGATGGACATAAAATTTACTAACACTGAATACATTACCAATGACTTCTTTATTTTTAATTTTGCAGAAAATATCTACATCCAGTCACCTGAACATTACACACAGATTTACTCTAGGCTACCCATTTCATTTGCGTGGTAACTAACACATTCATCATCCTGAATTGTTCCAATTCATCATCATTCGAGCGAGTTGTGACCATGTTAATAATTACATCACCAATGGTAACTTCTATGATGGCACTGTTCATACAGTACTCAATTTCTAATCATGTTACCTTATTACAGTACCCACACCAGTCTTAAGCAGTAACAACTTTCTGAAGGGAGCATCTGTGTGCTTTTGTAGGATTTCACTGGACATGTCCCCAGTCACACTACATTCTCTAAAATATCTTTAAACTTTTGCCTATGCAAGTTCAACTGCATTGAGATCACAATTGTACAATCGTAAGCAGACAACTTTATTGCCTAGACTTTAAGCCCATTTTGTCAATGACGAAAATTTTCTCCACTTGTTGGTGCAATTCAGTCAGGGGGAAGAGAGCCCCTTTTCTCATACTGCCATCATTATCCTCTTCTGTAGCCCCTCCATCACAATCTTTTTTATTGGTGTCTTGTCAAGCTGCCTAATGTTACAGAGCTCACTCTCCGCGACAGTCACCCACTGTGGAAGAAGGTCTGGCAAAAATAATTCCTGAAACCATTTCTCGAAGTACATGGAATTCACTGGGCTATGGTAGTCTCCTTTGACAGATCTACTATAGACCTGACGCTAAGCTTCTCAGATAAAACCATTTTTGAAACCTACACTTGCAAAAACAAGTAATTTTGAAGCAATGTAGGATCAGGTTACTATCAAACCAAGTCTCACGAAGGTAAAAAATATTGTTACCTGTTTCACAAATCCCTTTCATTTCCACAAGGAATCGGGAACATCAGTCTTATTTCTCTCATTGACTAGGACTGCTGAATAAAAGAATTACTGAAAATCTCCTCCTCCTCCTTCTTTGAGTTCCTGGAGATTCTCCAGGATGAGTATTAGTAAACTTCAAGAGTTTATTTAAAGCTGGACACATTTTTCCAGTGTACACAGCAGCAGGTGTAGCAATTTGTTCTGCTGTTTGTCTGAGTTGCAGCATTTAACAACATTCATCATCATTTTGCAAGCTCGGCTGTGACTCACTGCTCTCTTTCCATGAACAGGAATGGAGGGAGTTGACGGTGTCATAGTCAATGAGGCAGCATCAGATCCATTCATTTTGACATACAGAAATTGAATATAAAGTCACAACACAGTAAATTAACCTGTAAACAGTATGGCTACAAAAATATCAGAAGTAAGGTAGGTAGTGGACAGAAATGAGTGAATATCATTACAAATAAATACATAATCTTTCAACATATATCGAAACCAATTCTTGATAGTTGCCGTGCCATGGCTCTTTAAAAAGTGAACTGACAATACACTAAAATATATATACATTTTTCTCCTGTCTTGACAGTTTTACTTGGAGGTATGAAATCCTTTCTTCTACAATCCTCATATTGTAGAGCAGATATGAGAAACCTTTAGCGACCCACAAGTCAGATTCACATCCTTTTTTAAGCTCAGGGACCACCTCGCGACATAATGCTACAGCAGCACTCAAAATGCATTAAGTCAAAACCATAATGTCCAAGATGTTAATGTTTATAGGGTGATGCGCTGATATAAATGGCACACCTTCCCTGACATGCTACAACAACAAATTATGCTTCAAAAAGCATGTTTTATAGAGTATATTCATTTTGTGTTCACCACATCTTCATATGTCTACACTGATTACATGTTGTGAACACCGTTTACTTACGACGGTTGACAACAGCTGTCTCAAGAACTTCCACTGTAAAATTCTGCAATGTCATTAGCACAGAAACAATGTTCGTTACCTGAAATAAATGTAAACATCTGAAGGTGGAATGTTAGGCACCTTCAAATGTCATCACCAAAAACAATCATCTATAAAAGCAACTGGTTGCAGCCAATTCATTATATGATGAATTGTGACAAACACCCTCCCCCTTTTTTAAGTTTTTGTTTTTTCATTCTGACTCAGTCTCATTCCCTAACCATCAGGGCTGTTGTCATGCACGGTGACATCCATTTCTAAACCACCAAATGCATAATTCAAGTGCACAGAATGCTCCAATTTTCAATCTCAGCAATAAAGCTGGTCACTGATAACATAAACTGCCATAGCACGTCTTGGGGTTCCCAGAGACTAATCAGAGTGGACCAGATCGTGAACACTGGGCTAAACAGATGGAGGGTTGATGTTAATACATGAGCAGAAGTTGCCATCCTTCTTCAACAGTGGGACATGGCACACACAATATAACACTGACAACACATTCGTTAGTGACCATATTGCCCAGCAGGCAAAGAAGGAAATTTTGGGGTCTCTCCCTCACATTCAGCACCAACCAGTAATCTGCACTGTGGCAGCAATGGTGAAATCAGAGACTACCCAATTTAAAAGACTATTCAATTTTATATGAGCACAGTGGGAGTAATTCAACCACAGACTCAATAAGGAAGTCATTAAGCTTAAGCCAAACCCAGAAATTTACGATAGGTTTACCAAATTACTTAAAATCATCTCTCGCAGACACATTCCTGGAGGATGCAGAACAGATTACATCCCTGGACTTGATAATGATTCAAGATCTCTCTTTCGGAAATACGAACACCTATTTGAAGCCGACCCATTCCACAAAGAAACAACTCACACACGTGAGGAACTACTGATGTTATATCAGCAACAAGAAGAGAGAAATGGTGTGGTGTAGTGACCTGAGTAGACATGAAACAGAACAGCCGCAAGGCGTGGAAGCTGCTGAAGAAACTTAACAGTGACCCCACAAGTTCTCCTCCAAGCCTATTTAATTTAACACCTGAACAAATTGCACATCAACCACTACTGAATGGGAAAACTAAAAGAAGAGCTGTGGACAGGAAGCTTCAATGAAATATTGATGAGGAAGACCAAATTAATATTCCCTTCACCATGGAAGAAACTTTTCAATCTATGAAGAACAATGAAGTAGCAGGCCCAGATGATGTAAGACCAGAGCAAATGTTTGGGCCAGTTAGAAATCAATGGATCTTAAATTTAATGAACACCTGCATTTCAAAATTACAGATTCCTAAGATCTGCCACAAAGCCAAAGTTGCATCACTTCTGAAGCCTGGAAAGGAACCAACTGATCTGACTTTCGACAAATTTCTCTTTGCCAACTGTAAAAAGTCCTGGAAAGGCCGATCCTCAATTGCATCTCACATGATGTTGATAAAAACCTTATAAATGAGCAGTCAGGTTACTGCCCAGGAAAGTCATGCTGTGGTCAAATCCTCAAATTGACTCAGTATACAGAGATGGATACAAAAGAGCACAAGTCACAGGAATGGCATTTAAATATCTTCCAGCAGCATATGACGTCAATCACAACAGTTGATTAGAAAAGTATATTTATCTATGAAAGACTACCGCTTAATACAGGTCATCCAGTGTTTGCCACAAAACAGGAGGTTTTTTGTCACTCTGCATAACAGGAAGAGCCAGTGCAGGACCCTGAGGAATGGTCTCCCTCAAGGTAGCATACTGGCACCCCTGCTGTACAACTACACTAACAACCAGCCAATCAACCCTGGAACAAGAACATTTATGCAGATGATACAGCAACTGCAGCTTGAGGCAAAACCTTTGAATAATTGGAGATGAAGCTGACACCAGCTCTCTAGGATCTCAGTAAGAATTACGATGATAGCCACCCAAAGCCAAATCCCAGAAAGAGACGGATCTGTGCCTTCTGTCTGAGAATCCGAGAAGCCAGGAGGAGGTTAAGTATTACCTGGAGAGGGCAACAACTATGCCAGGGCAATACTAAAAAATACCTGGGAGTACAGTTGTATTATAGTCTCACATTCAAAGATCACTGCCAAGAAACAAGACTGAAGTATCTGCTCAGGAAAACATCATATACAGGGTGTTACAAAATGGTATGGCCAAACTTTCAGGAAACATTCCTCACACATAAAGAAAGAAAATATGTTATGTGGACATGTGTCCGGAAACTCTCACTTTCCATGTTAGAGCTCATTTTATTACTTCTCTTCAAATCACATTAATCATGAAATGGAAACACACAGCAACAGAACGTACCAGTGTGACTTCAAACACTTTGTTACAGGAAATGCTCAAAACGTCCGTTACCGAGGATACATGCATCCACCCTCCGTCGCATGGAATCCCTGATGCGCTGCTGCAGCCCTGGAGAATGGCGTATTGTATCACAACCATCCACAATACGAGCACGAAGAGTCTCTACATTTGGTACCGGGGTTGCGTAGACAAGAGCTTTCAAATGCCCACATAAATGAAAGTCAAGAGGGTTGAGGTCAGGAGAGCGTGGAGGCCATGGAAATGGCCCGCCTCTACCAATCCATCGGTCACCAAATCTGTTGTTGAGAAGCGTACGAATACTTCGACTGAAATGTGCAGGAGCTCCATCGTGCATGAACCACATGTTGTGTTGTACTTGTAAAGGTACATGTTCTAGCAGCACAGGTAGAGTATCCCGTATGAAATCATGATAACGTGCTCCATTGAGCGTAGGTGGATGAAACTAAAATGAGCACTAACATGGAAATTAAGCGTTTCCGGACACATGTCCACATAACATCTTTTCTTTATTTGTGTGTGAGGAATGTTTCCCGAAAGTTTGGCCGTACCTTTTTGTAACACCCTGTATAAACTTATTGGCACAACTTGGGGATTGCAGCCTAATGCACTCTATACATCCACCCTGGCATTGTGCTTCTACGCAGTAGAATATGCACCACCAGTCTGGCACAACTCCACACATGCTTAACAGGTGGACATGTCATTGAATGAGACTGGACGCATTATGACTGGCTCCTTATGACCAACTCCTGTCACCAAAATCTTTCAAATTGAAGATCTAGCACCACCTAACATCCGCAGAAGAACAGCCACATAAATGGAGAAAAAGATGCAGGAAACTGACGTCATGTATCCCCTGTTCGGACATAAAGCACAAAGACCTCGGCTGAGGTCAAGGAGCAGCGTCACGCACAAATCAGCAGCAGTTCCATTTGCACCTGGAACTCGTCAAACAGAGCTATAGCAAGATTCATTAACTGAAAGGACTACACCACTGATGAGGAATTATGTGAGTGTGGTAACCTACAGGACACACAACATCTGGTCTGCAAAAACCTGCCAGATCCTTGCACCACAGAACATCTTTATGCAACAAGTCACAAGGTCATCAAAACCATGGAATTCTGGAGCTTGCAGTCCATTTAATACATAACCATGTGTGTCTTTCTGCATTATGTTATTACTTCCAGCATCTTGTATTACTGCACTACACTTTTATTTATCATGTTCCATTTTAATCAGTTTGTATATCTAAGTCCTGGACACATAAAATAAAAATAAATAAATAACTTTTGATACTACCTTCCCCAGAGATTATTACAATATTGTTGAACATAACAAAAGATGTCAGATTCAATCTGATTACCAGTGGAATATGGGCATCTTTCGAATGCACCTCCACCTTGTAACTGTTTTTAGGACCTTATAAGCTTGCATTGCAAAAACAAATCTAACTTTTTAATTGGTTTAGAACATGGCCTTTCTAGTGAAGACATTTTAAAAGAGTTTAGCAGAGGACTCTTTTGTAAAAGTGGGCTAAAAATAGCCTTTCTATGTGTTTTTACAAAAATTGTCAACTTTGCCCTCAATATGTAAACTACTGGAAAGCAATAGGAGAATGAAATTTTACATTCTAAAACCATGTATTGTTAAGTTATTATGTGCAAAGTTTCAGAGTTATCCTGTAATTACCTCTGGAAATATAAAAAGCCAAACTTAACACTTATTTCAAACACACATTTTTCTGCCATCTTTGCTTCAAATTATATTATGAGAAGGAAAGTTACCACTCACCATATAGCGGAAATGCTGAGTTACAGATAGGCACAACAAAAAGAGTTTCACACTTAAAGCTTTCAGCCAATGGCCTCTGTCAACAATAAACACACACACACACACACACACACACACACACACACACACACACACACACAAGTTACACCTAGTGTGGTTTAGTTGCCTGAGACTACAGTTGTGTGTGTGTGTGTGTGTGTGTGTGTGTGTGTGTGTGTGTGTGTCTATTGTTGACAAATGGCATTGGCTGAAAGCTTTAAGGACGAAACACCTTTTTTTAGTTGTGCCTATCTGCAAGACAACATCTCCACTATATGGTGAGTGACAACTTTCCTTCTCATAATATTGTTACATTCCATCCTGGATTTTCCACTGTTTGATTTTTGCTTCAAATTATTCATATGAAAATTGCTCACAACTTCTTTTTTTATTACTTCACTAAAGAGATGTAGATGTAGAAGAGAGAGCAAAAAGTTGTACAAGACGGTCTAGCTTTCTTTGTTTCAAGAAAATACTGCTGGAGATATGTCAAAACTGCCACAAACTTGAAGGTGCACTTTTGAGAGTTGTGGCATGAACAATGTTCAATGGTAACAGGAGCGACTATTCACAAAAAATTTCAGCAAAATCCATGACGGTCAAGTGAGAGTCTTTAGACCACATGGCATGGAATGATTCTAGTGTAAATCACTTCTCCTTTTTGTGTTATATTTACAAATATTGCAGTTGTTTTCAAAGTGCAAATGATTGTTGACAGCAAACTCCATACGGCAGAAAATGTACGTTGAAGTTCTCGCCAGTATGTCAACTGTTTTAAAGAGTTGTCTACAAGAGATGCTACAGTGATCACAAATTTATCCTTATTACACACTTACGTGCAACAAACACTTTACTAAACGACGAGTTACACAAGAACATGACGATGCAGTACATTAGTAAATGAAAACAGGAAAAGTAAGTCACCTTTCAGCACTTTGATCTCCAAAATACAAGTAAATAAATAAAAGTGCCTTAGCACACTTTCATCATGTATTATCTATAGGAGCAGTATTTGAAATTATAGGAGGAGCTCTGGGTGAAACTTTGGCTACTGCAATTCTCAAAACAATTGCCATAGTACTCACTTGTATGTCGGAATTTCATCAAGTAATTTTTCTTGCAAGACACGATGTGTCAGGTCACTTTGCTCATTATCAAATGGGGCCAGGACAAGATATAGTACAACATTCTTAAGCACCTCTTGTCTCTTGTCTGCATCTTCCTGCACTGACGGTGTATTCAAAACAGCTCTGTAGTGCTTGCACGTTGCTAGGTAAGAACCCTCATGCTGGTCCAGTTCAATCATGAGCCTGCAAGCAAAAACAGAAATATTCTTTTGCACGCAAATTTTCACTTCCAACATTTATTAACATTAATGATACACCAAAACAGTATAATTGACTGGGATCAGAATGTGGAAACTTTTCCTTTTATGGAGACTGCTCTCCTAAATGATACCTGAGAGCATAGCTATCATATTGATAGCCAGAATGGAAGTCACTGCAAACACAATGTTGAAGATATTTGGTCAGTATAATCTGAAATGGAATATCACTGTATTCAGATCTTCCTTCACATGACACACGGTCTTATTCTGCCACAAATGTTCAGCCAAACAAATTATTTGCATGGAACTGAAATCAACCTATTATGAGATATAAAATAATTACTGAAACTCTTAACATGTATTTCCTGGCATGGTATGGAGCACCGTTTCCTGTTGGAATTATTTTCCCAACTATATATCCAAATGAAAAGGCTTTCATACATGTTGTTGCTGTTATGGATAACAGATTTTTTGGTGGCACATGGGTAGCTGCGATTCCAATTGTAACATTAATACTACTGCACATTAGCAGTAATTAACAACTATCCAGTGAGTCAGGCATGTTGTTTATGAACTTTTTTGTAGTTTCAATTACTGTTTGCTGTGAATTCAACAACTACTACCAAAAGGCCTAGGGTAAAGAATGTGTATTTCTTATCATCAAGTACATACTGTAATTTATGTTACATCGACAATTCCACAGTGACAGCAAACTAAGACACAATCATTTCATCTACAGAGGAAAGTATGAAGATGAGGGATTTATGCAGGCGGTATATGAACAATTTTCACAGACAAATGATAGGTCTATGCAACTTGAACATAAAATGATGAACAGTTTATGTTATTTGAAAATAAATTCATACACATAGATAACAAAGTAACAACTCTGAAGAGGAAATGAATGATACATTTTTAACTATGGAAAAGAAGATGTCTGATTTTATACTCAAATAAATGAGAGGACGGATTACTTAGAATGGAGGTTAGATATGGGATTCAATCACGCAGCAAAGATAGATTAATGATTGGAGATAGTAGAAGATAATACAGACAGTAACTTGAGCTATGCACATCCAAAGAAGACACGCGAGCCAATTTACTTAAGTGGATAGAAACTTCAGAGAAGGAACTTGTTCAAGGAAAAACTATTGTACAGAACATAACAACTAAACACACAGATTCAATTATGTTGTTGATTAATGATTTAGAACCCAGAATACAAAAGACAGAATGTAAAAGGAAGTTTTGATTAATAGTATGTATATTCAATCTGTGGATATGATAAAAACTTCAACAGATCCACCTTTTAATTTGTTACCAATGAGAATTCATATGATCTCAGCAGAGACAAACAGTAACACACACAGAAATAACACAAGCAATGGCATACTGAGTTCAGACTATTAACATAAAGAGGAAAGAAAGAACCAAGACATTGATATAATTACAGGTACCGTATTTACTCGAATCTAAGCCGCACTTTTTTTCCGGTTTTTGTAATCCAAAAAACCGCCTGCGGCTTAGAATCGAGTGCAAAGCAAGCGGAAGTTCTGTAAAATGTTGGTAGGTGCTGCCACAACTAACTTCTGCCGCCGAATATATGTAGCGCTACACAGGCATGCTTTGTAGGCACAAAGATAAATACTGGCGCCAAAACCTCTGCGTGAGTAAATAAATTTAAAAAAAGGTGAAAGACGAGCTATTTTCTCTGTCCCGAGTTTCAATCACTACATTTTCATACATTATCCAACGAAGTAAATACAAATTCCGTATTGTTAATCTTTGAATGTAGCAGAATTTCAATATACTACGAAAATCCGACTGGCAAGACTGTTTGGGATGTTTGTCAATATGGCCAACTATACGTTCTGAATTTTTTCCTACCTGTGAGAAGAGATGGTTGCTAATAGGAACCTGATGAAATGTGAATCACATACAATATTCTCTTCACCATAAGAATAATACAAATATAAACATTTTGCCATGTATTCTTTCGTGTTTGCTTCTATCTCATTTAAATCCTGTCTGCCTAATAAACTACGAAACTAGAGTGAGACAACAGCAAACGCAGAAGAAAATACATATCGTGTCATGTTTATATTCGTATTATTCTTATGCCTCATAGTGATACAGTCAGAAATGAAGCACGGCAACTGACTAGATTTTTAAATCTAAGATGACTCAAATTTCTGTGCAGAATTTGATGTACTAAAGAAGTGGCCGCAAAGATTTTCAAACGGAGAAAAATTTTCGCCTAACTCTCGTTCAGAACATTTTCTATCATACACAGTCTATTATTTGGTTCTTGCTGATCATTATCAAAGAAAGCAGCAGTGTAAGTAACAACAAATAGCAGTCTCTTGCCACTGTTTCGCTAATGAGACGATTCCTCTCTCTTTTTTTCAATAGTAAGCGGCGGTAGCGCGCACAAAAGGAGCGGCGACAGGCCGTAAACACACACTATCAGAATGCGACAAACAATGCATGACACAGTACAGTAATGCATTTTCAGCTTAGAGTGACGTAAACACCTATAACAGAAAACGGCACTTATCAGATCAAAACAAAATAAGCAATCGATTCAAACCAGACGAAGCACGTGAAAAAGGAAGGGTGCACGTATAAATACGGACGGAGCGCCTGACGCATAGCAAGGGCTACCTGGTAAAGCTTAACTGCTAAGCTTACGACTCGAACCAAACTACTGTAGGTGTATCATCATTCATTCGACCTAAATTGTGTCTCATATTACAATGGACCAACTTTGTTTCGATTTGGATGTGCGGCCTAAAACTTCTGGTGCGACTTAGATAAGGGAATTTTTTTTTTCCTTTATTTAGAGTCTCATTTTTCAGGTGCGGCTTAGATTCGAGTGCGGCTTAGATTCGAGTAAATACGGTAAGTCAAATGCTAACACAGATGATTTTTCCACTGTGTTGAGCTGGAGATTGAACCATAAATTTCTGAAGGTTTCCACAACTGGTAACATAAATCCAGTAATTTTCTTGAAAGCTTTCGAAGAAATGTTACCCAGTACATGTAGTGGACATAATAAAATATAATTTTCATGACTCATTTAATAGAAAACATTGCACAATGGGGCACTCTTACTCATAAATTGGATGAATTTAGGACCTACAGTTAATGAGTGCGAATTTAAATCAACATATTAGAGCGACGGAGCTCATCAAAAGAAATTATGTTTGGAATTATTGGGATATTAACAGTACAATACTAGTAACTGGGAAGGCTACCGAGACTGTGTGGAGCACCAATTAAATAAAGCTAAGTATCTCAATGACACATTTAGAGGAAACATTTGCTGGAAGTAATTATAAGCCGATTACCTTAGTGATTAAGAGATAAGCTCTTGGATAGAGATTAAGGAAAGGTGAATTGTATCTTAGACTACCTTGAATGATCAGATCAAAGAATGGAAAATCCAGATGGAGTAATGACAATATTATGAGACGGATAGATTGCTACTCACCATTATATTGTGAATAGCAATCTATCCTTTTCATAATATTGTCTTACAACCATTAAATGCTACAGAAAAATAATCAGAGCAGTTGCATTCTAATGGTAACATATCCAAATCTAATAATGATAAGTGGAGTAACTACAGCAGCCAATAATCAAGAAATGTTTGAGCAGAAAATAATGAACAGAGGAATACGTGGTAAGACAGCAGTGGAGAGGTAATACCATGACCAATAACAACATCAATGATAATTGGGAATTCCAATCTACAGAATCCAGCAGCAGCAATAATAATAATAATAATAATAATAATAATAATACAGAAGGGGAAAACTACAAAGTGTCTGGGTAGGAGTTCGGTCCCCACAACCAGTTGAAAACAAGAAACAGATAATGTATTCTAATTTAATAGGATAAGATATGGGGAAAAGTATATTGTCTGAAAAGGAACAAAGCCTTGACACATATATACAACTAAAACTGAATGGAGCTGTGAGCACCATCCCAGTGATCATTATTGTGGATTCTGGTAGTGAAACCCATGCAGCATATCAACACTTATTAGAACAGAAAACATGTTGTACCCGTTCCTCAGACGACCTGTAAATGGGGTAAAAATAGTAGGGATTACATGGACAACTGGTAAGGAAATCCATACTGAGTTGTTGGTGAAATTTAGTCTACAGGAATATGCCTTTGAATACCCAATGTTGTTAATACTATGGTGAAATGCACCAATAATTATAGAAGTTCACTGGTTATCAGAATATAAAGTTGTATTGGATTTTAATGACTGTTTACTAATATTTCCTTATGGGTAAAATAAGACAAGGGTGACATTACATTTTGAAGCAATGGACCTGCATAATGAAAAAAAAAAAATATTGAAACAATTATGTAGAGTATATATGATTGTATTATGAAAGTTAAGGAGGAAGATGTAATGAATGTAGTTAACAAAGCTCCAAGTATGTCATTACATGAGAAGTCAGACCTAATATTATAATTGATTAAACATATAGACATTTTTTATTTAAAATCTGGGATGATTAAAGACTTTTAGTGTGTACTTAAAAGAAACCCACATGAAATGTTTTTTGCAAAATTCTATCTCATACTGATAGCAGCAAAAGATGCAGTAAAAGAAGAAATGAGTACAATAGTCTCATAGGACATAACAGAATCATCAAATAATTGTTACAATTCATTACTAGTTCTCAGAAAAGAAGATGGATCAGTGCGGTTGTCAGAGCAATGAACAAAATCACAGAACCAAAACAGGATAGGCTTCACATCATTAACAAGTTACTGTCAAAATTTACAGGTGCAAAATGTAGAAGCACAATGGACTTAACTTCTGGGGGGAGGGGGGGGGGGGGGGAGTTGGGTTGTTTGGGGAAGGAGACCAGACAGCGAGGTCATCGGTCTCATTGGATGGATTAAGGAAGGAAGTTGGCCGTGCCCTTTCAAAGGAACCATTCCAGCATTTGCCTGGAGCGATTTAGGAAAATCACACAAAACCTAAATCAGGATGGCCAGGTGCGGGATTAACTTCTGGGTATTGGCAGTTTAAGTTAAATGCAGTCTAGGAAATACACAGCATTCCTTTCAAAGGTCAAGCCTACCACTTGAAAGTACTACAATTCAGGCTTAATATCTCAGTATCTGTATTTATTTCTGTATAAAAAACAGGTGAAGAACAACATGAAAATGTCTTAGTCTATGTGGATGACATGGTAATCAATTACAAAACCTGGATTGAACATATTCAAATGTAAGATAACTTATTACAAGGTTATAATAGAAGGAAACATTCCACGAAGGAAAAATATAAAAACAAAGATGATGTGACTTACCAAAAGAAAGTGCTGGCAGGTCGACAGACACACAAACGAACACAAACATACACACAAAATTCAGCTTTCGCAACAAACTGTTTTTGTGTGTATGTTTGTGTTCGTTTGTGTGTCTGTCGACCTGCCAGCACTTTCTTTTGGTAAGTCACATCATCTTTGTTTTTATATTATTACAAGGTTATATGCATATGCAACAACTATTAAGCTTTCAAAAACACAATCCATTCAGTTGTAGTGAAGGTAAGTTTTCAAGTCACACTGTAAATACAAAATGTATCAAATTAGATCCATGTAGATTAGACAGTATAACAGGGGGTACACACAGACAAAGGGTGTGTGTGTGTGTGTGTGTGTGTGTGTGTGTGTGTGTGTGTGTGTGTGTGGGTGGTGGTGGTGGTGGGGAGGGGGGGGGGAATTTCCTGGTTAAAAACTCACTTTTTTCTGTTTGAAAATACACTATATCCCTGACAAAGTACATTTTTTCCATGATAGTGACAATATACTTTCCCTCACAGCTATGAAACTTGTCAACCCTCTCAATGGTGAAGCTTTTATACAGCGGCATAGAGTATCCCAGAACTTTAGGAAATGAGACACTACAAAAAGCATTGCGGTTTGAAAAAGATCTCCGATGCGCAGCAACATTAATGCTGTACATTTTTGTATTAAGAAAGTATAAACAGGAAGTCTATCAAACACAGAATAGTAGCTTGTGAAGCACTTCAGTGCTGAGACTGCTAGGTGCTTTTGCCAGCCAATCACAGCTCATATCACATGATCCCACCAGCCAATGACAGTAGATATTTGGAGCATAGGACACATTATGTAGTAAGCCAATAGCAATATCACTGTTAAGTAGTGAACACACAAATAGATAAAGTAAATTTTTAAATTAATATACATGCATTGTAGCTACAAGAAAAGTTAAGCTTTGGCATGTAATATTGTTTATCAATTTTTTTTTTTTTTTTTACTCAATGGTGTGGTTAGCTAGGATCCTAAGAGCACAGCTTACATTGCAGCAGCTGATTACTTCTGACAAGTATAATTATAACTTTCATTGCTATGCTCTCTCTCTCTCTCAAGGGTAATTATATTTTCTACAGTTTGGATTTCTTAAGGTTTCTGATACAGAGAAAGATATTTACATTTACAGTGAGAATGTACTTAATTTATTAGGTAATAAATTAGAGGCTACTTGCATTTTCTGTGACATGTCAAAAGCCTTTGACTGTGTGAACCACAGCATTCTCTTAAGTAAATTAGATATTATGGTGTCACTAACAATGCTGCAAAATGGTTTGAGTCTTATCAGTCTAACAGGAAACAAAGAGTGTCATTGCAAAAATACCTGTGCAGTAAGCAGTCAGTCTTCATCTGATTGGGAATTTATTACATGTGGTGTTCCTCAAGGTTCCATCACTTTTTCTTGTGCACATTAATGACCTCTCGTCTGTTAGACTGCCAGATGCTAAGTTTGCTTTGTTTGCAGATAATATGAACATTGTAATAAGTAGCATGTCAAGTACAGATGTAGAAATTGCTGCTAATCAAATTTTCAAGGACATTAACAAACAGTTCAATGCCAATTCAAGGTCATTAAACTTTGAGTAGACCCGCTATATGCAGTTCAGAACCTGTACGAGGTTTCCTTGCAGCATATGTATAACATACGAAGACATGCAGATCGACGAGGCTGACATTGTTAAATTTCTGGGATTACAACTTGATAATAAATTCAGTTGGGAAGGGCGTACCACACAATTGCTTAAGTGCCTAAAGAAGTCTGTACTTGCGATGAGAATGATGTCAGATGTAGGACATATAAATATAAAAAAAACTTTTATACTTCACTTACTTTCATTCTACTATGTCATACGGGAATATAATCTGGGCTAATTCATCAAACTGAGCAAAAGTTTTTAGGGTGCAAAAGTGTCTGATAAGAATCATTTGTGGTGTAAATTCAAGACCATCATGTAGAAACCTGTTCAAGGAACTTTGTATTCTAACCACTGCTTCTCAGTATATTTATTCCTTAATGAAATTTGTTGCAAGTAATATATCTCTATTTCCAACCAACAGCTCAAAACATAGTATCAATACTATGAATAAAAACAATCCACATAAAGACCTAAAATCACTTTCCTTGGTCCAAAAAGGGGTCCAATACTCAGGAACACAAAATTTCAATAAATTGCCAGCAACCATTAAAAACTTAGTTTCAGATAAAGCATGGTTTAAACAGAGTTTGAGATTTTTTGATAGGCAACTCCTCCTACTCTATAGATGAATATCTTAACAGAGATGGTTAAGCCAGCTTAAGTAAAAATGTCTGTTAGATTTCAGTTTTGGCAGCACTTCGTGACAACAGTCAAGATTTGGTATTTTGGACAGCGTGGAGGGTAAAAATCATAGAGGGAGACCAAGAGATGACTACACTAAGTAGATTCAGAAGGATGTAGGCCGCAGTAGGTACTGGGAGATGAAGCTTGCACAGGATAGTGTAGCATGGAGAGCTGCATCAAACCAGTCTCAGGACTGTGACCACAACAACAACAACAACAACAACAACAAATGATAAACTTATTAATAGTGAAGAACAATGTTTCATTCTGGCAGCATGTTAATTCTGAAAATATTAGCTATTCCATTTTACCGAACAGTATTCTACTGACAAATGATCAGGGTAGTATAATATTCAAATGTTTTATATTTTCATGCTTTCTGACATGTTCCACACCCACGAGAATCATCTCATTACTTGGGTCTGTGGAATGAAAACTGAATCTAATCTAATCTTCCATTGCTACTGCATAAATTGTAATTGATGAAAGAACTACAATAAATATTAAAAGCTAATCTTGGAACTTGATATTTTTTAGCACGTGTTACCATTTAAGGTATATCAAACACAAATGTGCCAGGAAAATTTTAAATGGTGGCATAAATGGCTGGTCTTCACAAATTAAGAAATTCATTGCACAGTCACACGAATCTTAATTCATCTTGCATAAGAGGAAATTTACTTTGAAACTAATGCTTTTTAAACCACCATCCACACTGTTTTCCCACGACCTGTTAGAAATGTAAACAGTTTTGATGTCATGCTCATCAAAATGACGTCTACAAGAAAGATGCATCAAACACAGACTGTTGTTACAAAGTATTGCAGTGTCCTGTTGTTGTAAATGGCACATTTTCTTTGGAACTTACGTTTTATTTTTGTGTTATTCTCCTGTTTATGTTCAATTGCAGCAGTATAATTCTTCAGCAGTGGGCTAAAGTAAAATTCTTTGTTAGAGTTTCAGTTCTCACCAGCAAAATCTTTTTTAAAAAAATTCACTGCTAACTGAAACAATGAAAAATTACCAGGTTTTTCCAGAATAAAAAATATTCTTGGGGTTTTCTGGTATTTTACAGTTGCCCTGGGGTATATACACCCTGTATAAGCAAATGTCCAGAGCCATCTAACAAGAAACAAATTATAGCTTGGAATGATAGGTTATTACAGGAAGTTTCTACCACAGGAGGCATTGAATACCCTTTGTGGTGGATACAAGAGTATAGGTCAGAGATTAATACTAGTACATCGAAACTTTGAAGAACATTTTCATTTTCATATGACTATTGTTGCATCAGAATATGGCATTGGCATTTCACCCCTATCAAGAAATATGTACTGGAAATGGAACAAAACACTGTCCAACTGGGTTCACTAGTGGGTTAACACAAATCATGAGGGGAAATATGGAATCATCAAGGAGGCACTAACAGTAGTTTGGTCATTAAAAAATTCAAATACTTATTGGTAGGCTATGAAAGGTTAGTGCACAGTGATCACAGCATACAGAGCTTTTTACTTAAAAGTAATAATTTGCATAGACAGTTCACTCATTGGGTGTTATTCCTTCAAGAGTTTAAATTTTCAAAGTATTATACACAGGATGCTAACAATACCATGCCAGAAGAACTATCAACATCATGAGTAAGATTAAAGCCTAATGTAGACATGAAGGAGAGAGGGTAACGCTGTAATTTATTTACTAAAAGTGAAAAGATAGAATGATGTATTACACTACTTTATAAAAGTTTAAAAATGGAACAACAAAATGATGATGTGTTGTGTAACTATGCTCATTACTTTGAACAAAATCCAAATCACAACAGTAAGGATTGGAAGATTCATAAAGGACTATGCTTCCATAAAAACAAAAATATTAATAATTGGTTACTACGTATGAAATCAGTACAGTAGATCTATTAACATGGTATATACACTTAGGGCACCCTCATTTTGGGCTAAAGAAGTGTGCAATGCACGGGAGAAAGTATTATTACTTTAGAAACATGTTTAGACAAGACTGAAGTCGTGTAGTATGTGTTAGAAGTTAAAGTACAGACCTCGACGATGCACGCCATATATATGGTACCCCATAACAGCAGAAGCATTATGAGATTTTGTGGCCATGGACTTCTACTGTCCACTAGCTTGACAATGGGAAGGAATGGTGTACATCTTTGTTGTGGTTGAATGTTGGTAAAAGTTAGTTAAACTTTAGCCTCTGAATAGAGCCACGACCAATCATGTTGTGTCAAAGTTGAACAATAATTAACTTACACTTGTAGGGAAACCGAAGAATTTGCTATTAGGCAATGGTACCCAATTTACAGATAGGCAATGTAAAGAATTTCTGGCCTGGGATATGGTAGATCATATGTTATTCCCAAAACACCAAACACATGCAGATACGGCGACAAGAACTATGTGTGAATTAAATAGGTTATGTCGCATATATTGCACAACTCAGCATTCTAACTGG
Organism: Schistocerca cancellata; assembly: GCF_023864275.1. Taxonomy (NCBI): domain Eukaryota; kingdom Metazoa; phylum Arthropoda; class Insecta; order Orthoptera; family Acrididae; genus Schistocerca; species Schistocerca cancellata. The sequence goes on from NC_064632.1 coordinate 553,961,206, forward strand.
AACGATTTGGTGGGGAACTTCCCAAAAATTCTGATCGGAATGCCCCACTCAGTTACTACAGTATCACCTACAGATGTAGTTGACTGGCCAGTAGAGGGAGAACATAAATTGAAATATATAGAATGGTCCAAGCTAAATGAATCCTTACAGTGTAAGACAACAAATAATATTAAGGAATTACTAATTAAAGCAGTAGGGTGGGGAAAAAAAGGGAAAACAGATGGGAAACAGGAACTCCTACACCCAATAAGATAGTGGACCTAGTTTGGTTGAAGAACCATAAACTCAGCTGTAAGAGTGAGAAGTTGATAAGCAAATTTTATACATTGTATGAAGGATCTTTTATAATTATACGAATACCACACCCTAAAACAACAACACTGACCGAGCAAGCTACCAAAAAGGTGAAGGTATGTTTAATACACAAGATTTATGACCTTTCACAACAAACTATAATTGAATAATTATACATACTGTAACAAGCAGAATGTTATACCTTTCCTATCATTTATGAATAATGGTTGGGTTTCACGTGTCTTTTATAGAGGAGGTCTGGTCATACAAATTGTTAAATAGGTACTGTAAGTCGTTAAGTACAGAGTATAACTAAATACATATGTTTCACAGTGGTGAATACTGTAAGCAACCACTGATATAAAGACTGATGATTAAAAGACTAATTATTACTGATTACCAACATGTTGCTAACTATTCCCTACAGGTTATTCACAGTTGTGTAGTTAGGATCAGTTTTCAGGACCTGTGCGGGTGAAACTGGGACAAGTCCATTCTGTAGAACATACTGAACATGGTTCATCCTCCAGAGTATTGGTGAAGATCCATGAGAAGTTTATTCTGTAGGGTATGCCGATCACACATCGTCCTCTGGCATCTCAGTGAAGAACCGACTAGGGATGGTACCTTGAGGTGGGGTGAGGGTGGGATGGGAATCTGTTTTTGAGGATATGTCTTCTTTAATTCGTCAATCCCGACACACATTTTCTTATAATTTCCTTCAATTCTTCTGTAAGAGAAGTAACGGTTGTCTTCCTTCATTCCAGATTCATATGTTTCTATCACTAAAACGTCACATTGTGGCAATTACATGTTTTCATATGTAACATTGAGAGATGGTTCATAGTTAACACGTAAAAAGACATATTGACATTGACTATTATTATTATTATTATTAGTATAATATGAATGGACAAGTAGGTTGTGGTTATTATGTTGATATGGGTTTGGTGGGAGGGGGGCAGGGGGGGGGGGGCAAGGGAGGTTCAGAAACAACCTTCCTCTACCCCCCCCCCCCCCTTTTCCCAATTCCCCTATTGGAAAGAACAAGGGTTATAAATTGTGTTTGACATTTCTTTAAGAGAAATTTTGATAACTTATTTACAGTTTTTATATCATAGTTGGAGACGGTGTAATCGCTCCACGGAAAATTACCCTCTACCACGCAATAATTAATAATGGTCAATCAAATCATACACATTTATTTACGTTTGAAAAGTATCTGACCAGATTTTCTAGTAATATATGCGCCGACAGCTCGTCGACGCCAAGGTATTTTTCTAGTACGTTTATTCTTTGGAACAACAGAGGTACAGAGATGTATGTTCCATGGTCATTATAGATAGATAGAGAGAGAGAGAGAGAGAGAGAGAGAGAGAGAGAGAGAGAGAGAAAGGAACAGCTTCGGAAAGTATCGGTTGGAAGATTTTCGGATTGCTAAAGGAGATTTTTATTTACTTTTCTTCGCGCTAAAGTGAGACAGGAAAGTTTGTGCCGCTAGCGTGGTAGATAAAGAGAAAGAAGGACTTGTAAAAGTAAATTGCATGAGACTTAAAATCCACGGAAACGGAACATGTACGGAAATGGATTCAATATACAATTTTCCTCAGAAATAAGGTTTGTGACCATTTTATTCTAGAGTGAATGACGAATGCGTTCTCTGTCTGAATCATTGATGATTGTCTGGGCCCTGTAATTAATTGGGAAGTTTCAGCTGTGACGAAGAGAGCCTGCAATCTCTGAGTTTTATTGAAATCGTCCAAAAAGGCTTCGTCCACATCTGAAATTTTAGATCTGTCGTAAACTGAACGAAGTGTTCACACGATCGATTTTCCCAACTGAATGCAGCGCTTAATAATAATAACGTATGTAAAGATCTTTTCTAGCAAGCCAGCCGCTGAACATTAAGACGAAGGGCTCCACCAGAGATTCTACTAGGCTGATTTCATGTAACTTATATTTGAACTCTACACAGATAAAGGACAGAGAGAGAGAGAAAGAGAGAGCAAATGGAATTCTAGAAGTTACTCAGAATCCTCCCATTAGTATAATTTTTTTTGTCTGTCTTTGCACGGATAAGCCTGATAAGAAAACCTAAGCCCTTGACTTTATTGTACAGAATTGTGTATGAGGGTGAGAGAGCGATAAAGGCGACAGATACACTTCTGTACAGACAAAACATTACACCAAGTTAGCGGCTAGCTGCATTAACACACACACATAGACTTTCATCAAAACCAAAGCAGTAAGAGAAATCATTAGAATGCCAATCCGTGACAGGACACGTTTTTGGACGTTGTTAAAATAATTTTGTTCTTTGTTTCATGTGAACTACGACGAGACAACTTAACGTGGAAAAGAGAAGAAATACTCGCAGTCGTATTATTTGATCTACAAATAAAAGCAGCACGCTGGACGCAGAATAAAGGCCAGATCTATACTTTTTTATTAAACTTGCTAGTATTGAGGAAGTAGACGTAGATTTGAACATTTACTAATTGTGTTCATAACAGAAGTAGTTTGACTGACCTGCCCTAGTTGCATTTACCTGTATAAGTACTATAACAAAGTAGCCACAGAAGTATTCTTGTGAAGGGAGATATATATATACATCTTGACTGTAGAACATTTATATGGTTTTAACTAGGGCAATGTTTAAGATGAGTCAAGCAGAGCAGAGCAACACCCAACAGCCTTCAGCTGTGAGCACTGATGATAATGATGTAGTAAGAAGTGTTGTAGAACCGATCGCTATAGATAGCGCAATAGAACGCCCGGTAGACACAGCTGGAGATGTATCAGCCAGTACGCAACATGGATTAGACCCATTGGTCATTATCATGAGGCAGATGCAGATGTTAACGGAGACTGTGAATAATACGAATACAAAATTAGCCTCAGTTACTGAGGGGCAAAACCATTTGAATACAAAATTAGCCTCAGTTACTGAAGGGCAGGAAAATATGAAAACCGACATTAACGCGAAATTAGCCTCAGTTACTGAAGGGCAAAACCATTTGAATACAAAATTAGCCTCAGTTACTGAAGGGCAGGAAAATTTGAAAACCGACATTAACGCGAAATTAGCCTCGGTTACTGAAGGGCAAAACCATTTGAATGCAAAATTAGCCTCAGTTACTGAAGGGCAAGAAAATTTGAAAACCGACATTAACGCGAAGTTCGCCGCAGTGAATGAAGGGCAAAATGATTTGAATGCAAAGTTAGCCTCAGTTACTGAAGGGCAGGAAAAGCTGAAAGCTGAGATTAAGCAGCAGTTACATGACAGTTTTTCCGAATTAGAACAACGGATAGAGGCGAAGACAAAGGAACTTAAAGATCAGGCCGAAGAGACGGAACGAAAATTAACTGCACAAATCGAATTGGTTAAAGCTCAATGTGAGGAATCTACTCAACGCGTACGTGTAGAAATGAAGGAGTACGTGGCTATTAAGATAGATACCGTACGCGAACAGGTGGAAATGGTTCCGCAATTAGTACAAAAGCAAGATGCCATGTCATGTGCAATTGCGCAACTTCCTGAATTGGCACGTACGCAGACGAACCTAAAGGAAAGTGTGGAACATCTGACAGAACGTCAAGACGTTATAGACCACCAGATTAATGTATTAACAGGTAAATTATCCGAAATCACATTAGAAAACAAAAGGCTAATGTGTGAAAACGTTGAGCAAAATGTTAAAGAAGCATTCCAGAGTCTGTGCGGCAAACAGGAAGAGAATTTGTTTGTGAAAGGACTAGAGGAAGTGCGACAGCAGTTAGGTGCTGATCTCGAGCATTGGAAACAAACGATAGCAGAGTCGATACGCGTTTCACAACAAGGCTCAGAACAAATGAATACAGGCCAGCAGCAGAAGTTGCCAGCGACTATAGAGCCAGTTACTGCACATTCGCACACAATACCGACTTGTGTGAGTAACTCAAATATTAAATTGCCACGAGCTAGTTGTTCGCGTGAAGTTTTATCTGACTGAGATTACGAAAGCCTTTGCCATGCCGAAGAAAAAAATGATAAAGCATCGGCAATTTCAGATTTTTAACACTGACAAAAGGGGGGTCCATCCGATTGTTTTTATTCGAAGTTTTAGAGGAGTTCTACCCAGAAATTGGTTGGAGTGGCAGAAGATCAGTTTCGTTACTGGGTATATACAAGGTTCGGGGGCGATCTGGGCCTCGGATATGACTTCTGTTTGCTCGACCTATGACGATTTTGAGAAAGCGTTTTTAGCAAAGTTCTGGTCAGAAGGAGTACAAGAACGCCTAAGGCAGGAGGTGCTCTACCCAGAGCCTTTCTCTTTTTCGAAAGGAAGCCTTAGGAAGTATTTTGAAAAATATATAAATAAAACTAGATATTGGGACAGACCTATGCCTTTGCCAGACATAATAAACATACTTAAGGCAAGATTACCAACTAGCATCCGGAATCAATTAATTTACAGCAACGATAAAGACCTGGAGTCGTTCCTCACGACGTTAGATCATATAGACATTATAGAAGAGAACAACCAGAAAGCCCGTAACAACAGATTCCAATATAGGGAGATAGAACCTCCGCCAAATGGTAGGCAAGGGAACGCACAGAGATGGATAAATAGTGGAGAAAACCCTCAAAATCTCAATAATAATACCGGCAATAGTCTTGCGAGGGGCTATCCAAGGAACAACAGGAATGGGAAATGATATAATCCCGTATGGGGGAACGAAAGGAATTTCAGACCACAAGCTTGGAACAATAACAGTAATAGAAAGTGGAACCAACCGGGGGGAATAAACTCAAATAACCAACATCAGTGGGGACGGACATCCGCGAATCAACTGGTAATTACCGAAGTGACGGATGAGGTCAACCACCAGGTGAATCAAAATCCAACAAACTTGTAAGGACCCACTCGTGCCCCGGAGGAGCGGTCAACAATAGGTTGAGGGGCAACAGGATATGTGTACCCATGCTAACGTATAATGATGGACGATTACTGGCAGATGAATTGACCGAGGACTTAGAACCCCAAGATGAGAATAAGGAACAGGTGGCAGTAGCCAAAGTGCAAGTCATTTTGGAAACTGTACCTATAGTGGCGGTTTTAGACACAGCTGCAACCACAAATGTTATTTCGGAGGCTTATTCAACAAGATCAGAAATATAAGACGAGTACCAATTTTTCCAGTTCAAAATTGCAAAATAATAGGCGCCGTTGGGGCTCGATCGGCGAATGTAAAAGTGCAGTCACTACTTAGTGTAGAAGTAGGAAAGGTAGCAATATTAAGCACATTCCTTGTTGTGAAAAATTTGGTGGTAGACTGCATTATCGGAGTCGACAGCCTACGTCAATACGGATGCAGAATAGATTTTAAAACAGGAAAAATTTGGTTAAATGTAAATAAACAAGAAATTGAGTTGGACTTGCTGAAAAAGGAAAGCCTTACCAGTAAATATAATAGTGGGATCAGTGTGCAAGTAATCAGGACTGCACAAAATTCTAAACAGCACGTGAATAATGAGTTCAAAGTCAAAGGAGATTTCGGTCAATTAGTGTATGAGAAGTTAAATGAATCCGACTGCATCACTGAAGATCAGAAGAAGCAGCTCAAAGAATTATTATCAGCGTATGAAAACATGTTTGATGAAAGGCCAGGAGTGATTAAAGGATACATATGCCATCTCTACGTTAAGCCGCACGAAACGTATTGTAGAACTTTCTATCCTGTTCCCTGGAGGTTAAAGGCTCAAGTTCAAAAGGAAATAGATCGCATGTTGAAATGGGGTTTGATCGAACCCTCTACAAGCCCATACTGCTCCCCATTGTTGGTTGTGCCAAAAGCAAATGGAACTGTGAGACTGTTACTCGACACCAGGGAAATAAATAAAATTATAATTCCAGTGAGGACACATCCGGAAAACATAGACGAACTGATACAACGGTTCCAGGATGTCCAATATTTGACGAGCATCGATTTGCGGAGTTCTTATTGGCAAGTCAAGCTGGATGAGGTATCAAGGAGATATACAGCTTTCATTTATGCAGGAAGAAGTTACCAATTTACTGTAGTTCCTTTCGGACTCAACATTAGTGCTGGAATTTTTATAGCAGCGCTAGATTACGCATTAGGCCCAGAACTAAGAAGCAGGATAACAGTATTTGTTGATGATATGCTTATTGCATCGAAGACCTGGGAAGAGCATATTACTTTACTGAGTCGGGTGTTGGACGTTTTCAAAACCATGGGAATAACTGCTAACCTACAGAAATCACATTTTTCACTAAATAGAATCAAGTTCCTGGGGCATATAATTGACGCAAAGGGAATTTTACCGACCAAGGAGAAGCTAATGGCGATTAGTAAGTTTCCAACACCAAGAAATAGGAGGCAATTAAAAGGGTTTATGGGTCTTGCATCATTTTTTAGAAGATTTATAACGAATCAGGCCATGAATGCAGCAGCTCTGAATAGTTTGCTGAAGAAGGATGTGCCCTGGCTCTGGACATTAGAGTGTCAAGAAGCATTCGAAGAGATAAAGAAGCAATTAGTAAATGCACCGCTTTTGTACCATCCGGACATGCAAGAGGAATTCTATTTGTCAACAGATTCGTCAAATGTGGGTCTTGGAGCGTGCCTTTTCCAAGTATGCAAGATAAATGGACAGCTTAACTTTTGTCCTATTGCGTTTGCTAGTCGTGTTTTGTCTAACTGTGAATGAACGTACACGACGACAGAATTAGAGGCTCTTGCGGTCGTCTGGGGATTTAAAAAATTTCATTATTATTTATATGGGTCGAAGGCTATCGTATATTGCGATCACCAATCATTAACGTTTTTACAAACGTGTTAACTGTTACACCCCAGACTGGCTAGATGGACTCTCGCTCTGCAACAATACCAGTTTAAGATCGTACATGTCTCAGGGCAGCAAAACATTATTGCGGACGCTCTATCAAGGTCACCGCAGGGTTTAACCAAAGAGATTGAAGTAAATAATTCCTCAGAATTCCCTATATTGCTGCTGCAGGAAAATCCATATAAGACGTACTACATCAATTTGTGTGTGCATATGGCCCAGTTACAGAAAAAGGATGCTAAATGGGGAAGTGTCATTCAAAGGTTACAACAGCAACCTTCAGATCAGATCGCAAATTATTACAAGCTGGTAAATGGCGTATTATTTTTCCGCTGTGGAAGGCCAAACAAAGTCTGTTGGTGTGTTTGTATACCTGAGGCACAAATAGAGAAACTTGTCTGTTTCACTCATTTAACCTGGGGACATTTCGGTGCGACAAAATGTGCAGACAAGATAAGTGGGCACTGTTATTTCCCCAACATAAAGCGCAGAGTGCATGAGGTCTTAAAGAGATGCATAATCTGCCAAAAAACAAAGCCGGATTCAAAAGGGACTAAGCACCCATTATGCTCTATATTAGTACAAGAACCAAAAGGATTAATTTCGTGCGATCGGTGTGGACCGTTACCTACTTCAAGAGGTGGTGTTAAATATGTGTTAGCATTTCTCGATGTGTGCACGAAATACGTAAAGCTATACCCGATAAAGACGGCTACAGCCAAAGTAATTGTATTAAGATTGATAAGAGATTATCTTCCACATGTTGGTACACCAAAGGCGATCATAACTGACAATGCTAAAATATTCACGGGACTCCGGTGGAAGCAGACTTTGTCTCAAGTCGGTGTGAAACACGTACTAACATCATTTTACCACCCACAAGGTAATTTGGTGGAGAGGATTTTTAGAGAATTCAATCGATTTATGAGGACGTATTGCCATAATAAGCAAACTGCGTGGGCAAATTATGTGGAAGAGTTTGAGCAAATATACAATAACATGCCCCACTCCTCAACTGGATATACACCTCGTGAATTGATGTTCGAAGCAAAAGAGGAAAACTTCTGGACTGACCATATCCCCAAAACTCAGGAAACCGAGATGCCTTGGGAAGAAAAACTCAGGAAACCGAGATGCCTTGGGAAGAAAAAATAAGACAAGCTATCATAAATATGACGAAAAAGGCTGATCAAAGAAAACAACGATATGACAAATTAATCAAGAGGGTACAGACATACCATGTCGGCGAGAAGGTACTAGTTAAACGACATACCAAATCATCCATAATAAAGAAAAGTATAAAGAAATGGGAGTTACTATATACTGGACCATACATTATCCTACAAATTCCGAATCCTGGAGCTTATCTGTTAGCATACCCGGGATCAAACAAAATAAAAGGGTTATTTCCTCATAACGACTTAAAAAGATATAATGAAGATTAGAAGATAGGGAGGAATGGTGTTCCGAGTGACAGAGATGAACGCTCGTAAAAAATATAACAATAAACTGTGTGTGTGTAGTGTTAAAAGCCTTTAAATTGAAATAGTTAGTCAGTGACATAGAGTATAGAAATAGTGACTAATTAGTACTATTGAGTGTTGTAAAAAAGATAGTGGAGATAGGCTTCACCTGTGGTTTGGGTGAACATAGAACTTTAGCATTGCTAATGTTATCAAGATGTATAAAGGATCTGACTGACCTTCAAGAAGAATGAAATGTTTCCCCGCAAATGACGCTGAATAATCTAAAGAGGTTCGAGTGAAGATTCATATATAATCTCATGTGAACGCTTAAATGTGTAAATATGTGAAGGGATGTGTTGTGGTAGTGAATCGTGAGTGACGGTTAACGCCGCAAAGATTATTTCCCGCGCAAAACAGTTGACGTCGGCGCGAGAATTAAAATCGATATAGACGATACAGATATCCTTTGTAAGAGACTCGCACCAAACGCGAGGATGAACTGATTCATGTTGAACTTTAAAAGGAATAGGGGGTATAATTTGAAGTTAAGAGTTTTAATTTATTATTAAATGATTAAAGAAAGTAGTATTCATAGATTCAGTAGTAATTTAATGGTTCGTGTTCGTTTGGGAATTTTGTGTGAAAAATCCATTTCCATATATGAGCATGGATGAACGCTGTATGAATCAGAGAGTAAATGAAAGAAGTGAATCCGCATTCCTCAATGCTAATAACTTCTACATTTCAGCACTCAAGCGTAGAAATATATGTATTTAGAATAAAAAGTTTTTTTTTTGAGTATAGCTAAATTATATGACTTATCAAGGAAATATGGATGATGTCTTGGAATAAAATGAACTACACTTTCCATTATTCGATGATTTGAATCCAAAATCTATAGTCAGTTACATGAATCCTTTAAATTACGAAGAACAAATCAGTCATAGAAAATCTGTTAAAACTTTTGGACTTATAAGCACAAGTGGGGAGGCAAAGTCAAAAGGAGTATTCAAACGAGAGTAAATCGGATGATGCTTTTGGCAACATCATTAATTAAGAGTTGAATTCCTTGAAGTACGTCGTAACAAAAAAGATCCATGAAGCCACAAGGATTTTGCTTTCAAAAAGGAGAATCTTGGACGGTGCAACCTAATCAGTTCTCTTACAGGAAGAGTTTCCCTTTTGGTCATTGCTAATCCTTTTGGAATGAATGTTGCATGTGTATTCGAGTATCCCTGTCCCTTCTACTCTTCCCATTGTGGGCCGCGTAGAAGATAAACGACAGAGGGGGCCGCATAGAAGACCGACTACAAATGTGGACGTCGGGGACATGCAAGACCCGGGGAAGTTTGGCACCGCAAGATATTGTCCTAGGAGCAAGATTGTAAAACGCAAATTCACGTTGTTTATTGTAAAACTTTTTTTTTTTTTTTTTTTTTTTTTTTTTTGCTAGAGGCACAAACTACTCTTTTCCAAATCGTGATACAAATTAAGCCCTATATTTCCTTTAGAGATAAATTTCAAAATTATTTTTGTTCTTCTATAGGCTTTCCTATCTTCTACGTACCGTAGGCTGGGGGTCTAAGCTTAAGAGGTTTTCCAAGGTTTCCCTGCTTAAGAAAGTTCCCGAATGGGTAGACCCTGACATAAGTTCATGAAAGATCATCTTCCTTGGTTGTGCACAGCAAACATAACACCTAGATGCACGTAAAAGTAATACAGCCGCGGTACCGGTCTCTTCATTCCTTCTGTCTTCAACATTTCTTTTCTTCGTCTAGTTCAAACATAATATTCTTTTCCAGTCGGAGGATTGACAATCATAACTTCCGGGTTATCCACGCTAATAGATAGCTCGCGAAGTGTGTTCGGTGAATAAAAATTGACCTCACAAACTTCGCTCGCTGTGAGGGGCATTACAGGATGGAAGACGTACTTCTTTCAATGTATATTTAATGAACATTATCATTAATAAAGATGTAGTATACAGTTGGTTTGAGGACCCAGGTGCTCTAGCTGAGGGCAGGCATAGGAACGAAGTAGTAAGGAAATAGGTGATGGGGATAAAGTGCAAAGCTGAGAGGTTGATCCAGAAAGAGGTCTTTATAGGAATTTGTAAGACAGGAAGGTGAGGGAGAAAGTAATTAATTGTGGTTGACAGAAGTATGTGTTATGATACATAATAAGTACTACGTTTGTACGAGGCAGAATTGTTATTTCCCTTTATGTGAAGAGTACAAAGTTATTCAGTAAAATGGAATGTTGTGCTGTGGTTGGATTGAGCTTATTAACACTTACAGCTATATGAGCTAAGTTTTATTGCACTGTAAAGGATATTCGTAGTAAATGACCACTATCTATTTAGTAATAATTTTATGGGGTGACAAGTTTAGGAGGTGCTATCCAAAATTTACGGGCTGGTGCTGCCATCTGTTGAAAACCTTACCTTTGGACTAATGGTCACCATCACCCTCAAAGTAGTTCCCACCCACAGGTACACACTGGAACCAGCACTTCTGCCACTGGTCAAACGTTTTCTGGAAGTCCTGTTTTTTGAGGGTGTTTATCACCGCCAGTGGTGCTACTTGAATTCTCTCTAGAGTGTTGGACCGACGGCCTTTCTACCTCAGTTTTAGTTTGGGAATAGCACGAAGTCACAAGGTGCCGAATCTGACGAGTATGGTGAGTAGGGTACAACCGCCATGTTGTTTTTTGCCAAAAAGGTCCCGGTGAGCAAGGATGTGTGACAGGGCGCATTGTAGTGATGCAGCACCCAGTTCCCTTGACGCTGAAGTTCGGGCCATCATCGCCACACATTTTCACGGAGCCGTTGCTAAACATCACAGTAATGCACAGAATTCACTGTTTGGTTGGGTGGGATGAATTCTTTGTGCACAATTCCCTTGGTATCAAAGAAAACGATGATCATGCTCTTCTCTTTGCTCTTCACCTGTCTCGCTTTTCTGGGTCTTGGACAGCCCGGGCTCTTCCACTGGGATTATTGTAGCTTTGTCTCTGGGTCATAATCGTAAACCTAGCTCTCGTCGCTGGTGATAACCCGTGACAAGAAGGTTGGATCATCAGATGCGGTCTGATGAAGGTCCGTGCACACTTCAACATGCTGTGCCTTCTGATCGGCAGTCAAGATCCTTGGCACAAATTTTGCAGCGACACAATTCATGCCCAGTTAATCAGTCAACATTCGCTGACATGTCCCGTAACTAATACCCACTTCATCCGCAAGGTCTTGAATGGTTCGACGTTGATCCGCACGAACCAATTGTTGAAGTTTGGCAACAATGTCTGGCCTTGTGCAGCTAACGGGCCTTCCAGTGTGAGTATCACCTTCGATGTCTGTACAGCCAGCCCTGAACCGAGCATGCCACTCAAACCCACACTTACAACTCATGCTCTGTCCCCAAAACACTTGCTGAATCATTGTTAAGGCCTCCGTAGCACTTTTCCCGAGATTTGCACAGAATTTTATACACATGCACTGTTCTGTTCGCAGATCCATCATAAAATCACCACACACCAAACACAGAGTATTACAGAAATCACTGTGGAGATGCAAGACATCCTCCCAACTGAATGCCACTCTGCACACTGACTCATCAGATATGCAGCTCTCGTCACCTAGCAGTGCAAAGATCTACTTCTCCTACTTTCCAGATGGCAGCACCAGGCCCGAAAATTTTGGATTCCACCTCATATACCTTGTTTGGAAAAGTCTAATTGTTGGGTGTGGATTTCTGCTGTTTTCTAAGGGAAAGTAGTCGTAAGTAGAGTAGGTGCTTCTGACTGCTGACTTCGATCAGAGAGCAAGAATAATTTACGGACTTCTGCAGAACACCAATTGGATCACAGCATTTCCAGTCTAATAGTGTTGGACCCGAGTAAATTCCTTACCGCTTTAATTAGGAGATAGCTAACTGTGGAAACAAAGACCACCTGCTATAATGGAAGAAACTATTCCCTAGTATTAATGATTAAAGTAAAAGTATAGAGAACCAGATCCTTCCCCACATGGGAACACACATACAAATATTATATATTTATAACAAGGAAAACAAACCCTTTTGTGTGTATGTTCCCCTGCTGCTGCTGCTGCTCAGTTAGTAGATTTTTTTATCTATCCAATTAAATTATTTTATATAAATATTTAGTTAACAAAAGGGATTAATTAAAGATATCTGGAATAGCAGAGTGTAAGTTGAACCATCGGAAATGTTTTACACTGCAACGAGTTAATGTGATGGTAGCAGTCCTTAAGCAAAAATGTGAACCACTGTTTCTTGAGCAATAAATGAGAGGCTAATTGATAACACAATAATATATCTAAAAACAAATATGATGTAACTTACCAAGCGAAAGCGTTGGCATGTTGACAGACACATAAACACACACACAAAATTCAAGCTTTCGCAACCAACGGTTGCTTCGTCAGTAAAGAGGGAAGGACGAAAGGATGTGGGTTTTAAGGGAGAGGGTAAGGAGTCATTCCAATCCCGGGAGCGGAAAGACTTACCTTAGAGGGAAAAAAGGACAGGTAAGTCTTTCCGCTCCCGGGATTGGAATGACTCCTTACCCTCTCCCTTAAAACCCACATCCTTTCGTCTTTCCCTCTCCTTCCCTCTTTCCTGAGGAAGCAACCGTTGGTTGCGAAAGCTTGAATTTTGTGTGTGTGTTCGTGTTTGTTTGTGTGTCTGTCAACATGCCAACGCTTTCGCTTGGTAAGTTACATTATCTTTGTTTTTAGATATATTTTTCCCACGTGGAATGTTTCCCTCTATTATATTGATAACACAATAAGTTAGAATCATATGGAATGTACCATCTTTGGTCTTCTATCACAGACAAACACAGATATTTCAAATTTCATTTGGCCAAAATATAGCTGCTGTTCGTTAGACAAAATATTAATCTTATGCTGTTTTCATTTGGTGGTAATTTTATGTCTTGAGATACTCCTGGCAACATAAGGTCTCCTTGCAATGTGCTTACGTCGTTATACAATATCTCCTTGGAGTCTGCAATGCAATGTGCCATGCCATGGACTCCCTCCTAGAGAAGTTCTATGCCATGGACTCCCTCCTAGAGAAGTTCTATGCCATGGACTTCTCAATAATTGAAACAGATATTCAAGGATACAAAATAAAACATTTAGTTACTTCAGATTTGATGCTGACCAGCCTGGAAAATAATCAAAGTTGTCAAACAAATATTCTGATGTTTTATGATTACTGCACAGTTAATAACCCAAGTCCTTAACCACTACATGGACTTTCTATCAGCAGCTTGGAAACCATCGCAAGAAGATTTTTTGAGATTTTGCAGGATTTTTGTCCAACCAGCAGCGGGGCTAACTGCAAGACATTGCACTTTTATATCCATGGTATAAGTTGATTGTCACCCATTTGTGACTTACTGATAATATGTTACAGAACACTTTTCTTCTTTCATTTTCCAAAGTGCACTATTCCATATTTCTAAACATTTAAAGCAAGTTGTTAATCTTTGCACCACTTTGAAATATTTTCAAGATCCAACTGAATATTTGTACAGCTTTCTTCAGACAGTGCTTTAATACAGATAAATAACTGCATTACCTACGAAAAGTCTGAGGTTGCTCTCTCTCTCTCTCTCTCTCTCTCTCTCTCTCTCTCTCTCTCTCTCTCTGACTCTTCATTCAAGATTACTTGCTGCATCCCGTACTATGAAACCCTCTTATAGCCCCACTTCAGTTTTTATATATATATATATATATATATATATATATATATTTAAAAAGAAAGATGATGAGACTTACCAAACAAAAGCGCTGGCAGGTCGATAGACACACAGACAAACACGAACATACACACAAAATCTAGCTTTCGCAACCAATGGTTGCCTCGTCAGGAAAGAGGGAAGGAGAGGGAAAGACAAAAGGATTTGGGTTTTAAGGGAGAGGGTAAGGAGTCATTCCAATCCCGGGAGCGGAAAGACTTACCTTAGGGGGAAAAAAGGAGGGAAAAAAGGACAGGTATACACTCGCACACACACACATATCCATCCTCATATACACAGACACAAGCAGACATTTGTAAAGGCAAACTCTTTGCCTTTACAAATGTCTGCTTGTGTCTGTGTATATGAGGATGGATATGTGTGTGTGTGCGAGTGTATACCTGTCCTTTTTTCCCTCCTTTTTTCCCCCTAAGGTAAGTCTTTCCGCTCCCGGGATTGGAATGACTCCTTACCCTCTCCCTTAAAACCCAAATCCTTTTGTCTTTCCCTCTCCTTCCCTCTTTCCTGACGAGGCAACCATTGGTTGCGAAAGCTAGATTTTGTGTGTATGTTCGTGTTTGTCTGTGTGTCTATCGACCTGCCAGCGCTTTTGTTTGGTAAGTCTCATCATCTTTCTTTTTAAATATATTTTTCCCACGTTTATATATATATATATATAAAAAAGAAAGATGATGAGACTTACCCAACAAAAGCGCTGGCAGGTCGATAGACACACAAATAAACACAAACATACACACAAAACTCTAGCTTTCGCAACCAACGGTTGCCTCGTCAGGAAAGAGGGAAGGAGAAGGAAAGACAAAACCCAATCCTTTTGTCTTTCCTTCTCCTTCCCTCTTTCCTGACGAGGCAACCGTTGGTTGCGAAAGCTAGAGTTTTGTGTGTATGTTTGTGTTTATTTGTGTGTCTATCGACCTGCCAGCGCTTTTGTTGGGTAAGTCTCATCATCTTTCTTTTTAAATATATTTTTCCCACGTGGAATGTTTCCCTCTATTATATATATATATATATATATATATATATATATATATATATATATATATATGGATAGGAAAATTTCACACAGATGATAAAGCAAAAAATAATGCAAAATCTGCAATTTTTGCAGTGGTTTTTATAAAATCCCACAAAATTAGCCATTTTCCCAATTTCAGTGTAAAAATGTCATAAATCAAGCAATGGCAATTTTTTGATACTAGTAACTGATAGTTACTCAATGCTGAAATTAGTTTCTGACTTTTCTTTCCGATACTGACCAAGGGGAGGCCGCGGCGGTGGGATAACGGATTCACTTCAAACTTTATACACCTTTAGTAGGCCATTAAAACAACATAATGTGCAAGTAATAAGTTGCACTACTCTGGTAACTCTGAGAAAATCTCAAGAGTAGTTTTACGTGTGTATTATTTAACTGATGTATTTGCGCGTAGGTGCCAGACGGTAAGAGTTCATGGTGGTGAAGTGGTTATAGTTCAAGCTTTGTAAGATGTACGCTTATGAGGCAACAGTTTGACTCCCGCTCAAACCTTCATTTTTAGGGTACAAGTGTAAATTCTGTGATACTCCAACAATTTACGCCTACACTATTTATTGGATTAACGCATGTGGCAGGTTATCAGTGTCCGATATCATTCTTGCATGATCCACCAATGTTCATAAAATAGTGCACCGCTGTGCTGGGTGGTGATGGTGTGCAAGTATAGATCAGTGTGGGAGGGTTTTCTATAGATGCTGTGGCCAATGTATCAAATTAGTTTGTGGTAGACGAGGACTTTGAGAAAGGGCAAGCACTTTCTTTCTCTACCTTCATGATGAACTCTATGTTCTTGTTAATTCTGTCAAGGTGTTTCAAGAACTCCCCAAGTTTCATACGTCTGTGCGGCCAAATGAAGAATGTGTCGCCAATGTAGCAAAAGAAACAACCAGGTCCTTCCTTGATGTCCTTGTCTGCTGCAAACAGAATGGGTGCCTCGTCCACAGCACCTATAGTAAAAACACCGCACCTATCTGTACTTGCATGTCATCACCCACCAACACCTGGCACAGAAGCACAGTTTTACAAACATTGGTGAATCATGCAAGAATGATTTAAGACACTGATACTCTGCCCCATGAGCTCTCAGCTATGCAAGGTCTTCAGGAACAATGGCTATAATATTCATCATATAAATGAAGTGATTTCAAGCAAGAATCACACTACAACCATCAACAGGAAGCAGGAAAAGGAAATTACTTTCTTGCCATTCTTTCAGAACGCATAGGGTCTACAAGATACATTGCGAGTGTGATTAGTCTTACGTCAGACGAAGAGCACATACTGTGCAATACCACAGGAAATGGCATGAGAGGTTTTATCTTCTACCCCAAGAAACCTGCTTTTGCTGAGCATGCTTTACAAAATGGACATTGGGCAAACTTTGACGAAACATCTGCCAAGTTCACACTAATGGCTCTTGGGTTTGTGTAATTAAAGAAGCAACTGAAATAAAAATCATTGATAACAACCTAAACAGAGACAGTCGATTGCAGCTCTGCATGACATGGGACCTGGCAATCATGTGGCTGAAGCAGATACTTCAAATGCCGAGTCAATGTATGCCATTACATGATGGTGTTGATGATGTTTGGTTTGTGGGGCGCTCAACTGCGTGGTTATCAGCACCCGTACAATTACCCAATCTTTGCTCAGTCCAATTTCGCCACTTTCCTGGATGATGATGAAATGATGAGGACAACACAAACACCCAGTCATCTCGAGGCAGGTGAAAATCCCTGACCCCGCCGGGAATCGAACCCGGGACCCCGTGCTCGGGAAGCGAGAACGCTACCGCGAGACCACGAGCGGCGGACATTTTTCATGATGGTGCAGTGAGCACCGGTGACATCACGGCCAACAGCTAGTGTATATAAAGGCATACCAGCTGTCCACTGGCAGTCATGCCAGTTAACAATGGTCAAGAAGTGCTCGAGTGAAAGCTCATGTACTTGACATAGCTAGAAATCCGAGAATTTTTATTCAATGTTATCACTGTGAGACTCTCCATTCCTACGTCATGTAATCTTTGTTCACAGCTGTAGGTTCTTGTTATGAGGAGGTAATGAACTCTCTTAATGAAACTTCCTGGCAGATTAAAACTGTGTGCCCGACCGAGACTCGAACTCGGGACCTTTGCCTTTCGCGGGTAAGTGCTCTACCATCTGAGCTACCGAAGCATGACTCACGCCCGGTCTCACAGCTTTACTTCTGCCAGTATCTCGTCTCTTACCTTCCAAACTTTACAGAAGCTCTCCTGCGAACCTTGCAGAACTAGCACTCCTGAAAGAAAGGATATTGCGGAGACATGGCTTAGCCACAGCCTGGGGGATGTTCTGCAAGGTTCGCAGGAGAGCTTCTGTAAAGTTTGGAAGGTAGGAGACAAGATACTGGCAGAAGTAAAGCTGTGAGACCGGGTGTGAGTCGTGCTTCGGTAGCTCAGATGGTAGAGCACTTGCCCGCGAAAGGCAAAGGTCCCGAGTTCCGAGTCTCGGTCGGGCACACAGTTTTAATCTGCCAGGAAGTTTCATATCAGCGCACACTCCGCTGCAGAGTGAAAATCTCATTCTGGAAACTCTCTTAATGTTGACATGACATTGTCCGTTACATGTACCTAGAACAACAAGTTTCAGCCATGTATGACATTACAAGAGGCCACAAAGACCTTCATAATTTAGTGAAAAACAAGCAGGTTATGTGGACACTGGAAATTTCTGGTGTTCCGCAGAAGGCAGTGTGTCTTCTACGTTCAAGTTTTGTCTCCAGGTAGCTGTTTTCACACTATTGTCAACTGTCGACAGATCAACAGCACAATGCTTTAGAAGTAATCTTTGAAGTTCTGAGGATGCTTCCTTTGGTAAAACTTTCAACACTGTATGGTTGCAAAATTATTTTACCTTTAAGTGATTTGATTTCACATTTTAATATAATTGATTTCTTTGTTTAATAACATAAATTAATTTGATCTGTGACATCAATAAATATAGTGTAACCTATAGGTATATTTTCACTTCCAATTTAACACTGAAAAACAATGAAATAAGACAAAAGCAAGGAACATGTAGTACTCCAAAAGTTAGAAGTCAAAAATTAATACCAGAATTGGCAAAAAGAGTCAAAACTGGCAGAAAATAACACCAGAACTAGGGAAAAATAAGCAAAGAATAACTTCAAAATTGGCCATAACACAATTTTTTCCTCTTCCTATACATTTGATCATACTTTTGACAATACGCATAGGTATGGTACAGTCAAAATGCATTTTGGGAGTCAAGAAATACTGCATCTGCATGAGCCCCTTGATCAATGCTTGCAGGATGTGATGTTAGAAGAATGTGATATGGATTTTGCATAAAAGATGTTTTCGAAATCCAAACTGACTGGAATAGAGGTAGTCATTCTGTTATGAGATGCCTAATCACATTTGAATCCAGAATATGTTCTACAATTCTACAACAGATGGAAGTTCAGGACACTGGACAGATGATTCTGGATCTCTTCTTTTACCCTTCTTGTGCAATCTGTACTTCC
Source organism: Schistocerca cancellata (assembly GCF_023864275.1). Classification (NCBI taxonomy): domain Eukaryota; kingdom Metazoa; phylum Arthropoda; class Insecta; order Orthoptera; family Acrididae; genus Schistocerca; species Schistocerca cancellata. The sequence goes on from NC_064632.1 coordinate 553,980,170, forward strand.
TTCCACCTACTGGGAAATTTGTTTTGTTCAAGACATCTATGTTATATTACGGTTAAACAATGGGCTAAATCAACCCTGAATTCTGTATAGAATCTGACAGGGATTGCATCGAGCCCTGAAGCTTTGTTAAAGTTTAGAAACTTCAGGTGTTTCTAAATTTCAGTGACACTAACCTATTGCACTCAGCTTTGCAGTTGTGTAAGAATTTGATCGTAGCAATACTATTGGATTTTCTTTGGTGAAGGAACATTTGAAAACAGGGTTCAGCATTTCTGCTTTTGCTTTGCTGCCCACAATTTCAGTTCCTGTGTCGTCCACAGTGTGTGGACACTAACTTTGGTGCCACTAATAGCCTTAGCTTATGACCAGAAATTCTTTGGGTTTTGTGCGAGATCTATTGATAGTATTTTGCTATGGAGGTCACTGTCTTAGAAGTTTTTTGACAGTGTCCACATATCTCGGAGGTTCCTCATCTTATCATTAACTGTTCTATCAGGTGCATGTCTATCCAGAGCGAGGGTCGGCCATTCTTTTAAGTTTGAGCTACAGTTCTTACAAATGGTCCTATCCCAAAGTAAATGTTTAGATGAGAATGGATTCTACCTCAGTTGGGTGATAACTTACATAATCATCATCATTCTGACCATACATTTTTCTGTTTCATCTCTTGAACTATAAAAACATTTTAAAAAATCGCAACACAAAGGAATCACAGAACTGGCTGTGAGCAGGCACTGACTGAAATCAATGAGGAAAGTTGAAAATTTGCACCGGATCGGGATTCGAAACCAGGTCTCCAGCTTACTATGCAGATGTTCTGACAACTAAGACATACAGAAACCGTAGTCATTGGAGCTGCTCGGACAACCCTAGCATGTCTGCTATCAAACCCAAATTATCACCTTATCCAAACGCTACCAATGCAGTGCGCCTTGCCCATTATCCTCATTACTCGTGGCATTTCACTGAGACCCATAAGAGTTCGAGCCTGGTGTGCATCTGCACTGGCCATCTCGACTCGTACAGGGCGTTTCAGAAGTGGTGATCAATATTCAGGGATATAACAGGAATGATCATTCGAAACTAAAAAGTCGAGTAAACATGGGGTCTAAAACACATACCTTAAGAGCTATGAGCAATTCTTGATCCTAAATACTGTGAAACAAATCTCTTCTACTGCAAGCTCTGTGCTTTCCATATTTTGGGAAGTGGTAGTATAGACCAAAACAAGAAAAAAATGTCCAGTAAGATTGTGCTTGAAAATGCATACCTTAAAAAGTTATGAGCACTTGTACATTAGAAGAGATGTGTTTCAAAACAGTGAAGATGAAAAAGTGCTCATAGCTCGTAAGTTATGCATTTTAGGGCACATGTTTACTGGACTTTTTTTTCTTGTTTTAGTCCATACTACCACTTCTAAAATATGGAAAGCAAAGAGCTTGCAATGGAAGGGATTTGTTTCACAGTGTCGAAGATCAAGAATTGTTCATAGCTCGTAAGGTATGCGTTTTAGACCCCATGTTTACTTGACTTTTTTGTTTCGAATGATTATTCCTGTCATATCCTTGAATATTGACCACCACTTCTGAAACACCATGTATATATAACTTTTTTTCCCTAACTTTCAATCAATGACCACTCACCGACAATGTCTGTAACTTCTTTGTGTCTTGATTCATAATGGCCGCTGGTTCAAAAATATACATATTAAAAAAATCTTCAATTCCTATTTCAAGTTTATCCTCTCTTTTTTGTACTCTTCCTTTCTATAATATTTACCTTGATCCCATTTGGCACTTTTTCTTTTGCTGCATTTGTACCTGCAACATCTTTTATTATCTACATAATTACCCTTGATAAATAATTGCCACTTTCATCTATGCCTGTATAAAATTAACTTTCTAATATGCTGAAACTGTTATTTAATTTATTCTGGTATACTTCCCTGTATGTAAATAAAATCTCAATCTGTGCTTCCAATTCCCTGCCACATGAGTGTGCAATTTCTTTATTGTCTTCTTTTGTAGTTCAAATTGGTGATACAAAAGTCATTTTCTGTATGTTTCCTTCTGGATAAATGTGTTGAGAATAAACACGTTGTTCTTGGTAAATTCTTCAAATCTTGTGCATCTATCACCTCTTGTACCATACCCAATGTTTCCCCCACACAAATTGTTATATTATCTTTGTCCTACTTTTGCTTTAAAATACTCCATTGACATGTTTGCTGTAGGATTTGTTTTCATTCATCAGCTCTGCAACTCTTTGTAGAGATCTTCTACTTTGTCATCGCAATGCAAGAACATTGGTACATAGACTTGAATGATTTTCCTGAAATATTTTTGTTTATTTTTGGAGCAAGTCTTACTATCCTGTTTGGTATTCCCTTTGAATCTGTAATAATAATGATTTTCTTTTTTTTCCCTCCACAATACACCTTAATTTTCTCTCTGGTCTCTTCTTATGTAGTAAATCACATGATCTTGATATATTTGCCCCCCCCCCTCACACACACACTGCACGTGCATTTCATATAGTTCCCTTCCACTCCCTAATAAGCTATCTTCAGATCCTAAAGTTCTGCAATTTGTTGCCTCTACAAAAATAGCGGCAGAAGTAAACTGATTGCCAAGGTCTCTGTTCTTTCCTCTTTATCCTGAAATCAAACATCTAGATGTGAGCACAGAACTATCTGAGAATGCCTTGTGACCTCAAGCTGTCATCTAGGTTCCCTTAGTCTACTGATTCTAATGTTCTTTCCACAAGGTCAGAATGCTGACACCCCAGGAAGTTTTGGGAGGTAGTATTATCTCTGAAAAACACACCCATGGTACAATAATCTTCTGGGGCCCAAAGAGTTTGGAGAAACACCTAAGCAGTGCTAAATCTCAGGAGCTCTATGCCCACAGCTATTTTTGTAGAGGCAACAAATTGCAGAACTTTAGGATCTGTTAGGGAGTGGAAGGGAACTATATGAAATGCACGTGCAGTGTGTGTGTGTGTGTGGGGGGGGGGGGCAAATATATCAAGATCATGTGATTTACTACATAAGAAGAGACCAGAGAGAAAATTGAGGTGTATTGTGAACAACTGACTTCAAGCCATCACTGCTGGGAAAGAATTCATCATGAAGTAACAATCATGAAAGCCGCCCTCTGATATTTTTCTAGCACTGACTGTTAGGGAAATCACAATGCACCCATAATTTCTACGGGCAGCAACTGGAATGTGTTAATACATCAGGTGTGCACTATTCACAGGAAGTGGTACTAGGACAACAAAGTATGTGTAGCATGCAAATTTAGATTTCTTATGGTACAGAGAAACCCACACCACAGGCCCAGTAAGATACTTCATAACTTCAGGCAGGGCAAAATACTATCACCATTAATCAAAGAGAGTAGAATTAAAAAAGGCAGATCATTAAAAGGAAATGTAATATAGTAGAGATTACCCGCAGGAGTGTCTATGGAAAGGTCCCAGAACTGGTCTCCTAAAAAACAGTAACGAAAGCCACATAGTGCCAGGGACAGAAAGATGGCTGAAACCATTTGTTGATAGGAATGAAATTCTAAATTCAGACTGAAGGGGAAGATAGGTTGAATACCAGTGGTGGAGGCGTGTTTATAGCCACAAAAAAAAAAGTGAAAATATCTAGTGAGGTTAGTACAGATTCTGAATGCAAAATAATTTGGGCAAAGGTAAGTTAACGGTGGATCAAACAGGGTCACCGAATGCTTTTATGCCCTTGCCTCAGGAGCAATAGTGGCGGAACATTTGTGGGGAAACTTGCAGAATATTTCGTGTGAATCAGGGAACCATGTGCAACTGTTCTAAAAGACTTATCTGAAACTTACCTTCAGCAGCTTAACAAAGAAACAACTCACAAGGCAGCGTATTAGATCTCCTGGTCATGAAAATGACCATAGGATAGAAAAGCAACTGAAATTACTCAAAACCAGGAGAGATTGTAGTATGTGATAGGGTGCCAATACGACTGTACACAGAATATGGAAAAGAACTTGCTTCTTTTATAGTGTTCTGCAGGTCGCTGGAGGAGCAAAACTTTCCTAATGATTGCAAAAAAAGTGTAGGTCATTACCATTTTCAAGAAGATTGTCAAACAGATGCATTAAACTAAAGGCCAATATATCTGATGTCCGTCTGTTGCAAAATTTTGGAACATTTTTGATCTTTGTGTTGTTGATATTTCTGTTGTGTTGATGATATTTCTGGAGAGTGAAAATCTTCTCGTTGGAATCAAAACAGATTCTGAAAACTACTGCATGAAGCCCAGATTGCTCTGTTTCTACACAAGACCCAGAAAGAAGTAGATCAGCACCTAGGTTGATGCCATGTTTCTTGACTTCCAGAAGGCTTTCAATACAGTTACGCACTACCGCCTAATGAATAAAATACCAGACCATCTGTGTTACTGGATTAAAGAGTTTCTAAAATAGGACACAGCATGTCACTCTCAACAGGGAGAAATCTTGAGAGGTAAAAGTAACTCCAGGCATACCACAAGGGAGTGTAATTGGACCACAACTTTTCATGAAATATACAAATTATCAAGAAGATAATACTGGAAGTTCAATAAGTTTTCACAGATGATGCTGTTGTACACAGAAAAGTCACAGAAAACTGTAGCGAAATGCAGGAAGACCAGCAGATGATTGATGCTTGTTGTAGGGATTGACAATTAACCCTCAACATTGAGAAATGTAACATACTACATCATATTGAAATGTTCATAATTTGCCATATATTTTATCTTTGTCAGAGATTTAGATACTGTAGACAGACACTTGATGCACTCAACCTGAATTGTTCTAGTCTTCAGATATGACTCACTGGTTGCTAAGAACTCTTATAAAACTCATCAAAGTCATATTAAATTCCCATTTCTGTTCTTGCTTTCTCCCTTGGCTAATGGACACTGAAAGCCTGTATTAAGTCAGAGATAAAATAAAAATTGATCTTACACATTATATCACCACACTGTTCATTCATTACGTACCCTCACTCATTGAAATACAAAGCAATATTATATGCCAGTGAAGAGAAAGATTCAAAACTGATGTGTAGTGTGCTACAATGTGCATTGTTGTCTGCAAAGGCAATTACTAGAGACAATATACGCTCAGTTTAAATCGGTAATAGAAAGAACATGTAGTTTTCGTGATCTATTTCAGAGAATATTTTTCACAATAACTTACGAATAAATTATTTTACGTTCTGCCATGAACCATGCCATATAGGACAGGCAATTATATTAACTGTTACTTTTGACTGTGAATACATACGTACCTTACAGTATTGCACATAAACAGGCAGAAACGCCCATTATTGTATGATTACACAATTGCAGAACAATCACCAGAAGCAATTACTTCCATAAAATATCTAGAAGTATGTGCATGGAGTGATTTGAAGTGGAAAGACCACGTAAAATCAATCACCAAAAAGACAGACGACAAACGGATTCATTAGAAGAATCCACAGGAAATGCAGTCCATTCACGAGGGAAGTAGCTTGCAAAAACCTTTGTTCAACCAATACTTGAATATTGCTTGTCAGTCTGGATTCACAGGAGATAGGACTGACAGAGGAAAGAAAGAAGATGCAAAGAAGAGGAACAGCACGTTTTGTTACAGGTTCATTTACTTCTTACAAAAGCGTCAGAGATGCTCAGCCAATTCCAGCAGCAGACGTTGCAAGAGAAGCTCTCTGTATCATCATGTGGTTTACTGTTAAAGTTCCAACATCGTATGTTCCTAGAAACGCTGACCAATATATCACTTCTTCCTTCCTATATACACTATGTTATCAAAAGTATCCAGACACCTGGCTGAAAATGACTTACAAGTTCGTGGCACCCTCCATTGGTAATTATGAAATTCAATATGGTGTTGGTCCACCCTTTACCTTGACGACAGCATCCACTCTCGCAGGCATATGTTTAGTCAGGTGCTGGAAGGTTTCTTGGGGGATGGTAGCCCATTCTAAATGGAGTGCTGCATAGAGGAAAAGTATTGATGTCAGTCGATGAGGACTGACACGAAGTCGGCGTTGCAAAACATTCCAAAGGTGTTCTATAGGATTCTGGTCAGGACTCTGTGCAGGCCAGTCCATTACAGGGATGTTATTGTCATGTAACCACTCTGTCACAAGCCGTGCATTATAAACAGGTTCTTGATCATGTTGAAAGATGCAATCGCCATCCCTGAATTGCTCTTCAACAGTGGGAACCAAGAAGGTGCTTAAAACATCAATGTAGGCCTGTGCTGTGATAGTGCCACGCAAAACAACAAGGGGTGCAAGCCCCCTTCATGAAAAACACAACCACATTATAACACCACCGCCTCTGAATGTTACTGTTGGCACTACACATGCTGGCAGATGATGTTCACCGGGCAGTCACCATACCCACACCCTGCCATCGGATCGCCACACTGTATACCATGATTCGTCACTCCATACAACATTTTTCCACTGTTCAGTCGCCCAATGTTTACACTCCTTACGCCAAGTGAGGCATCGTCTGGCATTTACTGGCGTGATGTGTGGCTTATGAGCAGCCACTCAATCATGAAATCCAAGTCTTCCCACCTCCCGCCTAACTGTCATGGTATTTGCAGTGGATCCTGATGCAGTTTGGAATTCCTGTGTGATGGTCTGGATAGATGTCTGCCTATTACACATTATGACCCTCTTCAACTGTCGACGGTCTCTGTCAGACAATACACAAGGTCGGCCTGTACACTTTTGCGCTGTACGTGTCCCCTCAGGTTTCCACTTCACTATCACATCGGGAACTATGGACCTATGGATGTTTCGGAGTGTGAAAATCTCATGTACGGACGTATGACACAAGTGACACCCCATCCCCTGACCACGTTTGAAGTCCACAATTTCCGTGGAGCACCCCTTCTGCTCTCTCATGATATCTAATGACTACTGAGGTCACTGATGTGGAGTACCTGGTAGTAGGTGGCAGCACAATTCACCTAATATGAAAAACATATGCTTCTGGGGGTGTCCGGATACTTTTGATCACACAGTGTATATCTCGTATATATTAGATATTTGAGGTCACACTGAGGCTTACCAGCAATCATTCATCACATGACCCATTTGCAACTGAAACAGGGGAAGGGAGAAGTGGCAATGGACACAAAGCATCCTCAATCACTTGCAATAAAGTGGTTTGCAAATATAGATGTAAATATAATTATGATCTCTTATCTCAGCTCTCTGTATGTCATTTTTTATGCCAATTTAATCATTTCAGATTCTAATGTTGTGAAGTCTTTAGTGCACCTGGGAATGACCCAATCCCAAAGCCACTGATGCTGGGACACAAAAAGATGTATCAGGGAACATGTTATTGAGAATGGCCACCACGGGCTATGCATTATTGCTGGCAGTAGCATGTGTAGTAACAGTTTACAGTTCCCCTGAGCAAAAAGATTTCCATCTTACAAGAATTTAAAGCCCATTATTCCCCCTGATAAAAGGCTAATATGATTCAACACTAAAAGTTTTTTTTCAACTGCCTAAGTTTTACATAGATCGAAGCAGACAAAATGAATTAAAATTTGTGCTGCGGCCAGGACTCAAACCTGGGTCTTCTTGCTTGCTAGGCAGAAATGTTAACCATTACACCACCACATTTAATTATAAGATCATAAGATCACCAATGGTACACGCACGTGCCATTACGTCCAATGCTGGGGTGCTTGCCAGTATCGGAGAGCCCTGGCAGTAGTAACAATATGTAAGGGAAAAATGAATTGAAGTTTGCGTTGGGGAGGGCACTCAGTTAGGTAGTTCATGCAGCAATGTTGATCATCGTACTGCGGTGGTGTAATGGTTAGCATTTCTGCCTAGCAAGCAAGAAGACCCGGGTTTGAGTCCCGGCTGCAACACAAATTTTAATTCACTTTGTCCGCTTTGATTATTATGATAATGTTGGAGAACACCGTTATATTACCAATACATATCAGCAGCTTATTTGTGAAAATGTGCAAAAAGACAGTATGGTTAAAGTTTTGACAGGCATTTTGGTAGAAATTTAGATATCATGCTCCTGTTGATGAGCAAATCTGGATAGTTTATGACCAAGTGATGCAAAGAGAGATCAGATTTTTATTTTGGTACTGGTGAAAACAGTCTTCTGAATTAATTTTAATTACAATGTAGTAACATCAAGCACTTTTATATAAAAGCCTTCATGCACATTTCCTTTACCTGTTTTAAAATCGACACTACAAACATGACTTTCAGCATGTACTGAGAGAATTTTCACATTTTGTACTCTTCTTTATGTAGCCTAAATTGCCACAATTCAAATTATTCTCTTTCTTAGATTTTACTATCTTTTCCCCAATGACTGCCACCTTTCTGTTTTTAGTCTTTAGTATTCATTATAACAATCTGAATTACCGTATTTACTCAAATCTAAGCCACACTCGAATCTAAGCCACACCTGAAAAAACGAGACTCGAAATCAAAGAAAAAAACAATTTCCCAAATCTAAGCCGCACCTGAAATTTGAGACTCGAAATTCAAGGGGAGAGAAAAGTTTTAGGCCGCACCTCCATATCAAAACAAAGTTGGTCCATTGTAATATGAGACACAATTTAGGTAGAATGAATGACGATACAGCTATAGTAGTTTCGTTCGAGTCGTAAGCTTAGCAGTTAAGCTTTACCAGGTAGCCATTGCTATGCGTCAGGTGCTCCGTCCGTATTTATACGGGTACCCTTCCTTTTTTTGCGTACTTCGTCTGGTTTGAATTGATTGCTTATTTTTCTTCGATCTGATAAGTGATGTTCTCTTTGTTATAGGTGTTTATGTCACTCGAAGCTTAAAATGCATTACTGTACTGTGTCATGCATTGTTTGCCGCATTCTGATAATGAGTGTTTATGACCTGTTGCCACCCGCGGCATGGCTTGCTTTTGTACACACTACCGCCGCTTACAATTAAAAAAAGAGAGAGGAATCTTATCATTAGCGAAACAATGGCAAGAGACTGCTATTTGTTGTTACTTACACTGCTGCTTTCTTTGATAGTGATCAACAAGAACCAAATAATAGACAGCGTATGATAGAAGATGTTCTGAACGAGAGTTTAGCGAAAATTTTTCTCTGTTTGAAAATCTTTGTGGACGCCTCTTTAGTACATTACATTCTGCACTGAAATTAAGACTCATCTTAGATTTTAAAATCTAGTCAATTGCCGTGCTTCATTTCTGACTCTCTCACTATTAGGCATAAGAATAATACGAATATAACATGACATGATATGTATATTCTTCCGCGTTTGCTGTTGTCTCACTCTAGTTTCACAGTTTATTAGGCAGACAGGATTTAAATGAGTTAGCAGCAAACATGAAAGAATACATGGCAAAATGTTTATATTCGTATTATTCTTATGGTGAAGAGATTACTGCATGCGATTCACAATTCATAAAAGTTCCTATAAGGAACCATCTCTTCTCACAGGTACGAAAAAATTCAGAACGTAGAGTTGGCCATATTGACAAACATCCCAAACAGACTTGCCAGTCGGATTTTTGTAGTACATTGAAATGCTGCTACATTCGAAGATGGAAAATACGGTATTTGTTATTACTTCGTTGGATAATGTATGAAAATGCAGTGGTCGAAACACGAGGAGGAGAAAAAAGCTCGCCTTCCACCTTTTTTTTAAATTTATTTACTCACGCAGAGGGTTTGGTGCCAGTATTTATCTTTGTGCCTCCAAAGCATGCCTGTGTAGCACTACATATATTCGACGGTAAAAGTTAGTAGTGGCGGCACCTACCAACATTTTTCAGAACTTCCGCTTACTTCGCACTCAATTCTAAGCCACACACGATTTTTTGGATTACAAAAACCGGAAAAAAGTGCGGCTTCGATCCGAGTAAATACGGTACGACAGATCGGATTTGTACTGACCACAAAGAGGCAGCAGCAACTAGTTGCAGACTGCTTCATTTAAAACTAGTCAGAGTATCCAGAGGGAACAGTAGCCTCATGTGTGCCAGTTATATGTGTACGAAAAGGAGTGTACGTTTCCTTCTCTGATGAAGGCATTTGTCTGATACCTGAATACCCTCTCTACTTTGAAATAAACCTGAATAACCTCTAATTTGAAATAACGCAGATTGCCACCTAATGCCTCCCCTATGCAGTGAGCCTAGCCCAATTCACATCGTTATTCCATCCTTGATTCTCCATTGTTTATAAGCATTATATATCTTATTCTCCTTGGTTGCCTTCTTTCCATATCCATATCAACTTATGCTAGAGCACTATATGTAATACCTGGACATGGTCCACAGCCTCAAGCCACCAGCACGCCACACTTTGACTAGTCTACCAACAGCAACTGCACAGGCCAGCCACCACAGGCTGTCTGCAGTGGGTCACACAACGTGTGCACACGGCTCAGCATCTGCTGCGCTGTCCTGTCTACTTGAGCACTCCTCCTTACAAGCGCAGTACAGCAGGCACTCGCCCTCATAATAAGTTCATATTTACTGTCAGCAGTTGCTTGTATAAGTACCTGGATTGGTTCTATGTTTGTGTCTATGTTCTCAACTGCTGTTCGCTTGTGGATGGAAGAAGAATAAAGTTTTTTTCATAGTGGCCATGCTAGTGTTTGTGTCTTACAATACGTTGCAAATGGCATTGAGTGTGGTTTTCACTTTGTGCATGCTCAGTTTACTTCTTTGCTCCTTCAGTTCTTCTGACCTTGGAGGTAGTGCTCCCATCTCTCCTTGAGCGGAACAGGCTCTTACAATTGCTACCACAAACTTCTCTGCCACATTGCTTATGCGGTCTTCCACACTGTTGATGTACCTGCTGCCTTTCCCCCTTATGACGACCTGGCCAAAGACGGGAGATATACGAAGAACTGTCTTTGGCAACACTTCCTCACTTTTAGTGTCACTGATGCTACCTCGTGATTTTTAAAAAGCTACTGGTCAGCCTTCCCTCTACGTTGACTAAAGTTTCAGTTAATGCTAAGTCTACCACTGGTATCTACCCTTTACCCTGTCCATACGAGTTATTGGCTAAACTCACTGGGGGCCAGGTTTTGTATGAAGCCTATTTACAGGCTCCATTGAATGAGGATTGTAAACGGCTCCTTGTAATTAATATGTCCTTCGGCTTGTTCTGGGATGCATCAACTATCTTTCTGTCATCCTTGTAGCAGGTGTGTCCACAGAAGAGCATTTACGCAACTTACGCACCTTGTTCAGTCTTATATACCGCAGGGTTGAAATGCAACTTGGCCAAATCACACTTCTTGTGGATGTTGATATTTATTGGGATGGTGTTCAGCCTTCACGCCATTATGTTGTTGCAGTCACAGATCTGCCTTGCCCTACAAACGTAAAGGAGGTCCAAGTTTTTATAGGTCAAATTGCTTACTATTAAAAATTTATCCTGAGTGCGGCTGCATTGACCAATCCCTTCCACGATTTGCTCCATAAGAACATTCCCTTTCAGTGGACGCTGGCCTGCAAACGTGCGTTCACGCCATTGATAGCTAAATTACGTTCTGCTCTGTTTAGCTGCTTTCCATCCCGGCTGCCACCTGGTTTTAGCTATGGATGTCTCTCAGGACGCATTCAGGACTGTTCCGCACATCAATATGTTGATGGTTCAGAATGTCCGACAGCTTGTGCACCAAAATTGCTGAACTCCACTCAGCAGCACTATTCACAAGTTGAAAAGGAAGCATTTGCTATTGACTATGCTCTCAAAAGTTTCATGTGTTCTTGTACAAGGCATCAGTCCCACCTCATTAGTGGCCACAAGCCATTAGTTTAACTGTTTAATCCTCCTGCTTTGTTGCCCACCAAAGCAGCACACCGCCTCCATTGTTGGGTTTTCTTTCTGCCTCACTACAACTATGAAATACATTTTTGGACTATTGTGTAATATGCCAATGCCAATGTGCTGTCCCAGCTTCTGACTGGGCAGGACTCTACATTTGAATGGAATGAACTCCTTTGTTTTCATTTAGATGCTGAGGTGCAATGTGCAGTGGAAGGATACTCTCAGATCACAGCTTAAGTCACTGCAAATCTGGTTTTGCATTAAGTTATTCACATGTAATTCAGCAATGTTGGCCAGACAGGCCTCTGGGCAGGGTTTCTAATCTTGCGTCTAACTATTTTGCCCTCCGCAATGCATTTCAGTATCTGACAGTGGTGATCTCTTAGCTATGGACTGGCAGTTATTCAGGGTTGTGATCCCACACAGCCTCCAGTGGGATGTGCTTCAGCTGCTACATCAGGAAGATTGGGGAGGGCGAGTCCTCATGTACCGAGTTACTGGCCCGTCGGCATGTATTTTGGGCCAGCATTCATGGTGACATTGTGCATGCTGTCACGGCCTGTTCTTAGTATGCCACCCAACAGGCAGCACAGCAGGCTACATTTTTTTCCCGTGGACTAGACTGTAGAGTCCATGGAAAAGCATCCATGCTGATTCTGTGGGATCCTTCCTAAATTCTGCTTGGCTGCTGGTTGTCAACACTTTATAGAAATTTCCATGTGTTAGCCACTCCTTCGATGTCAGCCGTGGTTATGGTTTCAGGACCCCTCGAAAAGTTTGTCTATTGAAGGATTGCCTTGCACGCTCGTGACAGATAATGGTACACAGTTTGTATTTCACGCATTCCCCCCATGTACTCAAAGGCATTCGCCACGTGACTGCTCCTCCTTTTCACTCACAATCTAACGGTGAGGAAGACATTTCATACACATGTTCAAGATTCAAATGTAGAAGTACGTTGTGGACTCCTTCACGGATGACACCTTGACATGCTTCTAGCGTTCCTATACATTTATGCCGATGACAGACAGTGCCTTTGTCACTTGTCCTCTCTTATGGTAATTTGCAGGGGAATACTGCATCAGCAGAGCACCCTTCCCATGAGGGGAAAGGGAGTCTATAACCCCGCATACAATGCTTGGATATGCACCGCGGCATCAGGCTGCCCACGTGCTACACTTTGAACATTGCACCAAAGCCATTTGCTCAGTTTGGCCACAAGAGGTCGCCTGCAGTGGGCCACACAACTTGTGCACACAGCATGGCATGTGACTTGCAGTCTAATGGAACCTTTCCCATTATAAGCACAGTGCAGCAGGCACTCGCCCTTATATTGCATTCGTACTTATTGTCAGCAACTGCTTGTATCAGAACCTGGATTGTTTCTATTTTTGTGCCTATGTTCTCAACAGTTGTTCACCAGTAAATCAAGAGGAATAAACTTTGGTCCATTGCGACCATGCTGTTGTTATTGTCTTACAGCACAACACAACTTTCAATTTTTCTAATAACACATTACAAAAATGTTCCACTCTACTGACTCTGTTCTTACAAATGATTTTCAGAAAGTATTAATACTGAGCAATACAATTCAGCTCATCATACAGAACAAGAAAAACATAAAAAAATGTTAGCCATGGTCAAAATTAAATCTAGTGTATGTTCATTTTTAAAAGAGGGGTGGGATGTAATTTTTCAATAAATAGGATTTTTAAGCAGGCTGTATAAAATACCAGGTGATCAAAATGTCAGTATAAATTTGAAAACTGAATAAATCACAGAATAATGTAGATAGAGAGATACAAATTGACACACATGCTTGGAATGACATGGGGTTTTATTAGAACCAAAAAAATACAAACGTTCAAAAAGTGTCCGACAGATGGTGCTTCATCTGATCAGAATAGCAATAATTAGCATAAAAAAGTAAGAGAAAGCAAAGATTACGTTCTTTACAGGAACTGCTCAATATGTCCACCATTATTCCTCAACAATAGCTGTAGTCGAGGAATAATGTTGTGAACAGCACTGTAAAGCATGTCCGGAGTTATGGTGAGGCATTGGTGTCAGATGTTGTCTTTCAGCATCCCTAGAGATGTCGGTCGATCACGATACACTTGCGACTTCAGGTAACCCCAAAGCCAATAATTGCACGGACTGAGGTCTGGGGACCTGGGAGGCCAAGCATGATGAAAGTGGCGGCTGAGCACACGATCATCACCAAACGACGCGCGCAAGAGATCTTTCACGCATCTAGCAATAGGAGGATGTTTTTTTTTTTTGTTCTAATACAACCCCATGCCATTCCAAGCATGTGTGTCAATTTTTACCTCCCTATTTACATTATACCGTGGTTTATTAAGTTTTCAAATTTATACTGACTTTTTGATCACCCGGTATATTATACTGCAGTGTGCGAAGGTGTCACATAACACAAACATTATTCCAAAATATCTACTGAATGATACAGTGGTAATACTATGACTAATTACAGGTCATGATTGCCTTCCTATAACTCAAATGTGTAACCACAAAGAAGTCACTTTTAGGAAGTGATAATGTCCGCTAATGTGTAAAAAATTACAACAGTACAAAAATTCTTGAGTACTGAGTTGACAATCTCAAAAAAATAAAATTGCTGCATAAAAATGTTACAAGCATTAAACAAAAAATAAAATTTTGGTCTAGTTTAGTTTACAGAATTATTTGTTAATCTTTAGCAAATTATGGAATAAAGCAAAAGTATAACCTTTGCTATGGGAACCTTACTTGTTTATGTTAAAAGCACTCCAGATTTAAATTTTCGGTAATGTGATAAAAGCTTACCTATAGTACTTCAGTTTCAAATCTTGTGTGCCTTCATCATCAAAGAATTTTGTGTTAATTTTCTTTGATATAATCTGTGTTCTTATATAATCCTTTTTGGCCAGGCATAAACGCATCTGCTCCAGAATAAGTTCTACCTACAGGTAAAAACCGTAAGAAACTAATTAATTGCTTTAAAAGTGCTTATTTTTAGAAGCAATATAAATTCAATTCAGATCATGATGACCCTTACAACAAAAGTTTACACCACATTTTCTAACTTTTTTTTAATGCAACAAGATATCAGAAGTACTGGAGACTTCAAGAAACATGATTTTTGTCCCAGACAAATGGAAGAGAAAACCCTGATACCACCTCCCTCTGGAAGTGAGTAGGCAATGCCTGCACAGATATTCTACACATGTCCAACAATGCAAGGTCTGAGTATCCCACAGATTTTGACTTCTTCCATCCAAATGGCCAACAGGCTTTCAGAGGACTTAGTAGTGAGAGGATGGTGGACACACTCATGCTCCTAGAACTAGAAACCATTCCTAAAGGTGGATGCTTCTACTGAGGCCAATGGCACACCAGATACAAGATATGGACGGTAAAAATCTGAGTAAGTTGTATCACTGAATGAAAGAGTGCTAGGAATGATGACACTGAGCACCCCAGCATAGTAAGCAGATTGTCCAAGTTCACATGCCAATATCCAGTACAGACGAAAAGAAAATAGATTAAATATATGAACAAAAACATGTAAATCTACATACATAAAATGGAAATGGACAAGAACAAACTATAAACATAGGAAACTTGAATAGCATAGTAGGGAAAGATAAAGAATTTAGTTGGTAAATGCAAGAAAATAAACAAAATCGGTGAAAACTAACAGCATTCTATGAGCAATTTGACCTCCGGATTTCTAATTCTTTGTATATGAACCATCACTGAAGAATGTATATATGGAAACCTCACAGTGGTAACACAATACCAAATATATTTTGTTATAATCAACCACACATTCAAAAATAGTATCAAAACAGGAAAAATGTTCCCGAGAACAGATGTGGACTCCGAGCAAAATTTACTGATGCAGGCACATACAACAAAGCTGAAGTACATTAAAAGAAGCAACCGCTACTCCCAAACTCCACAAAAACTGGAAAATTCAGCATAAATGTGTCAGAAGAAAATTCTAGAAGAAGAGACCGGAGAAGTAAAGGAGGAAAAGAATAGGAAAGAATGGACAGCATGAAGTAAGTTGTATAAAATTAATAAAAAGAGAAAAGTATAGAGGCTGAAAAAGAAAGTAATAAGATTAACTGATCAGACCAGCAAGGACTGAATGAGGATTTTGTGCAAGGATACTGAAGAAGTGGAAAATTAATGGAAATGTATACAGTAGTTGAGTACCTATCAAACAAAGCTTCAAGAAAAGTCAGCAAAGAGAACTTACTCAACAAAAAATGCAAGGCTGAAGCTTGTGTACAAGAGAACAAGTGAGTACTGAACATATATGTTGAAGAATTATATGCAACGAAAGCATATCATACACCACCACTAAGCAGGAACTGCAATGTAAGGAAACAAATAGTGGCTGACAGATAACACGATGGGAATGGCAAAAGCCATTCAGAAACTGAAGTAGAGGAAAACAATGAACTGTGGTGAAATAACAATAAAATGAAATGATCGTATGGCACTGTTAGCCGGGAGGCCCCATCTGGGGATGTTCAGCCGCCAAGTGCAAGTCTTATTTCAGTCGACGCCACATTGGGTCACTTGTGTGCCAGTGATAAGGATGTAATGATGATGACAAGCATGTTACCAGTCAGCTAAGCAGGCGGACAGTGAAGTACCAGTTGAAACTCTAAAGGCCTTGGGAAATGGAGCAGTATTTAAGTAGACTGACAAATTTTATCCAAACAATATGTGACAAGGGCAATTGACTTCAAGATTTAGTTGAAGCCATTCACTTACTTTTACCCTAGAAAAACAATGCCAAAGAATAAAGATTATAGGACAATTAATTACATGTGAACAATTGAAAAGGCAGTGTATGTGCTTGTACTCAGAAGTTTTCATAGAAAAATTAAGGAAAACATGGTGGACAATCCATTCAGATTCAAGAAAGGAACATCAGATGCTATGAATGGCAAATGATGCTGAAGTAATCAGGAACATATTCATATTCATCTGTTTGACAGGCTGAGGAAAAGCTTGGGACAGATTTGACTGGACTAATCTCCTGAAGAGTTTGAAAGACATTCATGTATAATGAAAGGGCAGAAGGCTAACAAAGGAACTGAACACAAGACATAAGGTGGTAGTAAGTATTGTCGATGAGGAAACAAATGAGATGGGCCCTGGAAGAGGTATTAAGAAAAGCGTATTGGCCATCAACACTTTTCAACATTCATGGTAAGAAACATACGGCCAAAGCAGTACAAGAAGCGACAGAAATGACAGAAGAAGAGGAATAATACCAGAAGAGTAGGGAGTGAGGATAAAAATAAGAACAACCAAAGAAATGAGAATCAATAAACATGAAGTTTCCATCAAAACATCATTGGAAGGAAAGACCTTGGATCACGCAAAATCTTTTATGTACTTAGTAGTCAGGTGACAGAAAATGCATGCTGTTTGAGGAAAATAAAAAGCAGACTATCTATGCCTAAAATAGTACATAACTGAGGATAAAGGAGATCACTTACCACATAGCAGCTAAGTGTTCAGTCATTGACAGGCACACAACTTGCTAGCTTTCAGAATAAAAAATTCTTTGTGGTGCTAGGGACAGTGTGTGCATGCCCCCCCCCCCCCCCCACACACACACACACATGCATGTCCCTATGTTGTATTGGATGTATACACAAGCCAGTATAATGTAGGGGTTAGGGGCAAAAGTAGGAGCGAGCGAGCGTGTGTGTGTGTGTGTGTGTGTGTGTGTGTGTGTGTGTGTGTGTTTGGGGGGGGGGGGCAGAGGTAGGGGGAGGGGGGAGTGGCTGCTATTCAGTGAGTGGTCTCTTTTACTATTAAATTATTTACATTCTATCACAACTTTCCTATTATATTTTCAGAGTGAAAAACAAGAATGACTACACCAGGCATGGCATTCACCTATTTATGCAAGGAAACAAGGAAAATAGAAGCTGTGCAGGCATTTACAGAATATAGTCAAGATCAGAGGGTCGGAGCCTGCACCACCTACTGTTTATTGTGAGGACAGAGGAATGGCTGGGATTGCCTGCTAAGACAGTACCACCAGCAGCAGGGACTGAGGTCACAGCACAAAATAAGTTCAAATATCTATTGAGATCAGTCAGACCTCGATGCCGCCTACTTCATTGGGAGCAGAACTATCTGCATCAGCTGGAGGTGACTGATGTTTCATAGACCAACCAGCACCCAGAATCATCAGGAACTGAGTCAGAATCATGTGTAGAAGGCTGGCCAGCAACAGAGGAGGAGATACAGTGCAAAAGCACAACATACAAGATGCCTATGCAACAGGATTTTTTACACATATAGTCAGGAAAAAGGCGAAACGGTATGTACGAATACAAAGGTACATGTTTCTGAATCTCACATCAAACTATTCAGTATGCTATGAGGAAAGCAGAAGAGAGATAAGTGCTTACTGGTTTTGAGGCACACAATGTTTTAATTATCAGAGCATGGTCTGACACACAGCAGATTAAGAGCTTACAATGTAATTGGGTTTCAAGGAAGAGTACAGAGATGAGGAAGAGTACAGAGATGTTTTTTTTGTATTGTAGGCTAAGTTACAGGGACATTAATGCTAGATTCTTGGATTATACAGATCTTCAGGCAGCTCTGTCGATAGTTTTCCCAGAGAGATAGATGCCTTTCTTGTAAATGTGGTGAGGGATTTCCAATACATTATAATGGTAGGAGATACAAATATTAACACATCAAAGTAAATTCTTATACTTAGGCACTTCTGTGATGTACAAAGCACTCTCAATTCAAAACTAAAAGTCAATTGCCCTATTTGATAATGATACTTGCAAGTCATTGATGGAACATGTTATTACAAATGTATCAAAGAACATGATTTATGCACAAGTTACAGACACTGCAATGCCAGACCAGTACCGACTACTAATAGATAATTGCACTACAGGGCAGGGTTATGATATTTTTGTGGAACTAAGATTGACAAATATATCAAATATGAATTTGCTAAATAAAATGCTTGAAACATAAATCTGGTCAGACATTACCACTGCTTGTTTTTCAGCACAGAGATGGGACGCAGATTATCACCCATGTTTCACATCCAGACATGGCTACACACCATAGAAATACTCTCTGGAAAGACTTCCCGACACTTAAATCTGTACGTGATTTTAACGAATTTCTTTCCTTCAAAAATGCTTTTCTTGCCATTTCCAGTCTCCATTTTATATGCTCTCTACTCTGTCCATCATCAGTTATTTTGCTGCCCAAACAGCAAAACTCATCTACTACTTTAAGTGTCTCATTTCCTAATCTAATTCCCTCAGCATCATCTGATTTAATTCGACTACATTCCATTATCCTCATTTTGCTTTTGTTGATGTTCATCTTATATCCTCCTTTGAAGACACTGCCCTTCCGTTAAACTGCTCTTCCAAGTCCTTCGCTGTCTCTGGCAGAAACAAAATGCCAACGATGAACCTCAAAGGTTTTATTTTTTCTACCTCAACTTTAATTCCCAATCGAAATTTTTCTTTCGTTTAGTTTACTGCTTGCTCAAAATACAGATTGAATAACATTGGCGATGGGCTACAACACTGCCTCACTCCCTTCTCAACCACTGCTTGCCTTTCAACTCTTGTGACTATTGTTTGGTTCGGTAAAAGTTGCAATAGCCTTTTGCTCTCTCTATTTTATCCCCACTATCTTTAGAATTTCAGAGAAAGTATTCCAGTCCCACAATAAACAGGAAAAAAGCAGGAGATCACTGGATTACTCCAGAATTATAAGTATCAGAGAGGAACCAAATCTGGTTTATTGTTGATATAAAATAAAATAAAATTTACTCAAAAAGATGTTGCATATTGTTAAGAAAAAGATCTATAAAGGATTATTAAGAGATTCAGAATTTAGATATTTCACTAACACACTTGTACATGTTGTAAATGTAAAAAACCACTTTTTGGAACTTAAAATGTTTTTTGCTTTATTCTAAAGCATCTTAAGTGGTCACTGTGACATTATTGTTATTTCCTTTAACAATTTTGTTTGCTAGTATCACAAACAGTTCACAAGCTTTACTTACTACTGTAAACAGTGTTAATTCTTATCATTAGTTACAGTTTGTTGGTTGTTTACATCATTCTTCCTGTTGTTCCACATGTATGTGCCAAATTTTAGCAGACAGAATTTTCCTTGTACTAAATCTATTCAAGTTTCTGTGGCGCAAAAAACCACTGTCATAATGTCATTTTGTGTGTTTTGTTTAGCTACTGCAGGACATGTTCAATCTTCACCCACAATTAATTCTCCTTTAAAGGCATTACCTACAAACAAATCCAGAGTGCAGCTATGGGCACCCACATGACACCATCCCATGCCAACCTATTCATGGAGCATCTAGGGAATCCTTCCTAATCACCCAGAATCCCAAACTCCTCATCTGGTTCAGATTCACTGATGACATCTTCATGATCTGGATCAAGGGTGAGGACACCCTAATCACATACCTCCAGAACCTCACCATTTCTCACCCTTTCGTTTCACCTGGTTCTACTCAACCGCCCACAGTCACCCTCCTCAATGTTGACCTCTACCTCAAAGATGACTATATCAGTACCTCTAGCCATGTCAAACTTACCAACCATCAGCAATACCTCAAATTCACAGCTGCCACCCATTCCATACCAAGAAGTCCATTCCATACAGCATATGTAGCAACGAGCTTTCCCACTCAAAATATACTGTGGGTCTAACTGAGGCCGGTACAGATTGCAATTACCCTCCCAACCTTGTACAAAAACAGATATACCATACGTTATGTTTCCAGCACCCGATACCTCTCAGAGCCCCACTGTCTGGCCACAGAGAAGTATTCTCCTTGTGACTCAGTACCACCCAGGACTGGAGCAACTGAATTACATTCTCTGCCAGGGTTTTGACTACCTCTCGTCGTGCCTGAAATGAGACATGTGCTGCCCACTATGCTTCTTAGTCCTCCGACAGTGGTATTCTGCCGCCCACAGAACTTATACAATATCCTCATTCATCCCCTACACAACCGCTGCTCCCAACCCCTTGCCTCATGACTCAAATCCCCGTAATAGATCTAGACGCAAGACCTGTCCCATACATCCTCCCACCACCCGTCCTGTCACAAACATCACCTACCCCATCAAAGGTCACGCTACATGCGAAACCAGTCATGTAATCTACAAGCTAACCTGCAACCACTGTGCCACATTCTTTGTGCGCATGAAAACCAACAAGCTGTCCATGTACATGAATGGCCACTAACACACTGTGGCCAAGAAACAAGTGGACCACACTGTTGACGAGCACACCACCCATTATTACATCCTTCATTTCAATTACTGCTTCACAACCTGAGCCATCTAGATCTTTCCCACTAACACCAGCTTTTCTGAATTGTGCAGGTGGGGACTCTCCCTTCAATATGCCCTATGTTTCCATGTCATCTGGTCTCAACCTTCATTAGTCATTGTCCTTACCCATCTAGCTGCTTCCCTGTTCCCATTCCAGCACTACACAAGTCCTCTATTCCACCAAAGCACCCAGTATTTTTACTTCTCCCCTCTCCCGCAACCCCCCTGCCCCCCATCCCTCTTCCCTGCCCTCTGTAACCTCCCGACTGCACCTAACTGCCCCACTCTCCACATTGTCCGTACACACTCCCAGCAGCACTTTACTGTCCCCTCCTCCTCCCCACCCCAGCCTCCTCCTTACCCCACCTGGTTATCTCTACCATAATGCCCTGCTGCATGCAGTATGCCTCCAGCTGCCAGTGACTGTGGTCGTGTGTGTGTGTGTGTGTGTGTGTGTGTGTGTGTGTGTGTGTGTGTGTGTTTACTACTGTGTGTATAAATTATTGCTTTACTATGGTACAGTGGTGGATGATGTAGGGTGAGGATAGTGCCTAGATTGCGATATTATTTTGTGGTTTCTAGGACTATGCCTATAGAGTATGTTTTATTATTTTAAATAATGTCTGGTTGCTGATCTCTGTCTGGTGGTTTGTTGTGTGTTTCTTCTCTATTATTGCTTTTGGAATTTAGAAGTTCTCTTGTAGGTTAGGAGATGTTTCTTGTTGCTGAACCTGAATATTTTGCATGTCCTTTTGTATTGTGGTAGGGCGTGGTCTTCTTGCTAGAGGTGTTCTGCAAATGCTGAATGGTTGGTGCCATATTTCTAGGCTGTTTTGTGTCCCTTATACCTTTCTCAAAAGTTCTGCCCATCTGTTCTAAGTGTAGAGCATCACAACTTTTCCACTGGAATTGGTGAATTTTTTGTACATGTTAGGGTGACCTTGCTTTATTAAACATTTCTGTATAGAGTTCCTGCTCTAGTATGCTATTTTTATTCCCTGTTTCTTGAGGATGTTCCCAATTCTGCGTGTGTGCTTCCATACGTAACTGTGTACCAGCTTGACTCGTGTCCCACCACTACCAAAACAAACAAAAGATGAATACATCCCCCATTAACAAAACTAAACACATGAAATGGCGACATGACAGTGGTTCTTTAATACACTGAAACATTAATATATTTAGCACCGTGAAAGTGCTGTGTGCTGAAATCTAACACATACATGCGAAAGGCACGAAGAATGATGTAAAAAATAAATAAATAAAAAAAATTAAGTAAAAATATGAATTACACTGAAACTTTATTGGCAGATTAAAACTGTGTGTCAGACCGAGACTCGAATTCGGGAACTTTGACTTTCATGGCCAAATGCTCTATTGACTGAACTACACATTCATGACTCATAAACCATCCTCACAGCTCTACATCTGCCAGTATGTCATCTCCTACCTTCTAATGTTCACAGGGAAATGTTCTTAGGGAAATTCTGGTTGACGTAAATGGAGTTCATTCCCTATCTGTCCTAAATATAACATGCCCCCACCCCCTATAAAAGAGAAAACTTCTGTCTAGTGTGACCACAAGTCTCCCCACACCCTCACAGTGGTTGTGCAAAAGGCTGGTGCAGGCCCAACCAAAATTTTCTTGTCCCACCCACATAAGACATCGATATTTTAGAATCAAAGTACAAAGTCGAACTTTATTTTATAAAACTAAAGTAACTTGTATACATTTATAGGCACTCTGTAAATTTTTTACACACTTTTGTATTGTCTCATATGAAACCTGTATACATTTATAGGCACTGTAAATTTTTTACACACTTTTGTATTGTCTCATATGAAACCGGTAAAATAAAACAAATATCTCTGAAATGGATGACGTAGTTAATATGATCCATCCACTGACCGGTACATGCTGAACAACCTTGATTTTCATGGTGAATCGTACATGATGTTGAATGTGAACATAGTAGCATGGCAAATGTCCTGTTGTAGTTGCTGTTGTTGAGGTCTTCAGACACAGACTAGTTTGATGCAGCTCTCCATGCTACTGTATCCTGTGCAAGCTGCTTCATCTCCCAGTAACTACTGCACCCTACCTCCTTCTGAAACCGCTTAGTGTATTCATCTCTCGGACTCCCTCTATGATTTTTACCATCCACGCTGCCCTCCAATACTACATTGGTGACCCTTGAAGCCTCAGAACATGTCCTACAAACCGATCTCTTCTTATAGTCAAGTTGTGCCACAAATTCCTCTTCTCTCCAATTCTATTCAGTACCTCCTCATTAGTTACATGAACTACCCATATAATCTTCAGCATTCTTCTGTAGCACCAAATTTCTTGTCTAAATTACTTATCATCCACGTTTAACATCCATACATGGCTACACTCCATACAAATACTCAGAGAAGACTTCCTGATAGTTAAATCTATACTCGATGTTAACAAATTTCTCTTCTTCAGAAACACTTTTCTTGCCATTGCCACGCTACATTTTATGTCCACTCTACTTCGAACATCATCAGTTATTTTGCTTTCCAAATAGCGAAACTCGTCTACCACTTTAAGTGTCTCATTTTGTAATCCAATTCCCTCAGCATCACTTGATTTAATTAGACTACATTCCATTACACTCGTTTTGCTTTTGTTCATTTTACATCCCCCTTTCAAGACACTGTCCATTCCGTTCAACTACTCTTCCAGGTCCTTCGCTGTCCGACAGAATTACGTCATCGACAAACATCAAAGGTTTTATTTCTTCTCCATGGATTTTAATTCCTACTCCAAATTTTTCTTTGGTTTCCTTTACTGCTTGCTCAATATACAGATCAAATAACATTGGCAATGGCTACAGCCCTGTCTCACTCCCTTCCAACCACTGCTTCCCTTTCACGCCTCTCAACTCATAACTGGCATCTGGTTCCTGTACAAATTGTAAATAGCCTTTGGCTCCCTGTATTTTACCCCTGCTACCTTCACAATTTGAAAGAGAGTATTCCAGTCAACATTGTCAAAAGATTTCTCTAAGTATAAAAATGCTAGAAATGTAGGTTTGCCTTTGCCTAATCTATCTTAGAAGATAAGTCGAAGGGTCAGTATTGCCTCACATGTTCCAACATTTCTACGGAATCCAAACTGATCTTCCGCGAGGTTGACTTCTACCAGTTTTTCCATTTGTCTGTAATGAATGTGTGTTAGTATTTTGGAGCCATGACTTATTAAACTGATAGTTTGGCAATTTTCACACCTGTCAACAACTGCTTTCTTTGGGATTGGAATTATTACATTGTTCCTGAAGTCTGAGGGTATTTTGCCTGTCTCATACATCTTGCTCACCAGATGGTAGAGTTTTGTCAGGGCTGGCTAGAATGTTGTCTACTCCCGGGGCCTTGTTTCGACTCAGGTCTTCCAGTACTCTGTCAAATTCTTCGCGCAGTATTGTATCTCCCATTTCATCTTCACCTACGTCCTCTTCTATTTCAATAATACTGCCCTCAAGTACATTGCCGTTGTACAGACACTCTATATACTTCTTCCATCTTTCTGCTTTCCCTTCTTTGCTTAGAACTTGCATTCCATCTGAGCTCTTGCTATTCATACAAGGATCTTACCCCTGGTGATATATTATCCCCAGGATTCAACCATTGACCTCCTGCATGCTAACCCAAAACTCTATCCACTGCACCAACTGTATAGCATGACTAATATGCGCTGACAGAGATAGTTACCATACATGTGGTTACAGTGTTGCCAGATTGCCACTCTAAGATCCCTTTTTTGCCAGATTTATTCGCCAGCCAAAATTTTGTGAAACATTTTTTTAATCGCTGGCATGTGAGGAATCGCGCTGCGAAGCCCGAGTGCACGAATTTCGCTTCACCCTATATAGAAATTATTGCTGATGTACTTTCATATACAGCTCTTCAGGAGGGGCCCAAAGAGATTATTATGAATCGAAAGATAGTTCCAATAAGGGAGATTTTTTTAGACTTAATGAAACTTATAGGGAAAACCAATCCAAGTGTTAGGAAAAAACACACGACATACAAACTGAAAATCTTAGAACCACAATGGTTGATGAGTCAAAAGTCAAGAGATAGTTCAAAAATGGAGCAAGTATCAACTCTCATACAGTAATACTCAAATGGTAACATGCACCTTTTCTAAAAATGGTAGAATTAATTTAAATTACTGTGTTTCACAAGCATATGGAAGGAACTGTCATTACGAGTGGTTCTCGTGCAGGGAAGTCCCACAGGCCACTTACACACACTGTTCCCAATTGGCACACCAATTTCAAAAACCGCAGTCAAGATGATGATATTTGCAGATGAAACTAGTGTAATGGTGAGTGATGTTAAAAAATTTCTGTCCACTACAACTGATCAAATCCTCCAATATTTAATTTGGGATGACGAATCGAAACCGAGGTCTCCATGTGGCTACTGGACGGAAATGCGTTAGGAAGGGTACAATGCACTAAACTGTTAGGAATGTATGTTGATCAAGACAAACTGGAAAGACCATGTAACTAAACTCTTTCAGAGTCTACGTTTTGCGTGTTTTGCTCTGAGAATTATTTCTAAAGTTTGTTTATCAGATGGTGCTACAGTAGCTTATTTTTGTTACTTCCAGACCCTTGCGGCTTACGGAACAGTTTTCTAGGGTAAAATTAATAGTCAGTTAAGTGAAATAAATACATGACAGGAAAGGTCTATCCAAATTTTGTCAAACACCTCTGCTAGGGCTCACTGTAAGCCCCTATTTAAACAGTTGTATTTGCTTACTGTACATACATTAATGTGTTGATGACAAGAGCTAGACTTGACAATCTACAAATGAAATCCAGTTACCACAGTTATGACTTTGGTGTCATTCTTTATAATACACTGCCAACATACATAAAGATGTTGGGGAAGCAGAGCAGAGTTAAGACCATTTCTTGTTGAGAAGTGTTTCTAGAATGTAACTGATCATGTGAGCATACAGTACTATTAAGGTCTCATTTATTGTTAAGTTCTTTTGATTCTCTTAACTGCTGTACAATCTATGTTTTTTGTCTTTGTGAAGACTGGTTCTGCTGCTGGTTTTTTGCCCCAAATAGACGGTGGTCTTCCAAAGTGTTCAATTTTAAATTCTGGAATAATTACAAGAATCACTTGTCTGAAGCAAAGCTGGAAAATTTTATGGACAAACAAATGTTACTGCAATTGGGACAAAATTGTTCACGCAATGCTGTATCATTGGAGACAGAAATTAAGATATTAAAAAATCTTCTCATGGGGCACAAATAGCAAACCAGAGCATTGCTCAAGTTGTTGGAGCTATATAAACTTGTTTTGCGTGATTTTTACAGATTAAGTCAAATACTAATGATTATTCCAACAATCTCAGCATCATGTAAAAGCTGCATTTGTGTGATTGCATTAGGTAAATATTTGTTTGAGGAATTCTTTGTCTGATGAATGCCAAAGGGTTTTTTTTTTTTTTTTTTTTTCTTTTTTCTTCCCCCCCCCCCCCCCCTTATTGGGCTGTGGACTGTGACAAATAAAACACACACATACACACACACATTCTCTCTCTCTCTCTCTGAAGATTCTTTATTAGGTTATTTAGATTTAGTGGAAAGTGGCATACGACATGATGAAAGATGGTGGTGGGAGCAAATGAGAGCCTCGAATTTCTGGCCACAGCAATAACTGGTAACGCTGTAGAAATAAAATGTTAATTGACTGTCTCATAAGTCACTATTATTATTATTTTATTAACTCATTTATACAAATTAATTGTCCACTGTATTTTTAACAATATTCTTCCCTACGTGGAATGGTTTTAGTGTGTATTACTGTTTGCTTAAGATATCAATAAAAAGAGAGAAGTCATCACTGGTTTTATAAATTACTACAATGAATTTCAACGTTTATGCCATAACCTTCAAGTGGTACATTCTTAAATTACATTGATTTACATTTCATTTGCCTGCAACAAGTGAATACAACACCAAGTTAAGTCATCGTGATATTTTGAAACTTCTAGCAATTTTGTCTACATCAGAAAAGCTATCAATATCAGAGAAGGAAAGTTGCTACTCACCATATTGAGAAGATGCTGAGTCGCGATAGGCACAATAAAAAGTTTCACACAATTATAGCTTTCGGCCAAAAAGGCCTTTGTCACAGCATTAGACACACACACACACACACACACACACACACACACACACACACACACACAGGCACGCGCGGGCGCCTGCAGTCTCAGAGAGCTGAAACTACACTGTGAGCAGCAGCAGCACCAGTGCATGATGGGAGTGGCGACTGGGTGGGGGTAAGGAGGAGGCTGGGGTGGGGAGGGGGAGGGATAGTATGGTGGGAGTGGCGGACAGTCAAGTGTTGCAGTTTAGACAGAGGGCAGGAGACAAGGTGTGGAGGGGGGAGGGAGCAAGTAGCGGAAAGGAGAGAAATAAAAAGAAATTAAAAGACTGGGTGTGGCGGTGAAATGACAGCAGTGCAGTGCTGGAATGGGAACAGGGAGGGGGCTGGATGAGTGAGGACAGTGACTAACAAAGGTTGAGGCCAGGGGGGGTTACGGGAACGTAGGATGTAATTGCAGGGAAAGTTCCCACTTGCACAATTCAGAAAAGCTGGTGTTGGTGGGAAGGATCCATATGGCACAGGCTGTGAAGCAGTCACTGAGGTCAGGTATATCATGTTTGGCAGTGTGTTCAGCAACAGGGGGTCCACTTGTTTTTTGGCCACATTTTGTCGGTGGCCGTTCATGCAGACAGACAGCTTGTTGGTTGTCATGCCTACATAGAATGCAGCACAGTGGTTGCAGCTTAGCTTTCACACGTAGCCCTGCCTTTGATGGGATAGGTGACGTTAGTGACTGGACTGGAGTAGGTGGTGGTGGCAGGATATATGGGACAGGTCTTGCATCTAGGTCTGTTACAGGGGTATGAGTCATGAGGTAAGGGATTGGGAGCAGGGGTTGTATACGGATGGACGAATATATTGTGTAGGTTCTGTGGACGGTGGAATACCACCAGTAGGAGGGCTGGGAAGGATAGTGGGCATGACATTTCTCATTTCAGAGCACGACGAGAGGTAATCGAAACCCTGGCGGAGAATGTAATTCAGTTGTTCCAGTCCCGGATGGTACTGAGTTAGGAGGGGAATGCTCCTCTGTGTCCTGCCCACTATCCTTCCCACTCCTCCTACTGTGGTATTCCGCCGTCCACCGAACCTACACAATATACTCGTCCATCCTTACACAAGCCCTGCTCCCAATCTCTTACCTCATGCCTCATACCCCTGTAATAGACTGGCTTCAACCTTCGTTAGTCACTGTCCTCACCCATCCAGTCCCCACCCTGTTCCCATTCCAGCACTACACAGCTGTCATTTCATCGACACACCGTCTTTTAAATTCTTTTATTTCTCTTCTTTCTGCTACTTACCCCCTCCCCTCTCCGCAACTTCTCTCCTGCCCTCCGTCTAAACTGCAACACTTCACTGTCTGCCACTCCCACCATATTATCCCTCCCCCTCCCCACCCCAGCCTCCTCCTTACCCCCACCCAGTCGCCACTTCCATCATGCACTGGTGCTGCTGCTCACAGTGTAGTTTCAGCTCTCTGAGACTGCAGACGTGTGTGCAAGTTACGTACTGCTGACAAAGGCCTTTATGGCCGAAAGCTATAACTGTGTGAATCTTTTTGTTGTACCTATCGCGACTCAGCATCTCTGCTACGTGGTGAGTAGCAACTTTCCTTCTCTGGTATTGTCACATTCCATCCTGGATTTTCCATTGTTTCAGAAAAGTTATCCATATTTTTAATAAAATGTTTCTGACACTGAAAACAAAAATCAACATTGTTTGCTCCCCCCGCCCCCAAATAAAAAGGTAATGAGATAGAATTTTCAACAGGTTGTGACAAACAAGGTGATGCCCTTAACTAAAGAAAAATTGGCACACACAAGTTCAATGCGCTGAAAATATCATGGATGTATAGCCACTTTATGAAATTTTATCTTGTTCCTGCAGAGGATAAATGCACAGAATAACTGTACATAAATTTAATCTGTATTACAAACAAAATTTGGCATTTTTATAATGAATTTAATGGTGGAATGTCAATAAATTAATATGGTATTTTAAACTACATTTTGTTCTTCATATTTATCCACATGAACTCTAGATCTGGCGCACCCACTTTAAAATCTGGCCACGTGAGACATGCCAGAGCTGTCCCTGCTAACTTGGTATTATTATTTTTTTTATATTTGTTTATGAATGCTACAGACATACTTCCTTGTCAATTGAAGCGATGACATCTGAACATGAGTCCATGATCATATTCTGGCACTTTATTTTATAGATCCATCTTGATCATGCAAACTTTTGCCCTTCACTATTACCAGTTCCGGCTACTGCCATCTTCAGATCTTGTGCTGCTGGATATTCTGGAGAACAGCAATAGCAGCACAAGATCTGAAGATGGCAGAAGCTGAAACCAGTAGTAGTGCAGTGTAAAAGTTTGTGTGATCAAGATGGACCTGTAAAATAAAATTCTTTCTTGTGGTGGGTCTAAGTTTAATGTTTGATTAGAAAGTGGTACAGCGATCTCTTGTTGATAGAGCTAACAAAAATACGAGATTAGTCTCAAGTATAGTAAAACGTCTAGACTAGATTGGCATGATAATAACCTGCTCTTTGAAATTATAGAGAGAAATATTTGATACTAGTTGTCAGCTTTAGCTAATGACATAGGAAATATCTGACAAATGTAAACAATATGGAGAGTATAATGTAATATCAACTGAGATTTTTTGAAATGGGCTACACAACAGATCAGTCTGTAACCACAATCAGGTTTCCGAATTTCACATTTACTGGCTCTGCTAACTCTCAACCAAACTGTCACTTCCAACATAACCTACACCTTGGGCTAAGCTACAGATCTATCACCACAACAAGGTTTTTTTGCTTTAAGATTTGTTGCTTCCGCAAACTAATGAAACTGTGAAAACTTGCACTGCAGGCAATATCACAGCAGCCATTAACATTACGCCACTGGCCAAAGCCTACAAACTAGTAAAGAATATTCTTGTTGATCCCAACAAAATATTGACGATTGTATCTTGTATTCAACACATAGCTCAGGCGCTACATAATGTATTGCTGATGAGTGGCTGCTTTGATGATAGTGGCACTGCTTGAAGCTGAGGGGTAGTGTAATATTCTACGTCCTATACACAAGACTTCATTTAGGCCTAGTTCTGATACGATCAGGTAGGAAAAGTAACAATCTTGTAAGCTACAAGGAATTTTACGCAAAAGAACATTCACATTTGAAACCAAAAGGTTTGATGTGTACAAGACTGGACCAATACTTAATAGCTGAAAAGCAACAGAATCCATTCTAAAGTTCTTTTCAAGCTATAATATTCCTCCACAACATTTCCAAAAAGAAAGTGAATAAAATGAATGTGTTGATTAACATCACATTTTGTAACTTTCGTTAGTGACTAATAACAGTTAGTAAGTACAGTAGAGTATTATTTTTGGAAGTGTTCTAGTTAGAAAATTGAAATTAGTGAGCACACAAAGTAGAAGTCCTGTTGGGACTGGGCTGATCAGTTCTGCGGTTTCCCCCTATCTGCCAACCATGTGGTTGCTGTTGTGTGTTGACACCCCAAACTTCACTTGTGGTAGAGATTGCTGTCAGTGTGCCAGTCGTAAAAGCAACTAAATATAAAAACATTGTTCTTGTTTTTTTTTCCTGACAAAATAATAGATAGGCCTAAGTAGAAGAAAAGTGCTAATGGATGAAGCCCAGTTCAGATATATGGAGTCGAATAATGCAATGATACTGGGCACCTAAAAAGAATTATCAGGAAATGAAGAATGGGAGCATGAAAATATGCAAGACTGGATTGAATGTGATGTCAGTGACCCTGGATATCAAGTAGACAGATGGTGAAATAACTGCAAATGGTATTGACCACCTAAGACCCTTGCAATGAAAAGAAAGAACCTAGCAACAACAACACTGAAAGTGGGCTATTCAGTGAGAAAATTTTCACAACCCTGAAGTCACTATGAAGTGGTTAGAGGAACAAGAATATGATCGTGTGCTGTTACTGTCTTCAAAACCTTTTGCGAAAGAAAATGGGTCTCAGGTCAGAAATAAATAAATAAATAAATAAAATAGGGGGTTCTTTTCCTAAACTGTAAGCCTACTTGAATGCCATTTTGACTTCTGAAACTAGGCCATTCCCTGTGTTGTTTGCTAAGACATGTGATACAAAATATATCTAGGCTATTTACAGGGGTGTGTTTAATTCAGTGTTTCTTCGTACCATACTCATATGAACACTGGACAATATGTTTTCAGATGTGTTCAGTAATCTGAAAAATCAGTTATCCTAATTGTTTTGTATAAACTGTACTTTCCTTCAAACTGGATCTATAAAGCAAAATGTGAGTTCAAATGTATAATTGTAACATCCGGGAAATACTTTTTTGTTCCTTCTTTGTGACACTATAGCAATGTCAGATTCACAGAAGTAAAAATATTGACATATGGCATTGACGGGCCTACTGCATGCTATGGGAGCTATCAACACACAACCCAAAAATGGATTGGTTGACGAAATAAAATAGTACATTAATATTCGAAAGAAACAGTACTTTACCTTCTCCCTTTTTTCCATAGAACCGTAAGTCTCAACTTGGAGTTCCTGTATTATGTTTGCAGCTTCAACTATGTTACCCTCCTCCTCTTTCATCTTCGCCAGTTTGTGTGTTAACCTAGCTCGCTCAACTTCCACGTATATCTAAAACAGGTGTAATTAACAACAATTATTTTAAATAAATCTTACAGAAAAACAATCTTAAGAAAACAGAGCAATGCAAATATTTTTAGGACCTTTCCTTCTGTAACACTTCTTAAAGTATCAATAAGTTTCGTCTTTATTTCCTTGTTCGGCGTTTTCTCAACGTACTCGCAGCATTCTTGCACCATTTTTGTCACTGCTTGTTTGAGCTGACTTCGGCGTTTAGCAAGAAGAGCTATATGTTCATTCAGTGTATTCCACTGACCTGCTTCAAAACACAGTCTTACAATGGCAACTAGGACTCGACCAGTTGAAACCATATCTGAACTCTGAAACATTAAACCACTGTTAGAATAGGTTTTATTGTACAATTTAATGTGTAATCACTAAGAAGTGGTCAATTCAGTAGTTTACCGTTCTTGTTTGCTTCTCGAGAGCTAATAGTGCCTCTAACGCTTCGCTTAGTTTCCCCTCCTTGGCCAATTTCTCACATTCTGGAATCTTTTCATCACACACCCCTGTACAGTCTACTTCCATTTTCACAACACGTCCAGCATCTGTAGCAATTTCGTCTGCCATTCTCAAAATTCAGTCGGTAGTTTACTGCAAACCAAAACCAAGACAGTAGAACTTATCACTAGCTTAACAATGCACACGTTTCCAATAACAAGCCACAGCGAGATGTCTTTTTGCGAGTTTACCACTTACACAAAAGTGAAGTATTCTTCCTTCAACAATATTTTACTCGGATGCAGAAAATCTTCTTCTCGAGCTCACGGTTTGCTTACAATAGCATAGTTGCTCAAATTTACTTGTCAGCGTTTTTCAAACCGGAAGTCAATGTATATTTTACGAAGAACTACTTTGGATCACATTCAGTATTGCAATGCTTCTTACACGTTAATAAATGCTATTTACTGTTTTTTGTGGAATTTAAATGGTAAATGAAACACTTGTTACCAGAAGTTAAATTTAATTCCAGCTCCGTTGCGACTTCGTCAGTAATGGCGAATGTTATCGGGAACGATACAGTTGTTATTGTGGTAGCATTATGTGTTTGATTCATAAGATGCAGACGTTGTAGCAAGCAAAATGTCGGAAAATCAAGAGGTGGCCAAAAGTGAACAACCTGAAGGGAGCAGACCTCTCAGCGTTGCATCTGAAACGTCATTGGAATCACATACAGATGCAACTGCAGAAGCTTCTCAGCAGCCAACAAGTAAACATAAAAGTGAGTTCAAAATGTCATTGGACCCGGTAAATTGCATTTCCTACAATTATGTGTTCGGAATATAGCACAAATCAGAACTTTTTCGAGCGCTGAAATACATCCATATAACAACGTGCAGCGGGACTATAACACATAATTGTGTAGAGCCTACGGTAGGCAGTGCTAATAGACTTCTAATAATTCATACAAATAAGCTCAGATAACTGCTCTACAACGATGTGACCCATTTCAGCATGCAAACAAAGAAGAGTGTTAATATATTCTGCAATTCTATCAAATTCCGTTTGTTTATTAGTTGTTTTTCAGCATTGCGAGGAAAGTCTTTTCAGTACCTAGGTTTTGTAAGTTTCTTCGTAGTGCTTGTCATATTCGATGCTAAACTACCGAGGCAATCAAACACTGATGAAGCATGTCAGTTTTCATTGTATGACTGTCTGCATACAGTGGGCATGCCCCTACTTGAAAAGTCGAAAATTTCTGCCTTGGCTCATTTGTTTAACTGAATTTGGAAAATAAAACATTCTGTACAAACTGAAACACGTATAAAAGTCAAAAGTTATTTAGATTGATTCACATTATGGCGCACTTTCTCGTTTTTATCAGTTATTCCTTCGAAGCCAGAGTTTACTTTGCGTAACAGTAGGCCCTACCGTCAAATTTAACTTAACAGCAAATCCAACAAAAGAGAAAAAATCAACATCAGATTTCTTGGCTTCCCTATTTTCTACAACTGGTATGTAATTGTTCTTTAGAAATAAAATGCATTCCGCATCAAATACACGGAAGGCACTTCGTTAATAAATGAATTAAAAATGGAGTGGTTATAATAATTGCAATTAAATTAGAATTTTATTTCCCCACAATAATTGCAAGCATATAGAACAAAATTGTGAGTAACTTCTCTTTCAAAATTTCGGTAGGCTAGTTCGGAAGCTTGAAGTTGAAAGTGTGCAAATGTAACAACTGTCGTGAGGTGTGGTATTGAGTGATGTCTGTAATAAAACTTTACGCCTTGCATATTTTTGGTGGGAAGTAGATGTCAAAGAAAGGTAATTTGGCGATGCAGTTATCATATGTACAATAAACTTTTTGATTCAAGTAACTTACTGGGTAACTGAGCTGTCCACTTAAATTAGATGTAGCATACTTTTCGTTCCAATTAATGCATAATGAGGAGATCCTCCTGGGTGTAGAGCATGTCAAAATAAAACTACAAAAAAACTATTACAATGAAAAGCAAACACGCTAATGTACCTTCCATAGGTCCCAAGTGACTTGGGGGAGGGGAGCAAGAATTATACATAGACAGTCAAGTCTCTTAACTTCATGTTACTAAAATGTTCAAATACCTAGAGGGGAGGAAGAATTGTATGTAGACAATCGAATCTCAGCTTGATTTAACTTACATGTTTACATACCAGGAAGCAATCTTAGGTGCAAAGAAAATTATCCTAACTCATTTTATTTACAGAAAAAGAATAAAATGAAAATGACACTTAGGCATACCTTCCACATTCAACACTGTAGAGAATTGGGAAATAAAAACCAACATGTATCTGTGAAAAATCTTACTAAAATATTTTGGTTGACCTGTAGGTCAGAACTGTAAACAGTTGAGAACTGAAGAGAGTTACCAATCATTTTCTTAATTCATAAGTTGTATTTCACTGTTAAATGTCTTTTCAGTGTAAAGAATGACAAGGACAGTTTGTGTGCACAAATGTGGTGTTATATCCATATTCTGTTACTGTAAATTAAAAAGGCAGCTTCAGTGAAATAAAAGAAAAGATGTAAGCAATAATGAGAGATATTAATATTTTTTTATGTATGCACTGATGTATGCAGACATAAAAATTCTTCAAAGAACTGTTTCGTAAACAAATTCAAATATAAACAAGAAAATTCAATATTTAAAACTCTTCTACCATGTGTATAACATTATCGTCCTTGCTGTACCTGAATATACTTAGCTGCCACAGTAACACCAGATGGAGTGCAGATTGTGCTACTCTTCTGCAGCTTTACAAAGCCCTGATACAATCCCACCCTGATTATGGGAGTCTGGCATACGGTTCAGCATCGCCCTCAGCATTTGCAAATACTGTGTCTGATTGTAACAGTCGTATTCCTAGGCAGTTTCTGAATGGGTTACATCTGGTAAGTGGTGGTGGGGGTTGATACGATGTTTGTAAGTCCCTTCATTGCACTTTGCTTTCTGGGGTTTGTGCCTTTCTTCTTATTTTCATTTTTTTCTTCTTTTTCCCCCCCTTATCTAGCCTTCATTGACCTTGGGGCCTTTTTTTCCCCTGGGCTTTGCACTGTAGGTCATCCCTGATGTACAGTCATGTAGTCCTGTGTGTTCGAGGAAAAAAAGACTGATGACTTAATAGGCATAGTTTGGTCCCTTCCTCATCCAATGAGTCAACCAACCAACCAACAATTGGTTCATATCCTTCGGTTTTCCGTTGTCATATCCTAAGCTCACTAGTGTTAAAGAAAAAAACGATGTTTTGGGAATTCATTGTGGCTTCGAAGATATTGCAAGGATAGTTTCTGAAATATTTTGAGGACAATGTCAGCCAAACATTTGTCTTCGAGCTGTTTGTAAGACAGTTTGTCATTTCAATTAAAAGTGCCCCTGTGCATGTGCAGATGTAACTGATTGGTCTGCAAGGTAAGTCCCTTTTTAAAGACAGATCTTTCTAATGTTGAAACTATCCAGTACAGCTATATTGCTTCCCTTGGGTAGAATTTGAGCACCTCGATAATGAGGTTGCTCGAGTGCTGCTATTGTGAATTTCAACCAACATATGTGTGTGAAAGACTTTTTTTGATTATGAAACTAAAGAAGAGGCAATTCTGTGACAACTTGAGTGTGAAAATCTGCGAAGCTGTCTGTGTCTGACCACATGCTAAATGTTTGTACCAGATAAAAATAATGTATTTCATCTTGCCAAAAATAATTAAATAATACTGAATTTTATTTATTTGAAACCTATATTGTTGTCGAGAAATGTGGGATATAAAACCAAACTGTACAAAGTGTGACTGCATTGCCATTTAATGATGGCACCTTTGCCAGTTTCCCCCTCCTTGCACTCAGGCAGTATGGTGTGGCAGTGGGGGAAATGTGCCAGCCTGGCTGGGTGCTATGTAACTCGTGCCAGGACATTGTCCGTGACCTGAATTCTTGGCCAACCCTGGACTAGATGATATGCATAGTATTTAGTAGCTAATATTTTGCCTTTTGTGAGGTAACCAGTTAGCAGTATCCTGTTCAAATCTCATTTGACACTAGCCATGACATTGCAAGTGGATGAAATTGACTTTGACTTGTAACCACTGCTGTGATTGTTGTGATATTTCTGGCATGAAATACTTGATTCATGTCTCGTGCACTGTAATATTTTGTTACACAAAATCAGTTAGATGCTTTTTGAAACAATGTAAAAATTGTGGAAAATGAATTTTTAAATTTTTGTTTGGTCACCTTAGAAAGATCAGCACTCATCTTGCATTAAGTTGAATCTTGTGTAAAATATGCTGTGCTCTTTTTTGATTGCCGCACAATCCCAAGTAATGCATAATTTGTGTATAAACACTCCAAATGAAAAAGCAATTTGTTGCTGTGGTATGCAGTCTGGAGACTGGTTTGATGCAGCTCCCCACACTGCTCTATACTGTGTAAGTCACTTCATCTCTGAATAAGTACTGCAACCTACATCCTTCTAAATCTGCTTACAGTATTCAGCTCATGGTCTCCCTTAGTGATTTTTTAGCCTCCTCACTTCCCTCCAGTACTAAATTGGTGATCCCTTGACGTCTCAGAATATGTCCTAACAAGCGAACGTTATATTAGTTAGGTTGTGCTGCAAATTTCTTTTCTCCTCAATTCTATTCAGTAACTCCTCATTAGTTATACGATCTACTCATCTAATCTTCAGCATTCTTCTGCAGCAACACATACCAAAAGCTTCTGTTCTCTTCTTGTCTAAACTGTTTATCGTCCATGTTTCACTTCCATACATGTCTACACTGCATACAAATACTCTTGATATTCATACAGCTGCTTCTCTTTTCTCCAAAGGTCTCTCTAACTTTCATGTAGGCAGCATCTACCTTTCATTCTAGTGATATATGCTTTAAAGTCCTTAGATTTGTCCTGTAGCCATTGCTGTTTAGCCGTTTTGCACTTCTTGTCAGTCTCAGTTTTTAGACGCTTCTTTTCTCTTTTGCCTGTTTCATTTACTACATTTCTATATATTCTCTTTTCATCAATTAAGTTCAATATCTCCTGTGTTATCCAAGGATTCCTACTAGCCCATTTCTTTTTACCTCTTTGATCCTCTTCTGCCTTGACTATTTCAGCTCTCAAAACTACCCTTTTGTCTTCTACTGTATTTCTTTGCACTGTCCTTGTCAATGCCACGTCTGGAACCCTTCAACCACCTCTGGTTCTTACCATGTATCTAGGTCCCACACCCTTAATTTCCTACCTTTTTACACTTTCTTTATTTTACTCTGCAGTTCATAACCAGTGAATTGTGATCAGAGCCCCTATCTGCTCCTGGAAATATCTTACAGTTTAAATTCTGGTTCCAGAAGCTCTGTCATACCATTACATAATCAGTCTGAAACCTTCCAATGTCTCCAGGGCTCTTCCATGTGTACAACTTTCTTTCATGATTCTTAAACCAAGTGTTAGCGATGATTAAATTGTGCTCTGTACATAATTCCTTTGCCCCAGTCCATAATCACCTACGTTTCCTTCTCTTTATTCTTCTACTATTTATTCTTCTACTATCTAATTCCAATCTCCTATTAAATAAC
The DNA here is from genome assembly GCF_023864275.1 of Schistocerca cancellata. Lineage (NCBI taxonomy): Eukaryota > Metazoa > Arthropoda > Insecta > Orthoptera > Acrididae > Schistocerca > Schistocerca cancellata. The sequence continues at coordinate 554,018,337 of NC_064632.1, forward strand.
TTTTCATCTTCCTTAACTATCAGAATAATTTCTTTTATCTCATTGTATATTTTATCAAACTCTTTGTTACCTTTAGAGCTAGTTGGCATATAAACATGAAATACTTAGTGGGCTTGGGCCTCAAGTCTATCTTGGCAACAATAATGCCTTCGCTCTGCTCCAATGGTCCTGACACTACCCAGTCCCACGTGTTAAGTTTCTGTGGTCGAGGCGAAGGTCCCCTGGCCTCTGAGGCTACCGATCGCACAGCATAATGTGTCTTGGAACCTATGTGTGTTGACACCAGAACCTCTCAATTGGTAGCAGATGGTGACCATGGGGCAAAATCTACCTCCTTGGTCTCTTCTCACCCTCAAAGTATACCAGCAGCATGATTCTCCCCAGTGGAACTGTTGCGGTTTTTCCCACCACCTGGCTGAACTATGACATTTGTTAAACAATTCTCATGTTTTCTGCACTGCCGTTCAGGAAACTTGCTTTCCAGCAACATGTACCCCTGCCTTTCTTGGCTGGCTAGTAGGGATATTTTAAGAATCATGCAGACTATGATAGGATGTTAGCTGGAGTTTGCACTTTTGTTCAGGACTCTGTTTTATGTAGCGAACATGTGCCTCTTGATACAACTTTAGAGGCTGCAGTTGTTTGAGTAAGAGCATCTCAGGATTTTACTGTCCATAATGTTTATCTCCCTCCCGATGATGAAGTGTCGCAGAAAGTATTATTTGCATTGGTCTCTCATCTCCCTCCACCATTCCTAATCTTGGATGACTTCAACGCACATAACCCTTTATAGGTTGGAACTACAATCACTGGCTACAGTAAAGGTATTGTAAACTTACTGGCAGATCTTGACCTCTTCCTCTTCAATACGGGTGTCCCCACCCACTTCATTGTGGTACATGGAACTTACTTGTCCGTTGATATTTCCGTTTGTAGCCCTGGTCTCCCACCCATCCACTGGAGAGTCCACAATGGTCTGTCTAGTGGTGACCACTTGCTACTCTTCTTGTCCCTCCCTCAGCATCACTCCCCTGGGAGCCCTCCCGGATGGACTCTCAATCGTGCCGACGGGGATTCTTTCACTTCCACTGTCGTCCTTAGCTCCCCACTACATCGAAGTATTGATGCAGCTGTCCACAGTACAACAGCAGCCATTTTATTGGTAGCTTACTTAGTGATCCCCTATGCTTCGGGACCCTTCTGTCAGAAGACAGTACCTTGGTGGACCTCAGAAACTGCCTGGTCCATCAGAGATTGCAGGCAGGCTCTCCAGTACTATAAACAGGTTCCATCAATGGCTTCACCTAATAAAACGACAAGCAAGAAGGTTGGTAATGGTACATTTCAACCATTGGACCATGTATCCCTCCTTCGCAGGTTTGGGTGAAGATCACTGTTACAGGTACCAGTCCCCTGCAGGTGTACCTCGCATTTCATTGAATGGTGCTGTCTTCACTGGCTCTGATGCTGTCACACCGAGTATTTTACTCTGCATTTGAGAACTATTAATGAACCTTTTGTGTCCACAAACCGTAGATGGGGTGAATGCACTTATCCGTCACTACTCGCCACCTAGAGCCACATAATGCTCCATTCCATGAGTGGGAATTCTTCAGTGCCCTATCCCTTTACCCTGATAAAGCCCCAGCACCTGACTGCATCCACAACCAAATGCTCAAACACCTGTGGGTGGACTGTCAGCAGCATCTCCTTACCATCATTAGCCGCATCTGGAGTGAGGCTGAGTTCATGTCTCAATAGTGAGAAAGCATTGTCATCTTGTTACTGAAACCGATTAAGTACCCTCTAGAGATGGGCAGCTATAACCCAGTTAGTCTCACCAACCCCCCTGCAGGTCCGGTGGTAAGAATAGGCCCGCGGTATTCCTGCCTTTCGTAAGAGGCGACTAAAAGGAGTCTCAACTGTTCGGCCTTTATGTGATGGTCCCCTATGGGGTTTGACCACTACCTTTCCAAATTTTCCGTTAGTGCGTACCATTTGGGGAAGGACGCCTTACGTGGTGCATTCTATATCCATCTTGCCCCAAGATCTGGCATATTCGTTATTGTCATGGAGTTGGACTTACACTAAGCTTCCGGCCACATCGGTTGCAGTGTGTTCCGGGTAGCCTACATTCCCTCCATAGTGCACTTCCATCTTTGCTCCCTTTATTAATGGTTCTTCGACACCCGACAACCAGCATGGTTGCCAGTCCGTTGTGGTGGAGTCGTCTTGTTCCCTCTTGGTGGTAGCCCCCTGACTACACAGGGATCATACTGCTGATGCCTGAGCTGCTACCTCCGTACGTATGCCGAGTAGTAGATGCATCGGGACTCCCGGCAAAGGCCACCCTGCCAGGTGGTCTTTGCTGTGGCTGGGTGGTGCCCATGGGGAGAGCCCCTGGTCGGAGTGGGTGGCATCAGGGCGGATGACCCGCAATGAAGCGTGGTACATCATCTCTCGCTGGTGGACCTCCACCAGCAATCTCTAAGCGATCGAGGTCTAACCTCAATGGGAAGAAATTTGATCCTAGATCATTTCCCTCCCTGGCCACTCCATGGGAGGAACGTATGGCTAAAGAAGGCAGTGGAGATTATTCACCCCGGTACCTCGTGTGTACGTGAGTTGATGGGGAATCATTTATGTCGACCAAGCCCCAGTTTTTTGTGAAGCATTTAGAGGACAAGTTCGGGGAGGTGGAGGGCTTGTCCAAAATGCGCTCTGGGTCAGTTCTCATCAAAACAGCATCCTCTGCCCAGTCATGGAGGTTGCTCACTTGTGACAAGTTGGGCGATGTTTCTGTCACCATCACGCCCCATAAGAGTTTAAACATGGTCCAGGGTATTATATTCCACAGGGATCTTCTTCTGCAGTTGGAAGATGAGCTATGCGCCAACCTAGAACGACGAGGTGTTCACTTCGTCCGGCGCGTCCATCGGGGTCCGAGGGATAAACTGATAACCACTGGTGCCTTCATCTTGGCCTTCGAGGGTGACGTCTTACCCGAAAAGGTCAAGGTGATGGTTTACCGCTGTGATGTGAAACCGTATATCCCTCCTCCGATGCGGTGTTTTAAATGCTGGAAGTTCGGGCACCTGTCATCCCGCTGTACTTCCGGCATCACGTGTCGAGATTGTGGACGTCCTTCGCATCACAATACTCCATGTGCTCCGCCTCCCATCTGTGTTAACTGCGGAGAACACCATTCCCCCTGGACCGCCTGACCTACTCTGAGGCTAGGTGGAAATATGAGAGGCTCCATCCTGTGCCAATGACGTCGACCTACGCCGCTGCTGCCACAACGGTTCTCCCATCATCACATACGGCTGGCTTTAAGATCAGTCAGCATCCACCGGCCCCCTTGATTGTGGGGGGCACTTCACTCCCTGTTGCTCTCCTGCTCCATCTCCTTCAGGAGCAACCCCCCCCCCCCCCCCCCCCCCACTCCCACTTCTAGGCCAGAGAAGCGTCCGTCTACTTCGGCATTTACATCTACATCTACATGATTACTCTGCAATTCACATTTAAGTGCTTGGCAGAGGGTTCATCGAACCACAATCATACTATCTCCGTGGTTAGACACTGGACTCGCATTCGGGAGGACGACTGTTCAATCCCGCGTCCGGCCATCCTGATTTAGGTTTTCCGTGATTTCCCTAAATCACTCCATGCAAATGCCGGGATGGTTCCTCTGAAAGGGCATGGCCGACTTCCTTCCCCATCCTTCCCTAATTCGATGAGACCGATGACCATGCTGTTTGGTCTCCTTCGCCAAACAACCAACCAACCAACCATACTATCTCCCTACCATTCCACTCCCGAACAGCGCAAGGGAAAAACGAACACCGAAACCTTTCTGTTCGAGCTCTGATTTCTCTTATTTTATTTTGATGATCATTCCTACCTATGTAGGTTGGGCTCAACAAAATATTTTCGCATTCGGAAGAGAAAGTTGGTGACTGAAATTTCGTAAATAGATCTCGCCGCGACGAAAAAGTCTTTGCTTTAATGACTTCCATCCCAACTCGCGTATCATATCTGCCACACTCTCTCCCCTATTACGCGATAATACAAAACGAGCTGCCATTTTTTGCACCTTTCCATGTCCTCGGTCAATCCTACCTGGTAATGATCCCACACCGCGCAGCAATATTCTAACAGAGGATGAATGAGTGTAGTGTAAGCTGTCTCTTTAGTGGACTTGTTGCATCTTCTAAGTGTCCTGCCAATGAAACGCAACCTTTGGCTCGCCTTCCCCACAATATTATCTATGTGGTCTTTCCAACTGAAGTTGTTCGTAATTTTTACACCCAGGTACTTAGTTGAATTGACAGCCTTGAGTATTGTACTATTTATCGAGTAATCGAATTCCAACGGATTTCTTTTGGAACTCATTTGGATCACCTCACACTTTTCGTTATTTAGCGTCAACTGCCACCTGCCACACCATACAGCAATCTTTTCTAAATCGCTTTGCAACTGATACTGGTCTTCAGATGACCTTACTAGACGGTAAATTACAGCATCATCTGCGAACAACCTAAGAGAACTGCTCAGATTGTCACCCAGGTCATTTATATAGATCAGGAACAGCAGAGGTCCCAGGACGCTTCCCTGGGGAACACCTGATATCACTTCAGTTTTACTCGATGATTTGCCGTCTATTATTACGAACTGCGATCTTCCTGACAGGAAATCACGAATCCAGTTGCACAACTGAGACGATACCCCATAGGCCCGCAGCTTGATCAGAAGTCACTTGTGAGGAACGGTGTCAAAAGCTTTCTGGAAATCTAGAAATACGGAATCAACTTGTGATCCCCTGTCGATAGCGGCCATTACTTCATGCGAATAAAGAGCTAGCTGCGTTGCACAAGAACGATGTTTTCTGAAACCATGCTGATTACGTATCAATAGATTGTTCCCCTCGAGGTGATTCATTATGTTTGAATACAGTATATGCTCCAAAACCCTACTGCAAACCGACGTCAATGATATAGGTCTGTAGTTCGATGGATTACTCCTACTACCCGCTCTCGCTCGAAAGGGATCCCTTGGGTCACTCCCTTCCCAGGTTCCTACCAGCGGCACAGCAGACACCCACCAGTGGCTGAAGAAGCCACAGGTCGCTGGTCGTCGAGCTTCGCGCTCACTTCGGTCCCAGACACTGACTCCACTAAGCCCTCCCAGCAATGGCAACAGTGAGAGAAAGCAAAATTGAAGACCCGTAAGACCAAGGCACCTGCGGTGCCACCTACTGCACCGCTACCTACAGGCTCCGCGTCTGAGGATGAGGTGGAGATTCTTGCATCTGCTGAGGACCTCGATCTCGCCGGTCCCTCATACGCAATGGATAGCACTTGTACAGGTGCTCCATCAGAGGCAGCAGGTGACCCAGCGGCGTAATCTGCCTCTCCAGTCCCTTCACACCTTTCTGAGCCATGGGCAGTATCATCCTCCAGTGGAACTGCAGTGGTTTCTTCCACCATCTAGCTGAGCTCTGACAACTTATCAGCCTTCACCCTTTCTTCTGCATTGCTCTTCAGGAAACTTGGTTTCCAGTGATGCGAACCCCCGCCTTCTGTGGCTATCGCGGTTATTATAAGAACCAGGCATCTTATGAAAGGGTGTCTGGTGGCGTCTGCATCTATGTCCTTCACTCGCTTCACAGCGAGTCTGTCCCTCTACAAACACCTTTAGAGGCTGTCGCTGTTCGGGTGTGGACGCCACAGGCTGTTACCGTCTGCAGTCTTTACCTTCCACCGGATGGTGATGTCGCGCAGCATGTCCTGGCTGCGCTGATAGCCCAATTGCCGCCACCTTTCTTGTTACTGGGTGACTTCAATGCCCATAACCCCTCTGTGGGGTGGGTCAGTGGCAACAGGTCGATGCGCCACCATTGAGCATTTATTGGCGCAGCTCGATCTTTCAATTTTAAATGATGATGCCTTTACACACTTCATTGTGGCGCATGGCTCATACTCCGCCATTGACCGTTCGATCTGCAGCCCTAGCCTCTTACTGTCTGTCCAATGGAGTGTGCATGACGACCTGTGTGGTAGTGACCACTTTCCGATCTTTCTGTCACTGCCACAGCGTCAGTCTTCTGGGCGCCCTTGCAGGTGGGCTGTGAATAAGGCTGACTGGGACTTGTTCTCCTCCACTGCCGCTATTCAGCCTCTCTCTAATGATGACATTGATGCAGTGGTTCACTCGGTCACCACCGGCTTCGTTACTGCTGCAGAATCTGCCATTCCCCATTCTTCTGGGTCCCCTCGGTGGAGGACTGTGCCTTGGTGATCGCCTGAGATCGCTGAAGCGATTAAAGATCGCCGGTGGGCGCTCCAGCATCACAAGCGACGGCCCTCCATAGAACACCTCATCGCCTTCAAACGGCTGCGTGCGTGAGCCCGCCGCCTTATCCGCCAACACAAGCAGGAGTGCTGGGAGCGGTATGTGTCCACCATTGACCTCCATGTCACTCCATCGCAGGTCTGGGCCAAGATTCGACGCCTCTATGGCTATCGGACCCCTGTCAGCGTCCCAGCGCTCTCACTGAATGGAGCAGTTTGTACTGACTCCGACGTAATTGCCAACTGCTTGGCAGAGCATTTTGCTCTGAGTTCCGCTTCTGCGAATTACCCACTGGCCTTCCGCTCCATTAAAGAGCAGATGGAACGTCAGAGCCTTTCATTTCGCACTCACCATCCTGAATCCTACAATGTTCCATTCAGTGAGTGGGAATTTCACAGTGCCCTAGCCACTTGCCCTGATACCACTCCTGGGCCAGATCGCATCCACTGTCAGATGCTGAAACACCTTTCAGTGGACTGCCAGTGACGGCTCCTTGACCTTTACAACCATCTCTGGGTCGAGGGTGAGTTTCCGTCGCAATGGCGGGAAAGCATTGTTATCCTCATTTTGAAACCTGGCAAGAACCCTTTGGAGGTGGACAGCTACCACCCCATTAGCCTCACCGACGTTCTTTGCAAGTTGCTCAAACGGATGGTGAGCCGGCGATTGAGTTGGATACTCAAGTCACGGGGCCTCCTGGCTCCGTCTCAGGGTGGGTTCCGTAAAGGCCACTCCGCCGCCGACAATCTGGTGAGCCTGTAGTCAGCCATCCGTACGGCCCTTGCCCGCCGTCAGCACCTGGTCGCTGTCTTTTTCGACATTCGGAAGGCGTACGATACTACGTGGCGCCATCACATCCTCTCTACACTTCACGATTGGGGTCTTGGGGTCCGCTGCCGATTTTCATACGCAATTTTCTGGCGCATCGTATCTTCCAGGTGCAAGTTGCGGCCTCTCATAGTTCCTTCAGAGTTCAGGAGAATGGGGTGCCGCAGGGATCTGTTTTAAGTGTCTGTCTGTTTTTAATAGCAATTAATGGGCTCGCTGCGCCAGTGGGAACGTCTGTCTCAGCGTCTTTGTATGCTGACGACTTCTGCCTTTACTATAGCTCTAATGGCATTGCAGCTGCTGAACGTCAGCTGCAGGGCGCTATCCGCAAGGCGCAGTCTTGGGCTGTAGCGCATGGCTTTCAGTTTTTGGCAGCCAAGACCTGCGTTATGCATTTCTGCCGGCGACGCACTGTTCATCCTGAGCTGTGGCTTTACCTTGATGGCGAACTTCTTGCTGTGGTGGAGCCACATAGGTTTTTGGGTGTGGTTTTTGATGTCCGGTTGACGTGGCTGCCTCATATTCGGCAGCTTAAACAGATGTGTTGGCGGCATCTAAATGCTCTGCGATGCTTGAGCCACACCAGCTGGGGCGCCGACCGATCTACCCTCTTACAGCTCTACCAGGCATTAATCCAGTCTCGTCTGGATTATGGGAGCCTGGCTTATGGCTCAGCATCCCCATTATGCTGCCCATGTTTGTAGCTTCCCCTGGCATTCAAATTATCGTCTCCTGTTCCCGCAGTCAGTCGTCCATCTCCCAGAACGTCGGCCCCGGTCGGGTTGTACAATCGCTGTCCACATCCGAGAGCTTCTCTCCAGGCTTGGGGTTTACCCTGTTCCACCTCCTTTCCGGACCCCTCTGCGTACACCCCTGTGGTGTGTGCCTCGCCCTTGCCTTCGGCTCGAATTGGCACAGGGCCCGAAGGACTCAGTCCCTCCGGAAGCCTTCCGCCGCCGCTTTTATTCCATCGTAGCCACGTATCAGGACTCTAGCGTTGTATACACTGACGGTTCGATGGTTGCTGGTCGGGTCGGTTATGCTCTAACTGTAGGGGACCATTACGAACAACGATCCTTGCCGGCTGGCTGCAGCGTTTTCACTGCTGAGCTGGTTGCTATCTTTTGTGCCCTAGAGTATATCTGCACCTGCTCAGGTCAGTCCTTCGTTATCTGTAGCGACTCCCTGAGCAGTTTACAAGCTGTCGGCCAGTGCGTCCCTCGTTCTCGTCTGGTGATGGCTATCCAGGAGTCCCTGCATACCTTGCCCGTTGCGGCCACTCTGTGGTATTTGTGTGGACCCCAGGCCATGTTCGGATACCTGGCAATGAACATGTAGACTGCCTGATGAAAGAGGCGACCGGTAAACCATCTCTGGACATTGGCCTCCCGGAGACTGATTTGCAAGCGATCTTACGCCGCAAAATTTTGGAACTTTGGGACACTGAATGACACGCCCTGCCTTCACGAAACAAACTTCTGGCCATCAAGGAGGCTACCGGTGTGTGGCACTCCTCCTTGCGGGTCTATCGCAAGGAGTCTGTTGTCCTCTGCTGGCTGCGCATTGGGCACACATGGATGACACACGGCCACCTATTGCGACGTGAGGACCCACCTTTATGTCGCTGCGGCTGCGTTTTGGCGGTGGTCCACATTTTGTTGGAGTGTCCACTTTTAGCTGTGCTCAGGCAGACGTTCACACTGCCTGACGTGCTCCCTGCCCTTTTAACAGATGACTCTGCCATGGTGGACTTAGTTTTGCGTTTTATTCGGGCAGAGGGTTTTTATCATTTAATCTGAGTGTTTTTTATGTCCTTTTTGTTTTAATTCTGGCATTTGACCTACGATTTTAGACTGAGTTTTTAATGTGTTATCGGTGGTTGGCTTTTCCTTTTTTATCTCTGTGGTTGGCCAACCACTATCACACTCTGTGTGATCTTAAATTGTTTTGTCTGATCTGTGTCTGTGTCTTTCTTGTCCTGTATTGTCTGTCATCTTTTCCGTTTTTTGTTTTTATTCTGTGTGGATGATTTTAAGTTTTGGAAAAAGGGACCAATGACCGAAGCAGTCTGATCCCTTTAATTCCACAAACCAACCAACCAAGTCTCACCAATGTTTTCTGTAAGTTGCTAGAACGCAGGTGAGCTGACGGCTGTGTTGACTTTCTTAACTCTTGGGACCTTCTGCCTCCATCTCAGGCTGGTTTTCACCAAGGCTGTTTCACTGCTGATAACTTGGTTTGCCTGGATTGAGCCATCTGGACAGCTTTTGCCCGATGTCAACAGGTTATTGCTGTCTTCACCAGCTTACAAAAGGCTTACAACACCACATGCTTGATACTTTACATGAGTGGGGTCTCTGGGGCCCACTTCGTATTTTTGTCCAGAACTTTTTGTGCACTTTACTTTCCGGGTTAGAGTTGGTGCCTTCCATAGTATCCCCCATATCGAAGAAAATGTGGTCTATCAGGGCTTGTTATTGACTGTCCCTCTCTTTCTAGCACCCCTCAGTGGTATAAAAGCAGTTTTCGGGTCCTCCGTATCACCCTCCTTGTATGCTTATTATTTTTGCTTTTGCTATTGCTCGTCTGTAGTGTGGCTGTTGCTGAACAGTGACTGCAGGATACCATTCAAAAGGAACAGTTATAGGCCCTCACCCGCTGCATTCAGTTTTCAGCTGCCAAGACTCGTGTCATCCACTTCTGTTTATGTTGACGACCAATTAGTCAATCTGGTGGAGACTTAGTGCTTCTTGGGACTGGTCTTCAATGCCCAGATGATGTGTCTTCCCCACTTTTGCAAATTTAAGTAAATGTACTAGCTCCACTTTAATACACTTCATTGCCACAGTGACACCAGCTGGACCCTTCTGTGGTTATACAAAGCCCATATCCTGTGCCGTCTTGATTATGGGAGTCTGGCATATGGTTCGGTATTGGCCTCAACATAGCAGTCACTGGACCCAATACACCACTGTAGGAGTTGATTTGCAACAGGAGCCTATTGAACTAGCTCCATGAGCAGCCTACTCGTGGTGACTGGGGTCCCTTCATTGTGGATCAGACACCAACAACAGTTACTCAATTATGTTACACATGTTGTCAGATCTCCGAAGCATCCACACTACTGTGTCGTTTTTCCAAGTACTGAGAGCTGCCCCCACCACAACAGGGACCCAGAAATGAGGTCACAGTTGTAGGTTGACGACAGTGTCTCTGCTCTGAACTCCAACTTCCCCCATTGTCACCTCTTGTCAGGGAACCATAGTGTACATCTGCATGGTGTGTGCTGTGACCTTGGATGTCGATTTATCCTTTGAGCCAACAGATTCTGTTGACCGCATACATTTTTGCTGCTTGTTGCTTGCTGGCTGTCCTTGATGGGTTTCTGAGTTCAGAACTGGTATTCATTGGCAGCTTAATAGCCATTGGCTGAACTGGCTTTGCATACACATGTGCAAGGCGCAATGAACTATGCTCCCTGCTGAATAGATGCAGTGTCTTCACTGATGAATTGGTGGCCATTAAACAAGTCCTTAGCCATGCTCTGTATTGCACTAGCAAATCCCTCTAACCTGCAGCAACTCTCTGCGCAGCCTTCGGGCTATAGACCAGTGCAGTGGTATCCTCATCACCCATTAGCCATGACTATCCTGGGTCTTCTTCCTGATCTCCATAAAGCTGGATGGCCAGTCGTCTTTTGTTTGAACTTCTAGTCATGTCTTGATCTGGTGGAACAAACATACTGACCAGTTAGCAAAGTTGGCTACCGAGATGCTGATTTTGGAAATGGGCATCCCAGAACTGGACTTTCAATTTACTCTGTGCTGTCAACTGTTGGAAGTCTGGAACTCAGAATGGTCTGCTCTGGACTCCCAAACAAGCTGAGGGCAATAAATGAGACCGCAACCATGTGGCAATTTTCTTTTCGCACTTCTCACAGGGAGTCCAGTCGTGTGTCGGCAACACATTGGCCATATTTGACTGCCTATGGCCACATTCTCCATTGTGAAGACCCATCTTTCTGCCAGTGTGGTGCCTGGCTGGCAGTGGCCCATGTCTTACTAGACTGTCCAAAGTTGGCTGCTGTGGGATGATGTCTAAAGGTAACTGGTCTGTGAATACCAGGGGAAACCATGAAAAAAATTGTTTTTTCTAAACAGTGTAACTCAAAAAATAAGATTTGTAACCCCATATAATGCTTACCATCTTTTAAGACACCTTTTTGGGAACATGTTTATGCATGAACCACAGCTTTAGCTCTCTCACTTTTTTAATTGTATTTTTATGTTGCAAGTGAAATAAATCATGCTAATTATTTATATGCAGCATACTTACACATTACTCAATATACAAACAAAGTAGAAAGTTTATTTTTTCCTGCAAGTTCTTTACATTATTATCTTTAAAGCAGACTATTGAAAAGATGGTTCTGTCATAAATTGTGGTACAAAAATGTTTTAAATACGATTATCAAAAATTTTGGAAATGAATTCAGGTTTTTTTTTTCAATAAAACATTTTATTTTCATAGTTAAGTCACAAGAGTAGTTCACTTTTTAGTTAAGCATGTTTTAAGACAGTGTACAAAATTACAGCTCTCTATCTTTAATAGTGTTTAGCCAAAGTGTACCAGAACATGGAATAATTTAACTTTCGGGAAATTAAAATTAAAACTTGCTTTTCCTATTAAACTTGCAAGGCAATGATGCATCCCAGGTCCATATTCAACTTGTTTGAGGCTACTTCTTATGCTAGCTTCTTTGGTGGCTTTTAACACTGTTTCTTCTGCTTTGAAGAGTTTCCTACAGTCAATGGCTATTTGAGTTCTATGCATATTTAGTCCACCATGCACTCCCATCAGTTCCATAACATTAAGCCTTGACACTGCACCCTCGTTGAAACATAGACCAGCATCTAGCACACCTATTTTCAAAGTATGTAGTCCTACTAGAGCAGTTTTTGGTATCCATTCCCATATACAGTTGGTGAATCTTTCATTTGAATTTTGAGTCCTGCCATGCAAACATTTCTCTAATAATATTGTGTCACTAAGATCCCTATACATAGGTTTTATATCAAGTGGCAAAGAATATTTATGGTTGTAGGTCTCACCTTGAATAACAGCTCTCAGGTAGCTCAGGTAGCCACTGGCTCTCAGGTAGCCAGGGCAGAGTGCATGACATGAGTTGTCATCTGTGGAGGATTTATGAAAAATGGTAGCCCATACTGCATTTTTCATTCCCTCAAGGTCATTTTAATTTTGTCGTATCACTTTTCCATAATAATACTGCAACCTGTTGTTTCTTTGTCTGTAAACCAATCACGTCCACTAATGCACTTACCATCACCTAATTTCTTTACCATAAAATTCCTCATAAAGTTCCTCAATCTTGTACCTAACCTTTTCTGGACATGCCCAACACATTCCATTTTTTTTAGTTTTTGTGTCGGCACAAGGTTCGGATTCACAAACTTTTTGGTACCCTTTTGAGTCTCCATCTTCTGGGTAAGATGTATACAGCACACCATATTTCTCCACTGACATGTGAAATGTCTTCACAATACCTTCAGATTCCATCCCTCCACCATAACCACTAAAATTAATCAAATATTTATGATTTTCAGTTTCACTAGTACAGCTATGACAGTACTTGGTAATACATTCCACATCAATGACTTTACCATTGTCCAAGGAGGTAGATGTCACTACACCATTTAGGGAACTATGGCCTCTTCATTGCCAGGATGCATACAGGGCTGCAGACATACATGTATTGCTGTCATTCATGTCTATAGTTTCCTGAACAGCATTTTTCATGCTATCGTTTGTTACTTCTTCTAAAGTCTGTAGAATAATTTTATTGTTCCTGTCAAACCTTAGCAGGGGGAGGTAAGTCCATGAGAGCACAGTAGTTGAAATTGATTAAAGTGTTCTATCATGTTGTATTTCAGAATTAGCAGAGTTAATCCATTTGGTGAACTGACTTTTAAAATTTACTTTGTTTAAAACCAAACTTCTTAATTCGTCCCATTGTTTTCACGTGGAATAAGAAACTCAGGCACACAATTACTTTGATGATGTAAACAAAATATTCGCACCAAAACAACAGCAAACAATAACTAAACTCTCTGTATAAACAAAAGATAAACTATAAAGCTTTTGCAGATTAGCCAACTTAAGGGACTAAAAAAGAGAAACAAATGAGAGAAAAACTTTATTTTTAACAGAACTGGCTGTGTGCCTTGGGGATGTCGTGGTGTGTTCAGCCACTTTTAAATTCCTCTAACTTTCGTACTTTCTGTGGTCCATTTTCCTGGAAGTAAACTTTGTCTTGTTCAGAAAACAGAGAAATTTTTAATACAAAAATTTAAGAAAACTACAGAGAAATTTTTAAGACATAAATTAAAGAAATAGTTTTTTTTTATTTTTTTTTTTTTACAGTTATTCACGTACAAGTCCCCATAAACTTCCTAACATGCTCTCTCTGGTGCTAGCGGATGATGTGACTGACCTGGTTTTATTTTTTACTTGTGAAGGCAATTTCTACTTGTCTCTGTGAGGTTGGCAATTTCTACTTGTCTCTGTGAGGTTGGCCTCATTGACCATCTGCTCTGGCCCAGGTGACCTACAGTGGCCATTGCTCAGTGGTCTGGACTGGCTCTTACCCTTCCCAACTTTTTATGCTCCTTAAAGTTTCTGTTTTTAATGTTTTGTCATTCCTAAAAATTTTTATCTTCTCTGTGCTGCTCATTTTCTGGGGGTAACAGAATGGTGCTGGTCAGATGCAGAGGGTATGGCTTCCACTCCATACCATGTCTTAGGGTCCTCCAACCACATTCTGGGCAGAGTAACTTCCCACCTTACTCCCCCTTACTCCTCTCCTACTTCTCCTTGCTTTTTATCTCTGTCTTGTATCTTGATTTCAGTTGGACGTACGAGGATTTGCCTTTTGTATCCTTCCTCTGAGGATTGTTTCTGGTTTGATACATATATAGAATGAAAGGACTGATGACCTTGCAGCTTGGTCCCTTTAACCCCCCCCCCCCAAAAAAAAAAAAAAAAAAAAAAAAAAAAAAAAAAAAAAAAAAAAAAAAAAAACAGGGACATCTAGAACACCAGGTAAGGGGAGCCTAATTGTTTGTGACTGCACCGGATGGGACTTGAAAACCTGAGAACCTAGTTCAAAAGCAGATTTCCTGGGCCATCACATCCAATGCTGCTACTACTGATCCCTCCTAACAACAACTAAGTACTGTCGTGGTCTTGAATGTGTTATCAGCTGCTTCAACAGGACTATGACTTCTTAAAGTCATGCCCTGAAATGTGGTTCACTCTGTCTGAAATTTTGCCCGCCACACTTAAATTGCTTTTCATCAGCTCCCCCCCCCCCCCCCCCCCCCCCCCTCCCCACCCAAATCACTGCATTATCCTGATCGGGTACTATGCTCTTTTTGCACCCATTTCCATATCCTATGGCTCCTACCCTTGTGACCATCCCTGATGTAAGACTTGCCCTATGCACCCTCCTACCACCATCTATACCAGCCCTGTAATTGGCAAAAAATCTACTACAAAAGGGAGAGCTACCTGTGAAATGACCATGCCATGTACCTGCTGTTAGGTAAGCATCGTTCAGACTTCTACATTGTTATGACTTCCACCAAGTTATCAAATTTGCTTTGGTTTCAGCATTTTTTTCCAGCAGCTATTCCTTTTCTTCTCTCTCTTTTGGTTTTCTATATGTTTTATTTTCTGACCAGTCTATTTTTTTTCCCATCTCAGCCATACGTTGTCTGCCACATATAGTGCATTTAAGGCTTTTACACCTGTCTGCCCTCATTCGGAAAGACGACGGTTCAATCCCGCGTGCGGCCATCCTGATTTAGGTTTTCCGTGATTTCCCTAAATCACTCCAGGCAAATGCCGGGATGGTTCCTCTAAAAGGGCACGGCCGACTTCCTTCCCCATCCTTCCCTAATCCGATGAGACCGATGACCACGCTGTCTGGTCTCCTTCCCCAAACCAACCAACCAACCAACCTGTCTGCCACATATAATGCACTTACTGCTCTTATTAACTCTTGCACGATGCTTTGTAAATAATCTGTGTCTTGCTTACTTCCCAGTCTTCCATATTTAAGCTCTTGGGTTTTCAAATCTTGTCTGGTGCAGTCCCCAGCAGTCAGTTGTTCCTTCTCATCCTGTGCCGTAAGTTTTCCTAGACCTGTGTTCCGACGACTTTACTGTAATTCCCCCCATTTCCTAAACCTTGCCAGTCCTTTTCCCTCCTCTCTCTTACTTTCCCTTTAAACCTTCTGCCAGAAGAGGAAGCCACTGGCTCTGAAAGTTTACACATTTCCATTAGTTGTAAATGTGCCTTTTCGTGCTGTCGCTTGCTGAGTAGATTTATTATATATCCAACTGTATTTTCAAAGAAGAATAACGAGATAAAAAGAGTAAATGAAGATATGGATGTTTCTTTGTAATTTTGAGTTGTGCTATGTATGATATTTAATGTCTGTCAGATCAAAATATGCTGCCGGAGTTGGTGGTCGTATGTGTGAGGTATACTTGCTTGTGTGAATGAATGGTGTGTGTTTCTCTTTTTCTGGTGAAGGCTGTGGCCTAAGGCTTATGTTTAAGTTCTTTTAATTGCACCTGTCTGCTACTTAGCATGTTATCTTTACTGTAAGTAGGAGTCTTATCTGTTCCTACATTGTTAGATCAAAATGTGTGTGTTATGCATAAGTAATGTAATTTTCTCTTGATATTTTTATGATGATTTTCTGTATTAGGTTAAACATATTGAAACTAATTAAAATGTCTGACATCCTTGATTGATATTTGTGAACTTGCTACAAACATTTCTTCCCGAGTTGTAACAGTTCATTTACTTTTTGTTATAGTTGATATTCTGATGAAGGCAACTGGAAATGCCCCAATTCTGAAACGGAAAAGATGGGCTGTTGAACCAGATAAAAAAATTGGATGGATAACAGAGTTTTTTAAAAAGCATTTGAGACTTGAGAAGTCGGAATCTTTAGTAAGTGTGAACATCAGCATTTACATTTGAGATTGATGTTAATAAAATTTGTCATATAGTAACTTGTCTTGTGTGACCTTGTTTTTTTAAATTCTTTAGTTATTGCTGTTTTTCAAAATATGGTTCAGATTCTTTTTAGAACATTAAAATTTAGTGTTTTACTATTTGTATTATATTAATTTCATTTCTTTCTTTACAGTTCCTGTATGTCAATCAAGCTTTTGCACCTGCACCTGATAATACAGTGGGAAATCTTTATGAATGTTATGGAATTGATGGAAAGTTAGTCATACATTACTGCAAAAGTCAGGCTTGGGGTTGACACTCTGCATAAATAGTAACTTTATTTCAGCTTTCGTTAAAGGTCTCTCAGGCCAAGGTTTGGTGTGTTGCTGACACACATTCCAATACTAGCAGGCCACTGCCAAAAAGGTCCATTTTATTGTATTCCAAAATTGGGTGGTTTGCAGTTCCTCCCAAGATTTTTTATGTGCATATCATCCCAAGGCATGCTAGACATTTATTAAAATGTATAATTTGTTGCATTGCTTGTCAATAAATTTTCCAAGATCGGACGTATAGGGTAATGCAGAAATAAGTAAACCAAATTTCTGCTGTACAGTTCCCTTGTAAATATATGTGTGTGTATATTTATTGAATGTAAAGATGATCATTACCTGAGGTTCGTAGTTTTCATGTCTGTGATATTTTTCTTTACAGTGCATAGAGCACTGTTTTGTTTTATTAATTGACTCGCCTATTCATATTTACTCATGATGTCATTCAGTGCTAAATCTGTCCTGTGTAAAATAAATGTAGTAGTTTTTATAATCTTTGATAATGGATTGAATGAAAAATAAATATAAAATATTAAGAAACTGGTAGTTTACTGTCCTGTAAATTTCTGATCTGATGAAATGGTTTGAAATGTGTATTGTTATATGGCATTTTCAGTTCTTGCTACTGTTGGTAATGGAGGCTGAGGGAAATGAAAGGATACTCAAAACTTGACATTTACTGGAAATTAATTTCTGCTCTTATATAAAACCAAATTAGTTTTCAGTTATTTGCTCTCTTAGGTAGGTATTCTGTTCCTAACATTATTATCTAAAAATAGATGACAATGTTGTCCAAGTAAGTGTTCATTTTGTATGATACTCTTGTCTGGTATACCAGACACCAGTGTCAGGTACTCCTTGATTCACTGGCAGTTCAGTGAGATCTGAAGCAAAGAACCAGTAGCCTGTTTGTAGCTTCTGTTTTATTTATTTTGGCCACTAACTATGTTAGATTGTAGCACAAACTTTACAGGATTTCTAGTATTGTAATTCCACTACTTTGGATCTTGAAATCCACTGTAAACCCGATGAGTTGCGTGGGTAGGGTTAAAATTGCAAATTAAAAATTACTGGGTTAAGTTCCGTTTTGGTTGTAGAATTTATTCTAACTTTAGCATGACTTCTCATCACTTTCAGTTCGTTGTATGAGGGTTGGAACTTATTTTATTCACAACCAATACAAAAGAGTTACATGTTTGCATCTGTTACTGTCCTTCAAAGTAGTCACCAGCATTGTGTAGAACCCTTTGCCAGTGATGTGGAAGGCGTATTATACCGTTGGCAGAGCCTGTTCTGTTGATGGTGTGAATGGAGCTGTCTACTGCCTGTCGAATCTTTGGAACATTTCCGAAGTGAGTGCCACAAAGTGGTTCCTTCATCTTTGGAATCAAATCAAAGTCACAAGGACTTAAGTCTGGACAGTATGGTGGATGGCACAGTACTTCCCAGTCCCATTGACCAACAGAGCAGCCACAGCTTGCGCTGTATGTGCTCGTGCATTGTCGTGCAAAATGATGGGTGGCTTGCGCAGAAAGTGTCGCCGCTTCTTTAGCAAAGCTGGTCATAGGTGATGCTCCAAAAACGAACAGTAATACTGTGCATTGATGGTCTGCCGTGGAGGAAAGTAATGCATTAGGATAACATCATCACAGTCATATACGAGAATCACCATAACTTTAGACCATTCACTTCGCAGCATCAACAAAACAGGCTCTGCTAATGGTATACTACGCCTTCCGCATTGCTAGCAATGGGTTCTACACAACGCTGGTGACTACTTTGAAGGACAGTAACAGGTGCAAACATGTAACTCTTTTGTATCGGTTGCGAATAAATAGTTGCTACTATTAAAGTTCCATCCCTTGTATTTGTGAAAGATATCAAGGTACATGGTGGCTTTTATTCTAAGTGTAAGTCTGTCTATAAATAGGTGTGAAAACTGGTTCCCAGGCTAAAATATGACCAAGGCATGCTGTCTCCTTTAGGACAAGTTCTACTAAATCACAGTGGCATTCAGAGTGAACTACTTGATGGCAGGCTTCACTTTTATCAGTTTGGTGCAAGACCCCTCACTCTCATGTAACTGACTCTGCTACATCATCATTCTTTACAGTATCCCTTTTGTATTAACCCTTTGCCTTATGATTTAAGTTCCATTAGCGTGAGCCATAAGTGGCTGCAAGGTACAGATGCACCTTACGATTCCCGGCACTTACACACGCTAAGGTTGCAGTGCACTACGTCTGGTGGTGTCCAAAGTCATGTAGACGCCCTCGGGATTTGTAAGTACGTGTGTGAGATATCACTAACGTGACATTTCTGCAGGTATCATAAATAATGACGATTAGTTGCCCTTTGTAAACAAAACATTCATTGTCTCAAACACAACGATATATTCACAAACATTTTATTTCCCTTTATACATTGATGAAATACATCTTAATAATAATATTCACAATAATGCAATGATCTAAGACTATAATATTTTGTTCAAAACATTCTGGGACCTATTACGTTAGTACGTTGGCAAACATATCTTCACAATGACACGTACACGAATTTAATAGTCTTTGATTGTATTATATCGTTCAAAACAATCTGGCACTTGTAATGGAACCCTGCACTTTTTGCATTCCCACGTTGTTTCGCTGCGTCGTTCATGCTTTTTTGCACACTACACAAGCGCTTGCAGGATTTACTTTTGATGTTGTTGGATCAATATGTTTGGGAAAATGTGCCCAATGTTGCGCGTGCAGTCTTTGTGATATATCGCCAGATGCTAATTGTCCCTTCCGATTATATTCCGGTAAAGGTGTAGTTTTCTGCAATGTGAATCCTATATTTTGCATAGCTCTGTCCTTTGCTGCAATGTATTTTGTAATAGAAAATGTACGTGTTAAATAAAGCAACATCAAATAGGTAAAAGAATATCTTGCGGTATCCTTTCATACATTTTCTCCTCACAGGGAAGCATGCGAGCATCTGATGTTGGTGATCAATTCCAATCATGCCTCTATTGTATTCGACGACACATTTTGCTTTCCACGACGCATTGCGGAGAGGTGTGTCTGTGGCAATCATTTCTGCTGTTGAATGTTTTGTGGAAAGCTTGTAAACCTCTCATTTATCTTTCCATTTTAGTGCCAATATTCTATTACAACTCCTCACTGTATATTCTTCCTTCTTTAATTTTGCCTTCAGGACGTCTGTGGGCATATTTTTTCTGTTTGAGTGCACTGTTCCAGTCACATTAGTTTTATTGGCGAGGAGAGTCTTGAAAAGTTTCGGTGAAGAAAACCAGTTACCTAAATATCGATTATGCCCTTTGTGTAATACTGACTATGATAATTCTAGAAATACACTTTCAAAGGCACTACCACTAGCATCACATTTGTCTCTACCCATGTATATCTTAAAATCATAGCAGAATCCTGAACTTGACTCACACAATCTATAAATTTTAATACCAAACCTCGCTCTTTTTGGTGGGTTAAATTGTTTGTAGGATAAAGCGCCCCTTAAATTTCATTAATGATTCATCAATGGCAATATTCTCTTGCATGGTGTACACTTCCTTAAATTTTTGATTGAACATATCTATGACTGGCCTTAGTTTGTACAGCTTTATCTATGTTGGCTAAACTGTTATTCGCTAGATGCAGAAATCTACTGATGTGCAGAAATCTCCTGAATGGCATCGTCTTCCTAAATATTGGCATTTCTATTACGGCCCTCCTAGACAAATACATCTGAATCGACGGTTTCCTTACTTCAGCCATGATTATACATAGTGCAATGTGTGTTTTTATTTCATTACAGTCGATAGGAGGTGACTTTTGGTCTATTTTTGTCTCTTCTGTTCATTGTTGAGTGTCTTGTGCATATCTATTCGTCTCAGTTATGATGTTTTCCCAAAATGTACTATTAAATATCTCATAGAAAATGTCTAATTCTCTTATGCTTGTACTCACGTGCTGTAAAGCTGCTTCCTTTATTCCGGGAATTTCCGTATAAGTCCAGATTGTTGGTTAATTGTCTTCCTTTTGCCACATCCACGACTCTGTTGCTGGTAGGTTTGCTCTTCTTCGTCAGTATCATCTTCAGTCACCAGCCGCTTGCACCGTTTTCATACAGGAGGTAAAACGTTGCTACCACTGTCACTGCCGCTGTCAAAATATCCTGCAAAATCATTGTTGTTTCCCTTTCCTCGTGAACACGTTTGCTACATGTTGGGAACATTGTGAAAGTATTTTTGTAATGTCGGCAGGTCTGAATGCAGCAAAGAACACTTCGTGTCTGTCGCGTGTCCTCGGATCAGCTCCGCAACGTGTCAGAGACGTTCTGTTTACATTTGGTGTGGTTGACAGGTGCTGTCTCCCACACGACTTGCGCTTGTTCGGTGTGATAAACGTAACACGTCTCTGATACGTCTAGGTGATGTTTGGCCAGGTTGGCACGCTACGTCTCTCACACGACTTGTGCTTGTTCGGCGTGGTAAACATACCATGTCTCTGATACGTCTAGGTGATGTTTGGCCAGGTTGGCACGCTACGTCTCTCACATGACATTGTAAGCTAAGGGATTAAGGGGTGCTCCTCTTCTTCTTCTTCTTCTTCCTCCTGGAACATCTCTGCTAATGTATGTAATTTACAACACCTTTTGCAATATTCTCTCTTCTCCCAATATATTTCATTTAATATGTCTAACCATTGTAGTCTTATTTTATTGGCTGCAAGAGATCGTCCTGTTAGGTAAGTCAGGTATTAAGTATTATTTGAGTGGTGTGTATACATACCTCTTAGTGTTTATGGTGGATAATGTTGTCATTAGAAGTGGAGAAAATGATATTAGAAAGTGCTTATTGTCAGTGGTATTGAACTTATCACTGTAACTGGTGTGTAGTTTCTTGGAAACATTTCAGTACAGTATTAAGTAGTGTTGGAAGCAAGGCGTATTTAAAAATCAATACTACATCATATTTAAGCACAGGATTGTGCCACAAAAGTTTCATTCGATTTTTGATTGGAAAATATATGGAAGTATGTGGTTTGGGCAACTGTTAGGAGGTATGGCTTCGCCGAAACTGTAAATCAAGAATGACAAAAAATGTAAATTGTTAGCACATGAAAATTTTGATACATTAGGGCCAAAATTATGAATATCTACCCTTTCTGTTGTCCCAAAAGATCTCATTTTTTCCCTTTATCATCATCCAGCCAAACAATGGATAACAATAACGCTGTTTACCAATAAGTGTTCATAGCTTCCCAAATTTTGCCATGCTGGAACAGGTGTATTCCACCTAGGAACTTGTCCCATTGCATTACTCATTTTATGCTATAGACTATTAAAAAATTAAGTTACAACAGAATATATACTATTATTGACAGCATAGTACCCAGAGAAAGCTTTATTTAGATCAAACTCCATTTGTTGTGAGTTGGTCTTAGCACCAACTTCATTGATTGAAGTAGCCTTCCAAAAAGGCCAGAAAACTTGCAATTTTCGTTGATTTAACTGCAGCCTATACTTCTGGATGGTTAGATCAAACAATGTATATTCCAGGATGGAATAGCAAGAATGCTATGTAAATGATAAATTGCTATTCACCATACAGAAGAGATGACAGACACACACACACACACACACACACACACACACACACACACACACACACACACACAGGTACAACAAAAAAACTGCAATACATTTAAGAATTTGGCCAAAAGGCCTTCTGAAATAAAAAGCACATACATTCACACGAGCACAACTCTCACACACACACACAATTGCCTTAGTGACCGGAGACAGTGGTCTTGTGTGTGTGTGAGTTGTGCTTGTCTGAATGTTTACATGTTTTCTACTTTAGAAGAAGGCCTTTTGGCCAAAAACTTATACGTATACCAGTCTTTCTGTTGTGCCTGTCTGTGAACCAACATCTCTGTATGGTGAGCAACAATCTGCCCTTTACATAACACCACTGTATGCTAAACAGACTACTGTTCAAGCTGGGACAGTCCATTCCCATAACAGACTACTGTTTAATCTGGGACAGTCCATTCCCATTTCTAAGTTCATTGAATTACTAGAGAGAATATTTGAAACTTATTTGTTCAAACCACTGTATAAAAATCTCAGAGTAAACTGTATAAGACAAATAATGGACTGCCACATAGATCAGTGATGGTTCCCATTTTGTTGAAGTTATACACAACCAACAAGTCATTATCATATCAAAAATTGCTGCCAAAACTTCACATGCATGTAGTCTGCGGCTCTGTCTGTCTTAACATTATTCAGTATATATTGGCCTTTTTTAGGTCTGGACTCACATTTGGGAGGATGATGGTTCACACCTGCGTTTGGCTATCCCAGTTCAAGTTTTTTGTGATTTTGCTAAATCATGTAAGGCAAATGCCAGGATGGCTCCTTCAAAAGTGCCCGGACATTTTCCTTTACCATCCTTCCCTAATCTGAGCTTCTACTCTGTCTCCAATGACCTTGTTGTCGACGGGACGTTAAAACACTAATCTCCTTCACCTTTTCCTTTTCTAGGTCCTTCTTTGCTTTTCTTGGAACAGTCAGGTGAGAGACACCCACATACATATATGTGAGAGTTCCACATGCTTGCAGAGTTTTTGATTGTCCCTGTTACAAACAATGGACATGCTGTCCCAACCCTAGTAAAATAAATGGGGTGCAGTTTCACCTAAGTAACAAGCTCACTGACATAAAATGTAATAGTGACTT
This sequence comes from Schistocerca cancellata, assembly GCF_023864275.1. Classification (NCBI taxonomy): domain Eukaryota; kingdom Metazoa; phylum Arthropoda; class Insecta; order Orthoptera; family Acrididae; genus Schistocerca; species Schistocerca cancellata. The sequence goes on from NC_064632.1 coordinate 554,041,649, forward strand.
TTGCTAAGCATAGTTAAATCACAACTTGCATCTTAAGTGTTTCTGGCATCCTGCTTGTTTGCTTTTGACATTTAAGAATCATGTTGTAATAACAAGACAGAAAATTAAAACCATTAAATACATTATTAGAAAACTGACTGGAAAAACCTGGGGAACACAAACACACTACTCACGCTCAGTAGCAGGGCTCATGTGATCGAGGTTGTTATCCAGCTTTAAAAGACAGTTGTCAAACACACACTAAAATCAATGCCATAAACTGTAGCTGTCCCTCATACTGACAGCAGAAAATTTGGTTACTAAGACATCTACCCACTCACATGCACAGAAACTCGTAGAGGAAAGTTAGAGCGCATTGACAGGATGATCTTGGTTTTGTGGCAAATACAGTTGTAAGTAGCGACTCACAGCCAGGTCAAGAAAAACAGAATGCTCATGCTTCCAACAAATAACAGACTGGTCTGTCATTGAATTCAAATCTGTTGTAATGGAAATCTGTAAAATATGTTGCCACACTTGACAGATCCTCTACCTATTTATCACCAATGTTCACGTTAGTGTGGTTCCACTTAAGGATCAACGTCTGCAGTGCTCAACTACTCTGCATTGGGGTTAATGAAAAGGACAGCAGAATATTGTGTTCTTTTCTGTCTAAACAGTAACAGTACCAGCAAGCTTGACACCCAGCCCAGTATCGTGCACAAAATTCTAGGCTGCCTGAAAACTACACCAACTTACAGACTCCAAACATTTAGCTATAACCCTCCAACTGAATTCAAAAGCTTTGTTAGGTGAGTATAAAAAATATGGCAATGAACTTCATATCGAAGTAGAATGTGTGGCAGAATTTCTAGATGGTGCTAAGGTGACTTCACGGAAGCAATGGTGGTGAGGGGCCTTATCGAAGGATACTGGAATGAAAAAAACTCACTTTTGTATACCAGCAAGCATCCACCATGGGTACAGCCCTACTGAAACACCTGCACTGAGCCAGTAGGCTGTGATTTACCCTGACACATATGGCAGACAGCAGATAGACTCCTCACAAAATGTGAATATGCAAGGGCTTTCTTTTCAAGTGGAAAAAAAAGTGTGTGATCATCTTGCAGTTGCAGTAAGACACCATAGACCAAGCCAAGCACCTCAAACAACTGCTTAGCCCTTACGTTAGCAGATGTACACACCATATCCGTAACTACGTGGATTTCCTGGGATGCATCAACAACCTTGCGCTTAAGGAATCTGACATACTGGTGACCTTCGATGTGTTATCTCTATTCACTTAAGTTCTGTTACAAGAATCCTTGGAACTCATCAACCAGAAATTTGATGAAGAGACCACCAACCTTTACAGACGTGTTCTGACATCAACTTACTTCTTATTTGACGGTGAATACTACGAGCAGACAGGAGTAGCCATGGGGAGTCCACTCTCACCCGTTGTTGCAAATATGTACATGGAACATTTCAAGGAGGAAGCTCTTGAATCAGCACATCTAAAACCCACCTGTTTCTTTAGATATGTGGATGATACCTTCGTTACCTGGCCACATGGAAGAGATAAACTGGCAGACTTCCTCACACATCTCAACTCCAGACATGAGAATATTAAGTTCACCATGGAGATCGAAACAGATGGGATGCTCCCATTCCTAGATGTTTTGATTAGAAGATGAGCTGATGGCACTTTGGGGCCACAGGACAACCTTGGTCTACATAAATCAGGGGTTTATCAGATACCTTGCCAGTGCGGTAGTGTATACATAGGGCAGACCATTCATACCATTGAGGACCAATGCCGAGAACATCAACGGCACACTAGGCTGCAACAGCCCAGTAAGTCGGCAATCGCTGAGCTTTGGCTGTTGGAACTCCACAGCATGGATTATGACCAAACCAAAGTCCTGACACAGACTTCCAAATACTGGGACTGTGTCATCAAAGAAGCCATAGAGACCAGAGTAAGGGAACCACAACTAAATCGTGACACCAGTTACGTCCTTAGCAAGGCGTGGGAACCCACAATCACCTGGATTAAGAAGAAAAAGGATATTTCCCAGAGTGTACCGAGTTCGGGGGAGGAGGGAAGAATAACGAGAGGGGTGCCGACAGACCCTCCTGAACGAGAAGACCTAGGACGCAGCGCCCGGACGGCGGGAGCACGGACACTGTACCTGGAACGCGCAAGCGGTGCGGACCACACCGACTCATAGGAAGCGCCTGGGGAAGGAGCGGGAGGTGTATTTCTCTATATATACATGGTGTTACAAAAAGGTACAGTCAAACTTTCAGGAAACATTCCTCACACACAAATAAAGAAAAGATGTTATGTGGACATGTGTCCAGAAGCACTTAATTTCCATGTTAGAGCTCATTTTAGTTTCGTCAGTATGTACTGTACTTCCTCGATTGACCGCCAGTTGGCCCAATTGAAGGAAGGTAATGCTGACTTCGGTGCTTGTGTTAACATGTGACTCATTGCTCTACAGTACTAGCATCAAGCACATCAGTACTTAGTGTCAACAGGTTAGTGTTCATCACGAACGTGGTTTTGCAGTCAGTGCAATGTTTACAAATGCGAAGTTGGCAGATGACCATTTGATGTATGGATTAGCACGGGGCAATAGCTGTGGCGCGGTACATTTGTATCGAGACAGATTTCCAGAATGAAATTGTCCCAACAGGGAGATGTTCGAAGCAATTGATCGGCATCTTAGGGAGCACGGAACATTCCAGCCTATGACTCGCGACTGGGGAAGACCTAGAACGACGAGGACACCTGCAATGGACGAGGCAATTCTTCGTGCAGTTGACAATAACCCTAATGTCAGCATCAGAGAAGTTGCTGCTGTACAAGGTAACATTGACCACGTCACTGTATGGAGAGTGCTACAGGAGAACCAGTTGTTTCCGTACCATGTACAGCGTGTGCAGGCACTATCAGCAGCTGATTGGCCTCCACGGGTACACTTCTGCGAATGGTTCATCCAACAATGTGTCAATCCTCATTTCAGTGCAAATGTTCTCTTTACGGATGAGGCTACATTCCAACGTGATCAAATTGTAAATTTTCACAATCAACATGTGTGGGCTGACGAGAATCCGCACGCCATTGTGCAATCACGTCATCAACACAGATTTTCTGTGAACGTTTGGGCAGGCATTGTTGGTGATGTCTTGATTGGGCCCCATGTTCTTCCACCTATGCTCGATGGAGCACGTTATCATGATTTCATACGGGATACTCTACCTGTGTTGCTAGAACATGTGCCTTTACAAGTACGACACAACATGTGGTTCACACACGATGGAGCTCCTGCACATATCAGTCGAAGCGTTTGTACGCTTCTCAACAACAGATTCGGTGACCGACGGATTGGTAGAGGCGGACCAATTCCATGGCCTCCACGCTCTCCTGACCTCAACCCTCTTGACTTTCATTTATGGGGCATTTGAAAGCTCTTGTCTACGCAACCCCAGTACCAAATGTAGAGACTCCTCGTGCTCGTATTGTGGACGGCTGTGATACAATACGCCATTCTCCAGGGCTGCATCAGCGCATCCGGGATTCCATGCGATGGAGGGTGGATGCATGTATCCTCGCTAACGGAGGACATTTTGAACATTTCCTGTTACAAAGTGTTTGAAGTCATGCTGGTGATGGCATCGTGGTTGATTGCCGAAATATTGTGTCTTATGCACACTCATACCAGGCTGTTCACCTGAGATTTATTTCATCCTAAAATATGCCTGGAGAAAATGAAGAATCACATCACATACCTCTAAGGGGAGGAGATGTATTGCAACATGAAAAGGATCGACAAGCTGCGTCAGCTGTGAAGTCGTCTACTGAGTTCTTTTGTTTTTCTTATGAAGTGCCGAGAAGAACATGTACCGAATTTTGCTAAGGTCAAGCATCACATCGACTCAGCGGCAGCCAGAAGAATCAAGAAACATGCAAGCCTAGCTTTGGTACGAGAGAAAGTTCGCTTCACGCGGTGGCGCTTGGACACTACCAACAAAGAACTCCCACAGATAAATCTACATCTGGTTCAACCCCTGGACGTGGGATTGGTTTGATGGTGTCACATGGGCCACAGCGGACTCAACCCAGAGGAAGTCAGCCAAACAACAGGCATCCAAGTTTGAACGTATATCAGAGAAACAACCTTTTGATGGCAGCGGAAAGACCATCATCAATCTCACTAACAAGGAACTGGATGATGACGCTATTTTGGTTCTTGAGAAAGGACTGAATTTCGCTCCGACTCCTAAAGATGTACCCATTGCTGACATCATTAGCACAGTGGAACAAACAGTTGCTCGACTTCCACCTGAAGCTGCTGAAGAAGTTCGTCGCGAAACCATCAGAGCTCTAACCAAAACGAAGGTGATAAAACTGAACATTTCCTACAGGGAGAGAGCTGCCGTACAGGAGCTAAGAGAAGATCCAGATATAGTAATGTTACCTGCAGACAAGAGCAACACAACAGTGATCCTATCCCGACAGGATTATGCTGAGAAGATGCGGGGCCTACTTGGTGACAGCGCATACCGCAAGATTGACACCGATTCTACCAAGAGGGTCAAGAGAAAGTCTCTGGCGCTTCTCAAGGATTCCGGCCCCGCCGACGAGATTACCGAGAAGCTACGCCCGAGGGCTGTTGTTCCTCCTAGACTTTACAGACTGCCAAAGGTGCACAAGGAATCGATTCAGTTACGTCCCATTGTCAGCAATATTGGTGCCCCAATATACCTTCTCGCCAAGCAGCTCAAACAACTGCTTAGCCCATCTGTTGGGAGATGTACACACCATAGCTGTAACTCCGTGGATTTCCTGGGATGCATCAACAACTTTGTGCTTAAGGAATCTGACATACTGGTGAGCTTCGACGTGGTATCTCTGTTCGCTTAAGTTCCGTTACAAGAATCCTTGGAACTCATCAGCCAAAAATTTGACCAAGAGACCACCAACCTTTTCAGACATGTTCTGACATCAACTTACTTCTTATTTGATGGTGAATACTGTGAGCAGACAGAAGGAGAAGCCATGGGGAGTCCATTCTCACCCATTGTCGCAAATATGTACATGGAACATTTCGAGGAGGAAGCTCTTGAATCAGCACATCTAAAACCCATCTGTTTCTTTAGATATGTGGATGATACCTTTGTTATCTGGCCACATGGAAGAGATAAACCGGCAGACTTCCACACACATCTCAACTTCAGACACAAGAATATTAAGTTCACCATGGAGATAGAAGTGGATGGGATGCTCCCTTTACTAGGTGTTTTGATTATAAGCTGAGCTGACAGCACTTTGGGCCACAGCGTGCATAGGAAGAAGACGCACACCAATTTGTACCTACATGTGGATAGCTGCCACCTGGCACGAAAGAATGTCGTGCTCAAAATTCTTGTACACAGAGCTCACACCATATCCAACAGGGACAGTCTCCAACAACAATTGGACTATCTGATGACCACGTTTCAGAGGAGCGGTTACAAGGAAGGGCAAATTCGGAAGGCTCTACATCCCACACCTGCAGCACCGGCGGAAACTGTGGATGAAACTCAGGAGGCGTCAGCCTTGGCTATTATTCCACTTTGTGGGGCCTTATCTGGAAAAAGTGGATGCAGTTTACTTAAACAACAAGTGAAAACCATCTTCTGTCCTCGAAGCAAAAGCAAGAGACTTCTTGGTAGTGTCAAGTACAACCTTAGTCTACGTAAATCAGAGGTTTATCAGATACCTTGCCAATGCGGTAGTGTATACATAGGGCAGACCATTTGTGCCATTGAGGATCGATGCCGAGAACATCAATGGCACACTAGACTGCAACAGCCCAGTAAGTCGGCAATCACTGAGCATTGCCTGTCGGAACTCCACAGCATGGATTATTACCAAACCAAAATCCTCACACAGACTTCCAAATACTGGGACTGTGTCATCAAAGAAGCCATAGAGATCAGACTAAGGTAGCCACAACTAAATCGTGACAGCAGTTATATTCTTAGCAAGGCGTGGGAACCCGCAATCACTTGGATTAAGAAGAAAAAGGATGTTTCCCAGAGTGTACCAACTTCAGGGGAGGAGGGAAGAATGACAAGAGCGGTGTCAGCAGACCCTCCTGAATGAGAAGACCTAGGATGCAGCGCCCGGACAGCGGGAGCACAGACACTGTACCTGGAACGTGCAAGGGGCGCAGTCCACACCGACTCATGGGAAGTGCCTGAGGGAGGAGCGGGAGGTGTATTGCCCTATATATACATGGCGCCGTCCCACCTCCGGTCAGTACATCAGCACACCTGATGATGGCAATATGGTCGACTGCCGAAATATTGTGTCCTATGCACACTCATACCAGGCTGTTCACCCGAGATTTATTTCATCACCAAAGACCATCCTACGCATTAATCCGAAGTGTACTGAAACATCACAGACAGACAGTGCAAGTGACTTCCTGACACAGAACCTAGACGCTGTTGAGTGGGTTGAGAAATTAAATGTGATATAATAAACTATTGCAGCATATTAGTCAGATATTTGCACTCTTTTTATCTACTTTTCATCAGTACCTTTTGTTTTATACCTGTATAATAATATAACTTGTTTCACTGTACACTAAATAAACAAGTTAATAAATTACTCAAGTCTTGCCTACTGGAAGTAAGTAGTGACCAGCAATTCTGTCTGATATTTTTCTCAATTGGATTATTCTTTTGATAGATTCAACCTTTTAAGTGGACAGTTTATATGGTTACCTCTTCACCCATGAGTACACCTGGCACTACAGTAATGCATGCTGGGTGGTAAGCCTTGTCAAGGGCTACAGGATGTGTTGCTGTGAGTCACAAGTGCTTTCCGACCAACTCTCCAGCAATTTAAAAACGGTGTCATTGAAGGACCATTTAACTTGTATTTTCCATAAATTCTATCCCTTCATCTGATGCACAGGCTGCAGGTTTTTGAATTAGGACTGTTGATATTTTTAAAAAATATCAAGAATCTGATAGAATGAAATTTAAAAGAAAATTATCATTCCAGAATGAGATTTTCACTCTGCAGCGGAGTGTGCGCTGATAGGAAACTTCCTGGCAAATTAAAACTGTGTGCCCGACCGAGACTTGAACTCGGGACCTCTGCCTTTCGCGGGCAAGTGCTCTACCATCTGAGCTACCAAAGCACGACTCACGCCCGGTCCGGGCGTGAGTCGTGCTTTGGTAGCTCAGATAGTAGAGCACTTGCCCGCGAAAGGCAGAGGTCCCGAGTTCAAGTCTCGGTCAGGCACACAGTTTTAATCTGCCAGGAAGTTTCAAAATTATCATTATCGCACCTTGATATAGTGAAAAGAATTATCATTCTATCGATGGGAAAAATATTGAGGTACTGGCCAAAATAAATATCAGCTGCACATTGTAAATATAGTGCCAGTTTTACAGCTGTGTATATCGGTACTGATTTTTTTATCAATAAGCTAGCAGCCTGCTTCTCCCCCTTATAGCAAGAACTGAAAGGTAAATGATGTACATTTACGCTTGACAATAATAACTTTGGTGACAATGGTAATTGCATGTAAGTGGCACCATAAAAGGAGTCTGATGGGTCAGTCGGTCGGTTTTGTCACATATCAGATATGTCTGGAACACTTCGTGTTGGTTTCCCTGTCGTTTTCATTTCTGCAAACACCAGTGAACTAGCAGTTCTAGTGTCGAAATTGTGTGGTGAAGTTAAATGTTTCATTTTCTGTCGGTAGTGCTGAGCACTGATTAAGCCAGCATTTCCCCTCGCACACCTACGCCCACCGCAAAGACCAATCTCGTCATTTAGATTTTTGTTCATCAGTTTCACCAACTGTTTTTGAAGAATGCTAATTTCAAGAAATTGTTCTTTAACACAACTGGTGTGCTGTTTCTTCACATTGGATGTATCGTTATTCCATTCACACTGCTGCCGCCCCATGCAACTGGACTTCTGCTTTGTGCCATGTATACTTGGTTTACACAGTCAAAGAGAAAGACTGAATGTGATGAGAGCTGAAAAAGCAGTAAGACTTCTTCACACAGTGAAAGTAAAATTATGTTATACTAAAATTTTGAAAGAACAGTTTCCAGTATTTACCAAAAATTGCGAAAAACTTATAATATGAAATAAAAAACATAAGCACTCGATATTGCCATATGGATATCGATATATCAGAGAAAATAATATCGGTATTTTATCAACAATCCCACTTTGACCTGGGCAATGGTGTAACACCATTGTAAAATAAGAATAAGACCATGTGGGATGCTTTTATTGCATCTGTCAGAAAAAGCACAAAAAATAAATATCAGTCACAAGTTCTTTGCAATAAACTTTATTAAAATAAAGGATTACATAATAAAATCACTAACCCTTATATACAATTTCTAAAGCACCAAACAAATTCATTTAAATAGTGCTAAAGTCACTTTCTGCCACTCACTGGACATTTTTGCTACTTGTTTCAGCATGGTATACTTATAAACATTTCGTTCTTAATTCACAAATGTAGCAAAAATATACTGCTGCTTACCATAAAGAAGACCCGTTAAGCTACAGGCAGGCACTATTAAAGACCCTTACATAAATCTTTTGGCCACAGCCTTCATCAGCAAAGGAGAAATGCCATTCATACACACATACAACCACACATGACTGCCAACTCCAGAATCTCTGGCTGGAATCCGAGATGCTGGCATTAGTGGTCATTTATTCATGAAATGTGCTAGCGTTTGTGTATGAATGGTGTGTGTTTCTCTTTTGTGGTTGAAGGCTGTGGCCACAAGCTTTATGTACAGTATGCATTTTTTTTAATTTTGCTGATGCAACTTAATGTGTCTTCTTTATGGTAAGTAGCAATCTATCTGGTCCTACTTCGTTGATATTCCTGCCTGGAGTTTCCATTGTTTGATCTTTCCTACTTCAGATGTCGGCATGGCCCACTTCACTTAATACTGGTGCCTTACTACTTCCTCACATCAGTAGCTAATCCATAAACTCGCAACCATTCATATAAGTTCAGGTAAAGCTGACGATATTTCTGCACACATTGTTCTTCTTCTGCTTTCAATAATACACACTATTTAAACATCCAAAGCCATTATTTAAGACTGTAAATACTTTTGGATTATAGGACACCACTCACTGAAAGGCAGAATTGTTGAGTTATTGATAGGTACACACAAAAGAAGTAAAACTTGCTAGCTTTTGGAGCTACGATTTCATGATTCGTGGAAGAGATGGCAGCTGCCGAAATGCAGGTACTGTCAATGGTTAGTGGGTTTAGTGAGGACAGACATGTGGACAGGTGGAGGGCAACATCCAGGAAGGTGGCACATTGGGTGAAGGAGAATGAGGTGAAGCAGATGGGAGAAAGGTGTTGAGGTTTAAGGAACTTGGGTAGGGTTCGTTGGTCCTGAGTGCAGATCATGAAGACATCATCTGTGAACCTGAACCAGGCAGGGGGTTTGGGTTTTGGGAGGATAGGAGGGTTTCCTCTAGATGGCCCATAAACAGGTTGGCATTGGAGCTTGCCATGTTGGTGTCCATGACTGTGTTGATTCATTTGTATACCTTCTCCTGAAAGAATCTGTTAATTGTGTGTCAGGACAAAGTTAGTGAGGTGTTTGAGGAATGAAGTTGTAGGTTTGGGAATGAGGCAGTGTGTTTGGACTCTGAAGAACATTGAGAAAGGCAGTGTTCAGAGCAGCAATCCCACAGGCATGAGGAATTTTGATCTATGGGGAAGTAGTGTCAACAATGACAAGTAGGGGTCCAGGAGGTAAAGAGATGGGGATGGTGCACAGTCAGTGAAGGTAATTGGTTGGTATTGACATGCAACGGTAGATTACAGGTAATTGGTTGGAGCTTTTGGTCAATGAGGGCTGAAATTCTATTAGTGGTGGCACAATAACCAGCTACAGTGATCTGTCTGGGATTGTTTGGCGTGTGGGTTTTGGGGAGCATGTAGAAGGTGGGCGTGAGGAGTCTGATGGGGTCTAGGAGAGAAATGGATTCAGGGGAATGGTTCTGGAAAGGGCCCAAAGTCTTAAGCACAAATTAGAGGTTATGTTGGGCTTTTGGGATGGGATGACTGTGACAGACTTCGTAGGTGGAGGAGTCATGCACTTGGCAGAGGCTCTCCGCTAGGTAGTCACAGCAATTCATAATGACAGTGATGGAACCTTTGTCAGCAGGTAGGATGATTAAGGCAGGATCCATTTGGAGGCTATGTATGGCTGTTCTTCCTTCTGCTGAAATGCTGGTTTTCTTTGGAAGGGACTTGAGAGAAGGGCGGTGAGGCCAAGTTGGAGTTAAGCAATTCCTGGAAGGTGACTAGGAGTTTGGGAGGAGGGAATTACAGTTGGACGGTGGTATGAACTGGGAGAGGCAGGGTTCGATGTTGGGATTAGGTTGGCTTTGCTTGGAGAAATTGGTGGCAAAGAAGTGTTTCCATTTCAGAGATCGGGAGTAGAGTAGGTCTTCGACAAGTTTGGTTAGGACTGAAACTCATGTGGAACTGAGGTTTTTGGTTGGAGAGATTAACAACAGTGTTTTGTGTTTGCTGGGTTCTGGATTTTGTGGGGTGTTGGGGAAAGGGGGGGGGGGATGGTTTCGAGGATGTGGTAAATTGAAGAGGTCAGCTTGGCCGGGAAAGGGTGGTATGAATAGTTGACAAAGGGTTCATTGTGAGTAAGATGATGGACGTTGATGGACAGTTTTGCCCCAAAGGCTCGAATAGGATATCAATAGGTTGGACAGTTTATGGAGGTGGTGTCTGGAATGCTCCTCCAGATGTTGGAGTGCAAAGGTTTCTACTATTTCGGAGATGACGTGTATGTAATGAAGATGGTACATAAACAGTACATCGTGGAGGGAAGGTGTGTGGTGGACATCCTGTGGCATGGAGTTGTCTTTTTTTCAATGCCAGGCTCCTGAGGGATAGGAACGGAGTATCTGAAAAGGTGAAGGTCATTGTAAAAGGAGAGGTGGGATCGAGAGAAGGGTATTTTCATGTTTGTGATATTGAGCGGGGGGGGGGGGGGGGGGATGATGAAAGTAAATGGGGAAAGATGCAGGAAATGGGTGAGTGAAAGCTTTAGGCGGTTATAAGAAGAACTGTATAATATAATATGAGTTTGCAGAATGAAAAGGATGGAACAAATTCTGCTGGGAGCAGTAGGATGTTTTTTGGCATAAGAATATTTAATCACGTGTAAGTCACATATGGGAAAGAAGTAGGAAAGATGTCAATCTCTGATGGGAGGAATGTGTGAGGAGGGATGGGTGGATTCAGAGGTGAAATGTAGTGGTAAGATGCTGGAAAGTGTTATAGCTGTGACCTCTGGACAGCAAAAGCTCATGAACCTCTTCCTTCCGGCCAGAGCCCTTCCCGAGTGTATGCTTCACACAAGCACGTCCCTTCTCCTCAAAACCGCTGTACCAACATCCCCCGCTGACTTTCACCCCATTATGGTCTGCTCGGTGCTGGCGCGGACCTTCCACAAGGTTCTCGCGTTGCACCTGATGCGCGCGTGTGCTGTGGATGAACGTCAGTGGGCATTCATCCCTCGGGATGGGATGTTGGAGAACACCTTCATCCTGGACACTGCTCTCACCGATGCAGTCCGCTCCTGCCGCTCTGTCTTTATGGCGTCCATCGATATTTATAAGGCATTCGACTCGGTGGATCATGCCGCCCTCCGCCCCGTACTGAAGGCGTATGGCCTGCCGGACTGCTTTATTGAATATGTTGAGCGTTGCTATGAAGGCAGTGCGACAGTGATAGCGGCTGCACCAGTGTGGACATGTCTGTTCAGCTGTCATGGGGTGCCCGTCAGGGCGATCCCCTCTCCCCCCTCCTGTTCAACTTTATGGTGGACTATGTTTTAGGTCAACTGCCCTACCACATCAGAGCTTGGATTCTCGGTCGCAGAGTCAATGCTGTGGCCTTTGCAGACGACATCCTGATGTTCGCGTCGACTCCGAGGGGCCTGCAGTCCCTCATAAATGCAGCTGTCCCAGCCCTCGCACACCTGGGGCTGCAGATCAACACCCGGAAGTGTTTCACCCTCGCCTTAGTTGCGTCAGGGTGCGAAAAGAAGGTGAAGGTGGACGGCGACGTCAACTTCAAGGCAGGCAACATCACCATGCCTGCCCTGCGTGTGGGTGAGACCTTCTGGTACCTGGGGTTGCAGTTCTCCACCTGAGGTCGCTGCATCTTCAACCCTGACGCCACCTGGGAGAACAACCGGATGTCATCTCCCAAGCTCCGCTGAAGCCGCAACAGCGCCGCTACAATTTCGTCAACGTGCTTCTCCCTGGCCTGTACCATGGGCTGGCTCTCAGCCACACCCGAGTGGGTGCCCTGAAGTCAGCAGACATCTCTATTAGGGCCGCTGTCTGGAGATGCTTCCGCCTCCCGGCGGACACTCTCCTGGGCTACTTCCACGCTCCTGTTGCCCAGGGGGGCCTCGGCATTCCATCGTGTCGCTGGATGGGGCAACCCTCCATCGTTCCCGTCTCCTGGCGCTGAAGAAGACAGGGCCAGCCTTCGACGGCGCAGGCCTAGATGAGGTGCAGCGTGAGATCGAGGTGCTGGAGCGGCATCTGATGTGGGAGAGCCACCTCCTCAAATCGTCAACACAGGTTGGAGAGATGTGGGCCACACCCTTGCACATCGCTATTGACGGTGCGGCACTGTCATCACCTGCCACAGTCTGATGGCAGCATCAGTGGGTTGCCAACGCCAGTCGACTACTAACTGGGCGTGACCACATCGATGCCCTCCGCGCCACATCAACTCCTTCCCAACAAGGGCACAGCACAGTTCGGGGCGTGAGACAGACACCAGATGTTGTGCAGGCTGCCAGGCCGTCGAGACCACCAACCATGTCCTACAGGCTTGCTACGAGATGCACGGGTCCCGAGTCAAGCGACATGATGCAATTGTGTGGTATGTCACTCATCGGCTCATGCAGAGGGGCTTCAGTGACTCGGAACACCTGAGGGACTACGCAAGCCTGACGTGGTGGCGGTAAAAGATGGCATCCAGGGTACAATCCGGGAACAAGGGTAAAAGCTCTTGGTTAGCAAATAAAAACTTCGAGTCGCTGGCACAGAGAAGCCTGGCCTCCGCCAGAGCGAGCTCCCACGTCTCCTCTTCCACCCACCGAGCTCGCTTCCTATTAGTGGATATTTCCGCATTCGCCGCCTCCAGATGGGCTCGTGATAGACGCCCAGGTAGTCAGCGACCATCTTCGGCTCGACTGGTGTCACACACAGAAGGCGACCTAGTACAACACGCCATCCATCTGGCGTGCAATCTCCAACCTGCAACGAGACATCCACAAGGTGGCAGTGTCCACCAAGGCATTAAATGGAAGGGGACGTGGTCTCCTGCATCGGCTAGGGACCTCATTAACTTGGGGTTCCGACCCTGAGAGCTGGCGGTCCTTAGCACCAGAGTCCTACAGAGCTGCTGCATCAGCTACCGTATCTTCGAGCGGATGACGGCGAATAGGCTGATGCCACGCGCCTGCATTGGATATTGGGCTGGATATCTTTAATTCCCTGACTCCTGGGGACTTTCACAGGAGGAATATCGTCTTCATTCTGCTTCTTCTTCTTCTTTCATATGTGTGTTTATCTTCATATATATATATATATCTAAAAACAAAGATGATGTGACTTACCAAATGAAAGTGCTGGCAGGTCGACAGACACACAAACGAACACAAACATACACACACAATTCAAGCTTTCGCAACAAACTGTTGCCTCATCAGGAAAGAGGGAAGGAGAGGGAAAGACGAAAGGATTTGGGTTTTAAGGGAGAGGGTAAGGAGTCATTCCAGTCCCGGGAGCGGAAAGACTTACCTTAGGGGGAAAAAAGGACGGGTACACACTCGCACACACAGACATATCCATCCACACATATACAGACGCAAGCAGACATATATATATATATATATATATATATATATATATATATATATATATATATATAATATTTGGTGTATCGCCCATGTAAGTCCCCACTTCGGTGGTGGACAGGGCGAGGTATTGAACACCTATGTATACCATATTTACCACTCTGTGTGTGTATATATATATATATATATATATATATATATATATATATATATATATATATATATATATGCTTCGGAATAAAGTCGGCTTAATAGCCTAATGCCTCGTCACCAGACCAAAACCATCAGAAAACCTGAGGAGCAATTGGCTGAAGTGAATATGACTCTTTTAAGGTAGACAATTACGAAAATTAGTTGGGTATAGCTTTTGTGGACTGGATACAATAATCATGAAAATGTGATAGTGGCTTAAAATGGGGAGCAATTGCCAGGAGTAACTGTGACTCTCTTAAGGTAACCAAATGCCTCATCACCAGACCAAACCATCGAAAAACCTGAAGAGCAACAGGCTGAAATGAACATGATTCTCTTAAGGTCGACAATTACTTGTGTTTCGCTTTTGGTGGACTGGATACAGTAATCATGGAAATGTGATTTGGCTTAAAAGGGGAGCAACTGGCATGAGTAACTATGACTCTCTTAGGGTAGACAAATGCCTCGTCACTGGCCAAACACATCGGAAAATGTGAGGAGCAACAGCAGGAGGTAAATATGACTCTCTTAAGGTAGCCTACTAGTTGCGTATAGATTTTGGTGTACTGCATACAGTAATCATGAAAATGTGATCGTGGCTTAAGAGGGGGAGCAACTGACAAGAGTAACTATGACTCTTTTAAGGTAGTCTATTAATTGCGTATCGCTTTTGGCCTACTGGATACAGTAATCATGAAAAGGGGGAGCAACTGACATGAGTAACTATGGCTGTCTTAAGGTATCCAAGTGTCTCGTCACCAGACCAAACCCATCAGAAAACCTGAGGAGCAACTGGCTGAAGTGAATATGATTCTCTTAAGGTAGACAATTAGATGTGTATCGCTTTTGGTGGACTGGTTACAGTAAACATGAAAATGTGATAGTGGCTTAAAAGGGGGAGCAACTGGCAGGAGTAACTATGACACTCTTAAGGTCATAGTTACAGGGCAAATGAAGCGCAATACATGGGCCTAGCCCTCTTAGCCTCTCCTTGCCTGTGGCTTCCCCCCTTCCTGTGGGTCCGCCGATATGCCAGTCCTCTTTAGGGCTGGTAAGCAGAGTGGAAGTCCGCACCTGGGGCTTTGGGGGGTTACCAGCCCCCCATCGCATAACCCTTAAAGTTTGGACAACGATGCATGAGAATACGGGCTTTCCACTGAAGGTTCCGGCCCAACTGTACTGACTGATAGCTCGCCAACACTTCCTGAAGTAGAGGAAGCCGGAGAGCTGTGGTTCCACTGCGGCATCTGCAGCCGCACTTTCTGCAGTAAGATCGGGCTCGAACAGCACCGCCGCCGCGCCCATCTGGAGGCGGCAAATGCGGAAATATCCACTGACAGGAAGCGAGCTCGGTGGGCGGAAGAGGAGACGCGGGATCTCGCTCTGGCGGAGGCCAGGCTTCTCTGTGCCACCGACTTGAAGTTTTTATTTGCTAACCAAGAGCTTTTACCCTCGTTCCTGCACTGTACCCTGGACGCCATCAAGTGCAGGAGGAGGACTGCGGCACACAGGGCTACGGTGCAGCAGTACATGGAGGAGCTGATGCGGGAACAACAGGCGCAGCGCGAACTGCACCACCCACCCGCCTCTCAGTCGCTGCCGGAGGAGCCACCCTCTTCGCCGGAGCTGGAGCACCCGCCACTGACATCTGCAGTCAACGAAGCTATATGGAGGTACCTCAGTGGTCTGCCGTGGTCTGCCGTGCGCTTCTCGATTTTTGGACGACCTCGTGTGATTGAGGCCGGGTACGCCATCGGCAGTGATCGTGGCTGGGCTGCCAGAGGTCCTTCTCGCTGTCGGCTCTGACGAAGCAGGAAAAAGGAAGAAGAAGGCACCGCGCCCGCCATCCAAGCGGAGACCTGATGGTGGCCCTCTGCTCTCCAAGCAGAAGCGCCGCCGGTGGGAGTACGCCAGATGCCAGGATGCCTTCAGGAGGAACCGTATGCATTGCATGCGAGGCCTCCTGGATGGCACCCTATTTCAGCTGCCGCCGAACATCCCTGGGCTGGTGGACTTCTGGTGCAGCCTCATTACGTCGGAGTCACCCTCCACCGCAGGCTCCATCCCTGACCGGCTCCCTCCATGCGTGGAACCTGTCAACTTCGTGCACTTGTGGGAGCCGATCACTGCAGAAGAGGCAGCGGCTGCCTTGCTGCCCAGAGGCTCTGTTGCCAGCCCTGATGGCCTCTCGCCAGTGCAGCTGCGCCGCCTTCCAGCGGAGGTCACCACCAAACTGCTAAACCTATTCCTGCTTGCCTGAAAGCTTCCCTCTTCCTTCCTCCGAGCCAGGACCTCCTTGCTGCCCAAGACAGCTGCCCCA
This sequence comes from Schistocerca cancellata, assembly GCF_023864275.1. Lineage (NCBI taxonomy): Eukaryota > Metazoa > Arthropoda > Insecta > Orthoptera > Acrididae > Schistocerca > Schistocerca cancellata. The sequence goes on from NC_064632.1 coordinate 554,058,120, forward strand.
GCATCCCCCGCTGACTTTCGGCCCATCACCGTCTGCTCGGTGTTAGCCAGAACCTTCCATAAGCTCCTGGCGACTCGCCTTATGCGGATGTGTGCTGTGGAGGAACGTCAGCGGGCTTTCATCCCAAGGGATGACTGGGTGCTCGTCTCCACTGTCCACCACTGTTGTTCTGTGTTCATGGCATCCCTCGATGTATCTAAGGCATTTGATTCCTTGGACCATGTGGCTCTCTTCCCAGTGCTTAAAGCCCATGGTCTTCCGGACGAATTTGTCGACTACATCAAGAGCAGCTATGCGGACAGCACGACGGTAATTGTGGAGGGTGGCGACGAGTCCCCAGCTGTGCGGCCAGCGAGAGGTGTTCAGCAAGGAGATCCTTTGTCACCTCTGCTTTTCAAATTTCCTGTCGATTATGTTCTAGACCAGCTGCCCTCTCACATAGGTGTCAAGGTGTTGGGCCGCCAGGTCAATGCGGCGGCCTTCGCAGACGACATTCTGCTCTTCACCACTATGAGGGGGGCCTGCAGTCCCTCACCAACGCAAAAGTGGCAGCCCTCGACCAACTGGGGCTACGGGTGAACCTGCGGAAGTGTCTCACCCTCGCACTCGTGGCGTCCGGTCGCGAGAAGAAAGTTAAGGTTGATGCTAGCGTCACCTTAACTGCCGGCGACACCACCATGCCAACGCTGGGAGTGGGCGAGACCTTCCGCTACCTTGGACTGCAGTTTTCCTCCTCCAGGCAGTGCCTCCTCCATCTAAGGTGCCACATAGAGGAGCAGCTGTCGATCATCAAGCAGGCGCCGCTGAAGCCACAGCAGTGGCTGTACACGCTTCGTGAAGTTCTTCTCCCGGGCCTGTACCATGGCCTAGCCCTGAGCCGCACCCACATCGATGCACTCAAGGCCATGGACAACTGCGTTCGGGCTGCGGTGAGGAGATGGTTCCGCCTCCCAGCAGACACTCCCTTGGGCTACGTTCATGCTCCAATAGCCCACGGGGGCCTTAGCATTCCATCTGCCCGCTGGATGGGGCCAACCCCGAGGCGGGGCAGGCTCCTCACCCTGTTGCAGCTCGAGCCCTCCACCACCGACGCAGACCTGGGGGAGGCACGGCACGAAGTGGTGGCGTTGGAACGACACCTCACATGGGATGGCCACCTGCTGCAGTTGACTGCGAAGGTTGGAGTGATGTGGGCGGCACGCCTACACGTTACCTTCGACATGGCAGCCCTTTCGTCATCAGCCAGGACATCAGGCCAACATAGCTGGATTGAGGACACCAGTCGTTTTCTGTCAGGCCGCGGCTATGTGGCGTGCATCCGCACGCAGATCAACGTTCTACCATCTAAAGCACGCAGGAGTCACGGCCGAGACAAGGAGAAGATGTGTCGTGTGAGGTGCAACGCTGTCGAGACCACGAATCTCGTCGTCCAGGGTTGCTGGCTCACCAGTCGAGACCAGGTGCGGCGTCACGACGTGGTAGTGAAATACGTCTTGCGCGGGCTGGCTCAACGAGGGTTCGATGTGTCTGTCGAGCCACACCTCCGAACGCCAGAGTTAGTCCGCAAGCCCAACATTGTAGTGTCGAAGGATGGCATGGCTCATTTCATCGATGCGCAAATCGTCAGTGACCACCTTGACACTGACTGGTGTCACCGGCAGAAGGCAGCGAAATATGATGTCCCGTCGGTGCGGCGTGCTATCGGCGCTCTCCGATCTGCAGTTAGCAGCATGCAGTTCAAGATAGTGACGCTGAATTGGAGGGGGACCTGAGCACCTACATCTGCCTGCCACCTCCTACAACTGGGCTTCCGCAGGTGGGAGCTAAGCATCATAAGCACGCGGGTGCTTGGGGGAACTGCATGGGTCTTCGGCTTGTCCGAAAATATGACGTCTGTTAGGCCAAAGTACAGGGAGGGCGTGGGTTAGCGAGTCGGATTTCCTAGGTTAGTTTTCCCTGACTCCTGGGGCTTCAATATCGGTAGCAATACCGTCTTTTATTCTGTATTTTGTTAATTGTATTTGTCTTTGCATTGTGTAATAATCTAAGGTATTAGCGGTTACACGACCAGCGGTAACCGGCGCCCCTGTACGCTCCTCTCGGGGAGTATGGCGCATTAGTAGATAAGAGTGTATACCTTGTGTTATTTACATGTATTTTGTGAATAAAGGCGGCTTCATAGCCAATTTCGTTGTCACCAGACCAAACCCATCGGAAAACCTGAGAAAGAACTGGCAGAAGCAAATGTGATTCTCTTAAGGTAGACAATTAGTTGCATATCGCTTTTGGTGGACTAGATACAGTAATTATGAATGTGTGTTGGTGGCTTTACAGGGGGAGCAACTGGCGTGAGTAACTATGACTCTCTTAAGCCCACATAATGCGCAATATAAGGTAGTCCCACTGTGCCCTGTGCCCTGTGCCACTTGGCTGGGATTGGTGTGTGATGCCTCTAGCGTCTCTGTGGTGAAGTCCGAGTCCCTAGCCTCCTCAGGGTGAGAGTCGGGTGCACTGTCAGCCGCGACTTGGGTGCCAAGTCTAGCTATGTGATGACTGGCTTTTGCAGCTAATAGGGTAGTGCCACGGGGCCGTTATATGAGATGTCAGGACAGGCTTTGTCTGTACTAGTATCCGAGACTAGACCTCGTACCAAAGCCATCATTTGAGGTGTCTTGGCCACAAATCGCCTTAGTATCAGAGATGAGAGTTTGGTTAACATGGACGACCGCTGGGGTAATCGTCTGAGGTGTCTGGCCACAGTTGTACTGTGGGATTCACTAGTATCCAAATGCCCTTTTTGGGGCAGTGTCCTTTCCAGGACCTCCTAGTGTCCTTCTGAGGACAATGTCCTTTTCAGGGCCACGATGGAGCCCCTGGCAGACTGCACAGCGTTTGCTCTTAGAGTTGTCATTGGACTACCCAATCCCATATTCTGTGGAAAAATGGCAAAATAGATGTGTGGTAGAGGTACCTCTTATGCGACCTCGACGGTGACTTGTGACTTGTGACATTGCGAGAGGAATCTCGCAAATACAAGGACTACGGGTGGGGGGGAGAGCCTTGTTAGCGTTTGGCTAGCACCCCCTCGGAGTGGTGTTGTCCTCGTAGTGGCAGTTCCATTCACTTGTAGAGACCACGGGTTCAGTCCCGTTTTCTATTGCGAGGCCGTCACTTGAGGTATTGCGATAGCCAATGGCTGCCCTAGTATCCGAGACAAGCCTTCGAAGTTTAGGCAGATAGCCATGGGTGAAGAGGGTTTACAGCCCGAACTCTCCCATCTCTTGTGAGACACTAAGTTGCAACATATAAAACAGTGAAGCCTCAGATGGGGGTTTCGAATGGACAGAACCACCAACATGATCCTGGATTGGGTAATGTCATCAGTCCTGGTATGGGAATTGATCCACCAAGTATTCCTGGTCCCTTGTGTGAACTAGAGACAGGCGGCAGAAGACGAGCCCAACAAATGCAACATATTCGTAGATGTAAAGGAAAATCTAGTGCACCCAATGAGGATGGCTTGATAAAATGTCAATACTGTGACTGGAATTTCTCTAGCATTATAGGCGTCAAGATGCATGAGAAGAAGTCCCATCCTTTACTTTTTAATGCTGAAGATCTTGCAAAATGCCAAAGTAAGCGCAAAGGGAACTGGACGTCCGCCGAAATGGAGGAATTAGCCGAATTTCAGATTGAGTTGGAAACCAGATGGAGTGTACAAGCGAAGCTGAATGCTGAGATGGGCAGGAGGATTGGTAGATGGGCGGAATCAATCAAAAAACGCCGTTCGAATGCTGAGTACTTGGCTATTATTGCTGCTGTGAGACAGAAACTGGAGGATTCAGAAGTGGTTAAGGATGACACCATGATTCCCCCAGAGCCAACACTGGAGAAAGATCTGCCTAATGCCTGGATTCTGAATGATGCAGTTATCGAACACATACAAGCGTTAAGAAGTAAATGTTCGACAGATTTCCAGTCTTTGATCACCGCTGTGCTCTCAAGAACTACTGAGTTGTCTGAGATCGAAGATCTGATCTCTGGTATCATTGGGAAGTTGGCTGCCTCTGGTGCTACGAAATGTGTAAGACGGAATAAGAGGACTGCACAGAGAAAACAAGAGCAAAAGCAAGAATACCAATAGAGCCAAAAGGTGGAAAGATCGCGCCACACGATTTCGGCTGACTCAGTACAGATGGCGTAATGATAGGGCGCATCTTGTTAAAGACACCTTGAATGGCACTGACAACGTAGATGACACACGACCGGCTGATTCTGACCTTATTAATTACTATGCCAGCTATTTTGCAGCGGAACCTGCTCGCCCTGCAGTAACATTTGCACCTAGAGACCCCACAAAGATTAATGAGACTTGCCAGCCCTTCTCACTGAAAGAAACGAATATGTGGGTAAATAAGTTGAAGAGTACAGCGTCCAGGCCTGATGGGGTAACTCACATACGCCTGCATGGTATGCACAAAGCCGACCTGAATGTCATGCTAAACGTCTTATTTGGCTTGGAAACGCTGCCAGCATCTCTGAAGTTGAACAGAACTTGCTTGCTACCTACAGGGTGTTTCAAAAATGACCGGTATATTTGAAACGGCAATACAAACTAAACGAGCAGCGATAGAAATACACCGTTTGTTGCAATATGCTTGGGACAACAGTACATTTTCAGGCAGACAAACTTTCGATATTACAGTAGTTACAATTGTCAACAACAGATGGCGCTGCGGTCTGGGAAACTCTATAGTATGATATTTTCCACATATCCACCATGCGTAGCAATAATATGGCGTAGTCTCTGAATGAAATTACCCGAAACCTTTGACAACGTGTCTGGCGGAATGGCTTCACATGCAGATGAGATGTACTGCTTCAGCTGTTCAATTGTTTCTGGATTCTACATCTGCATCTACATCTACGTCCATACTCCGCAAGCCACCTGACGGTGTGTGGCGGAGGGTACCTTCAGTACCTCTATCGGTTCTCCTTTCTATTCCAGTCTCGTATTGTTCGTGGAAAGAAGGATTGTCGGTATGCCTCTGTGTGGGCTCTAATCTCTCTGATTTTATCCTCATGGTCTCTTCGCGAGATATACGTAGGAGGGAGCAATATACTGCTTGACTCTTCGGTGAAGGTATGTTCTCGAAACTTCAATAAAAGCCCGTACCGAGCTACTGAGCGTCTCTCCTGCAGAGTCTTCCACTGGAGTTTATCTATCATCTCCGTAATGCTTTCGCGATTACTAAATGATCCTGTAACGAAGCGCGCTGCTCTCCGTTGGATCTTCTCTATCTCTTCTATCAACCCTATCTGGTACGGATCCCACACTGCTGAGCAGTATTCAAGCAGTGGGCGAACAAGCGTGCTGTAACCTACTTCCTTTGTTTTCGGATTGCATTTCCTTAGGATTCTTCCAATGAATCTCAGTCTGGCATCTGCTTTACCGACGATCAACATTATATGATCATTCCATTTTAAATCACTCCTAATGCGTACTCCCAGATAATTTATGGTATTAACTGCTTCCAGTTGCTGACCTGCTATTTTGTAGCTAAATGATAAAGGATCTATCTTTCTGTATATTCGCAGCACATTACACTTGTCTACATTGAGATTCAATTGCCATTCCCTGCACCATGCGTCAATTCGCTGCAGATCCTCCTGCATTTCAATACAATTTTCCATTGTTACAACCTCTCGGTACACCACAGCTTCATCTGCAAAAAGCCTCAGTGAACTTCCACCAGGTCATTTATGTATATATTCTGGCGGTACACCTGGTCTTTCACGTGTCCCCACAAAAAGAAGTCACAGGGGTTCATGTCTGACGAATAGGGAGGCCAATCCACGCCGCCTCCTGTATGTTTCGGATAGCCCAAAGCAATCACACGATCATCGAAATATTCATTCAGGAAATTAAAGACGTCGGCCGTGCGATGTGGCCGGGCACCATCTTGCATAAACCACGAGGTGTTCGCAGTGTCGTCTAAGGCAGTTTGTACCGCCACAAATTCACGAAGAATGTCCAGATTGCGTGATGCAGTAATCATTTCAGATCTGAAAAATGGGCCAATGATTCCTTTGGAAGAAATGGCGGCCCAGACCAGTACTTTTTGAGGATGCAGGGACAATGGGACTGCAACATGGGGCTTTTCGGTTCCCCATATGCGTCAGTTCTGTTTATTGACGAAGCCGTCTAGGTAAAAATAAGCTTCGTCAGTAAACCAAATGCTGCCCACATGCATATCGCCGTCATCAATCCTGTGCACTATATCGTTAGCGAATGTCTCTTGTGCAGCAGTGGTAGCGGCGCTGAGGGGTTGCCGCGTTTGAATTTTGTATGGATAGAGGTGTAAACTCTGGCGCATGAGATGACACGTGGACATTGGCGTCATTTGGACCGCAGCTGCAACACGGCGAATGGAAACCCGAGGCCGCTGTCGGATCACCTGCTGCACTAGCTGCGCGTTGCCCTCTGTGGTTGCCGTACGCGGTGGCCCTACCTTTCCAGCACGTTCATCCGTCACGTTCCCAGTCCGTTGAAATTTTTCAAACAGATCCTTTATTGTATCGCTTTTCGGTCCTTTGGTTACATTAAACCTCCATTGAAAACTTTGTCTTGTTGCAACAACACTGTGTTCTAGGCGGTGGAATTCCAACACCAGAAAAATCCTCTGTTCTAAGGAATAAACCATGTTGTCCACAGCACACTTGCATGTTGTGAACAGCACACGCTTACAGCAGAAAGACGACGTACAGAATGGTGCACCCACAGACTGCGTTGTCCTCTATATCTTTCACATCACTTGCAGCGCCATCTGTTGTTGAAAATTGTAACTACTGTAATTTCGAAAGTTTGTCCGCCTGAAAATGTACTGTTGTCCCAAGCATATTGCAACAAACGGTGTATTTCTATCGCTGCTCATTTAGTTTTTATTGCCGTTTCAAATATACCGGTCATTTTTGAAACACCCTGTAAAAATGGTAACTTGTCATTGCCCTCCAATAGGCGGGCAATTACATATCATCGAATGTTGTTCGACTACCCAACAAGATGTTGGCCTTCGGATTGTCACAATCAATCGACATTCACCGAAGCCAAAGAGGCTTTTGGTCCGTAGATGGCATCTTGGCCAATGGTTTGATGTTAGATATTGTAATTAAAGATCACAGATATCGTGGGAAACCCTTGTATGTTTTAATCATCGATCTATCTAAGGCTTTTGACCGTGTGTCATGGACAACGATTCGCCATGCTCTGTGGAAACATAATGTAGACAACTACACTTTGGAGTACATAATGTCATCATACAAAGAGCAAGTGACGACGCTGAAACTAGAGTCAGCTGAAATTGGGAGAATTGAATTCTGCAGGGGTGTTAAGCAGGGGGATCCTCTGAGCCTAATTGTATTCAACCTAGTAGTAGACCACCTAATGACAGCTATCTGGCAGGAATTTGGTGCAACTGTGAACGGTATTAAGATAGGTGCCCTAGGTTTTGCAGATGACATCGTTCTGCTATCGGACACCCAGGAAGGTATGAGGCACTACATTATAACAGTTGAGACGTTCTTGGCGTCCTCAACTTTGGATGTGAACGCCGATAAGTGTAGGGCTCTTCAGGTGATGCGAGTCACCCACACTAAGGGATGCGTAACACAGACTAAGCCACTGTTTAAAATCGCTAATAAGGTGATACCAGCCTTAAACGTGCAGGAACAGCTGCATTACCTAGGGAATCCTTTCGATCACCAAGGCATCCAGTCACCCTCTACACCTAAGCTCGAGGTCATGCTGGAAAGACTCCGCCAAGCTGCCATGAAGCCTTGGCAGAAAATCACTGTAATGCACACATACCTAATTCCCAGATTGATTCACACACTCCAGACCACCAACATCTCACTCAAGAAATTGCAGTATGTGGACCACTGTATTCGACGCTTCGTGAAAGCTACTCTCCACTTGCCAAAGACTACGCCAACGCCATACGTACATGCCAAGCAGCGGGATGGTGGCCTGGGTATCCCAGCCCTGCGCCTATTAATAGGCTGTGTTTATCTACAGCGCCTAGAGAATTTAGTGAACACCAATGATGTCCAAGTGCAGGCAATAATGGGTACGCAATCGGTCGCCAAGCTACTGACAAGATTAAAGAAGATATTGACGATTGGAGGTCAGCAGCTACCCCAACTGCCATAGCGACCTCTCTATTCTGGAAGAAGAGCCTCCATAACACTGCATTGGGTAGAGGCCTGGAGTACTGTCAGAACTCCACTGAGAGTAGTACCTGGATAAATGATCCACCTCCTTTCTGGACTGGCAGGAACTATATTGCAGCTATTCAACTGGGGATAGGTCTCCTCCCCACCAGGGGAGCGCCGTATATAAAAGGCCCCAATGCCAACTGTAGAGCCAGAGGGTCTTGCCAGAACAGATGGGAAACAGTCCAGCATATCCTCCAAAGATGCCCACCCACGCATTTCTCCAGGATAGATAGGCATGACCAGATCTCCAAGTCAGTCAAGAAGGAACTGGAAGTAGGGGGATACAATGTAATTGAGGCACCTACCCTCAGCACTGCCAATAACAACAGGTATGTGCCGGATCTGCTAGTGATACACAATGCAGAAGGTAAGCAGAGATTAGGGGGTGCCACAATTATTGAAGCAACAGCGCCCTACGAGTACACTGGTAGTCTCCACAGGGCGGAGGAGATAAGATCTACCAAATATCAACATCCCGAACTTCTTGGCCTGATACAGAGGAAATATAATTTGGACACCTCTCCAGAAGTAATGCCACTAGTTATTGGAGCACAGGGCTCGTAGTCTACTGGATACAGTACTCATGAAAATGTGATCGTGGCTTCAAAGAGGGACCAACTGGCAGGAGTAAATATGAATCTCTTATGGTAGCCAAATGCCTCGTCACCAGACCAAACACATCAGAAAACCTGAGGAGGAACAGGAGGGAGTAACTATGGCCATTTTAAGGTAGCCTATTCGTTGTGAATCAGTTTTGGTCTACTGGATATAGTAATCAAGAAAATATGATGGTAGTTTAAAAGGGGGAGGAACTGCCAGGAGTAACTATGACTCCCTTAAGGTAGCCTATTGTTTGCATATTGCTTTTAGTCTACTGGATACAGCAATCATGAAAATGTGAGTGTGGCTTAAACGGTGGAGCAAATGGCAGTAGTAACTATGACTCTTTTAAGGTATCCAAATCCCTCATCAGCAGACCAAACTCATAGGAAAACCTAAGGATGAACTGGCTGAAGTGAATATGGTTCTCTTAAGATAGACAATTTGTTGCATATCTCTTTTGGTGGACTGGCTAAAGAAATCATGTAAATGTGTTAGTGGCTTAAAAGGGGGACCAACTGGCCGGAGTACCTATGTCTCTCTTCAGGTAAGCAAATGGCTCGTCACCAGACCAAACACATCAGTAAAACGTGCGGAGTAACAGCAGGAAATAACTATGACTCTCTTAAGGGAGCCTATTATTTGCATATTGCTTTAGGTCCACTGGATAAAGTAATCATGAGAACGTCATCATGGCTTAAAAGGGGGGAGCAAATGGCAGGCGTAACTATGATTCTCTTAAGGCAACCAAATACCTCATCACCGGACCAAGCCCATCGAAAAACCTGAGGAGCAACTGGCTTAAGTGCATATGATTCTCTTAAGGTAGACAATGAGTTGTGTATCGCTTTTGATGGACTGGATACAGTAATCATGAAAACGTGATGGTGGTTTCAAAGGGGGACCAACTGGCAGGAGTAAATATGACTTACTCAAGGTAGAAAATGAGTCATCGCAAGACCAAACACATCAGAAAACGTGAGGAGCAACAGGGAGGTTTAACTATGACTCTCTTAAGGTAGCCTAGTAGTTGCGTATCGCATTGGTCTACTGGATACAGTAATCAAGATGATGTGATGACTGTTTTATAGGAGGAGCAACTGGCAGGAGTAACTATGACTCTCTTAAGGCAGGCAAATGCCTTGTCACCATACCAAACCCATCAGAAAACCTGAAGAGCAATTGGCTGAAGTGAATATGATTCTCTTAAGTTAGACAATTTGTTGTGTATCGCTTTTGGTGTACTGGATTCAGTAAGCATGAAAATGTGATGGTGACGTAAAAGGGAGACCAACTGGCAGGAGTAACTATGACTCTCTTAAGGTAGAAAATGCCTCGTCACCAGACCAAGAACTTTGGAAACCGTGAGGAGCAACTGGAGGGTGTAATTATGACTCTCTTAAGGTAGCCTATTGGTTGTGTATTGCTTTTGGTATACTGGATACAGTAATCATGAAAATGTGATGATGGCTTAAAAGCGGGAGCAACTGGCAGGAGTAACTATGACTCTCTTAAGGGAGCCAGATGTCGAGTCACTGGACCAAACACATCAGAAAACGTGAGGAGCAACAGCAGGAAGTAACTATGACACTCTTAAGATAGCCAGTTAGTCGCATATCTCTTTTGGTGTACTGGAATCAGTAATCACGAAAATGTGAACGTGGCTTTAAAGAGGGACCTACTGGTAGGAGTAACTACACTCCTGGAAATTGAAATAAGAACACCGTGAATTCATTGTCCCAGGAAGGGGAAACTTTATTGACACATTCCTGGGGTCAGATACATCACATGATCACAATGACAGAACCACAGGCACATAGACACAGGCAATAGAGCATGCACAATGTCGGCACTAGTACAGTGTATATCCACCTTTCGCAGCAATGCAGGCTGCTATTCTCCCATGGAGACGATCGTAGAGATGCTGGATGTAGTCCTGTGGAACGGCTTGCCATGCCATTTCCACCTGGCGCCTCAGTTGGACCAGCGTTCGTGCTGGACGTGCAGACCGCGTGAGACGACGCTTCATCCAGTCCCAAACATGCTCAATGGGGGACAGATCCGGAGATCTTGCTGGCCAGGGTAGTTGACTTACACCTTCTAGAGCACGTTGGGTGGCACGGGATACATGCGGACGTGCATTGTCCTGTTGGAACAGCAAGTTCCCTTGCCGGTCTAGGAATGATAGAACGATGGGTTCGATGACGGTTTGGATGTACCGTGCACTATTCAGTGTCCCCTCGACGATCACCAGTGGTGTACGGCCAGTGTAGGAGATCGCTCCCCACACCATGATGCCGGGTGTTGGCCCTGTGTGCCTCGGTCGTATGCAGTCCTGATTGTGGCGCTCACCTGCACGGCGCCAAACACGCATACAACCATCATTGGCACCAAGGCAGAAGCGACTCTCATCGCTGAAGACGACACGTCTCCATTCGTCCCTCCATTCACGCCTGTCGCGACACCACTGGAGGCGGGCTGCACGATGTTGGGGCGTGAGCGGAAGACGGCCTAACGGTGTGCGGGACCGTAGCCCAGCTTCATGGAGACGGTTGCGAATGGTCCTCGCCGATACCCCAGGAGCAACAGTGTCCCTAATTTGCTGGGAAGTGGCGGTGCGGTCCCCTACGGCACTGCGTAGGATCCTACAGTCTTGGCGTGCATCCGTGCGTCGCTGCGGTCCGGTCCCAGGTCGATGGGCACGTGCACCTTCCGCCGACCACTGGCGACAACATCGATGTACTGTGGAGACCTCACGCCCCACGTGTTGAGCAATTCGGCGGTACGTCCACCCGGCCTCCCGCATGCCCACTATACGCCCTCGCTCAAAGTCCGTCAACTGCACATACGGTTCACGTCCACGCTGTCGCGGCATGCTACCAGTGTTAAAGACTGCGATGGAGCTCCGTATGCCACGGCAAACTGGCTGACACTGATGGCGGCGGTGCACAAATGCTGCGCAGCTAGCGCCATTCGACGGCCAACACCGCGGTTCCTGGTGTGTCCGCTGTGCCGTGCGTGTGATCATTGCTTGTACAGCCCTCTCGCAGTGTCTGGAGCAAGTATGGTGGGTCTGACACACCGGTGTCAATGTGTTCTTTTTTCCATTTCCAGGAGTGTATGACTCTTAATGCAGTCAAATGCCTCGTCACTGGACCAAACACATCAGAAAACGTGAGGAGCAACTGCAGGGACTAACTATGTCCCTCTTAAGGTAACCTATTAGTTGCATATCAGATTTGGTTATCTGGCTACAGTAATTAGGAAAATGTGATGGTGGTTTAAAAGGAGGAGGAACCGCCAGGACTAACTATGACTCTCCTAAGGTAGCCAAATGCCTCGTTACAAGTCCAAACCCATCGCAAAATCTGAGGAGCAACTTTCTGAAGTGAATATGATTCTCTTAAGGTAGACCAGAGATCACCGTCACTCCATCCTTATAGCATCCCATGATGTCTACAATGAACTTGTCAGGCAGACCATATGCCATCAGGGCGGGCCTCAGGGCACCATGGTCTGGAGAGTGGATAGCCTTGGACACAGCCTGAGTCATGGCCAAGTCCAACATGTGGCAAAATAAATTAAAAAAATTAAATTTATTGGTTTTTTGAAAAGAGGAAAAATTACGGACATGGAACTGTAACTTTAGAATTTTTGAAGGGCTTTTTTATGGACTGTATTGACCGGCTTGAATGCGGACAAATTCAGTGCTGCGTGAAATATGCCTGTAATATAATTTACCATTCCGATTAATTACATTTTTTAATTCTACGTCATTGTTGATTTATTCAGAGTTCTCATCTTAGACGTAAAATTCGTTATCCTGCCACAGTATTAATTCATTAGTCGCCATCGGTGTTCTTCTCTTTGTTGACCATGTGTATCTTTCTGAGTCGGAAGCGGTTCACTTCACGAAGACGGTGGAACACAAGGAAATACAATGCTACGTCACTTTAAATAATTCTCGTAAAACTTAGATACTTCTCACTATTTTTTATTCACAACACAATAAGACTTGCTCTGCTCGTTTCACAAACCATAATTACTAACTATATGGCTGCCTTTCCGCACATTCCAAAAATCATGTCCATTCTCCACAAGGCAACAATCGAAAGTGTCCCTTAGCTCCTTGGAGTATGAAACAAAAGAGAATCCAATGTGAACATTACAAAGATTATAATCTACATGCATCTCAATTTAATCTTTGGCGCAGATTTTAAGGTATTGTATGTCTCTGCGTCGGAATGTGTCATTACAACTGCCCCCCTACTGTATACTGTCACTAGATAATTTTATTTGGTTGACAGGCTACAGTAGTCGACCTTGCAATTGATAGGTGTGGGGGTCTTTTATTTACAAACTTCATTTTTATTGTCTCATTTTCATGGCACTGTGAATTATTTGGTATTACTGAGTGTGTGTCAGTTTTTTGGTATACTTATGCTAATATTTACAAACCTTAATCCTAACATACAAAGTTTTGGTTAAGACTGAGAAAACGACATCATGTGGTAAAGTTTGTACAATAAAATATACAATGGATACAACGTTATTTACAAATGTTTCCTTCCTCATCAGAGGTGAAAATTAAGTCCTTGTATTGCTTTCTGTATTTATTCTGGGGCGACGAGCTTTGTTCGCTAGCCCGTGTTGAATATGGGCGGGTGATACGCGCGCCTGATTGTTTGGTCGTCTGTTAGCGAGCGACGTTGGTTGAATGCGCGCGCCAGTGCACTGAATATACACCGACGTGCGGGTACCGTCGAGACTTCCGAACCTCAGTATGCGTGTGCTTTTTGTAGTTCCTTCCAGTACTTAGACTGCATACGATGAGGTACATTGGAATATGTGCCCCGAAGAACACATCACACTATGTGCGAGGCGGAGGACGATCCTGTCGATGCAGCACCAGGTAAGAAGCGTACCATGTCAAACTTGTTTGGCATTGTCCTTTCCTATTGTGATGCCATGGGTGTTTGACGATACAAGCTCCAATTTTCGATGTCACTTGTTTAGGCTCGCTGACACTTGCAATGTAGCACTACTTTGCACAATTTTAATTTTCTACACACACCACTTTAACCACGAGTATTGCGATCGAAACTTTCTTTTCATTGCACTTTTTTCTTCGCATTAACCCCTTTTACCTATTGTACCGAGATTCATTCCCCTCAATACTTCTGGTCAATGTACATAAATATTCACAAATTTGTAAGTCACAGGACTTGGCATGAAATACAAAGTACATCACATACAATGGAATAACATATAACACATACAGTACATTGGTCACATTAATTACAGGAAAAAACTATCGACGAAAATTGAAAAAATTTTTGACCACTCATTGTGGCTTCTTCGTCTTGGATTTTACTGACACACACACCTTTTTTTCATTAATCTGTTAGAAGGAACAAGTCCTTTGTTTTCCTTCTTGAACTCGAGTGTAAGTTAAGGTTTACCTTCGTTACGTATTCGCCATACGCAACGACATGCCTCAGCATGCAGAGAACACACCTGTAGCCGCTCCACTCCACCTTGGGAAGGGAATTTTCTACCTTCTACTTAGGGTAATGGCAACGACTACGTGTATGCTACGGTTTTTACGTATAAAATCTGAAAATGCAGGAAATAATAATTTATATGTAGCATAACCCTAATATGTACAGTGTTTTGTGCTTAAGCACGTTCTGGTGTGCTTGTAAATCATTACCTCTAATAAAATTACCTACATTAACATAGACATATAAACATAAAATCTTGAAGTTCAGGGTGTAGCTACTATCAATATGTACAGTGTTTCATAATAGCGGCACGACCTTGTGTGCGTGTATCATCTTCAATTAAAGTGCGCTTATAGGCGTCTTGTGTTATCATGGCAGAAAAAATACAGACATTTTAATGCATCGGTTGTCATGAAAATCTATGTACACGAATAATCCGACTTTCATAGCTTCAGTGCAGTATAAAATTCTGTATGACGTTTTTGTTCATAATTCATTTTATAGACGATTCCTTTGCCTACAGGTCGTCGATCACACTACTTACCTGTTTCTCGTATAGCGGCGATATCATTTTCATTCTTTGTGACTGTGAATCATGGTATCTATGAAAGATATAATTTTAACATGATTTATCCTTTCATGTTTCAAGTGGGTAAAGTAATTCATACCTTCCTTCTGCATACATGAGTGAAGCATCGCTAATGTTGCACTGTGTATCAGGTTTTTCGTATTTTCTCGTAAACTCGCAGAGTCTTACGGTTTTAATTAAGTTGTTTCTTGACGTTAGGTATACCTGTTTATACGACGTTGTCTTAGAGTTTAATTTTCCTTATACACTTCTACGTTGTTTAAGTTCCGTACATGTACAGAGCTTCTTTCGCCTTTCACACATTTCATACATACGTTTATACACACAAAAAATATCTACCACTTAATATACACATTGCTGGTGGGGCCCTTTTTCGGTACCCTGCACCATTCCCTCAATATTTCAAAATAATTCAGGGTGTGCTGAGCATCGTCCCTTCATACTAATAATACTTACAACTAAATATTTCTTCTTACATACATAACTGCCTTACGGTCCATTAATGCGCAACATTCTCTATTTTCCTCCTTTACACTTTAGCTTTCGTACATGTACCCTCGTGTATAGCTTATATATTCTATAAAGTTGTTTGCTGAGTGCTTTAGGTGTTTCCTAAGGTTAATGTGTTTCTCCCTCTAAAAAGCCTAGGTATTTGTTTTGAGGGCGATTCAGTTCGTTACTCACGTTGCATAGATCTGTTTATTATTTTCCTATTTTAAAGCTTGTGTCATTCTTTTCCTTAGTCACAAAAATTAACGCGTTTGCCTTGTTGTTCATTCTGAAAATCGCACGCTACTGTGTAATGTAAATGTATGCGTTATCTCTTTTCTTTCCTCTTTGCTGCTTTTTCTCTATATGTAATTGTGTGTTGTTCTCGTGTACATAGCCTTTCTTCCGGTTATATATCTGCATTATTTATTTTTTTTTCTATTGAGCTATTTTCTTTGTCCTTCCGTACAAGCTAAGATTTTACTCAATATAATATAATATTATAATACCGTCCGTGACCAGTATGTACTTGGATGTTCACTTTTATTACGTAATACCAGCTTATAATTAAATTTTCTAAGCCACTATTTACAAGACTTGTGTACCCTTTTCTTTCTTGTTTTTGAATGACTTTCGTTACTGTGTCTCATAGAAGCATGGTCTCAAAACT
Organism: Schistocerca cancellata; assembly: GCF_023864275.1. Taxonomy (NCBI): domain Eukaryota; kingdom Metazoa; phylum Arthropoda; class Insecta; order Orthoptera; family Acrididae; genus Schistocerca; species Schistocerca cancellata. The sequence continues at coordinate 554,074,246 of NC_064632.1, forward strand.
TTTAAACGTTCCGCACATCCGCACTTACGTATCACGACTGGAATGTAGGCACGGGGAAAACTCTGCATTGTACGTGAACATTATTCGTGATAGCCGCCATCATGTTATACGAGTCACGTGTCACCTGGACTCTACCGCGCATGCGCCATCGCTCTTTGTATACACTCAGCTGATCGGACAGGGAAGGGGGAAGATTTCTCCCCGGCTCGCTGCCTACAGCGCGGCCAACGCCCTCGTCTTGACATGCCGCTATCGCGTGCTCGTCAGCTGCGCGTTGTATTGCAACTTTGACGCGTGGTTTGTTGCTCGTCTCAAGCGAACAAACTCTGACCTTCGCGCTAATTTGTCTTTGTTCCTCTCTCTTAAATAACTGAGTTAGGCTACAAAAGTACCGTATGATTTATTTTATAGTGTTAAAACTCACAGTAACACATGTTTCATTAGGTGTGGTTAACTATGCGTTTTTTAGCTGGCATATGCCCCCAGTTGATTACTAGTTTCGATGTTTAACTGAAATTTCAGTTATATTTTCTAGTTTAATGCATGTTTTTCACTAACTGACTGTCTTTTGTTTTCGTGTTCGCAAGTTTCTTAGGTTAATGACAGCAATTTTACTATGTGATCCAAGGTCGTATAATTTCAATTTTGCTAAAATAATATATAACTCTTAATGAAAAAATTCCTTGATATCCTTGTGGGGGTATAACCCTTTCACCTTGCCCGTTCGTGTGATACCTGACAGATAACATCCTGGGTGAGGTTTGACTATTATAATGAAAGGGCCATCATACAACAACTGCCACTTAATACTTTTTGACTTGTTACCTACAGCTGTCAAGATTCAACAATTTTCCGTTGGCAACACTGGTACTTTTAATGCTTTCGAAACTTCTTTAAATAAACTGTTAGAAATAATATTCGTAGATGCGCCTGTATCTAAAATTACGCTGGTAATTATAGTTTCTATCTTTGCTGTTATTACAGCCTGCCCGAGGTCACTTACCTTGTTCAGTGCTTTCATCTCTTCTTCACATACAGCTTCTTCTACGGTAGCATCCTGATCATATCTTAAAAATAATTGTTTAAGATGTAATGTGTGCTTGTTTGTGCCCCCTGTTGTCAAATCGGTCGGCCGGTGGGGGCTCATTGCGACCGATTGTTGTTTACCGGGGGAGACAACGGCGTTGCTTCATTACTGTCCGTTACCTCCGGACCGCTGCGTGCAACATTTTCTTGCGACCGGCCGTCGCTATTCCTCCTTGGTCTGTCATTCCTATTACTGTAACTATTGTAATTTTCGTTTGTGTGCCGCCTTTCATCACGCGGGCCTGACCAATCGTTCACGTGATTTCTATCATTTCCATACCGGCGTGGACCGTAATCTGTATTATATCTTCGGTCTTCACGTCTCTGTGGCGCCGAATTCCTCCGATTTCCGTAATTCCATTTCCATTATTTGGCCTTGTCGCATAAGGATGCCAACTGTGTGGGTTTTGTCCACTGCCATTAAAATGATTCCCGTTACCGTTGTTTTGATTGGTTACGGGGTGTTTATTCCGATTACTTATGCTCGGCTCTTCTTCATATATTAGATCAATTGAGTCAAGCACGGAAAGAAAATATTCAAGGTCGTTCTCCGGTATGGTTACCAATTTTTCGCGTAAGTTCGCGGGTAGTCTGTTTTTGCAGAATTTTGAGAACATCTACGTGCGGTATTGGATTGTTCCAATAGCGCGTCTTATTCAAATACTTTTCGAAATACTTTCTCAACCCGCCGTTTTTGAGGTTGAACGGTTGTGGGTTGAATACCTCACGTCGCAGTCTTTCTTGGACCCCAGCAGACCAATATTTCTCCAAGAAAGCTCGTTCAAATTGTTCGTAGGTGACGCACTGTTCAGCCATGTCAGTGGCCCACAAAAGTGCGTCGCCTTGTGTGAAGCCTACTACATATCTAATGTTCTGTGCCTCAGTCCAGTTTCTTGGTAAGACATTTTTAAATGCTCTTACGAATACGACTGGATGAGTTTTTCTGGATTCTGTGGAGAAAACTGGAAACTGTCTACATCTACATCTACATTCTACATTTATACTCCGCAAGCCACCCAACGGTGTGTGGCGGAGGGCACTTTACGTGCCACTGTCATTATCTCCCTTTCCTGTTCCAGTCGCGTATGGTTCGCGGGAAGAACGACTGTCTGAGAGCCTCTGTGCGCGCTCTAATCTCTCTAATTTTACATTCGTGATCTCCTCGGGAGGTATAAGTAGGGGGAAGCAATATATTCGATACCTCATCCAGAAACGCACCCTCTCGAAACCTGGCGAGCAAGCTACACCGCGATGCAGAGCGCCTCTCTTGCAGAGTCTGCCACTTGAGTTTGTTAAACATCTCCGTAACGCTATCACGGTTACCAAATAACCCTGTGACGAAACGCGCCGCTCTTCTTTGGATCTTCTCTATCTCCTCCGTCAACCCGATCTGGTACGGATCCCACACTGATGAGCAATACTCAAGTATAGGTCGAACGAGTGTTTTGTAAGCCACCTCCTTTGTTGATGGACTACATTTTCTAAGGACTCTCCCAATGAATCTCAACCTGGTACCCGCCTTACCAACAATTAATTTCATATGATCATTCCACTTCAAATCGTTCCGCACGCATACTCCCAGATATTTTACAGAAGTAACTGTCTATGTTTCAACAGGCTCTCATTGACTAGAATCGTCGAGATGCAAGGCGACACGCCTACTGCCTGTTGCAGCACCGCGTTTGGCGAATATCCATTGTTTGCCTGCGCAGGTGCGTGCACATACGCCGGACTGGGCGCGTGATGTTCTGCGTTATTGACATCGTAATCTGGCACGGGTGAATAAGTGTCAGGCTGCCTGTTGCTTGACGTAGGCAAATCATTTGAAACATTTAGTCTACCCGCAATTTCCTTACGTATTCTGTCCTCGGCTACTTTGATTTCATTACCTAATTTTTCAAAAAGTTTTGTTTCCCGGTCAGTTATTGATTCATTTACATTAACGGTTTCTAAAGTTTCATTTATTTTGATAATGTCCGCCTTGATACGTCCAGTCTCCTGTTTCAGAAGACCGACTTCTTCGTTAACTTTATTAACTTGGTCAGGTATTTCTTCACATGCGGACTGTACTCTAGTTAAATTTAATTGAATAGCCTGTACGTTTTCATGTATTTCTTTTTGTACCGTTTGTGTTTGATGGTGTGTTTCTACGATTTCTGACAGTTCCTGTTCCTGTTTGTTTGTAAGATCTGACAATTTCTTTTCTAAATCATTTGCCAATACATTGTATACACTATTGACTGTTTTGATGACTTTGTCTTCGATCTTTTGATCGATTTCATTGGTGAGTTTATTTAAGCGTTGATCAAAATGTTTGTGCATATTTTCAAATTGCGTGTTTACACTTGAAAACTACTGTTGGAACCCAATTTCCACGTTTGACAATTTTGTGTTTGTCATGTTGTGGCTGATTTCTAGATTCGCCAGTTTTGTGTTCGTTGTGTTGTGGCTGATTTCTAGATTCGACAGTTTTGTGTTCGTTGTGTTGTGACTTATCTTTAAATCAGATAACTGCTCGCTCACGTTTGACATCAGACTATATAATGCCTCAAGCATAACTGACGAAGCTTGTGTGTTTGTATTTATGCCATTATTTGTAGCCATTGTTTCTCTACCACGATCTCATTGAATCGAAACCGGGCTAGGTTCACTGATTTTACGCGAAATATTTTTATCTGATCTGGTAATCGATGCTTCATCGACTGTGTACAAGGTTTCATTTGCAAGTGGTTCGTTATTGTTAATCCCTGTCGAGTGCAATTGAATTGTATTTACTTCTACATTATGTTGTGCTGAAAAACTAATTGCGTCATCATTTACGTCACTATTGTCAAAATCAGTGACGCGTCCATGAACATTTGTCAAATTAAAATTCTCCGATTCCATTGTGGAGATATTATTTTTATCTGTACTTTACTGTTAATCTAAATCTTTAAATTCTCTCGCAGTTGAATTAATAAAAATATCTCGCGATTGTTATTTGTTACGCGTCGGAAATTTACAAGATGGCGCACTACAACTTCTAATTCTGCGATTGTTGAACATAAAAAAGTAATTATCAAAACGTAATTGTGTGTTGCCACAAACCCTACCAGGATTTTAATATGGAAAGGAAAAGGTTCTGCTTTAAGTGGAGCTAAGCCAAGGTGCAGCAACTGCATGCGCTTGCGCTTTCCTACCTTAATTCCGGCTGAGCTGAGTCATTCACGATTACGTTAGTTTTGTAAATCCTTGTCCTTGTTCCTTCTGGTTATTGTGCTATCCGTTTATACACTTAACATTGTTTCACCTTATTAGTCATTTTCCATGTGCGTCATGTAACAGAGAAATAGTAATTAGTACAAGTACATTTGTAGCACAACAATCAAGTACTTACTCTTTGTTCCACCAGCACTGTCCCTCTCAGCGGTCGCCAGTGTGGCGAAATAAACAAAAAAAATTAAATTTATTGCTTTTTTGGAAAGAGGAAAAATTACGGACATGGAACTGTAACTTTAGAATTTTTGAAGGGCTTTTTTACGGACTGTATTGACCGGCTTGAATGCGGACAAATTCAGTGCTGCATGAAATATGCCTTTAATATAATTTACCATTCCGATTAATTACATTTTTGAATTCTACGTCATTGTTGATTTATTCAGAGTTCTCACCTTAGACGTAAAATTCGTTTTCCTGCCACAGTATTAATTCATTAGTCGCCATCAGTGTTCTTCTCTTTGTTGATCGTGTGTATCTTTCTGAGTCGGCATCGGTTCACTTCACGAAGACGGTGGAACACAAGGAAATACAATGCTACGTCACTTTAAATAATTCTCGTAAAACTTAGATACTTCTCACTATTTTTTATTCACAACACAATAAGACTTGCTCTGCTCGTTTCACAAACCATAATTGCTAACTATATGGCTGCCTTTCCGCACACTCCAAAAATCACATCCATCCTCCACAAGGCAACAATCGAAAGTGTCCCTTAGCTCCTTGGAGTATGAAACAAAAGAGAATCCAATGTGAACATTACAAAGATTATAATCTACATGCCTCTCAATTTAATCTTTGGCGCAGCTTTTAAGGTATTGTATGTCTCTGCGTCGGAATGTGTCATTACAAACAGGAACGTACTGTGCAGCATCCCATCCTGAGGATGCGATATGCAACTATTTGCAACCTTAAACTCTTCATAGTTACTCCTGCCAGGTGCGCCTCGAGTTTGCTGATGTAATTCTCCAGGTGACGAGGAATTTCGCTATATTACCGGCTTTATTCACCTTTGTGAATAATACATTGTGGTGTTACCTGCAGAGCAGGTTTACAAGATGGCATACAGGAATACACTAATAAATAGACACAAAAACATGAATAAAAGGAGGTATTATCTCTGAGACGCCAGGCAGCAGTGAAAGGGTTGAGCGCATCCTATCCAACTCCAGTGCGGGACATTGTGCGGTGGTGAGGGGCAGTCATAGTGTCAAAACGCCGCGCCGCCATAATACTGCCCAATAGCACTCTTGTGCTGAATGTAGAGAAATGGCCTTTGGTCACGCCCACCTCCAGGAGCGCTTTTGCGGATGCTGGAGACCAAACTCCACGCCAGTTGATGGTTGCTGACGTGGTGGTGATGTCCTGGACTGCTGGAAAGAGCTCTCACACCTAAGCAAAGACAGCCCGCTTGTCGTAGACTGTGATCTTCTCTCTGTGACACCAATCGAGGTTGAGGCTGTCGCCGACCACTTGGGCATCAATAATGTATGCTGCTTCGCCACCAACTGCCACGACATCAGGCTTCTGCAATCCTTCAGATGTCCGCAAGTGAGGCTCCAGAAGAACATCATAGCCCCTTCAACATAGGCCTCGCACCAGATAGGACGCCACGGCGTCATATGGGGCAATGCAGGCCCCGTCGCTCCTCCAACACTGCTAAATGACATGGTGGCTGTCTCTGTGGCGTTGCAGCTGCCCACGTAGGAGCCATGCCAGAGTAGGCTGGGTATTGATCCTAGCACGCAGGCAGGAGATGAAGTCACGGCCTGTGACAAACTGCCGAGTGTTGGACACCCAGCAGTGCTGCTCTGGTGTTTGGGCAGACTTCCGCAGAGCAGCACTGTCGACTGACGAGTGCAGGCACTTGGCCCAACACCGACCCAGTTGGTAGCTGGATTTAATAATGTCCCCATTCTGTCATAAGGCTTTATGTAACTGATGGATTTCACATCTGAGCGAGTCCTGGGAGGTATCGTCAGCAGCCGTACCCAGCCTCTCCATCTTTGCAAGCTGCCTCCTCCAAAGATAAGGACCCAGCCAGCGGGCTGCCAGGACCCCCAGGCCCCAATGAGAGATAGGGGCATGAAAATACCCAACAGGGGTGTCCGCTGGCAGGTGGAGCTATGATATAATGGCTGTATGCACGCAAACATCGAGGGACGAGAGGGCACCTAAACGCGTCCTACCCAGGGCCAGGCCATGAAAAATGCCCGGCAGGATTGATGAGCAAAGGGAAAACAATCTTTGCTGAGGGCCGCTGTAGTGATGGTGAGTAGCTCTTACAATCCATCCTTGGTCTTGGCGAACAGGAGAAGGTCATCTGCAAACGCAGCAGCATTTATTCTTCGGCCAAGGATACGGGCACCAACATGCTCAGGAAGACGGGAAAGGAGCATGTCCAGACATGTTGAAGAGGATTGGGGATAAGGGATCACCTTGCCACACACCCCTCGAAGGCCGCACTAGATCCGACGACTTCCCAGCACTGCAGATAACCGTCGAGCCCGCCTTATAGCACCCCAGGATGTAGAAATGAACTCGACTGGCAGACCATGGGCCCTCAGCACAGGACCCAGGGCACCATGACCAAGCGAATCGAAGGCCTTTGACACATCCAGAGATGCTACATACAGCGAGCTGGGAGTGCTCCACACCTGGGTCATCGCCAGATCTAGAAGAAAGGTATTATGAAGCATCCCAGCCTGTGATATGAAAGCCCGCTGATGACTGTCCAAAGCACAGTGGCGCATAAGGCGGCCAACCAGAACCTTGTGAAAGACCCTGGTCAGAACCAGACACACTGTGATAGGTAGGAAGTCAGCAGGAGATGCTGTGGCAGTCTTCTTGGGCAGGAAGGTGGTACGAGCTTGAAGGAGGCGGGATGGGAGGGAACGTGAAAGGAGTAGGAGGTTAATTTAAGGACAACCTCACAAGGAAGGCGACGTAATTGGGACGGCGTAAGGCGATCAGGAACTGCAGCAGAGTTGCGAGGAGGGAGAGCAGCAGCTGCCTGATCTGCAGTAATGGGTGCCCACAGAACTTGGAAGGGCAAGCACTTACAAAATGGCAACAACTTATTGGAGAGACCCTCACAACATGGAGGCCAAGACCTGGCACGAGGGGCAGTGAAGAGATCCCTCCAAAACTCAATGAGCCCTGGGATGGAGGGTGGCTGATGGATAAGTGTGCCATCAAGAAGACCATTTATACAGCGTGCCACGTTCTTCTTAAATACACGCTGAACTAGAACATATTCCCACCTTCTTCGCACCCGCTTCTGCTCAGGCGGCTGTTGTGACCGCATACCATGAGCTTGATGAACAGCTGGTTCCTTGCTACCTAATTCGTCCAAAACAGGCAGCAGCATTGCTTGGATGGTACTATGGCTGGCGGTGGGACCCAAGGCAACAACAGCATCAAGTGAGCAAAACCGCTGGCCCGAGGAGGGCAACTCTGCAATCAGGGACCAGATAGCATAGTCGACGTCTTCCCCCAGAGAAAAGGACTGTGGTGAAGAAGAGGCCACAGCGGATCCATCTGCAGAGCCCTGGAGTTCTTGATTATTGTTTGAAAGCTCAGTGACAAAGTTGGCAACCATGTTCTGATAAGCCTGCCCCATACGCTTACACTTAATAGATTCAAGTGTACATTCCGGAAAGGCTCTGACAAGTTATTAATTGAATAATCGACAGCCTTGGATGGACAAAGTCGCCTCAGCATGTGCGGGACGCAACAGCTCCTCTTGGGACCACCTGGCCTTCTTCCTTTCTGTCTGTACCTCCGCCTGGCAGCATCAGGTTGGGCATGACTGCGGTGAACACCGAGCCCGGTCTTGGTGTAAAAGGACCGCAAACATTCAGGGCAGATAGCGGGGAGCAGTGCTCGACCCGCACGGGTTGAGTGGCTGGATGGCTCGTCACCTGGCACAGGCACTCCAGTGGGAGACCTGGTACCTCGTTTTCTTCTTGTAGTTATACCAGCTGGAAACAAAACGCAGGGGGGAGGCAACCCCCAAGCTCGAAAACACAACCTGCTCTGTCGATCGGAGAACTTCAAAAGGGTTGCACCTATGCATAACCCTTCTCAGCATCCCTTATGACCCCCGCCACTTGAAGGCCAGAGCTAGGATTTCCCACCGAGAGGCTAGTTGAACCATCATCCACCTAACATCGCAAGGATACTAAGGGGAGGATCGAGAGGGTCCATATATTACACATCAGGTGGGCATTTGAGAGTCATAGTTACTACTGCCAGTTGCTCTCCAATTTTTCCACAATCACATCTTTAAGCTTACTCTGGCCAGTCCACCAGAAGAGATACGCCATTATTTGACCACCTTAAGACTCTCACAGTTACTCCTCGAGTTTCCCGATGTTTTTCGCTTGGTGACGAGGCACTTGGCTACCTTTAGTGAGTTCTAGTTACTCCTGCCAGTTGCTCCCACTTTTTGACCACCTTTAGCATCCAAGCTGACTGTGGCCAGTCCACCAGAAGAGATACTCCATTATTTGTCCAGCTTAAGACTGCCACAATTGCTCCTGCCAGGTGCTCCACGAGTTTGCCAATGTATTTCCCCCAGTTACGAGGCATTTGGCTTCCTTAAAAGAGTAATAGTTACACCTGCCAGTTGCTCACCTTTTTTATCACATCTTCAAGTTTACTCTGGCCTGTCCGCCAGTAGTGATACGCAACTATTTGGTACATTAAGCTTTTCACAGTTACTCCTGCCAGATGCCTCTCGAGTTTGCCGATGTTTTTCGCGTGGTGACGAGCCATTTGGCTATTTAAGCCGTCTTTATTCACGTCAGTGAACCTACAAACAGAGATAAATACCCATAAAGTGGGTTTACAAATGACAAATACAGTACAAACACTAGACGGACAGGAAAAGACGTGAACAGAGATGGTTTTGTGCCTGTTGACAGACGCCAGGCAGCAGCGTAGACAACATAGAATTGGGCCATCACCCAACACCAGTCCGGGGCATCGTGCGCCTTATGGCAGTCATGGTGTCAAACCGCTGTGCCGCCATCACAGTCCCGATGAGTACCTGCGTTGACATCGTCGCGAAGTGGTGGTTCTTGAACCCAAGCTGACGCAGGTCCTGGGCAGATGTGGGTGACCACACCCCCCTCCATGAGATGGTGGCTGAAGAGGTGGTGATATTCCTGGCTGCTGGGATCTGACTCCTAATCGCCTGGAGGACGGCTTCCCTATTGTAAACCGCGACTTTCTGCTGGTGACACTCTTCGATGTCAAGATTGACACCAACCACCTGGGCATCGATGATATGGGCTGCATCGCCACGAACCGCCACGATGTCCGGCTTCCTCAGTCCCTCGGATGTCCTGAGGTGAGGCTCCAGATGGACGTCGAAGCCCCTGCGACGAAGTCCCTGCGCGATGTAAGACGCTAGGGCGTTGTGTCGCTTCACTCGGGCGTTGTGACTGCGGAAGAGAGTCATAGTTACTCCTGCCAGTTGCTCCCCCGTGTTTCAACCATCAAATCTTCAAGTTTACTCTGACCTGTCCGCCAGAAGCGATATGCAACTATTTGGTACATTAACATTTACATAGTTATTCCTGCCAGGTGATTGCAAAGTTTGCTGATATAATTCATCTCTTTACGAGGCATTTGGCTACCTTAATAGAATCATAGTTACTCCTGCCAGTTGCTTTCTCTCTTTTTTCCAACATCACATCTCCAAGTTTACTCTGGCCTGTCTGCCAGTAGTGATACGCAACTATTTGGTACATTAAACTTTTCACAGTTACTCCTGCCAGATACCTCTCGAGTTCGCCGATGTTTCTCGGCTGGTGCCGAGGCATTTGGCTATGAAGGCGTCTTTATTCACAAAATACATGTGAATAATACAAGGTATACACTCTTATAGACTAATGCGCCGTACTCCCCGAAAGGAGCTTACAGGGGTGCCGGTTACCGCTGGTGATGTAACCGCCAATACCTTAAATTATTACAGAATGCAAACACAATTAATAATTAACAAAATAAAAAATAAAGAACGGTATTGCTCCAGATATTGAAGCCCCAGGAGTCAGAGCAAACTATCCCAGAAAATACCGACTCGATAACCCACGCCCTCCCTGTACTTCGGCCTAACAGATGTCATATTTTCGAACAAGCTGAAGACCCATGCGGTTCCCCCGAGCACCCGCGTGCTTATGATGCTTAGCTCCCGCCTGCGGAAGTCCAGTTGGAGGAGCTGGGGGGCAGATGTCAGTGCTCATGTCCTCCTCCAATTCAGCGTCACCGTCTTGAACTCCATTTGTGCTGGCCGCGGGTCGGAGAGCGCCGATATCACGCCGCACCGATGGTACATCATACTTCGTCGCCTTCTGCCGGTGACACCAGTCGGTGTCGAGGTGGTCGCCGACGATTTGCGCATCGATGACATGCGCCACACCGTCCTTCGACGCTACGACATCGGGCTTGCGGACTCCCTCTGGCGTTCGGAGGTGTGGCTCGACAAACACGTCGAACCCGCGTTGAACCAGCCCGCGAGCGACGTATTTCACTACCGCGTCGTGATGCGGCACCCAGGCTCGGCTGGTGAGCCCGCGACCCTGGACGACGTGGTTCGCGGTCTCGACGGCGTTGCACCTCGCACGACATATCTTCTCCCTGTCCCGGCCACAACTCCTGCGCTCTTTAGATGGTAGCCCGTTGATCCGCGTGCGGATGAACGCCACATTGTCGTGGCCTGACAGGAAACGACTGGTGTCCTCGACCCAGCTATGTTGACCTGATGTCCTGGCTGACCGAGAAAGGGCTGGCACGTCTAAGGTGACGTGCAGGCACGCCGCCCACATATTTCCAACCTTCGCAGCCGACTGCAGCAGGTGGCCGTCCCACGTGAGGTGTCGTTCCAGCACTGCCACTTCGTGCCGTGCCTCCCCCAGGTCTGCGTCGGTGGTGGAGGGCTCGAGCTGCAACAGGGTGAAGGGCCTGCCCCGCCTCGGGATTGGCCCCATCCAGCGGGTAGATGGAATCCCGAGGCCCCCATGGGCTATTGGAGCATGAAAGTAGCCCAAGGGAGTGTCTGCTGGGAGGCGGAACCATCTCCTCACCGCAGCCCGACTGCAGTTGTCCATGGCCCTGAGCACACCGATGCGGATGCGACTCAGGTCTAGGCCATGGTACAGGCCCAGGAGAAGAACTTCATGAAGCGTGTACAGCCGCTGCTGTGGCTTCAGCGGCGAAGGTAAGGAAACTCGCGGAGCACCTGGGAGGAGTAACTATGAAAAGCTTAAGGAACGAAATAGTTGAATATCACTTGTGGCGCACTGGCCAGAGTAAAGTTGAAGATGTGATGGCGGATAAAATGGGAAGCAACTGGCAAGAGTAACTAAGACTCTCCTGGATGGCACCTTGCTCCAGCAGCCGCCGAACATCCCTGGGCTGGTGGACTTCTGGCGCAGCCTCTTTACATTGGAGTCACCCTCCACTGCAGGCTCCATCCCGGACCGGCTTCTCCCACATGCAGAGACTGTTGACTTCGTGCGCCTGTGGGGGCCGATCACTGCAGAATAGGCAGCGGCTGCCTTGTCGCTCAGAGTCTCCGTTGCCGGCGCAGATGGCCTCTCGCCAGTGCACCTGCGCCGTCTTACAGCGGAGGTCACCACCAAACTGCTAAACCTATTCCTGCTTGCCCACAAGCTTCCCTCTTCCCTCCTCCGAGCTGGGACCTCCTTGCTGCCTAAGACAGCCGCCCCAGCATCCCCTGCTGACTTTCAGCCCATCACCGTCTGCTCGGTGTTAGCCAGAACCTTCCATGAGGTACTGGCGACTCGCCTTATGCAGATGTGTGCTGTGGAGGAACGTCAGTGGGCTTTCATCCCAAGGGATGGGATGCTGGAGAATACTTTCCTCCTCGACCGGGTGCTCGTCGGCGCCATCCGCCGCTGTCGTTCTGTGTTCATGGCATCCCTCGATGTGTCTAAGGCATTTGATTCATTGGACCATGCGGCCCTCCGCCCTGTGCATAAAGCCCATGGCCTTCCGGACGAATTTTTCGACTACATCGATGGCTGCTATGCGGACAGCACGATGGTAATTGTGAGGGGGGCGACGAGTCCCCGGCAGTGCAGCCAGCGAGAGGTATTCGGCAAGGAGATCCTTTGTCACCTCTCCTTTTCAACTTTGCTGTAGACTATGTTTTACGCCACCTGCCCTCGCACATAGGTGTTGAGGTGTTGGGCCACGTGGTCAACGTGGTGGCCTTCGCAGACAACATTCTGCTCTGCAGTCTGTCACCAACGCAGCACTGGCAGCTCTCAACCAACTGGGGCTGCGGGTGAACCCGCAAAAGTGTCTCACCTTCGCACTCGTGACCTCTGCCCGTGAGAAGAAAGTGAAGGTTGATGCTAGCGTCACCCTCACTGCCGGCGACACCACCATGCTGTCGCTGGGAGTGGGCGAGACCTTCCGCTACCTCGGACTACAAATTTCCTCCTCCAGGCAGTGCCTCTTCCATCTGAGGCGCCAGATAGAGAAGCAGCTGTCGATCATCAAGCAGGCGCCGCTGAAGCCACAGCAGTGGCTGTACGCGCTTTGTGAAGTTCTTCTCCCGGGCCTGTACCATGGCCTAGCCCTGAGTCACACCCGCATCGGTGCGCTCAAGGCCATGGACAACTGCGGTCAGGCTGTGGTGAGGAGATGGTTCCGCCTCCCAGCAGACACTCCCTTGGGCTACTTTCATGCTCCAATAACCCATGGGGGCCTCGGGATTCCATCTGCTCGCTGGATGGGGCCAACCCCGAGGTGTAGCAGTCTCCATACCCTGTTGCAGCTCGAGCCCTCACCATCGACGCAGACCTTGGGGAGGCACGGCACGAAGTGGTGGCATTGGAACGACACCTCACGTGGGATGGCTAGCTGCTGCAGTCGGCTGCGAAGGTTGGAGTGATGTGGGCGGCACGCCTACACGTTACCTTCGACGTGACAGCCCTTTCGTCATCAGTCAGGACATCAGGCCAACATAGCTGTGTCTAGGGCACCAGTCGTTTCCTGTCACGCCGCGACTATGTGGCGTGCATCTGCATGCGGACCAACGCGCTACCATCTAAAGTGAGCAGGAGTCGCGGCCGGGACAGGGAGAAGATGTGTTGTGAGAGGTGCCAAGCAGCAGCATAGACACATATAATTGGGCCATCACCCGACACCAGTCTGGGGCATCATGCGCCTTATGGCAGTCATAGTGTCAAATTGCCATGCCACCACCACAGTTCCGATGAGTACCCGCGTAGACATCATTGCGAGGAGGTTATTCTTGAACCCAAGTTGACGCAGATCCTGTGCAGAAGTAAACACACCCCCCTCCATGAGATGGTAGCTGAAGAGGTGGTGATGTTCTTGGCTGCTGGGGTCTGGCTCCTAATTGCCTGGTGGACGGCTTCCCTACTGTAGACCGCAACCTTCTGCTGGTGACACTCATCGATGTCAAGGTTGACACCAACCACCTAGGGATCGATGGTATGGGCTGCATCGCCAAGAACTGCCACGATGTCCTGCTTCTTCAGTCCCTCTGATCTCCTGAGGTGGGGCTCCAGATGAACGTCGAAGCCTCTATGACGAAGTCATTGGGTGATATAGGACGCAAGGGCGTTGTGTCGCTTCACTCGGGCATCGTGTGTTCTGAAGCAATGCTGGACAATGTGATTTGCAGTTTCCCTAGTGATGCAGCCAGCCTGGCAGTTAGTGTCGCCAGCACGACTTTGCTGCAACCGTGCCCGGGTTGGAAGTGCGTTGATCCTAGTAAGGAAGCAGGAGATGAAGTCGCGGCCTGTAATAGCTAGTCGTGGATTGTCGACCCAGCTACGCTGCCCTGGTGTTTGGGCAGACTTCTTAAGGGCGGCGCCATCCACCGACAGATGCAGCTGTTCAGCCCACATCCGGCCCATTTGGTTGGTCGTCCGTATGACTGTGTTGTTACCCGATATTTGCTGCTCAAGCCTCCCAATTTCATGCCCCAGAACGTCATCAGCTGTTCCGTCAGATAGGACACCCAATGCCCGCATCTTTGTTAGCCAGTCCTGCCGCAGAAGAGGCCCGAGCCAGAGAGTTGATGGCACTCCCAGCCCCCAGATGTCACAGGGGCATGGAAGTAACCAACAGGGACATCTGCTGGCAGGCGCAGCCAAGCTCAAATTGCTGCGCAGATGGTGGTGTAAATTGCTGACAGGGCTCCAAGGCGGGTCCTCAAAAGTGCCAAGCCATGGTGGATTCCTGGCAGGATGACGGTTCTGAGGGCTTGCAAATGCTGTTGTGGCTTGAGTGGTGCCTTGGACAGGACGCTCAGCTGTCACTCGACCTCCTGCCTCGAATGAAAGAGGCTGCATCCTTTCGTGGACAACTCCAGGCTCCGATACCGGAAAGTGCTCTCAATCGCCAGGGCTGGGAGGATGGTATTCCCAGCCCTGAAGGTCATGGTGTCATCGACCTTTATCTCGTTAGGGCGCGAGTGAAGCACTTTCTGGGTTGGTTTGGAGACCGAGGTCCCCAAGGGCAGATGTTGCTGCATCGATAAGATCCTGGAGCCCTCCTGACGTTTAAGCGAACAGCAGGAGGTCGTCAGCGAAAGCAGCATCGTTGGGACGTCGTCCCATCACGTTGGCACCAATGTAGTCTGAGAGGCGAGCAAGCATGAGGTCCAAGGAAAGGTTGAAAAGGATAGGAGAGAGAGGATCACCCTACCTGACGCCCCTTCAAGGCCGCACTGGACCCAGCGACTTCCCAGGACCAGAGATCATCGTCACCCTAACCTCATAGCATCCCAGGATGTATCCAATGAACTCGTCAAATAGACCATGTGCCCTCAGGGCGGGCCTCAGGGCGACATGGTCTAGAGTCGATAGCCTTGGACATATCCAGGGACGCGACATAGAGGGAGCGACAGTTCGCCCTGGTCTGAGTCATCGCCAAGTCCAACAGGAATGTATTGTGCAGCATCCCATCCTGAGGAAGGAAAGCCTGCTGACGTCCATCCAGAACACAGGTCCACATCAGATGGCCCGCCAGGATCTTATGGAAGACCCTAGCGAGGACTGAGCAAACCGTGATCGGACGGAAGTCAGCGGGGGATGCTGGGGTGGCCTTCTTGGGCAACAGGGATGTTCGAGCTAGAAGTCGGGATGGGAGGCGACGGGTCAAGAGGAAAAGTTTGAGAATCTTAAGGAGGACCTCACGGGGTATACGGCGAAGCTGGGCCGCTGTCAGTCGGTCTGGGCCTGCAGCGGAGTGACGATGGGGGAGCGCTGAAGCAACTTCCTCAATCGTAATAGGGGCCCACAGCTGTTCGAAGGGAAGCTCGATGGAGGAAGGCAACAGCTGACCTTCCAGACGGTTGACCCGGCCAGATGGTCGCCGAGTTAAAAGGTCCTTCCAGAACTCCACCAACCCAGGAATACAAGGTGGTGGGTGAAAGAGCATTCCGTCCAGAAGGCCGCTGATGCAGCGAGCAGTGCTCTTTGAGAAGGCCCGCTGACAGAGGGCGTACTCCTTCCTCCGCAGGGCCTACTTCATCACTCGTGGCTCTGACATCCGGCGGGAGGCAACAGGATTTTGCGATGGCTCCCTGCTGCCGATGGCATCAAGGGCAGCCGATAGCATGCCCATTATGACTGAGGCCGATGTAGTTGGCCCAAGCGCCAGGATGTCATCAGCTGCATGGAACTTAGGCCCAGATGGCGGGAGGGCAGCCAGAGCTGACCAGACTGCCTGGTCGACTGTATCGACAGCTGCAGACCTGGAGGGGGGTGCTGCACAGAAACCTGCAGACTCCAACTGATGGAGGTGGCCCCACCCCAACAGCAGAGAGGGCAGCAACAAACTTGGCGAACTGGTTCCTATAGGCTGTTGCACCACACTGTCCTTTAGTGGACTCAAGAGAGCGGTGCGGGAACGCCTTTGCCAGCTCTTGGTTTAGGAACCAGGTACCTTTGAGTGTAAGTGCTGCCACAGAGTGGACCAGGCGTAGTAGCTCTTCACTGGATCACCTGGCCTTTGTCCTTTCGGTGGTCACCTCTGCGTTGGCTGCGATAGGATGGGCACGGCGACGATGTACACCAGGTGGTAAAAGTACTGTGGCACTCAGGAAATGTGATGGCAGACACTGGTGGCGTCGGATGCTGACCCAACAACGGCGCGGCGCCTCCTGTGGGAGTACCGCTACGTGGTTTCTTCTTCTGGTTGGGGCCAGCTGAAACAGGGGCCGGGGGGCGGCAACCCCCAAGCCCCGAAAGGTTCACCCTGCTCTGTCGGTCGAGGAACTTTTGAAGAGCTATACTCTGGCATAACCTTCCTAAGAACCTCTTACGACCCCTGCCACCAGAAGGCCAGAGCTAGGATTTCCCACCGAGAGGCTAAGCGAACCATCATCCACTCTACACCGCTAGGATGCTGAGGAGTGGATTGAGAGGATCCGTATATGACACATCGTGTGAGCGTTAAGAGAGTCATAGTTACTCCTGCCAGATGCTCGCGCTTTTTTCCACCATCACATATTTGTGTTTACTCTGTGCTGTCCGCAAGAAGCGATATGCAGCTATTTGGTACATTAAGCTTTTCACAGTTACTCCTGCCAGATGCTCCTCAAGTTTGCCAATGTATTTCGCTTGGTGATGAGGCACTTGGCTACCTTAAGGGAGTTCTAGTTACTTCTGCCAGTTGCTCCCACTTTTTGACCACCTTTAGCATCCCAGCTGACTCTGGTCAGTTCACCAAAAGAGGTATGACATTATTTGTCCAGCTTAAGACTGCCACAATTGCTCCAGCCAGGTGCTCCACGAGTTTGCCAATGTATTACCCCCGTTACGATTCGTTTGGCTCCCTTAAAAGAGTCATAGTTACACCTGCCAGTTGCTCCCCTTTTTTCCACTATCACATCTTCAAATTTACTCTGGCCTGTCACCGCCAGTAGTGATACGCAGCTATTTGGTACATTAAGCTTTTCACAGTCACTCCTGACAGATGCCTCTCGAGTTCGCCGATGTTTTTCGCCTGGTGGCGAGTCATTTGGCTACCTTAAGAGAGTCATTGTTAAACCTGTCAGTTGCTCCCCATTTTATGCGCCATCACATCTTGAACTTTACTCTGGCCACTCCGCCAAAAGTGATATGTAACTATTTGGTTCCTTAAGCTTTTCATAGCTACTCCTGCCAGGTGGCCCGCGAGTTTCCTTACGTAATTCGCCTGGTGACGGGGCATTTGGGTACCTTAAGAGAGTCATAATTACTCCTGCCAGATGCTTCCTGTTTTTATTGACCATGACACCTTGAGGCTTACATTGGCCAATGCTACAGAAGCGATACGCCAGTATTTGTCCACCTTAAGACTGTCACAGTTACTCCTGCCAGATGTTGTTGTTGTGGTCTTCAGTCCTGAGACTGGTTTGATGCAGCTCTCCATGCTACTCTATCCTGTGCAAGCTTCTTCATCTCCCAGTACCTACTGCAGCCTACATCCTTCTGAATCTGCTTAGTGTATTCATCTCTTGGTCTCCCTCTACGATCTTTACCTTCCACGCTGCCCTCCAATACTAAATTGGTGATCTCTCGGTGTCTCAGAACATGTGCTACCAACCGATGCCTTCTTCTAGTCAAGTTTTGCCACAAGCTCCTCTTCTCCCTAATTCTATTCAATACCTCCTCATTAGTTACGTGATCTACCCATCTTATCTTCATCATTCTTCTGTAGCACCACATTACGAAAGCTTCAATTCTCATCTTGTCTAAACTATTTATCGTCCACGTTTCACTTTCATACATGGCTACACTCCATACAAATACTTTCAGAAACGACTTCCTGACATTTAAACCTATTCTCGATGTTAACAAATTTTTCTTCTTCAGAAACGCTTTCCTTGCCATTGTCAGCCTACAGTTTATATCCTCTCTACTTCGACCATCATCAGTTATTTTGCTCCCAAAATAGCAAAACTCCTTTACTACTTTGAGTGTCTCATTTCCTAATCTAATTCCCTCAGCATTACCCGACTTAATTCGACTACATTCCATTATCCTCATTTTGCTTTTGTTGATTTTCATCTTATACCCTCCTTTCGGGACACTGTCCATTCCGCTCAACTGCTCTTCCAAGTCCCTAGCTGTCTCTGACAAAATTACAATGCCATCAGCGAACCGCAAAGTTTTTATTTCTTCTCCATGGGTTTTAATACCTACTCCGAACTGCCGGCTGGGGTGGCCAAGCTGTTAAAGGCGCTACAGTCTGGAACCGCGTGACCGCTACGGTCGCAGGTTCGAATCCTGCCTCGGGCATGGATGCGTGTTATGTCCTTAGGTTAGTTAGGTTTAAGTAGTTCTAAGTTCTAGGGGACCGATGACCTTAGAAGGTAAGTCCCATAGCGCTTAGAGCCATTTGAACCATTTTTTACTCAGAACTTTTCTTTTGTTTCCTCTATTGCTTGCTCAATATACAGATTGAATAACATCGGGGATAGGCTACAACCCTGTCTCACTCCCTTCCCAACCACTGCTTCCCTTCCTTACCCCTCGAATCTTATACCTGCCATCTGCTTTCTGTACAAATTGTAAATAGCCTTTCGCTCCCTGTATTTTACCCCTGCCAACTTCAGAATTTGAAAGAGAGTATTCCAATCAACATTGTCAAAAGCTTTCTCTAAGTCTACAAATGCTAGAAATGTAGGTTTGCCTTCCCTTAATCTTTCTTCTAAGATAAGTCGTAGGGTCGGTATTGACTCACGTGTTCCAACATTTCTACGGAATCTGGACTGATCTTCCCAGAGGTCGTCTTCTACCAGTTTTTCCATTCGTCTGTAAAGAATTCGCGTTAGTATCTAAATCTGCATAACTACTCCGCAATTCACATTTAAGTGCTTGGCAGAGGGTTCGTCGAACCACAATCATACTATCTCTCTACCATTCCACTCCGGAACAGCGCGCGGGAAAAACGAACACCTAAACCTTTCTGTTCGAGCTCTGATTTATCTTATTTTATTTTGATGATCATTCCTACCTATGTAGGTTGAGCTCAACAAAATATTTTCGCATTCGGAAGAAAAAGTTGGTGACTGAAATTTCGTAAAGAGATCTCACCGCGACGAAAAACGTCTTTGCTGTAATGACTTCCATCCCAATTCGCGTATCATATCTGCCACACTCTCTCCCCTACTACGTGATAATACAAAACGAGCTGCCCTTTTTTGCACCCTTTCGATGTCCTCCGTCAATCCCACCTGGTAAGGATCCCACACCGCGCAGCAATATTCTAACAGAGGACGAACGAGTGTAGTGTAAGCTGTCTCTTTAGTGGACTTGTTGCATCTTCTAAGTGTCCTGCCAATGAAACGCAACCTTTGGCTCGCCTTCCCCACAATATTATCTGTGTGGTCTTTCCAACTGAAGCTGTTCGTAATTTTAACACCCAGGTACTTAGTTGAATTGACAGCCTTGAGAATTGTACTATTTATCGAGTAATCGAATTCCAACGGATTTCTTTTGGAACTCATGTGGATCACCTCACACTTTTCGTTATTTAGCGTCAACTGCCACCCGCCACACCATACAGCAATCTTTTCTAAATCGCTTTGCAACTGATACTGGTCTTCGGATGACCTTACTAGACGGTAAATTACAGCATCATCTGCGAACAACCTAAGAGAACTGCTCAGATTGTCACCCATGTCATTTATATAGATCAGGAACAGCAGAGGTCCCAGGACGCTTCCCTGGGGAACACCTGATATCACTTCAGTTTTACTCGATGATTTGCCGTCTATTACTACGAACTGCGACCTTCCTGACAGGAAATCACGAATCCAGTCGCACAACTGAGACGATACCCCCATAGGCCCGCAGCTTGATTAGAAGTCTTTTGTGAGGAACGGTGTCAAAAGCTTTCCGGAAATCTAGAAATACGGAATCAACTTGAGATCCCCTGTCGATAGCGGCCATTACTTCGTGCGAATAAAGAGCTAGCTGCGTTGCACAAGAACGATGTTTTCTAAAACCATGCTGATTACGTATCAATAGATCGTTCCCTTCGAGGTGATTCATAATGTTTGAATACAGTATATGCTCCAAAACCCTACTGCAAACCGACGTCAATGATATAGGTCTGTAGTTAGATGGATTACTCCTACTACCCTTCTTAAACACTGGTGCGACCTGCGCAATTTTCCTATCTGTAGGTACTGATCTATCGGTGAGCGAGCGGTTGTATATGAATGCTAAGTAGGGAGCTACTGTATCAGCGTAATCTGAAAGGAACCTAATCGGTGTACAATCTGGACCTGAAGACTTGCCCGTATCAAGCGATTTGAGTTGCTTCGCAACCCCTAAGGTATCTACTTCTAAGAAACTCATGCTAGCAGCTGTTCGTGTTTCAAAATCTCGAATGTTCCATTCATCTTCCCTGGTGAAGGAATTTCGGAAAGCTGCGTTCAATAACTCCGCTTTAACGGCACAGTCGTCGGTGACAGTACCATCGGCACTGCGCAGCGAAGGTATTGACTGCGTCTTGCCGCTTGTGTACTTTACATACGACCAGAATTTCTTCGGATTTTCTGTCAAATTTCGAGACAATGTTTCGTTGTGGAACCTGTTAAAGGCATCTCGCATTGAAGTCCGTGCCAAATTTCGCGCGTCTGTAAATTTTAGCCAATCTTCGGGATTTCGCGGTCTTCTGAACTTCGCATGCTTTTTCCGTTGCCTCTGCAACAGAGTTCGGACCTGTTTTGTGTACCACGGGGGATCAGTTCCATCTCTTACCAATTTATGAGGTATGAATCTCTCAATTGCTGTTGCTACTATATCTTTGAATTTGAGCCACATCTCGTCCACATTTGCATAGGCAGTTCGGAAGGAATGGAGATTGTCTCTTAGGAAGGCTTCTAGTGACACTTTATCCGCTTTTTTAAATAAAATTATTTTGCGTTTGTTTCTGGTGGATTTTGAAGAAACGGTATTGAGCCTAGCTACAACGACCTTGTGATCACTAATCCCTGTATCAGCCATGATGCTCTCTATCAGCTCTGGATTGTTTGTGGCTAAGAGGTCAAGTGTGTTATCGCAACCATTTACAATTCGCGTGTGTTCGTGGACTAACTGCTCGAAATAATTTTCGGATTAAGCATTTAGGACAATCTCGGAAGATGTTTTCTGCCTACCACGGTTTTGAACAAGTATTTTTGCCAACATATTGAGGGAAGGTTGAAGTTCCCACCAACTATAACCGTATGAGTGGGGTATTTATTTGTTACGAGACTCAAATTTTCTCTGAACTGTTCAGCAACTATATCATCGGAGTCTGGGGATCGGTAGAAGGAGCCAATTATTAACTTAGTTCGGCTGTTAAGTATAACCTCCACCCATACCAATTCGCACGGAGTATCTACTTCGACTTCACTACAAGATAAACCACTACTGACAGACAAAAACACTCCACCACCAATTCTGCCTAATCTATCTTTCCTGAACACCGTCTGAGACTTCGTAAAAATTTCTGCAGAACTTATTTCAGGCTTTAGCCAGCTTTCTGTACCTGTAACGATTTCAGCTTCTGTGCTTTCTATTAGCGCTTGAAGCTCAGGGACTTTCCCAGCACAACTACAACAAATTACAACTACAATTCCGACTGTTCCTTGATCAAAGCACGTCCTGTATTTGCCATGCACCCTTTGAGATTGCAGCCCACCCCGTACTTTCCCGAGGCCTTCTAACCTAAAAAAAAAAACTGCCCAGTCCACGCCACACAGCCTCCACTACCCGTGTAGCCGCCAGCTGAGTGTAGTGAACTCCTGACCTATTCAGCGGAACCCGAAACCCCACCACCCTATGGCGCAAGTCAAGGAATCTGCAGCCAACACAGTCGCAAAACCTTCTGAGCCTCTGATTCAGACCCTCCACCCGGCTCTGCCCCAGTCGGTTCTGTCAACGATGCTGCAGATGGTGAGCTCTGCCTTCATCTCGTAAGCAAGACCGGCAGCCTTCACCAAATCAGATAGCCGCTGGAATCCAGAGAGAATTTCCTCAGATCCAAAGCGACACACGTCATTAGTGCCGACATGTGCCACCACCTGCAGCTGGCTGCACCCTGTGCTCTTCATGGCATCCGGAAGGACCCTTTCCACATCAGGAATGACTCCACTCGGAATGCACATGGAGCGCACACTGGATTTCTTCCCCTCCTTAACCGCCATCTCCCTAAGGGGCCCCATTACGCGCCTAACATTGGAGGTCCCAACTACCAATAAGCCCACCCTCTGTGATTGCCCGGACCTTGAAGACTGAGAATCATCCTCTGAAACAGGGCAGGCAGCTGCATCTGGCTCAGCCAGAGACAGTGCCTGAAACCTGTTTGTCAGACGCACCGAGGAGGCTTTCTGATCAGCCTCCGGAGATGTCTTTCGCTGCCTGCCATGTCTTGGAACGACCTCCCAATCAACCACAGGCGAGGGCTCAGCCCCACTGCGGGCAGCAACCGGGGCAACCACAGCGGCAGACCGATCTGGGGACAGATGGGACGAGGTTGACATCCCCGTGATACCCAAGTCCGGCTCCCCACAGTGGTGCCCATTGGCAACAGCTTCAAGCTGCGCGACCGAAGTCAGCGCCGCTTGCAGCTGTGAGCGAAGGGATGCCAACTCAGCCCTCATTCGAACATAGCAATCACAGTCCCTGTCCATTCTAATCGATGTTGAACAACAGTTACTGAAACACGAGTCAGTGCCTAGATAACGCAAGGGAACATGCAAAGAATGTATTAACTAACCTGTACAAATGCCTAACGAATGCGCTACAATCTGCCTGAATTTACGATTACAGTAACTAAGACACGAAATTACACCTCCTATACGAAACTCACACGCAATTTAAATAAGAATCTACGAAGTAAACACTAAAGCGCGATGCTACAACTCTCAAATACTATAATACGCCCGAAATTTATGAATTAAACAATGCAAGTATCCAAAAACACGCAAAGAAATTGAGAATTAAACTATGTAACAAATAAGTAAGCTAGGGGTATACGACTTGCTGCTGCAGCGGCTTATCCAACGGCGGCAGAGAGCACACTGGCTGTGACCAACCGACACTGACCGTTCAAAACAAAAACAGAAGACAGACGACTACGCGAATTTACACTATTCAGGTACTAAAGCGCGATGCTACAACTCACAAATACTATAATACGCCCGAAATTTATGAATTAAACAATGCAAGTACCCAAAAACACGCAAAGAAATTAAGAATTAAACTATGTAACAAATAAGTAAGCTAGGGGTATACGACTTGCTGCTGCAGCTGCTTATCCAACGGCGGCAGGGAGCATTTTGCAGCTGTGACTGATTAAACTGATAGTTCGGTAATTTTCACATCTGTCAACACATGCTTTCTTTGGGATTGGTATTATTATATTCTTCTTGAAGTGTGAGGGTATTTCGCCTGTCTCATAAATCTTGCTCACGAGACGGTAGAGTTTTATCAGAACTGGCTCCCCCAAGGCTGTCAGTAGTTCTAATGGAATGTTGTCTACTCCGAGGGCCTTGTTTCGTCTCAGGTCTTTCAGTGCTCTGTCAAACTCTTCACGCAGTATCATATCTCCCATTTCATCTACATCCTCTTCCATTTCCATAATATTGTCCTCAAGTGCATCGCCCTTGTATAGACCCTCTATATACTCCTTCCACCTTTGTGCTTTCTCATCTTTGCTTAGAACTGGGTTTCCATCTGAGCTCTTGATATTCATACAAGTAGTTCTCTTTTCTCCAAAGGTCCCTTTAATTTTCCTGTAGACAGTATGTATCTTACCCCTAGTGAGATAAGTATCTACATCCTTACATTTGTCCTGCAGCCATCCCTGCTTAGCCATTTTGCACTTCCTGACGATCTCATTTTTGAGACGTTTGTATTCCTTTTTGCCTGCTTCATTTACAGCATTTTTATATTTTCTCCTTTCATCAGATACTTCTCGAATATACCGATGTTTTTCGACTGGTGACGAGGCATTTGACTACCTTAAGAGAGTCATAGTTACTCCTGCCCGATGCTCCCACTTTTTAACCACCTTTAGCATCCCAGCTAACTCTGGCCAGTCCACCAGAAGAGATACGTCTTTATTAGTCCACCTTAAGACTACCACAATTGCTCCTTCCAGGTGCTCCACGAGTTTGCCAATGTATTACCCCTGTTACGAGGCATTTGGCTTCCTTAAATGAGTCATGGTAACACCTGCCAGTTGCTCCCCTTTTTTCCACTATCACATCTCCAAGATTACCCTGGCCTGTCCGCCAGTAGTGATATGCTACTATTTGGTACATTAAGCTTTTCACAGTTACTTCTGCCAGATGCCCCTCAAGTTTGCCGATGTATTTCGCCTGGTGCCGAGGCACTTGGTTACCTTAAGAGAGTCATAGTTACTCATGCCAGTTGCTTCCCCGCTTTTCCACCATCAAATTTTCAAGTTTACTCCTACCTGTTCGCCAGAAGCGGTATGCAACTATTTGGTACATTAACATTTACATAGTTATTCCTGCGTGGTGATCCCAAAGTTTACTGATGTAATTCATCTCTTGTCGAGGAATTGGCTACCTTAAAAGAGTCATAGTTACTCCTGCCAGTTGCTCTCCCTTTTTTCCACCATCACATCTTCAAGCTTAATGTGGCCAGTCCACCAGCAGAAATACGCCATTATTTGTCTATCTTAAGACTCTCACAGTTACTCCTGCCAGATGCTCCTCGAGGTTGCCAAATTTTTTCGCCTTGTGACGTGGCATTTGGCTACCTTCAGAGAGTCATAGTTACTCCAGCCAGTTGCTCCCCATTTTATCCGCCATCACATCTTCAACTTTACTCTGGCCAGTCCGCCACAAGTGATACGCAACTATTTGGTTCCTTAAGCTTCTCATAGTTACTCCTGCCAGGTGGTCCGCGAGTTTCCTTATGTAATTCGCCTGGTGACAAGGCATTTGGCTATTTAAGCCGTCTTTATTCACGTCTAGTGAACAAATATACAGAAAAGGATACCCACAGAATGGGTTTACAAATGACATATACAATACAAACACTAGACGGACAGGAAGAGACGTGAAGAAAGATGGTATTGTGCCTGTGGATAGACGCCAGGCAGCAGCGTAGACACATATAATTGGGTCATCACCCGACACCAGTCCGGGGCATCGTGCGCCTTATGGCAGTCATAGTGTCAGGTGCTCCACGAGGTTGCCAATGTATTACCCCCGTTACGATGCATATGACTTCCTTAAAAGAGTCATAGTAACACCTGCCAGTTGCTCCCCTTTTTTCCACTATCACATCTTCAAGTTTATTCTAGTGTGTCCGCCAGTAGTGATTTGCAACTATTTGGAACATTAAGCTTGTCACAGCTACTCCTGCCAGATGCCCCTCACGTTTGCCGATGTATTTCGCCTGGTGACGAGGCACTTGGCTACCTTAAGAGAGGCATAGTTACTCCTGCCATTTGCTCTCCCTTTTTTCCACCATCACATCTTCAAGCTTAATGTGGCCAGTCCACCAGCAGAAATACGCCATTATTTGTCTACCTTAAGACTGTCACAGTTACTCCTGCCAGATACTTCTCGAGTTTGGCGGTGTTAACGCCTGGTGACGAGGCATTTGGCTATAAATAGCCGTCTTTATTCACGTGTGTGAACATACAAGATAGAAAAATTACCCATATGGGTTTACAAATGACATAGACATAACATACACTAGACACGACAGGAAAAATACGCGAATAAAGTGGCGTTTGTGCCTGAGATAGGCGTCAGGTAGCAGCGCAAAGAAACATAAATTGGGCCCTCATCCGACACCAGTCCGATGCATCGTGCGCGTAGTGGCAGTCATCGTCTCGAGTCTCCTTGCCGCCATAACAGTACCCACGAGGACCTGCGTAGACATGGCCGCAAAATGTTGGTCTTTGAAGCCCAGCCTGCGCAGATCGCGTGCAGAGGCAGGTGACCACACACCCCTCCATGAGATCGTCGCTGAGGTGGCGGTAACATGCTGGACTGCTGGGTGTAGACTTCTAACAACCTGGTGGACGACTTCCCTGTCGTAGACCGCGACATTCTCCTGGTGACATTGATCGACATCCAAGTTAACGCCCACAACTTGGGCATCGACAATGTGGGCTGCATCGCCACGAACTGCCACGATGTGCGGCTTCTTTAGGCCCTCTGATGTTCTGAGGTGAGGCTCGAGATGGACGCCAAAGCCTCGGCGACGAAGGCCTTGCGCAATATAAGTTGCCAAGGCATTATGTCGCTTAATGCGGGCGTCATGACTCCTAAAGCAGTGCTGGACAACGTGGTTGGCAGTTTCTTTGGCGACGCAGCCTGCCCGGCAGTTGGTTTCACCAGAACGACCACGAAGCAGCCTCGCCCGTGTTGGGAGGGCATTGATTCTAGTACGTATACAGGAGATAAAGTCGCGGCCACTGATATAGCACCGGGGTTATCCACCCAGCTATTGTAGTGGGACGCGAAATTGAAGCGTCACCCATCCACCAGTGTCAGCCCAGTTTGCAGATGAATATAAGTTTAATTTAGTTTTGTTTATGTATTTTTTGTAATATTTGTAATGGTTGTCAATTGTCTAAAGTTTTTGTATTTATTTTTTATGCTTCATGTACGGAGAGGGCGGCGCAACGAACGGAGACAGCATCTTCGCTGCCGGGACCAGTGAGAAAATTGCTGGCCACTACACGTCGCGGGTCGACAGCCAAAGAGCAACAGAAGATCCTGGAACCGAGTTGTTGCGTCGTGCTTCTAAAAATTGAAAATGAATAATTTGTAATGTTTTGTACAACAATGACGTCATAGAGAGTTTAATCTTATTGAAAATGTTAGCACTATCTTGTCAAGGCTCAGGTTCACGTCTGTATGTAGGAAGGTAAACTAGTGGATGCTACTACAGTTGAAATACGTGTTCCGAGGATTTATTTATGAAGAATTATGTGAATGAATTAATAATATATTTGACAAGATTACTGAATTTTCACAGCGTTCATCACGTCTTTGAATCTCAAAAGTTTATTCAATGTGGTTCTAATATCGATTAAATCAGATAACGTGTATCAATATAATTTCTGAGGAGAAACAAACGACGTCTAAAATTGAAAAAGTTTACGCAAACCAATTGGCCCGAGTGACGTAATTCTGTGCATACGACTCAAATGATGTTTTACAGTTTCGTTCAAGAACCATTCTGAGACAATTTAAAAAGAATATAAATAATTTTGAAGTGGGTTGTAACTGACGTAGGTGACGAAGTCTACACATGGTCACATGTCAAAAGAAAATCGTTTATAAAAAAACTTACGTCGTTACGCTACACCGTGGCGACCTTAAAAACAGGACTTGTGTGCAATTAAGACACACAGGTACGAAACAATTAAAACGTCAAGAGTCCTTCGGAAGTCAACGCGAG
Organism: Schistocerca cancellata; assembly: GCF_023864275.1. Lineage (NCBI taxonomy): Eukaryota > Metazoa > Arthropoda > Insecta > Orthoptera > Acrididae > Schistocerca > Schistocerca cancellata. The sequence continues at coordinate 554,102,037 of NC_064632.1, forward strand.
TCTTCGTGGAGCCTTCACCAGCCAGCGGCGACTTCGCGGGTGTGGGCAGCTGACGGAGCGCAGCCAAGCAGTACGGTCACGCAGTTATTCCACGAGAAGGCGCATCTGTTGGGCAGCAGCTGAACGCTGCAAACCCCAACAACCTTTTTCTCCTAAACTAACAGGCCCAGTACGTCAGCTGCGGGGCGTTCCTCCGGCTGGTATTAGAGGTGTAGCTGAGGGCTTCGCCTGTCAACGGTGGGCCGGACGTGGTTGCAGCCAGTGACGTCTCCGGTGTTCGACTCAGCGTCCTGCCGGTTGCGGAAGCGGGGTCGCAGCATCTCAGCGGCTGCATCGACGCCTGTTACTTCTGCAGCCCATAGCAGCACACTGATCACCGAGAACTACAAACTACAATATTAGTGTCCGGTGAGTTTGTTTCAAGTTGGAAGTGGAGTGTTGTACATAGGGAGTGTGCTTTTACAGGATTGTTGATCACAAGTCTGCGTCTGTAACTAGTTAATATCTTACAATAATGTCGGGAAGTGAAATGTCAGACGAAGAGCAATCTATGTCCGATAGGAGCATGAGATCCCTTTTTAGGGCGATCGCTAAATTGAAACAATCTAATGAAGAATCTACTGCTAGATAAAAAGAGGAATTAAAACAGTCTAACGAAGAATCTATTGCTAGATTAAAACAGTCTAACGAAGAATCTACTGCTAGATTAAAACAGTCTAATGAAGAATCTACTGCTAGTTTAAAAAAGGAATTAAAACAGTCTAACGAAGAATCTACTGCTAGATTAAAAGAGGAACTAAAACAGGAATTAAAACAGTCTAACGAGGAATCTACTGCTAGATTAAAAGGGGAGCTAAAAAAATCTACAGACAGGTTACAGGAATATCTTAATGAAACCAGTCGAGAATTAAGTGATAAAATAGAGGCTTCTAAAGTTGAAATGCAGGAAAAACTAGTAGGACTTAGTAATAAGATTGCTGATAATTGTAAAAGGTTAGAAGAACATATCCAGGAATCGCGTGAGGAAAAAGCTCGCATGCGAAATGGTATTACTGACTTAACCAAGAGACTAGATAATGTCAATGTCTTAGTTGTAAATGAAATAGAGAAAAATAACAATAAGTTACGAGATGAATTTTCTATGCAAACAGAAACAGTTCGTAGAGAATTATTAGAATCTATTAAAGAGGTTTCTACCAAACCTGTAGAGATTTGTTCAATAGATACTGTAGAATTAGAGATATTAACTCATCGAGTAGAAAAAGATCATACCGAAATAGAAAACATGAAATTTTTAATTACTGAAATATGCAGTAACCTTGAGACTGCCAAAGATAATAACATTGACGAAGGTACAGAGCGTTCACATCGTGAACACAGTGAAGAATCGATATTAGCTAATAGCGTATCCAATACAGAAATGCGAATACCGGAAATTACTAAACGGTTATCGGAATTAGATAATGAAAACATTTCAAGTAGTAGAAGCAATAAAGTAATCAGAGACAACAGTCGCATCGTGTTTGCTAGCTCGGACGACAACAACACAAATAAAGAAATCACGGCAAGCCAATCCGATGCAACTCCGTCTCTGCAATCTAAACAAAATCCAACTATGTCCCTCGCAGAATGTTGGGATGATATAACGACAAATTCCAATGTAGCAAGTCGATTTCCTGTATTCAAACCAGGAGGCGAACTTCACCCTATAATCTTTATAAAAGCTTTTGAAACTTCATTATCTCCTAAATGGAGTAATGAGAAACGGATTCAGTTTGTAATAGGACTTTTAGAAGCGGAAGCTGCGGAATGGGCAGTACTGCATAGAACTGAATTTAGGGACTGGGATGATTTCGTTAAGCAATTTAAACAAAATTATTGCTCAAGAGGAAAACAATAACACTTAACTTTAGAGTTGTTAGACCCTCCTCCATATTCTAAATGGTCGGGAGGTTATACGAATTATTTCGAATGGCATTTAAACCGTGCTAAATTAATTGAAGAACCAATTATTGAAAGTCACCTAATACGAGTCCTAATTAGTAGGTTACCGTATTATGTAAAGGAAAGAATGATAGAAAGAGAATGGTCACAACCTTGCGAATTATTAGGATATTTAGAACAGTTAGATATACTTAACAGAGAAAGGGAAGACGAGAAATTTAGATTTGGTAGAAATGACAATCCTCGAAATAATAATAATTCAGAACCACAAAAATTTAACAACAACAATCATAGTCGGTTTTGTTATATAAAACGTCAATCTAAAGATAAAGAGAGCCAACAAAATCATGGTAATAACTCTAAAATGCGGAAATTACGCAATAACCATAATGAGATAAATCATCCTCAAGTAATTATTGAAGGTCAAGTTGTAGGTGACGTTATCATAGAAAGTTCGGAAAACTAGTAAAGTCCTTTAGTACGGGTCAACTAGTCGAGATTATACAAGACCCAATTGCAATTTATCATTAAGCTGCCAAATGGAAGGTGATTGGCAACAAGATTTACTTCAGGAAAACAATCAGATAAGGGAGAATATAACTTATAAACCCGTTATTAAGGGTTATGTTAAAGATACCGAAGTAAATATTATAATCGATTCGGTTAGCGAAGTAAGTATTTTATCTAAAGAATTATTTCAGCTTAAAAGAAAATATTGGAATTTCCCAACCTTACCTGTAACTGGGGTGAAAATTATAGGAGTTACTGGTAAAAGAAATCAAAATATTACTGAGGAAGTTTATTTAACTTTTGAAATTGCTAAACAATTAATTGCTCACTTTGTACTTGTCGTAGCCAACTTAAATGTGGCCATAATTTTTGGGTATAGATTGGCTGTGTAAATATAAAGCTATATTAGATTTTAAAGACTCTTCCTTAACCATCCATAAGGAGGCATGTGCTTTTAAAGTAAGGTTTTCTGATAATCGAGTACCTGAAAATTTCTACGAATCCTTACAGATTAAGTACACACAGACCATGAACCTATTAATAGATTCTAGTGATCTTGAATATGAAGTATACCGATGTGAGGCTGGTAATAGTATCAAAACCGAAGTGAAAGAAAAATGTTATTCTACGAATTGTCTATCCGAACAAGAAGAGGAAGAGTTGGAATCTTTGTTGTTAGAATTTAGAGCCGTCTTCTCAGATGAACCAGGGAGAATTAAAGATTACGTTTGTAAACTTAAGATTAAAGATCAAAAACCATTCTTTAAGAAACCTTATCCTATTCCAGTACAATTCAAAGAACCGGCTAGTAGAGAAATAAGTAAGATGCTAGAACAAAACATTATCGAACGATCATGTAGCGCTTTTAACAGTCCTTTGTGGGTAGTTAAGAAAGCTACTGGTGGGGTACGACTGGTTCTGGATGCCCGTGAATTAAATAAAATTATAGAGATGGAAAGAGACAGACCTATTCCTATGGAGGACGTACTTCTTAAGATTGCTGGTTCTCGTTATATGAGTACAATGGATTTAACTGCTGGCTACCATCAAGTAATATTACACCCGGATTCACGGCAATATACGGCTTTTCTTTTTGAAGGCAGATCATATCAGTTCCAAGTTTTACCTTTTGGACTTAATACATCAGTGTCAACTTTAATTAGGGCATTAGATTCTGCTTTGGGTCAGCAATTATTAAAAAAGATTATTTTATATGTAGATGATATTTTGGTAGCCACTAAAACGTGGAAAGAACACGTAACGATATTACGGGAATTGTTAGACCGTTTAATTGACAGAGGAATTACGTTAAAATTATCTAAGTCTTATTTCGGAAAGGAGGAAGTGAGATTTTTGGGGCATATAGTGGACAGTAAAGGTATTAGGCCAGACCCAGCACGTATTGAAGCTATTGCTCGATGCCCGAGTCCTAGAAATCGGAAACAACTGAAATCATTCTTAGGAATGGTAGGATTTCTAAGAAGATTTCTTCCAGGGCAGGATATTGTTAATCCTAAATTACTGGATTTATTAAAAGAGAAGTCAGTATGGCTCTGGGGAAAAGAGGAAGAGGAAGTTTTTAATAAGATAAAAGGAGCGTTAACAGAAGCCAAAATGTTATACCATCGAGATTTCAGTCAGAACTTTTGTATGTATACGGATGCCTCTGATTATGGTGTGTCTTGCGTGATATTCCAAGGTGATCTGACCAATGAAAAGGGATTATATCGACCTATTGGATTCGCTAGTAGAACATTAAATAAACGTGAAAGAAATTATTTTGTAACCGAGAAGGAAGCTCTCGCAGTGGTATGTGGTTTTCAACGATTTAGCGGATTATTAATGGGAAGAAAAACAATTGTATATACTGATTGTGGTGTCACCGCCAGACACCACACTTGCTAGGTGGTAGCTTAAATCGGCCGCGGTCCATTAGTACATGTCAGACCCGCGTGTCGCCACTGTCAGTACTTGCAGACCTAGCGCCACCACATGGCAGGTCTAGAGAGGCGGACTAGCACTCGCCCCAGTTGTACGGACGACATTGCTAGCGACTAGACGTACGAAGCCTTACTCTCATTTGCCGAGAGACAGTTAGAATAGCCTTCAGCTAAGTTAATGGCTACGACCTAGCAAGGCGCCATTTGTAACATTGCATGTATCTTAATGAGTCTCACTTGTATCATCAAGATTGCTGTATACCAAAGGATGCATAAAAGTTAAGTGTTCTAGTAGCTACGTTCTTTTCTTTATCGCATTCACTAATTATCCCGTTCCAGAAATCACGCCAGTCGGCGTGTGTGTACGCGTGCCTTTCTATCGGCTACCCGTCACTGTGGACTGGCTGCCTTGACAGTCCACAACACTGATCATCAGGCTTTAATCTTTTTGAACAATTGTCGGTTACTTCACCGTAGACTATTACGTTGGGTATTATGCTTGCAAGAATTTTAGTACGAAATTAGGTATATAAAAGGATCTCAGAATGTAGTTTCGGATGCTTTGTCGAGACTTCCAGTAGGAATGGAGAATATTAACATTGACATTAACATTGCAGAAGAACCAGGAACAAATTACCATGTTTATTTCCTTTTAACTCAGGAGAACGAACGTAAGGTTAAACGGACAGTAACTGCTATTAGATGCAATCAAAGAAATGATGATCAATATAGGGATGTGCTCCCTGCCGCCGTTGGATAAGTAGCTGCAGCAGCAAGTCGTATACTCCTAGCTCACTTATTTGCTACATAGTTTAATTCTTAATTTCTTTGCGTGTTTTTGGTACTTGCATTGTTTAATTCATCAATTTCGGGCGTATTATAGTATTTGAGAGTTGTAGCATCGCGTTTTAGTACCTGAATAGTGTAAATTCGCGTAGTCGTTTGTGTTCTGTTTTTGTTTTGAACGGCCAGTGTCGGTTGGTCACAGTCAGTGTGCTCCCTGCCGCCGCTGGATAAGCAGCTGCAGCAGCAAGTCGTATACTCCTAGCTCACTCATTTGTTACATAGTTTAATTCTCAATTTCTTTGCGTATTTTTGGTACTTGCATTGTTTAATTCATAAATTTTGGGCGTATTCTAGTATTTGAGAGTTGTAGCATCGCGTTTTAGTACCTGAATAGTGTAAAATCGCGTAGTCTCCTTCCGCCGCCGAGCAGTGTGTCAACAGTGCGCAAGTAGCAGCATTACTTCATTTACTAGGCAATCTTGTATTTTAATAACCGTTTAAATTTTGTGTCGATTTGTTTGCGCTCTCTCTAGATTAGTTCAGACGTTCTTTGCACAACAGTTTTTAGCATGGATAGGGACTGCAACTGCTGTGTTCGGATGCAGGCTGAGTTGGCATCCCTTCGCTCCCAGCTTTAGGCAGTGTTGGCTTCGGTCACACAGCTTTAGGCTGTTGCCAATGGGCATCACTGTGGGGGTCCGGATGGGGGTTTGTCGGGGACGGCCAGCTCGTTCCACGCATCCCCCGATCGAACTACGACTGTGGTTGCCCGGGATACTGCCCGCATTGAGGCTGATCTCTCACCTGTGGTAGAGTGGGAGGTCGTCTCGAGGTGTGGCAGGGGGCGAAAGACATTCCGGAGGGCTGAACGGAAGGCCTCTCCAGTTTGTCTGACGAACCAGTTTCAGCCTCTGTCTCAAGCTGATACTGATCTTCACCCTGACATGGCTGCTTGTCCTGTTCCAGAGGTTGCCCCTCAGTCTGCAAGATCCGGGCAGTCACAGAGGGTGGGCTTGCTGGTAGTTGGGAGCTCCAACGTCAGGCGCGTAATGGGGCCCCTTAGGGATATGGCAGCAAGAGAGGGGAAGAAAACCAAAGTGCACTCCGTGTGCATACCGGGGGGAGTCATTTCAGATGTGGGAAGGGTCCTTCCGGATGCCATGAAGGGTACAGGGTGCACCCATCTGCAGGTGGTCGCTCATGTCGGCACCAATGATGTGTGTCGCTATGGACCGGAGGAAATCCTCTTTGGCTTACGGCGGCTATCTGATTTGGTGAAGACTGTCAGTCTCGCTAGCGGGATGAAAGCAGAGCTCACTGTCTGCAGCATCGTCGACAGGACTGACTACGGACCTTTGGTACAGAGCCGAGTGGAGGGTCTGAATCAGAGGCTGAGACGGTTCTGCGACCATGTGGGCTGCAGATTCCTCGACTTGCGCCATAGGGTGGTGGGGTTTCGGGTTCCGCTGGATAGGTCAAGAGTCCACTACACGCAACAAGCGGCTACACGGGTAGCAGGGGTTGTGTGGCGTGGGCTGGGCGGTTTTAAAGGTTAGATGGCCTTGGGCAAGTACAGAACGGGCAACAGCCTCAACAGGTGCGGGGCAAAGTCAGGACATGCGGGGACCAAGCAGCAATCGGTATTGTAATTGTAAACTGTCGAAGCTGCGTTGGTAAAGTACCGGAACTTCAAGCGCTGATAGAAAGCACTGAAGCTGAAATCGTTATAGGTACAGAAAGCTGGCTGAAGCCAGAGATAAATTCTGCCGAAATTTTTACAAAGGTACAGACGGTGTTTAGAAAGGATAGATTGCATGCAACCGGTGGTGGAATGTTCGTCGCTGTTAGTAGTAGTTTATCTTGTAGTGAAGTAGAAATGGATAGTTCCTGTGAATTATTATGGGTGGAGGTTACACTCAACAACCAAGCTAGGTTAATAATTGGATCCTTTTACCGACCTCCCGACTCAGCAGCATTAGTGGCAGAACAACTGAGAGAAAATTTGGAATACATTTCACATAAATTTTCTCAACATGTTATAGTCTTAGGTGGAGATTTCAATTTACCAGATATTGACTGGGACACTCAGATGTTTAGGACGGGTTGTAGTGACATTATATTGAGTGCATTATCCGAAAATTACCTCGAGCAATTAAACAGAGAACCGACTCGTGGAGATAACATCTTGGACCTACTGATAACAAACAGACACGAACTTTTCGACTCTGTATGTGCAGAACAGGGAATCAGTGATCATAAGGCCGTTGCAGCATCCCTGAATATGGAAGTTAATAGGAATATAAAAAAAGTAAGGAAGGTTTATCTGTTTAGCAAGAGTAATAGAAGGCAGATTTCAGACTACCTAACAGATCAAAACGAAAATTTCTGTTCCGACACTGACAATGTTGAGTGTTTATGGAAAAAGTTCAAGGCAATCGTAAAATGCGTTTTAGACAGGTATGTGCCGAGTAAAACTGTGAGGGACGGGAAAAACCCACCGTGGTACAACAACAAAGTTAGGAAACTACTGCGAAAGAAAAGAGAGCTTCACTGCAAGTTTAAACGCAGCCAAAACCTCTCAGACAAACAGAAGCTAAACGATGTCAAGTTAGCGTAAGGAGGGCTATGCGAGAAGCGTTCAGTGAATTGGAAAGTAAAACTCTATGTACCGACTTGACAGAAAATCCTAGGAAGTTCTGGTCTTATGTTAAATCAGTAAGTGGCTCGAACCAGCATATCCAGACACTCCGGGATGATGATGGCATTGAAACAGAGGATGACACGCGTAAAGCTGAAATACTAAACACCTTTTTCCAAAGCTGTTTCACAGAGGAAAACCGCACTGCAGTTCCTTCTCTAAATCCTTGCACAAACGAAAAAATGGCTGACATCGAAATAAGTGTCCAAGGAATAGAAAAGCAACTGGAATCACTCAACAGAGGAAAGTCCACTGGACCTGACGGGATACCAATTCGATTCTACACAGAGTACGCGAAAGAAGTTGCCCCCCTTCTAACAGCCGTGTACCGCAAGTCTCTAGAGGAACGGAAGGTTCCAAATGATTGGAAAAGAGCACAGGTAGTCCCAGTATTCAAGAAGGGCCGTCGAGCAGATGCGCAAAACTATAGACCTGTATCTCTGACGTCGATCTGTTGTAGAATTTTAGAACATGTTTTTTGCTCGCGTATCATGTCGTTTTTGGAAACCCAGAATCTACTCTGTAGCAATCAACATGGATTCCGAAAACAGCGATCGTGTGAGACCCAACTCACTTTATTTGTTCATGAGACCCAGAAAATATTAGATACAGGCTCCCAGGTAGATGCTATTTTTCTTGACTTCCGGAAGGCGTTCGATACAGTTCCGCACTGTCGCCTGATAAACAAAGCAAGAGCCTACGGAATATCAGACCAGCTGTGTGACTGGATTGAGGAGTTTTTAGCAAACAGAACACAGCATGTTGTTATCAATGGAGAGACGTCTACAGACGTTAAAGTAACCTTTGGCGTGCCGCAGGGGAGTGTTATGGGACCATTGCTTTTCACAATATATATAAATGACCTAGTAGATAGTGTCGGAAGTTGCATGCGGCTTTTCGCGGATTATGCTGTAGTATACAGAGAAGTTGCAGCATTAGAAAATTGTAGCGAAATGCAGGAAGATCTGCAGCGGATAGGCACTTGCTGCAGGGAGTGGCAACTGTTCCTTAACGTAGACAAATGTAATGTATTGCGAATACATAGAAAGAAGGATCCTTTATTGTATGATTATATGATAGCGGAACAAACACTGGTAGCAGTTACTTCTGTAAAATAACTGGGAGTATGCGTGCGGAACGATTTGAAGTGGAATGATCATATAAAATTAATTGTTGGAAAGGCGGGTACCAGGTTGAGAGTCATTGGGAGAGTCCTTAGAAAATGTAGTCACCTACACCGGGCTCATTTACACTCTGGTGGCTGGGACATCTGCTTGGGGGCGACAGGGTTGTGGGACGCCTCCTTGCTACCTATGGCATCAAGGGCAGGTGGCAACATGCCCATGATGACAGGTCTTGATGCAGCTGGTCCCAGAGCCAGAATTTCGTCTATCGAGCGATACTTTGGGCCTCATGGTGGCAAAGCTGCTAGAGTCGACCAGACCGCCTGGTCCAACGGATCCTCAGCTGAAGGTGAGGTCGCAGAAGTAGAGGGTATCCCAGCAGTCGATGCAGTTGCCACTGATAAGCGTGGTCGCTCTGCAGGAGCAGAAAGGGCAGTGACAAACTCGGAAACCTGGTTCCTGTAGGCTCCCGCACGGCGCTGACACTTGATAGATTCAAGTGAGCGGTGCGGGATGGTCTTCACTAACTCTTGGTTCAGGAACCGGGCGCCCTCGAGTGTCAGCACTGCTTCAGCGTGGGACAGGCATAGAAGTTCTTCGCTAGACCACCTGGCCTTTGTCCTCTGAATATTAACCTCTGTGTTGACTGCCTCAGGATGAGCCCTGCGGCAGTGGACAGCAAGACCAGTCTTGGTGCCGAAGCTACAATGGCACTCGGGGCACTGAAAGGCTGGCAAGGCGACTCGACTCGGACTGGCAGCATCAGATGGTAGCCCAATGCTGGCGTGGCGCCTCCAGTGGAAGGACCACTACTTGTTCTATTTTGTTTGTTGGGGACAGCTGAAACAAGAGGCAGGGGGGCAGGCAACCCCCAAGCCCCAAAAGTTCACCCTGCTCTGTCGGTCGGAAAGCTCTGACAAGGCACAGAGTTCTGTGCCTCCCCTCGGCTCCCCTCACGACTCCCGCCACGTGAAGGACAGAGCTAGGATTTCCCACTGAGAGGCTAGGTGAACTATCATCCACTTGACATCGCTAGGATGCTGAGGAGTGGATTGACAGGATCCGTATATGACGTATCATGTGAGCCTTAATAGAGTCATAACTACTCCTGCCAGATGCTCCCTCTTTTTGTAGACCATGACACCTTCATGCTTACATTGGTTCAATGCTACAGAAGCGATACGCCATTATTTGTCCACCTTAAGACTGTGACAGTTACTCCTGCCACATACTTATGGAGTTTAGAGATATTTTTCGCCTGGTGACGAGGCATTTGGCTACCTTAAGATATTCATAGTTACTCCGGCCAGCTGCTCGCGCTTTTTTCCACCATCAAATCTTCAAGTTTCCTCTGGCCTGTCCGCCAGCAGTGATATGCAACTATTTGGTAAATTAAGTTTTTCACAGTTACTCCTCCCACATGCCTCTCAAGTTTGCCTTGTTTTTCGCCTGGTGGCGAGCCATTTGGCTACCTTAATAGAGTCATAGTTACTCCTGCCAGTTGCTCCCCTTTTTTCCACTATCACATCTTCAAGTTTACTCATATTTACCATCCAAGCTGACTCTGACCAGTCCATCAGAAGAGGTACGCCATTATTTGTCCAGCTTAAGACTGCCACAATTGCTCCTGCCAGGTGATCCGCGAGTTTGCCAATGTATTTCCCCCTGTTACGAGGCATTTGGCTTCCTTAAAAGAGTCGTAGTTACACCTGCTAGTTGCGCCCCTTTTTTCCACTATCACATCATCTAGTTTACGCTGGCCTCTCCACCAGTAGTGATACGCAACTATTTGGTACATGAAGCTTTTAACAGTTATTCCTGCCAGATGCCTCTCGAGTTTGCCGATGTTTTTCGCCTGGTGGCGAGGCATTTGGCTACCTTCAGAGAGTCACAGTTACTCCTGCCAGTTGCTCTCCCTTTTTTCCACCGTCACATCTTCAAGCTTAATCTGGGCGGTCCACCAGCAGAAATACGCCATTATTTGTCTACCAAAAGAAAAAAAATGGCTCTGAGCACTATGGGACTTAACATCTTAGGTCATCAGTCCCCTAGAACCTAGAACTACTTATACCTAACTAACATAAGGACATCACACACAACCATGCCCGAGGCAGGATTCGCACCTGCGAACGTAGCAGTTCCACGGTTCCGGACTGCAGCGCCTAGAATATACCATAAGACTCTCACAGTTACTCCTGCCATATGCTCCTCGAGGTTTCCGATGTTTTTCGCCTGGTTTGCGTACCTTTGCGTGGCATTTGCCAATGTATTTCCCCCTGTTACGAGGCATTTGGCTTCCTTAAAAGAGTCATAGTTACACCTGCCAGTTGCTCTCCGTTTTTCCAGTATCACATCTTCTAGTTAACTGTGGCCTGTTCGCCAGTAGTGATACGCAACTAATTTTTACATGAAGCTTTTCACAGTTACTCCTGCCAGATGCCTCTCGAGTTTGCCGACGTTTATAACCGGGCGGCGAGGCATTTGGCTATTTCAGCCGTCTTTATTCACGTCAAGTGAACAAACATACAGAAATAGATATCTACAGAGTGGGTTTACAAATGACATATACAATACAGTCATTAGACGGACAGGAAGAGACGTGAATAAAGATGGTGTTGTGCCTGTGGATATACGCCAGGCAGCAACATAGACACATATAATTGGGCCATCACCCGACACCAGTCCGGGGCATCATGCGCCTTATGGCAGTCATAGTGTCAAACAGCTGCGCCGACATCATAGTTCCGATGAGTACCCGCGTAGACATCGTCACGAGGTGGTGGTTGTTGAACCCAAGCTGACGCAGGTCCTGTGCAGATGCGGGTGACCACCCCCCCCCCCCCCCCCATGAGATTTTAGCTGAAGAGGTGGTGATGTTCTTGGCTGCTGGGGTCTAGCTCCTAATTGCCTGGTGGACGGTTTCCCTATTGTAGACCGCGACCTTCTGCTGGTGACACTTATCGATGTCAAGGTTGACACCAACCACCTGGGGATCGATGATATGGGCTGCATCGCCACGAACTGCCAAGATGTTCGGCTTCTTCAGTCCCTCGGATGTCCTGAGGTGGGGCTCCAGATGAACGTCGAAGCACCTGCGACGAAGTCCTTGCGTGATATAGGACGCAAGGGCGTTGTGTCGCTTCACTCGTGCATCGTGACTTCTGAAGCAGTGCTGGACAACGTGATTTGCAGTTTCCTTAGTGATGCAGCCAGCCCGGCAGTTAGTGTCACCAGCACGACCTCGCTGCAACCGTGCCCGGGGTTGAAGGGCGTTGATCCAAGTACGGATGCAGGAGAAAAAGTCGCGGCCTGTAATAGCTAATCATGGATTGTCGACCCATCTATGCTGCCCTAGTGTTTGGGCAGACTTCTCAAGTGCAGAGCCGTCCACCGACAGTTACAGCCGTTCACCCCACATCTGGCCCATTTGGTTGGTCGTCCGTATGACTGTGTTGTTACCCCATAGCTGCTGCTCAAGCCTCCCAATCTCACGCCCCAGAACGTCATCTGCTGTCCCATCAGATAGGACACCCAATGACCGCATGTCTGTGAGCCGGTTCCGCTGCAGCAGAGGCCCAAGCCAGCGAGGTGATGGCACTCCCAGCCCCCCAGATGTCACAGGGGCATGGAAGTAACCAACAGGTATACTGGCAGGCACAGCCAAGATCTAATTGCTGAGCGGATGGTGGTGTCAAATGCTGACAGGGCACTAAGGCGGGTCCTCGAAAGGGCCAAGCCATGGTGGATTCCTGACAGGATAACTGTTCTGAGGGCATGCAAACACTGTTGTTGTTTGAGTGGTGCCTTGGAAAGGACGCTCAGCTGTCGCTTGACCTTCCGCCTCGGATGAAAGACGATCCATCCGCTTGTGGAGAACTCCAGGCCAAGATACCAGAAAGTGCTCTCAATCGCCCGGGCTGGGAGGATGGTATACCCAGCCCTGAAGGTCGCGGTGTCATCGACCTTTAACTTCTTCTCGCGTCCAGACGCAGCGAGGGCGAGAGTGAAGCACTTTCCGGGATTGACTTGGAGACCAAGGTCCCCAAGGGCAGATGATGCTGCATCGATAAGGTCCTGGAGCCTTCCTGGAGTTTCAGCGAACAGCAGGAGGTAATCAGCGAAAGCAGCAGCGTTGAGACATCGTCCCATCAAATTGGCACCAATGTAGTCTGGGAGGCGAGCAAGCATGAGGTCCAAGGAAAGGTTGAAAAGGATGGGAGAGAGGGGATCTCCCTGCCTAACACCCCTTGAAGGCCGCACTGGACACAGCGACTTCCCAGGACCAGAGATCATCGTCACCCCATCCTCATAGCATCCCAGTATGTATCCAATGAACTTGTCTGGTAGACCATGTGCCCTCAGGGCGGGCCTCAGGGTGGGCCTCAGGGCGCCATGGTCTAGAGAGTCGAATGCCTTGGACACATCCAGGGGTGCGACATAGAGGGAGCGACAGTTCGCCCTGGCCTGAGTCATCGCCAAGTCCAACAGGAACGTGTTGTGCAGCATCCCATCCTGAGGAAGGAAAGCCCACTGACTCCCATCCGTCAGACTGGTCTGCATCAGACGGTCTGCCAGGATCTTATGGAAGTTCCTATAGGCTGCTGCACGACACTGACAATTGATAGATTCAAGTGAGCGGTGCGGGAAGGTCTTCATTAACTCTTGGTTCAGGAACTGGGTGCCCTCGAGTGTCAGCACTGCTTCAGCATGGGCCAGGTATAGAAGTTCTTCGCTAGACCACCTGGCCTTCCTCCTCAAGATGTTAACCTCTGCATTGACTGCATCAGGATGGACCCTGTGGCGGTGGACACCAAGACCAGTCTTGGTGACGAAGCTCCGGTGGATCTTGGAGCACTGAAAGGCTTGCAAGGCGACTCGATCCGGACTGGGGGCATCAGATGGTGGCCCAACAACTGGCGTAGCGCCTCCAGTGGGAGGACCACTACCTGTTATTTTCTGTTTGTTGGGGCCAACTGAAACAAGAGGCAGGGGGGCAGGACCCCCAAGCCCCGATAAATTCACCCTGCCCTGTCGGTCAGAAAGCTCTGAGAAGGCACAGAGTTCTGTGCCCCCCTTGGCTCCCCTCACGACTCCCGCCACGTGAAGGCCAGAGTTAGGATTTCCCACTGAGAGGCTAAGCGAACCATCATCCACTCTACATCGCTAGGATGCTGAGGAGTGGATTGAGAGGATCCGTATGTGACGCATCATGTGAGCATTAAGAGAGTCATAGTTACTACTGCCATTTGCTCCCCGTTTTTAACATCATCACATCTTCAAGCCTACTCTGGTCAGACCGCCAGAAGTGTTACGCAAGTATTTGGTTCCTGAAGTTTTCATAGTTACTAGTTCCAGGTGCTCCACGAGTTTCCTGATGTAATTCGCCTGGTGATGATCGATTTGGCTACTTTAAGAGAGTCATAGTTACTTCAGCCAGTTGCTCCCCCTTTTTATTGACCATGACGTCTCCAAGATTACTAGCCAGTCCACCAGAAGAGATACGCCACTATTTGTCCACCTTAAGACTGTCACAGTTACTCCTGCAGGTGCTCCTCCAGTTAGCCAAGTTATTTCGCCTGGTGACCAGGGATTTGGCAACCTTAAAAGAGTCATAGTTACTCCTGCAAGTTAATCACATCTTCAAATTTACTCTGAGTTGTCCGCCCGAAGCAATGTGCAACTATTTGGTACATTAAGCTTTATATAGTTACTCTTGTCAGGTGCGAATCGAGGTTGCTGATGTAATTCGCCTGGTGATGAGGCATTTGGCTACCTTAAGATAGTTACTGCTGCCCCTTTTTTCCACCATCAAATCTACAAGTTTACTCTGGCCAATCCGCCAGAAGCCATATGAAATTATTTCGTGTCTTAAGTTTTTCATAGTTTCCTCCTGCCAGATGCTCCACGAGTTTGCCGTTGTTTTTCACCTGGTCACGAGGCATTAGGCTATTTAAGCCGTCTTTATTCACGTCAAGTGAACAAACATACAGAAGTAGATACCCACAGAGTGGGTTTACAAATGACATATACAATACAAACATTAGACGGACAGGAAGAGACGTGAAGAAAGATGGTATTGTGCCTGTGGATAGTGGCCATGCAGCAGCGTAGACACATATACTTGGGCCATCACCCGACACCAGTCCGGTGCATCGTGCACCTTACGACAGTCATAGTGTCAAACCACCGCGCCGCCATCATATTTCCGATGAGTACCCGCGTAGACATCGTCGCGAGGTGGTGGTTCTTGAACCCAAGCTCATGCAGGTCCTGTGCAGATGCGGGTGACCACACCCCCCCTCCATGAGATGGTAGCTGAAGAGGTGGTGATGTTCTTGGTTGCTGGGGCCTGGCTCCTAATTGCCTGGTGGACGGCTTCCCTATTGTAGACCGCGACCTTATGCTGGTGACACTCATCGATGTCAAGGTTGACACCAACCACCTGGGCATCTATGATATCGGCTGCATCACCACGAACTGCCACGATGTCCAGCTTCTTCAGTCCCTTGTATGTCCTGAAGTGGGGCTCCAGATGAACGTCAAAGCCCCTGCGACGAAGTCCTTGTGCGATATAGGACGCAAGGGCGTTGTGTCGCTTCAATCGGGCGTCGTGACTTCTGAAGCAGTACTGGACAACGTGATTTGCAGATTCCTTAGCAATGAAGCCAGTTCGGCAGTTAGGGTCACCAGCACAACCTCACTGCAACCGTGCCCGGGTTGGTAGGGCGTTGATCCTAGTACGGATGCAGGAGATAAAGTCACAGCCTGTAATATCTAGTCGTGGGTTGTCGACCCAGCAGATGCAGTCGTTCAGCCCACAACCAGCCCATTTGGTTGGTCGTCCGTATGACTGTGTTGTTACCCCGTAATTGCTGCTCAAGCCTCCCAATCTCACGCCCCAGAACGCCATCTGTTGTCCCGTCAAATAGGACATCCAATGCCTGCATCTTCGTGAGCTGGTTCAGCCTCAGCAGAGGCCCAAGCCAGCGAGCTGATGGCACTCACAGCCCCCCAGATGTCACAGGGGCATGGAAGTAACCAACAGGGACGTCCGCTGGCAGGCCCAGCCAAGAACTAATTGCTGCGTGGATGGTGGTGTCCATTGCTGACACGGCTCCAAGGCGGGTCCTCGAAAGGGCCAAGCCATGGTGAATTCCTGGCAGGATGACGCTTCTGAGGGCATGCAAACGCTGTTGTGGTTTGAGTGGTGCCTTGGACAGGACGCTCAGCTGTCGCTTGACCTCCCGACTCGGATGTAATAGGCTGTGTCCACTTGTGGAGAACTCCAGGCCAAGATACCAGAAAGTGCTCTCAATCACCAGGGCTGGGAGGATGGTATACCCAGTCATGAAGGTAGCCGTGTCATCAACTTTTATCTTCTTCTCACAGCCAGACGCAGTGAGGGCGAGAGTGAAACACTTTCTCGGATTGACTTGGAGACCGAGGTCCCCATTGGCAGATGTTGCTGCATTGATAAGGTCCTGGAGCCCTCCTGGAGTTTCAGCGATCAACAGGAGGTCATCAGCGAAAGCAGCAGCGTTCAGACGTCGTCCCATCACGTTGGCACCAATGTAGTCTGGGAGGAGAGCAAGCATGAGGTCCAAGGAAAGGTTGAAAAGGATGGGAGAGAGGGGATCTCCCTGCCTAACACCCCTTGAAGGCCGCACTGGACCCAGCGACTTCCCAGGACCAGAGATCATCGTCACCCCATCCTCATAGCATCTCAGTATGTATCCAATGAACTCGTCAGGTAGACAATGTTCCCTCAGGGTGGGCCTCAGGGCGCCGTGGTCTAGAGAGTCGAATGCCTTGGACACATCCAGGGACGTGACATAGAGGGAGCGACAGTTCGTCCTGGCCTGAGTCATCGCCAAGTCCAACAAGAACGCGTTGTGCAGCATCTCATCCTGAGGAAGGAAAGCCCGCTGACGCCCGTCCTGCACACAGGTCCACATCAGACGACCCACCAGGATCTTATGGAAGGCTCTAGCGAGGACTGAGCAAACTGTGATCGGACGGAAGTCAGTGGGGGATGCTGGGGCGGCCTTCTTCGGCAACAGGGATACACAAGCTAGGAGAAGTCGGGATGGGAGGCGACGGGTCAAAAGGAAAAGGTTAAGAATTTTAAGGAGGACCTCACAGGGTATACGGCGAATCTGGGCCGGTGTCAGTCGGTATGGGCTTGCAGCGGAGCGACGAGGGGGCAGCGCTGAAGCAACTTCCGCCATCGTAATAGGAGCCCACAGGTGTTTGTAGGGAACCTCGATGGAGGAAGGCAACAGCTAACCTTCCAGACTGTCCACCCGGCCTGATGGTCGCCGGGTGGAAAGGTCCTTCCAGAACTCCACCAATCCAGGTGGTGGGTGAAGGAACATTCTGTCCAGAAGGCCGCTGATGCAGTGAGCAGCACTCTTTGAGAAGGCCCACTGACAGAGGGCATACTCCCTCCTCCGCAGGGCCCGCTTCGTCACTGGTGGCTCCAACATCCGATGGGAGGCAACAGGATCGTATAATGGCTCCCTGCTGCCTATGGCGTCAAGGGCAGCTGATAGCATGCCCATAATGACTGAGGCCGATGTAGTTGGCCCAAGCGCCAGGATGTCATCGACTGCACGGAACTTAGGCCCAGACGACGGGAGGGCTGCCAGAGCCGACCAGACTGCCTGGTCGACTATTTACCCAGCTGCAGATGGGGATGGGGGTGCTGCACAGGAACCTGCAGGCTCCACGGCTGCAACAGATGTAGGTGGCCCCACCCCATCAACAGAGAGGGCAGCAACAAACTCGGCGACCTCTTTCCTATAGGCTGTTGCACAATGCTGCCCTTTAATAGACTCAAGAGAGCGGTGTGGGAAAGCCTTTGCCAGCTCTTGGTTTAGGTACCGGGTGCCCTTGAGAGTAAGTGCTACCTCAGGGTGAGCCAGGTGTACCAGCTCTTCACTGGACCACCTGGCCTTCGTCCTGTCGGTGGTCACCTGTGCATTGGCTGCGACAGGATGGACACGGCGACGATGTACACCAAGACCCGTCTTGGTGGTGAAAGTCCGGTGGCACTAAGGACATGTGATGGCAGACACTGCGGCTTGACCCGGGCTGGTGGCGTCGGATGCTGACCAAACAACTGGCACGGCGCCTCCTGTGTGAGTACTGCTACCTGGTTTCTTTTTTCTGTTGGGGCCAGCTGAAACAAGGGAAGGGGGGGCGGCAACCCCCAAGCCCCGATAGAGTCATAGTTACCCCTGCCAGTTGGTCCCAGTTTTTTTCCACCATCACATCTTCAGGTTCCCTCTGGCCAGTCCATCAGAAGAGAACGCCATTAGTTGTCCACCTTAAGACTGTCACAGTTACTCCTGCCAGGTGTTCCTCGGGTTTGCCAATGTATTTCGCCTGGTAATGAGGCATTTGGCTACCTTAAGAGAGTCATAGTTACTCCTGTCAGTTGCTACCACGTTTTGACAATCTTCATCATTTCAAGCTCACTCTGGCCAGTCCACCAGAAGAGATCCGCCATTATTTGTCCACCTTAAGGCTATGTTTAAGCACCAAGTTATTAATACACTTGGAGGTTTCATGCCCTT
This sequence comes from Schistocerca cancellata, assembly GCF_023864275.1. Lineage (NCBI taxonomy): Eukaryota > Metazoa > Arthropoda > Insecta > Orthoptera > Acrididae > Schistocerca > Schistocerca cancellata. The sequence goes on from NC_064632.1 coordinate 554,120,617, forward strand.
ACTGTGATCGCCTTAGTACCACATAAACGTCAGATTAGACCCGTTTGTATGCAATGGCGATGTAATTTCTGTGTCATTGTCATTGTGACAATTCCAAGACTAGAAGAAAATTACAAAAGTTATCGGTTACAAGGTATTAATTTACAGGAGGGGTTCCATGTGCCTACCGTAAACGCTGTCCGCCCCCAGTAGCTGTGTAGTCAGTGCGGTAGACTGTCAATCCTAAGGACCTGGGTTCGATTCCCGGCTAGGTCGGAGATTTTCTCCGCTCAGGGACTGGATGTTGTGTTGTCCTAATCATCATCATTTCATCCCCATCGACTCGCAAGTCGCCGAAGTGGCGTCAAATTGAAAGACACAGCGAGCAATCTACCCGATGGGAGGCCCTCGTCACACGCCATTTTTCTTATTACCGTAAGCGCTTTAGTACCACATAGACGTCGTCTTGGACCCTGTTGAATGCAAAGGCGATGCATTTTCTGCGTACCATCGTCATTGTGACAATTCCAAGACTAGAATAGACATTCGAAAGTGCATCGGTTTTAAATTATTTGTACTCTGGAGAGATTTCATGCGCTTAACGTATTCGCTAATCCAACGTTTCTGTGGTAGAAGAGCGAATATGGTAAGCGCATGAAACTTTTCCTGAGCGTAAATAACTTAAAACCGATGCACTTTTGCATGTCTATTCTAGTCTTGGAACTGTCGCAGTGACGATGGTATACAGATACTGCATCGCCACTGCATACAACAGTTTATAAGCCGACGTCTATTTGGTACTAAAACGATTATGGTAAGCGCCTTAAACCTCTCCTGTGTATTAATAACTTGTAACCGATGCACTTTTGAATGTTTTTTCTAGCCTTGGAATGGTCACAAAGACGACAGTATTGATCGCCCATTGCAAACAAGAGGGTCAATTCAACGTTGCTGTGCTACTAGACCGATAACGGTATGTGCATGAAGCCTCTCCAGGGTATAAATAACTTAAAACCGATTTACTTTTGCATGTTTCTATCAGCCTTAGAACTGTGACAATGACGATGGTACACAGAAATTGCTTCGCCATTGCATACAACAGGGTCTCAGCCGACGTTTCTGTGGTACAAGAGCGATTACAGTAAGCCCACTAGACCTCTCCTGTGTATTAATAACTTATAACTGATGTAGTTTTGCATGTTTATTCTAGCTTTATAAATGTCACACTGACATGGTAAACAGAAAATGTTTTACCACTGCATACTACAGTGTCTAATCCTACGTTTATGTCGTACAAGAGCTAATACGGCAAGCGCATGAAACCTTTCCTGAGTATAAATAACATAAAACCGATGCACTTTTGCATGTTTATTCTAGTTATGGAACTGTCACAACGGCGATGATACACAGATATTTCACCCCTATTGCATATAACGGCGTTTATGTGCTACTAAAGCGATTACGGTAATCGTATGAAACGTCTCCTGTGTATTAATAACTGGTAACCGATGAACTTCTGCATGTTTATTCTATCCTTGGAACTGTCACAATGATGATAATACACAGGAATTGCTTCGCCATTGCATACTGCAGGGTCTACGCCAGTAGTGGGACAAAGTACGTGTCGCCCCACTCTCCATCGTTGCCAAATTTATTCAAGATGACGGCGCCGACGTCATCCAAGATGGCGACATGTAGATTTGGCAACAGCGCAAGACGTCATCCAAGATGGCGGACTTTGGCAGGAAAATAGGCCAATTGGGCTACGTCCACTAACCTAAACCCCAAGAAAAAATGGCGGGAAATTTGAATTTTGGCGGGAAAATTGGTCAATTGGGCTACATCCACTAACCTAAGCCTCCAGAAGAAAAAATGGCGGGAAGTTTGAATTCCAACAGGATAATGGCGCCCTTTTCATTATTATTATTATTATTATTATTATTATTGTTGTTGTTGTTGGTGTTGTTTATATAATGTACATGTCCAAATGGGTTATTTCATATCTGCCCCACCGCCATTACGTGATTAAAGATGGCCAGTTGGGCTACGTCCACTAACCTAGGTCCACCAAGTTCGAATTTTCGTGGTCACTTATGCTTCCGCCGCTACATTGTTAAAATCTCGTCACTTGTGCTACGCTAAGTCACAAGGTGGGAAAAGCACTGTTTATTTCAGGCTTTACGGTCATGCAGGTGTGTCCCAACTGACTTCGCGCTGCTCACACGGCGAACTCTAGGGCACAGCTGACGTACGCACGGCCGGCTGAGCCCGAGCCCGCTCCCTGGCCGGTCGAGGCGCTCCGCTCCGCCCCGTGCCCCGCCGGTCGGCCGCCGAACCACCGCCCGCCAGGTAGGCGCCTCAGAGTCCTGCTATGTAAACATCTTTTTACGAGCACTTAGGAGGATGCTAAGTTCACCGGACTTGGATACGATGTGACGTCATTATGACGTATACACGCTACATCGAAAACGATGGAAACCGTATATCGACTATTCGACCTTTGTGAACTTTCGAGAGATTGTGACAGGGTTCGTTTAAATGTGTTTTGCGTTCCTTGCGTTTAAATCGTGTATTGTACTGTGTTTGTGTCCTGTGCGTTGTTTTTCGTTTGCTCGTCTCTAATTATGTGTTCAGCATTCGAGAGACAAATGAGAGGAAACCTTACCACCATGGAATGCTTTGACACCATCATACCACCATGGAATGCTTTGACATTGCATTCAATCATTTCATACGTCAATCAGTACTAGACACTAACCTTTGGTTAAGATTACATTGAGAAACCCACTTCTCCTCGTATTTCATCTCCGGTTGACGATTTATTTTCAACAATGCCTCATATTTTTCTATTTAAGGTCGAAATTCAATCATTCTACACATCAGTCATTACTGGACACTAAGGTACCTGTCTCTGCGGTCCGAGTGTAAAATTACTTGGAATTATGGTTGATAAAAGACTATCTTGGGATGGACATATAAATTACTTAGCTAACAAACGTGCACGAGTTCTCTTTCAGCTATATAAATTAAGAAAAAAAAGTCAGCAAGAGTATGCTGCTACAATCTAATATGTACTGACAAGACCAATTGTATGAAACCATACTAAAATATTGATAATAAATAAATATTATTTTCGGCGTAAGCGTTCAATACAACAATCACACAATCTAATCTGGTCGGGACATAAGAAGACTTCACTTTTTTACGACACGTGTTGTCGGTGGTGTTTTCAAGGCCACAGTCAGGAATATTTCTATTAATATCCAGCTCTTTTACTTTTATTTTGGCGAAATACATATACGCTGCCACACTGAGCTGTTATCAGAATCGCACGTGCCAAAACAAACCACTAGCTGACGACAGTTTAGAATCTCGAACGTTCGTAAAAATCGATAGGTGTGTTAATCGATTAAAGCGTATATACGTCATAACGACGTCACATCATATCCAGATTGAGTGAACTTAGCATCCTCCGTTAGCAGCACTGCCAGGGGTCCCTCGCCGCAGCCTGGCTGCTCCACTGGTCTCTCCTCGCTGCCTTCTCCGCCTCTGCGAGCTGACCGCCCACGACACCGCCAGCGCAAGGTTCGTGTACCAACAAGGACACCCAGGCTCAGACATGGTAATTGGATGTCTCTATAGGCCCCCTGGCTCAGCAGCTGTTGTGGCTGAGCACATGAAGGATAATTTGGAAAATATTTCGAGTAGATTTCCCCACCATGTTATAGTTCTGGGTGGAGATATTAATTTGCCGCATATAGACTGCGAGACTCAGACGTTCATAACGGGTGGCAGGGACAAAGAATCCAGTGAAATTTTTTTAAGTGCTTTATCTGGAAACTACCTTGAGCAGTTAAACAGAGAACCGACTGGTGACAAACAGACCCGAACTATTTGAAAAAGTTAACGCAGAACAGGGAATCAGCGATCATAAAGCGGTTACGGCATCGATGATTTCAGCCGTAAATAGGAATATTAAAAAGGGTAGGAAGATTTTTCTGTTTAGAAAAAGTGACAAAAAGCAGATTTCAGAGTACCTGTGGCTCAACACAAAAGTTTTGTCTCAAGTACAGATAGTGTTGAGGATCAGTGGACAAAGTTCAAAACCGTCGTACATAATGCGTTAGATGAGTATGTGCCAAGCAAGATCGTAAGAGATGGAAAAGAACCACCGTGGTACAACAACCGAGTTAGAAAACTGCTGCGGAAGCAAAGGGAACTTCACAGCAAACATAAACATAGACAAAGCCTTGCAGACAAACAAAAAGCGAAATGTAGTGTGAGGAGGGCTATGCGAGAGGCGTTCAATGAATTCGAAAGTAAAGTTCTATGTACTGACTTGGCAGAAAATCCTAAGAAATTTTGGTCTTATGTCAAAGCGGTAGGTGTATCAAAACAAAATGTCCAGACACTCTATGACCAAAATGGTACTGAAACAGAGGATGACAGACTAAAGGCCGAAATACTAAATGTCTTTTCCAAGGTTGTTTCACAGAGGAAGATTGCACTGTAGTTCCTTCTCTAGATTGTCGCACAGATGACAAAATGGTAGATATCGAAATAGACGACAGAGGGATAGAGAAACAATTAAAATCGCTCAAAAGAGGAAAGGCCTCTGGACCTTATGGGATACCAGTTCAATTTTACACAGAGTACGCGAAGGAACTTGCCCCCCTTCTTGCAGCGGTGTACCGTAGGTCTCTAGTAGAGCGTAGCGTTCCAAAGGATTGGAAAAGGGCACAGGTCATCCCCGTTTTCAAGAAGGGACGTCGAACAGATGTGCAGAACTATAGACCTATATCTCTAACGTCGATCAGTTGTAGAATTTTGGAACACGTATTGTGTTCGAGTATAATGACTTTTCTGGAGACTAGAAATCTACTCTGCAGGAATCAGCATGGGTTTCGAAAAAGACGATCATGTGAAACCCAGCTCGCGCTATTCGTCCACGAGACTCAGAGGGCCATAGACACGGGTTCACAGGTAGATGCCGTGTTTCTTGACTTGCGCAAGGCGTTCTATACAGTTCCCCACAGTCGTTTAATGAACAAAGTAAGAGCATATGGACTATCAGACCAATCGTGTGATTGGATTGAGGAGTTCCTAGATAACAGGACGCAGCATGTCATTCTCAATGGAGAGAAGTCTTCCGAAGTAAGAGTGATTTCAGGTGTGCCGCAGGGGAGTGTCATAGGACCGTTGCTATTCACAATATACATAAATGACCTGGTGGATGACATCGGAAGTTCACTGAGGCTTTTTGCAGATGATGCTGTGGTGTATCGAGAGGTTGTAACAATGGAAAATTGTACTGAAATGCAGGAGGATCTGCAGCGAATTGACGCATTGTGCAGGGAATGGCAATTGATTCTCAATGTAGACAAGTGTAATGTGCTGCGAATGCACAGAAAGATAGATCCTTTATCATTTAGCTACAAAATAGCAGGTCAGCAACTGGAAGCAGTTAATACCATAAATTATCTGGGAGTACGCATTAGGAGTGATTTAAAATGGAATGATCATATAATGTTGATCGTCGGTAAAGCAGATGCCAGACTGAGATTCATTGGAAGAATCCTAAGGAAATGCAATCCGAAAACAAAGGAAGTAGGTTACAGTATGCTTGTTCGCCCACTGCTTGAATACTGCTCAGCAGTGTGGGATCCGTACCAGATAGGGCTGATAGAAGATATAGAGAAGATCCAACGGAGAGCAGCGCGCTTCGTTACAGGATCATTTAGTAATCGCGAAAGCGTTACGGAGATGATAGATAAACTCCAGTGGAAGACTCTGCAGGAGAGACGCTCAGCAGCTCGGTACGGGCTTTTATTGAAGTTTCGAGAACATACCTTCACCGAAGAGTCAAGCAGTATATTGCTCCCTCCTACGTATATCTCGTAGAGACCATGAGGATAAAATCAGAGAGATTAGAGCCCACACAGAGGCGTACCGACAATCCTTCTTTCCACGAACAATACGAGACTGGAATAGAAGGGAGAACCGATAGAGGTACTCAAGGTACCCTCCGCCACACACCGTCAGGTGGCTTGCGGAGTATGGATGTAGATGTAGATGTAGATCCCATTAAATGATGATGATGCACCATCGCCAACACCGTCATCCACCGGCTGGACCCCCAGTATTAGTAGCAGTAACAGTATTAGTAATCATCCTGTGGCTAGTGGCAGTTCTCTGACCCGCCCTATTAGTCCAGTAGATCAGGTCGGTGACACCATACCGCAGTTGGAGTACTTGGCGATTGCCGACGCCTTTGAGGGGCGAATCTCAGTCACTAGGATCGAATACCCGGCAGGGTGGTACTGCGATCCTGTTGGATTTGTAAACGTGTGCCTCCCTGTCCTGGAAACCGAGCTAATCAATGTAGTCGACAATCCACGTAATCCCGCCGTTAAGTGCAGTGCATTGAGTTATCGAACCCCCGCCCCCCCCCCCCCCCCGAAGATCAGTCTGGTGATGGAGAGACCAGCATTCATTATCTTTGGGGGGATAATGGCGTGATAACGTGGAGCACATCACTCGCCGAGTGGTTTCGTAAATCCACCTTGAGTGTCATATTGGGCCGGTTTTCCGAGATGGAAGTCTATGGCTCTGCTAAGGCACTCAGCCGAATTCTACACCTAGATGTCCATATTCATGTCCACGATCCGGTAAATGGAGGGTCCAGCTACACTCCTGGAAATGGAAAAAAGTGTGTCAGACCCACCATACTTGCTCCGGACACTGCGAGAGGGCTGTACAAGCAATGATCACACGCACGGCACAGCGGACACACCAGGAACCACGGTGTTGGCTGTCGAATGGCGCTAGCTGCGCAGCATTTGTGCACCGCCGCCGTCAGTGTCAGCCAGTTTGCCGTGGCATACGGAGCTCCATCGCAGTCTTTAACACTGGTAGCATGCCGCGACAGCGTGGACGTGAACCGTATGTGCAGTTGACGGACTTTGAGCGAGGGCGTATAGTGGGCATGCGGGAGGCCGGGTGGACGTACCGCCGAATTGCTCAACACGTGGGGCGTGAGGTCTCCACAGTACATCGATGTTGTCGCCAGTGGTCGGCGGAAGGTGCACGTGCCCGTCGACCTGGGACCGGACCGCAGCGACGCACGGATGCACGCCAAGACCGTAGGATCCTACGCAGTGCCGTAGGGGACCGCACCGCCACTTCCCAGCAAATTATGGACACTGTTGCTCCTGGGGTATCGGCGAGGACCATTCGCAACCGTCTCCATGAAGCTGGGCTACGGTTCCGCACACCGTTAGGCCGTCTTCCGCTCACGCCCCAACATCGTGCAGCCCGCCTCCAGTGGTGTCGCGACAGGCGTGTCGTCTTCAGCGATGAGAGTCGCTTCTGCCTTGGTGCCAATGATGGTCGTATGCGTGTTTGGCGCCGTGCAGGTGAGCGCCACAATCAGGACTGCATACGACCGAGGCACACAGGGCCAACACCCGGCATCATGGTGTGGGGAGCGATCTCCTACACTGGCCGTACACCACTGGTGATCGTCGAGGGGACACTGAATAGTGCACGGTACATCCAAACCGTCATCGAACCCATCGTTCTACCATTTGTAGACCGGCAAGGGAACTTGCTGTTCCAACAGGACAATGCACGTCCGCATGTATCCCGTGCCACCCAACGTGCTCTAGAAGGTGTAAGTCAACTACCCTGGCCAGCAAGATCTCCGGATCTGTCCCCCATTGAGCATGTTTGGGACTGGATGAAGCGTCGTCTCACGCGGTCTGCACGTCCAGCACGAACGCTGGTCCAACTGAGGCGCCAGGTGGAAATGGCATGGCAAGCCGTTCCACAGGACTACATCCAGCATCTCTACGATCGTCTCCATGGGAGAATAGCAGCCTGCATTGCTGCGAAAGGTGGATATACACTGTACTAGTGCCGACATTGTGCATGCTCTGTTGCCTGTGTCTATGTGCCTGTGGTTCTGTCAGTGTGATCATGTGATGTATCTGACCCCAGGAATGTGTCAATAAAGTTTCCCCTTCCTGGGACAATGAATTCACGGTGTTCTTATTTCAATTTCCAGGAGTGTATTTGATTGCTCTCTGAGCTTGAAAAATTTTCACACGAAGTTGATACACTGTACAGCGACAACGTTCCCGTGACCAAATCGAAGGAGAATGAAGATTTGTGTAATAACGCCACCGTGTGTCATATTTGTGGGCTGCTGTTAGACAGAAAAACGGAAACTCCTCGTAGGGATAACTGTCATCTTACAGGGAAATTCCGCAGCGCAGCTCACAATGCATGCAATTTGAAGTACCAATTACCTAGGCACATACCAGTTTTATTTTATAATTTAAGTGGGTATGACGCTCACTTTCTAGTTGAGCACTTGGCCGATTTCGGTTTGGAGGAAGATCAGGTGAGTGTCCTACCTGAGAGCGTCGAGAAGTATATTTCATTCTTCAAACGAATGACGCCGAGAATTACGCTGCGCTTTCTCGATACACTACGTTTTATTCAGGCACCACTACAGAAACTTGTTGAGACTCTACCTCCGGCGGATATGCATATCACTCGAGCTGCATTTCAGGACGAGGAAAAGTTGCAACTCGTCACTCGCAAAGGGGTTTTCCCATATGAGTATGTGGGTAGTATAGCCAAACTCAACGAAACCAGGCTACCCGACATAACTGCATTCTCCAGCAACCTCACAGGCGACACTGTAACGAATGCAGAGTATGAGCATTCCGTGAATGTCTGGCGGGAATTCAATATTTCTAATTTAGGAGAGTACGCACGTCTTTACACGGGCACAGATGTGCGCTTGCTTGCGGACGTTTTCGAGAAGTTCCGGAGTCTATGTATGACCACATATTCTCTGGACCCGCCTTTTATTACACGGCACCTGGGTTGTCTTGGGACGCGATACTCAAGAAAACGAAGTGCAGTATCGAATTATTGACCGATCCTGACATGCTTCTTTTCTTTGAGCGAGGAATCCGTGGAGGGCTCTGCCAATGTATTCATATACACGCGAAAGCAAATAACCCACGGATGGGTGACAGGTTTAACGTATCCCTTGATTCGAGTTATATAATGTATATAATGTATCTAGATGTGAATAATTTACACGGGCATGCCATGCAGCAATCACTGCCGATTGGGGAGTTTCGCTGGCTGTCCGAAGATGAATGCAAGGGATTAGGTGGAAAAATCAGGGGGGGGGGGGGGGTATGGCCGCCGATTCTGATGTAGGATATATTGTGGAAGCAGAACTCACATGCCCAATTAGTTTGCATGACGTGCATGCCGATTTGCCGCTGTGTCCAGAGCAACTAGTTCCGCGAGGAGGTTCCACACCGAAACTGATGACAACGCTGGAGGACAAGCAGAGGTATATCATTCACTATCGTAACCTCCAGCAGTGCATCAACTTGGGTATGGAGCTGGTTAAAATCACCCGGGCCATCTCCTTCAAGCAGTCCCCCTGGTTGAAGGAGTATATTGATCTGAATACGAGACAGAGAACTTCCGTATCGTATGACTTTTTTTCGGTAAAACTATGGAGAATTCGAGCGAACGACGTGAAATTTTTATTAGAACGCAATGGGATGGGCGTTATGGCATAAGAAAATGGATTGCCAGACCAAATTTCAAACGGGTCACCATTTTCAATTAGAACTTTTTTGCTGTGGAGATGGCTAAAACTGCAGTAGAGTTTACTAAACCTATCTATGTGGGGATGTGCATACTAGACCTATCCAAACTCCACGTGTACCGCTTTCATTATGAGTTCGCGAAAACTCATTTCGCAGATCCTAAATTACTTTATATGGATACAGATAGTTTCATATATTGGGTGAAGAATTGCGATCCATATGAAGTAATTAGGTACCACGCCAATGAATTCGACACGTCTTCTTATGCGGCCGATAATCCTTATGGTATTGTTCCGCAAAACAAGAAGGTTATCGGTCTCATGAATGACCAGTCGAATGCCGGCCGCGGTAGCCGAGCGGTTCTGGGCGCTTCAGTCCAGAGCCGCGCGACTGCTACGGTCGCAGGTTCGAATCCTGCCTCGGGCATGGATGTGTGTGATGTCCTTAGGTTAGTTAGGTTTAAGTAGTTCTAAGTTCTAGGGGGTCTGGCGTGAGGTCAGTCGCTTGACGGCGCGTTTCGGCGCGGGCCCGCCCGTTGCCGGCGCGCCGTAAGGCACGGAAGCTCGCACTGGGGCGTATCGCTTTCAGTTGAGCGTGCCGCGGCAGTCCTCACTCGGGGAAGTGATGCGTCTCATATAGCCTCTCCTTCCCAAGTGGCTTTTTCCGCCTTCCCGTGGTGCCAGTCGTTAAGGCCGGTATTACACTATCAAATTTCTTTGTCCAATATCTTTGTCCAATATCTTTGTCCAATATCTTTGTCAAAGATATTTGATAGTGTAATAGGGACTTTGTCAAATGTCGTCCAATATTTGATCAAATGTAGGGCCTCGCTGTATATTTGATCAAAGAAACCGCTTGTCTTCTGTTCACTGCAATGTGACATGTTACCACATGGAGCGCTAGCATCGCTGCAGCGTACTGTCGTCTGTAGTGTTTTTATAACCATTGCCGGTAAATACAATTGGTGTGTGCCGACAACTACAAAATTAATAGAGATGTCTGAAGCTGATGAGGCGCTTTACAACGTGAGGCACCCTGAATACAAAAATAGATTAAGAAGATTGGAGACCTAACCTGATCTAACCTAACCTAACCTAACATAACCCTCTCCTGTAGCAAGGAATGGGAGTGTTATAGTGAGCCTGTCTTCTGAAGATGTAGCAGTTCTTAAGTGAATATTGTGCTTTGTGATATGAGGATACACTTCATTGAGCACATACAGAAATGTATGCTCATCCATTCTTAAGTAATTGATGTACGACTTGACGTCTTCCACTGTAACCTCACGTAACAAGTTTTGTTGAATGCTTTTATCGTGTCGTCGTAAAACCCACGGCTTCACCCAGATTAGATTAGTTTTTCGTTCCATAGATCCGTGCTGAGGAGAGCCTCGTGGATGTGGAACATGTCGATTTTTTTAAAGCTGAAATAACAATACTAATAGTATGAATAAATACAATACATCATTTGTTTCTATTAAAAATTTCGCCAATGGAGTAGAAGGAGTTGGCCAGTAGTAAGTCTTTCAGGCTCCTTTTAAACTGATCTTTATTTCCAACTAAATTTTTTATGTTTCCTGGCAAGTTATTGAAGATGAGTGTTCCTGAGTAGTGGACCCCTTTTTGAACTAAAGTAAGTTGGTTGGTTTGTGGGATTAAAGGAACCAGACTGCGATGGTCATCGGTCCCTTTTTCCAAATACTAAAAACACCCACAGAGAATAAAAACGAGTAACAGAATAGATCACAGACGCTTTTAAGTCCTTGTGCAGATCATTTTTGTTCCTGGTATTGTATGTATGAACTGAGTTGTTTCTTGGAAAAAGAGATATATTATTTACGAGAAATTTCATTAAGACGTAAATATACTGAGAGGCAGTAGTTAGTATACCCAGTTCTTTGAAGAGGTTTCTGCAGGAGGTCCGTGAATTTACTCCACAAATAATACGTATTACACGCTTTTGGACCTTGAAAACTTGTTTGACTTCAAGATTTACCCCAAAATATTATCCCATATGACATTATGGGATGAAAGTATGCAAGCTTTTTCATTTTTATGTTTCCTATGTCTGCTAACACTCGAATTGCAAATACAGATTTGTTAAGGCCTTTCTGCAGTTCTGTGGTGTGCTCCTCCCAACTGAATTTATTATCAAGTTGTTATCCCAGGACTTTTAAGACTGTCAACCTCGTATGTATAGTTCCATTTTTTCCCCCACTTCTTTTCCGCATGTGCACACAATGCAATTGGAGTACTGTAGAACTGCTGCGGATAGTAACAAGTTGTTGTCAGCCATCTTGAACTTTGACGAAAAATTTGATGACAGTGTAATACCCCCTCTAGCGCTACGTCAAAGATCTTTGTCAAATATATTGGACGGAATATTGGATCACATCTTTGATCAAATCTTTGACAAAGAAATTTGATAGTGTAATACCGTAATACCGGCCTAAGCTCGGCATTCAGCCTTGCGTCAAAAGGGAGAGCTGCGACCCAACCCAATGCGAAAGTGAAGGGTGCGTGGCACAGGGGGAGCTGTGTCGAGGGACCGAACACCAGTCCCTTTCTGTTCGCAGGGCACAGACCAACAGGTGCTCTGCATGCCGGCGACTTCGTTTGTCGGCGTGGGATCACGGCGCGAGTCGGCAAGGGTGCTTCGCCGCGCCCCTGGGTAACCGGGGCGTGTTCTGCCAAACCCAGGAGGTGGTGACATCGCCTGGGCCAGGTTAGATGGGCCCAGACCGCCGAACGACTGGGGGACCGACCCACCACCTGAGTAGGAGTGGGTCGTCGGCCTTCAGGTGGAAGCTCGGGCTAGTAGGCGGCGAAGGGCGAGGGGTGCATCCGCCTCTCCGGAGTGCGGGGTGCACTTGCCGAGGAGCGTCGTGTGAAATCGTCGGCGACGAGGCCTTCGACGGGGACCAGGGCGCTGGCAACGGCGCGCTGAACCCAGCAGCTCTGGAGTGCCCTTGACCTAGGGGCGAGGTTGGTGGGCGAGCTGCACAAGTCCCCCCCCCCCCCCCCCCAGGCCAGAGGAGCCGGTCCGGGGCAAGAGACGGGCTCCCATCCTTTTCTTTCACTCGTCAAACATGGCTGAATCAGAGACGAGTGACTCTAGTGCGACCTCGAGGGCGTCGATAGCGACTGTTCCTGCCTCACAGGAGGAAGTGGAACAGAATGTGCAAACCACACTCGAGAGACACACCAAAATCAATCAAATTCTGGATTCGAGTGTAAAAAACGGTAAAATCAGCCAGGCTGCCGTCCTGGCAATTTAAAACGAGCTCGCCACTTGGGCCATTGCAAGTGCAAAGCTTGAGGGGAGACTCGAAGAGTTAGAAAAAGAGAATAACAGACTAAGACAGCAACCAACCAAGACATGGGCAGCAGTGGCTGCACAAGCAGCCACAAAAACTCAAACCACTAAAGAAGCAATAGCTAAGGTCACAAAAAGGCCGGACACGGCGGTCTTCTTAAGACCCCTGCCCGGACAAACAGTAAAAAAGGTACAAGAGATATTCACTACAATAATTGACACTGCCAAAGACAAAATTAAAATAAATAAAGTTAAGGCAACTAAAAATGTGGTAGTAGTTGATGTAGCAACAGAAGAAGATAGAGATAAAATCCTAAAAAACACCAAATTGAATACAGCAGTCAAGTGCGAACCACCAAAAAAGAGATCCTCTATGATGTACCAGTAGCTTTAACGGAATCAGATATTTATGAGACATTATATCATCAGAATTTCGATGACACGGAATGGGAGACATTCAGACAAGACTTCAAATTACGCTTCAAAACAGCGCCCCGGGATCGTGACGTTGTGCATCACGTTGCCGAGGTCTCTGGAAAGATGTGGCGCAAAATCACCACTATGGGGAGAATCTATTTAGGTTTTCACGCTATAAACGTACGGGACTACCTAGTAGTTCCCAGATGCCACAACTGTGGCGATCTAGACCACATACACAAGCATTGTGAAAGGAAGCCGGCCTGCTCCAGGTGTGGGGCCGAAGATCACACGAGGAAAAACTGCAGCAAAGCCGGGATCTGTATACCCTGCACAAAGAGAGGAAAAAAATCATGTAATACCACTGGCAGAAACTGCCCTACCTACAGGATGCTCGAGCAGACACTTATAGCTCGAATTGACTATGGCTGAGTCCCTAAATGGGAACAAGAAGCCCAAAAGAAAGTCTCCAAGCAAGAGGCTGAGGGATGCAATAAGGGCCAATAAATTCAGAGAATTTATACAAAAGATTACCAGGCCACAACACCTCATCATCATGAAAGATGTCTGTATTCAAACAGATCCTTGTGACGAGAATGATGCACCCTCCCCTCCGAATCGGGGACAAATGTCTCCTAAAGATCAAGAACGACCACTTGGGCATCCTGTGGTAGAAAATTTATTAATGCGGGAAGAGTTAGTGCAAGTAAACAAAATAAGTAGCACTAGTGTACTGATAAACAGTGGTACACCAACAAGCCCACACACTGAACGAGAGCCGGGAATAGATCCTGCCAGGATTTACCCCAACCTGGAGCACGCCCTGCAGCTGTCTAGGCTGGAAGAGCCGGCCACCCTCACAACAGCCTTGAGGCACGTGGTGCGTGTCGGCCACGAATACGGTAGAGACATTACCTTCCCAGTGATGGAGGCTGTAGACAGAATACAGCTCAAGACAATGAATCTCCCCACAGACTTCGGAGCCCTGCGAGACCTGGTCAAGAAAGTGTTTGAAAGCCGAAATGAAAAATTCGACCTTAATGAGTTATACAACCAATCTGTCATCACAAACGGCAGAATAGCACACGACTGGCGCAAAAACTGGCCAGAGTCTCATATACACACATACTTTCCACGTGAGCCAGTTAAGAGTGGGACAGATAAGCACTCATAATAGTAGACTGGTCCTGCAGGAACTCCGAAAAGTGGTGGAGGAGAAGAGTCTAGACGTACTCTGCATACAGGAGCCGTACTCCCTGGCTGGCCGGATCCCGTTCACCGCAGTCAACTGGCAGCAAATCTACAGTGGAGCGGAACCGAGAGCCGCGGTTATAATCATAAATAAAGCATTAAGAGCCACCACATTAGCACAATTTTCGGATGACCACTGCAACGTCGTGGAGCTTCACTCACCCACAGGATTATTATACTTAGTCAACATGTACTTCCAGTACGGAAGACAAATTGATGAATTTCTGGATAAGCTTGTCCTAATAGCCACGGCGTTGCGGGGACAAAAAATTCTCGTGACTGCGGACATCAATGCAAAATCCCCCCTGTGATTCAGTGGCACTCAGGATGACAGAGGAGAAAAAGCTGTCGATACAATCATGTCATTACAATTCATAGTCGCAAACAAACAAGGAAACCCTCCCACCTACACCGGAGGGGGGGGGGGGGGACATGGTACAAACATTGATGTTACCCTGGTAACACCAAATCTTGCAACAAAATTATCGAACTGGACAGTGTGGGATCAGATCACTACCAGTGACCACAACATGATAACATTCATCATAGGAGACAGCGAGTGCCACTGGGACATGGGGTGGGAAACGCAGTTCAACTACAACAAAACTGACTGGGACCGCCTGGCGGGGGAGTGTGACATTCCTGCGTTACTGGAGGGTGATGTCAACGTGGAAGAATATACCAAAAATCTTACAAATGCGATAATCAGGGCAGTAAAGGCAGCTGTACCAACCAGGAGGAGGGCCGTCGCGGCCTCCCCTTCACCATGGTCAGCCGAACTGGGGCAAATGCGCCAGGCAGTATGGAGGGCGAGGAGGTATTACCAGCGGTGTGTCGTCTGGTATGAAAAGCAGTGCTGGCAGCAGATATACAGGGAAGCCAAAGAACAGTTCCAACAGGAACTCAAGGCTGTCAGGATGAGAAGCTGGGAGAAATATGTGCAAAGCCAATTGGCTACGGACCCCTGGGGACTTCCCTACAAAATAGTCAGAGAAAAAATAAAATCACCTATGGTGTTATCTACCGTCAGGGACGGGGACCGGATGACGGAGACCTGGCAGGAAACTGCGGAGGCCCTACTCCGTGCCCTGTTACTTGACAATAGAGAGGAAGATGATTCGGAAGAACAGCAAAGAATTAAGACGAGAGAACCAGAGGGTCTATGAAAACAATCGTGTGGTCTACCCCTTCTCCGAAGAAGAGGTAAGCTCTCAAATAAAAGGTCTAAAAAAAGGCAAGGCTCCCAGCCCAGACGGCATTATTGCGGAGGTGATACAGCACCTCGCCCCCCAGCTGGTAGCACCTCTCACTCAGCTATACAACGAATGTCTACGGCTTCAGACATTCCCCTCAATATGGAAGAAGGCGAATGTTGTCATAATTAAAAAAGGTCCAGACAAAGACCCCAAAGAAGCCAAGTCATACAGACCTATATGTCTACTGGACTTGTTTGGCAAGCTCTTTGAGAGGTTGCTGGCAGACAGGCTGGCTGCACACCGGGTTCTGTGTGGGATGAGTGACGGACAGTTCGGTTTTCGGACGGGACAGTCTGCGTCTGACGCAATCGCCCTGGCCGCGGATGTCTGTGACTCTGCCCCACACAAGTACATAGTTGGCATCATAGTGGACATCAGTGGCGCCTTTGACAACCTGTGGTGGCCTTCGCTCTTCTCCTGCTTGCGGGAGAAAGAATGCCCAGGGCTGCTATATGGCTGTCTGAGGAGCTATTGTGAAGACATGGAGGTCTGGCTATCGGCCCCTAGTGGTAAAGTCAGTAAGAAAATCACCAAGGGGTGTCCTCAGGGATCCGTCCTGGGGCCACTCTTTTGGGACATAAATATGGAACCACTGTTAGAAGAACTAAAGAGCAGTGCAGATGTGCTAGAGGTCATAGCCTACGCAGATGACCTCCTCCTGCTGGTCGGCGGCCATAGCCGCGAAGAATTGGAGCCAAAGGTAGAAAGAGCTATCACAATACTGACCACATGGTGTCATAAAACAAAGATGTCAATAGCACCTAACCAGTCAACCTACTTGCTGCTCAAAGGTCAACTCATAAGAAACCCTACCGTCAGAATAAACGGCCTACCAATCCTCAGGCGCCGAGAAGCTCGGTACCTTGGTGTCATCATCGACGAGAGGTGGAACTACGCATCGCATATAGACACAGTAACACAACGATCACTCACAGTACTACACAACTTAATTGGAATAGGGCACAAAAGATTCCACCTCCCACCTGATCTCATTAAACTGTATCACAACAGCATCCTCACATCCATAGTAGGCTATGGATCAGCGGTCTGGGCACACAGGATCACGAGGGTCATGCCTGCAGTGGCCGTAAGAAGGGTGCAGCGAAATATGCTCCTACGGTCAGTAGGCGCATACAGAACAACTCCAGGAGGGGCACTTTCAGTATTGATGGGGCTATGTTCATTGGACATAAAAATTAGGGAACAGGCCACCTGGTACTGGATCAAGAAAAATAGAAGGGAGAAGATAGAAGAAATTATGGGGGTATATGTAGGGGATAAACCAAGCATCAAATGAAGGGGAATGTAATTGTGGCAGGAACTCTGGGACAATGATGAAACTGGCCGAAGAATGTATGAGCTGTTTCCAAGCATAAAGGAACGCCTTGAACTTACCTACATCAAACTGTCAAGGGGATTGCTGCACTTTCTTACTGGGCACGGACCCTACCCGACATATCTCTGTCGGTTCGGGAAAAGGGCAACACCAGCGTGTGACTGTGGAGCAGTGCAGGGCACTCCAGACCATGTGGTGTATGAGTGTCCCCTCTTCGACGATGTTGCACACCAACTTAGGGAACAACTGCCGAACAACGACACGCACCACCCGCTCCGGCACGAAAACACCTTCAACGTTCTGAATCAATTAACTAGTGAAATATCAAGTAAAGTCCTCAAAGAATATCTACGTAACAATCATTAAATAAACACCAGATTTGTCGCATACACCCCCCTGTTCCGCCGGGACGTGGAATAGGCCAGTCGCTTCACGGCTGGAATCCGCCAGGTCTTTGGAATAGGTTGGGGGGCAGTACATTACTACCGGATTTGACTAAGCACCGATCATGACATTAGATTAAGGTTAGTTATAAGATCAAATTAGGATAAGAGAAATAGCATAGAACTGCAGCGACAATGTTACCGGCCAGCCCAGTGCCAGGGGCACTCCCACTGGGATTAGCTCAGTGGGAATGGCCAAAAAATTAGGTTTGTATTGTACTCTGGCACATTTGTAACGCTGCAGGTAGAGTAGTCATAATAAGTAACCATCTGAAAGCAGCATCTTAACAATAGAAGCCAAAATCAAAGTAACACTAGAAAAACAATAACATAGTATAGCATAGTAGCAGAACACTCCCATAGTGGTGATGGATTGTAGTAAATCCTGTAGTGTTAAACATAATAATAGCTGCAGATAGAAACTTAGAAATAGTAAAAAATAGGACCTACTAACGTATTCAGGTAGTAGGTTATTTTGTATCACAATAATGATGGAAATAAAGAATTTAAAAAAAAAAAGAAAAAGGAACTTCTAGGGGACTGATGACCTCCGATGTTAAGTCCCATAGTGCTCAGAGCTATTTGAACCATTTTTTTAGACGAGTCGAATTGATTGCCGATTGTGGAGTTTGTTGGTCTTCGGTCCAAGATGTATGCATATCGCACATTGGAAGGTCCCACTCAGAGACGGGCTAAGAGGGTATGACGCATGGCATCGCGAGCTCTGTCTATCGAAGACTATTGGCAGTGCCTAGATGGTGGTGTTCATGGTGCTGAGCTGCAGCCGCCTCATACGAGTATTCGATCGATAGCGCACGAGGTGTACACTGTGCTGCAGTTTAAAATCAGTCTGTCGGCTCATGATGATAAAAGGGTCATCTGTAATGACGGCATTGAAACTCGCCCGTACTCACACTATTCACCTGTAGCGAGAGAAGTGGTGGGGGACTCTGATTGAGAGGGAGAGAGAGATAGTGTGTGTGTGTGTGTGTGTGTGTGTGTGTGAGAGAGAGAGAGAGAGAGAGAGAGAGAGGGACAGAGAGATGACAAGAGTGTCTGCAGAGTAGTAGTATGACACTTTTATCATAGTGTAAATACTGGATGATAGTGTTTTGTAGTGTGTATCCATTTGCGTACTTCCGTGTATGTCTGAGTGTGTGAATGTGTGCGAGCCTATGTTAAGTGTGTCTGTGTGGGAAAATAAATATTATTTATTCTACAAAAGAAAAAAACCATAAAAAACATAAAAAATTTAAAAAACAGAAAACCAAAAATAAAATTATTAAAAAAGTCTTTCTATATTTGTATATATTTCTTGACGAGTATTACTAGTTAATGTATATATGAGCAAAGAGATAAAATTTTAGACCTTCAATTCCTCCTTTTACAATGAAGAAGAATAAAATACAATTTTATGCAGTTCATATCGGCTTCGATCTGAGTAGTTGTTATAGATTTTAGTTTGTAAGTTTCACCTGTCACTAGCCATCCAGTCAGAATTAGTTTTAAGTATGTGAGTTCCACAAATTAATTTTATTAAAAGATGCTGTAACTTACCAAACGAAAGCGTTGGTATGTTGACAGGAGACAATAAACACACAAATTTCAAGCTTTTGCAACCCAAGGTTGCTTCATCAGGAAAGAGGGAAGGAGAGGGAAAGACGAAAGGATGTGGGTTTTAAGGGAGAGGGTAAGGAGTCATTCCAATCCCGGGAGTGGAAAGCCCTACCTTAGGGGGAAAAAAGGACAGGTATACGCTCGCACACACACATATCCATCCGCACATATACAGACACAGGCAGACATATGTAAATATATTACATTTTTATTTATTTATTTATTACATTATTACATGTGAATTACACATATATTACATTTTTATTTATTTATATTTACATATGTCTGCCTGTGTCTGTATATGTGCAGATGGATATGTGTGTGTGTGTGCGCGAGTGTGTACCTGTCCTTTTTTCCCCCTAAGGTAGGTCTTTCCACTCCTGGGATTGGAATGGCTCCTTACCCTCTCCCTTAAAACCCACATCCTTTCGCCTTTCCCTCTCCTTCCCTCTTTCCTGATGAAGCAACCTTGGGTTGCGAAAGCTTCAAATTTGTGTGTGTGTTTGTGTGTTTTTTATTGTCTCCTATCAACATACCAACGCTTTCGTTTGGTAAGTTACAGCATCTTTGTTTTTGGATATATTTTTCCCACGTGGAATGTTCCCCTCTATTATATATATATAAACAAAGATGATGTTCATTTTATTTGATCAAACGTTTATAACTTCACTTATATGTTCACCTGGTTGTTGTAGTGAAAAAAAAATGTTTAGACCAACTTACTTGAATGAAATGTATTTTCAATTGGTCTTTGAAGTGGAAAATGTTTTAGAGCCACTAACTTTAAAAATACGTTTGGCATTAGTTTCAAAAAAAGTCTTTCCCATGGAACTTCATTAGCGATACTATTATTTACCTTGTAAGATACTGTAATTAGCTTGTGATACTTCTGCTTTAGTTGCTATAAATATATGTAGTTATCGCAGCACACTGCTTGTGAATAATGTAAAACACGTATCTGCAAAAGAGCAGAAATTTCATATTTTACATGAACAGAAATAATGATCTGTAAACTCATATAATGTGAAAAAAACTGGATGACTATAATGATATTTCGAAAACACTGTAAAAAAATTCTGAATTGCAAAATAAACTAACTTATTTTATTCTAAAAAAATTTCTAAAGTTCTTGTTATTTCACCCTCAATTATGATCATTCTTTTTTATTAAAAAAATGATAAACATATATAAAACGCTGATAGAGTCACAGTGCACTGCAGAGAGAGGTATAATGTTTTACTGCTTTAAAGACAGAAATGAATTCTGAATGACGAGTCCTGGACTTCGTCCTCTGATCACAAACAGACAACAGCACTCTCTTTCAGGTCCTGCCACTTTAAACGGCAGACATCTGACTAAGTGGACCCTACCAGTTTCCCTCTTTCAGGTCCTGTCAGTTTCATCGCCGAGCAGATGAGGCGGAAGCAGGTAATCTGGCTCAGACAGCTCCAGTGAAATGCGCTTCACGCACAGTATCACCAGTAAACTTACTTCTATGGATGTAGGTGACACAGAAAGAAAACAACAACAATTCTTATCGAGAAAAAAATTATTTATTTATTTGTGTGCCATTTTAAAAGTAATTTTACATTTTCACATGCAGAGACAACACTATTTTCTTCTTCTTCTTCACACGTTCGCCCTCTAAGTTGACGGAGACGTGGGTAATCGTAGTATTCCATGTTCCGAATAGCTGCATACTTGAAGATTGGACGCAGTCAGGTAATCTTCTCATCGCCTTTAATGTAGATGATTGTCTCCTTGTGATCAAATACTCGCATCAATTGCACCAAATCTTTATAAGAGATGCCACGGTCATCCCAGTGTGCTTGTTAACCACATCGCACTTCTAACTGTCTTATTGCACTTGACATCTCTGAATGGTTTGGGCGATTGAACTCTTGATGCAAATGTTCCTATTACTCCATCACTTTGCGTGAATGCTACTAACGCACAGTCTTTAATTATGAATCGCCTGCGGTCATGGTATAAAAATCTCTGAATATCAGCTATGATCCTCACACCTTGAGGTAACATCGTGATCTGTCTTAGAGCTAACAGAGTGCGTATTAATTTATTCAACTCGTTGCACTACACCTATGAGCGGGCAGTAGTTAACAAGACGATCATGCAGAATGAGAGCATACGCCGAAGTCTGATCAGGGAAGTTTGCCGAAGATTCAAATTCAATCCGTACATCTACAGGCCCTGATTTAATTACCTCATTGTGTTTTGAACAGTCAATCACAATTACTGGTGATAGCTTCTTGAAACTCTGTGGACTGAGTAGGCATCCTTCATTTTCAACGCCTTCATAGTAGGATACCCGGAATCTCGCATACATGTCAAATGCCAGACTGTATGCAGTGGTCAAATTCAGTTGAGTCCTTTGATACATTACCACGCCTTTGAGTTTGAAATGCGAGTTTGATGAATCGAAGTGCTTCCAACTGCACTGATGTTTTAATAGCCCAAGTATGTGTGGATGCTGTAGATACGACTGGGTATTCAAAAAGCTCCCATAATCGGAAAGTTAGTGGTAGGTAGATGCCGGCATTCAGAACTTTTTGAGCGTCAAGCGCTCCTCGTTGGCAACAGTGATATGAGGCATTTTCCGTGATATGCTATTAATCTTGATTTGAACATTCTCTGCAGCTGTTTGACAGAATGAATTCGCGTCACTTGCACTCCTCACCAAAATAAGTTCCTGTTTAGCGCTGATAGTTATTCGCTGCATGTTGTTGTTGTTGTGGTCTTCAGTCCTGAGACTGGTTTGATGCAGCTCTCCATGCTACTCTATCCTGTGCAAGCTTCTTCATCTCCCAGTATCTACTGCAAGCTACATCCTTCTGAATCTGCTTAGTGTATTCATCTCTTGGTCTCCCTCTACGATTTTTACCCTCCACACTGCCCTCCAATGCTAAATTCGTGATCCCTTGATGCCTCAAAACATGTCCTACCAACCGATCCCTTCTTCTAGTCAAGTTGTGCCACAAACTTCTCTTCTCCCCAATCCTATTCAATACCTCCTCATTAGTTACGTGATCTACCCACCTTATCTTCAGCATTCTTCTGTAGCACCACATTTCGAAAGCTTCTATTCTCTTCTTGTCCAAATTAGTTATCGTCCATGTTTCACTTCCATACATGGCTACACTCCATACGAATACTTTCAGAAACGACTTCCTGACACTTAAATCTATACTCGATGTTAACAAATTTCTCTTCTTCAGAAACGCTTTCCTTGCCATTGCCAGTCTACATTTTATATCCTCTCTACTTCGACCATCATCGGTTATTTTACTCCCTAAATAGCAAAACTCCTTTACTACTTTAAGTTTCTCATTTCCTAATCTAATTCCCTCAGCATCACCCGACTTAATTTGACTACATTCCATTATCCTCGTTTTACTTTTGTTGATGTTCATCTTATATCCTCCTTTCAAGACACTGTCCATTCCGTTCAACTGCTCTTCCAAGTCCTTTGCTGTCTCTGACTGAATTACAATGTCATCGGCGAACCTCAAAGTTTTTACTTCTTCTCCATGAATTTTAATACCTACTCCGAATTTTTCTTTTGTTTCCTTTACTGCTTGCTCAATATACAGATTGAATAACATCGGGGAGAGGCTACAACCCTGTCTTACTCCTTTCCCAACCACTGCTTCCCTTTCATGCCCCTCGACTCTTATAACTGCCATCTGGTTTCTGTACAAACTGTAAATAGCCTTTCGCTCCCTGTATTTTACCCCTGCCACCTTCAGAATTTGAAAGAGAGTATTCCAGTTAACGTTGTCAAAAGCTTTCTCTAAGTCTACAAATGCTAGAAACGTAGGTTTGCCTTTTCTTAATCTTTCTTGTAAGATAAGTCGTAAGGTCAGTATTGCCTCACGTGTTCCAACATTTCTACGGAATCCAAACTGATCTTCCCCGAGGTCGGCTTCTACCAGTTTTTCCATTCGTCTGTAAAGAATTCGCGTTAGTATTTTGCAGCTGTATCCTCAAAATAACCCGTAAGCATGCACGCGGTAAATCGGGTTTGTCCCCCCCTCACCATCCGGCGCATCTATGAACCACCCAACATTTTATACACTGTTTGAATCAGAGGGTGAGGCTGAAACGTACGTCTTAAGGCTCGATGTAATACCGACATTGCGTGTGCGGTCGATTTTAATTCCATTGAGTTCATAATGTATCTCTTGAAAGAGGAATGCTACAGCATTTCGAGTGAGCTTCAAGAGCTCTACCGCAGCCCTGTCAGCTTTCTTAAATGTGTAGTCCAGAGAGAGGAAGCTCTTGCTAGGCAGTGTTACCGCGTCCTGATGCTAGATAACAATTCTAATTTCATAATTTTTGTTAAATGTGCTTCAGGCATAGGGTTTGTGTGAGTGGTATTCATGACGAATAATTCGGTCATCATACTCTACTGAGTGAGACGTTGAGCGACGTCATTCTGCGGTTTTAAACCTGCTGAAATGAGGAATTCGTAATTAAGGCGTGTTATCATCTTGCCCTTCCGCATTGCACTGACAGGTTGTGAGCTTGGTGTGCCAGCTTTATACCTTATTCCCATCTCGCCTTAGATGCAGGCATATAATGATCTCTTCTCCTATAAAGTTAACAAGCTGAGTATTCTGGTACACAACACGCAGTTCAAGGTAGTCCATTGTCTGAACAGTCACCGGGAGACATATAGCGTTTGTGGGGGCTTGAACTACACTCCTGGAAATGGAAAAAAGAACACATTCACACCGGTGTGTCAGACCCACCACACTTGCTCCGGACACTGCGAGAGGGCTGTACAAGCAATGATCACACGCACGGCACAGCGGACACACCAGGAACCGCGGTGTTGGCCGTCGAATGGCGCTAGCTGCGCAGCATTTGTGCACCGCCGCCGTCAGTGTCAGCCAGCTTGCCGTGGCATACGGAGCTCCATCGCAGTCTTTAACACTGGTAGCATGCCGCGACAGCGTGGACGTGAACCGTATGTGCAGTTGACGGACTTTGAGCGAGGGCGTATAGTGGGCATGCGGGAGGCCGGGTGGACGTACCGCCGAATTGCTCAACACGTGGGGCGTGAGGTCTCCACAGTACATCGATGTTGTCGCCAGTGGTCGGCGGAAGGTGCACGTGCCCGTCGACCTGGGACCGGACCGCAGCGACGCACGGATGCACGCCAAGACCGTAGGATCCTACGCAGTGCCGTAGGGGACCGCACCGCCACTTCCCAGCAAATTGGGGACACTGTTGCTCCTGGGGTATCGGCGAGGACCATTCGCAACCGTCTCCATGAAGCTGGACTACGGTCCCGCACACCGTTAGGCCGTCTTCCGCTCACGCCCCAACATCGTGCAGCCCGCCTCCAGTGGTGTCGCGACAGGCGTGAATGGAGGGACGAATGGAGACGTGTTGTCTTCAGCGATGAGAGTCGCTTCTGCCTTGGTGCCAATGATGGTCGTATGCGTGTTTGGCGCCGTGCAGGTGAGCGCCACAATCAGGACTGCATACGACCGAGGCACACAGGGCCAACACCCGGCATCATGGTGTGGGGAGCGATTTCCTACACTGGCCGTACACCACTGGTGATCGTCGAGGGGACACTGAATAGTGCATGGTACATCCAAACCGTCATCGAACCCATCGTTCTACCATTCCTAGACCGGCAAGGGAACTTGCTGTTCCAACAGGACAATGCACGTCCGCATGTATCCCGTGCCACCCAACGTGCTCTAGAAGGTGTAAGTCAACTACCCTGGCCAGCAAGATCTCCGGATCTGTCCCCCATTGAGCATGTTTGGGACTGGGTGAAGCGTCGTCTCACGCGGTCTGCACGTCCAGCAGGAACGCTGGTCCAACTGAGGCGCCAGGTGGAAATGGCATGGCAAGCCGTTCCACAGGACTACATCCAGCATCTCTACGATTGTCTCCATGGGAGAATAGCAGCCTGCATTGCTGCGAAAGGTCGATATACACTGTACTAGTGCCGACATTTTTGCATGCTCTGTTGCCTGTGTCTATGTGCCTGTGGTTCTGTCAGTGTGATCATGTGATGTATCTGACCCCAGGAATGTGTCAATAAAGTTTCCCCTTCCTGGGACAATGAATTCACGGTGTTCTTATTTCAATTTCCAGGAGTGTATTTTATACCCTGTGCCGACTGTAGGAAAGAATCCGTAAATTGAGTCAATCAATTTATCGGTCAGGTATGAGTTTGTGGCAATATTACACTCGTCGAGGATTGTACTCATTGGGAGTATATCTACAGCATGATCAGATGCGTAAAGTTTACTGGCGTCCTTCACCAAAACACGAACCTTTGCAGAACCTAGCCGTGGACCAATTGAATGTCTCTGTGTAAAGTCGATCGTAGCACTCCGTATTTCAGATTTAAGGGTATTAATGTTTGCCCGTATTTCAATACCTTTTCCTGACTGTTTTAAGGGTTCGTTTAAATCATCAATATCGTAGGCATCAGGTTGTATTTGTAGAATCTCCTTTCGGCCATCAGTTTCAAGATGTAGTTTACTGTTGCTCTGTGTGATATCTGGAATGCTGTTATACGTCTCTAGACCAATCAACGCAATACACCACTCCCCTGAACTTAAATCAATCGGTAGAAAGTAATGTGCGCGTAATACTGATCCTCGCTCTTTTAAAGTCAGAGTGTACGACATTGCATCTAAATATCAAATGATGGCCATCCCTTCAATGACGGCTCTTTTGTATGTGGCACAAGGACAGGAGAAGACTTCTCGGTCTAAATATAGCGCGCATTCCGGGGGTTCGCCGTCGCTGTGATGAGGAACATAACGCATAGATGTCCGCAGAAGTATGTGTTAAAGTCCTGATGTCACCGGAAATTGTAGAAGACGCGTCTTTTGCTGGTGAAGTAGCGCTGTAATTCTTGAGGTGGCTGTAAATCTCCGAATGAATCAAAATACTGTACTGTATTTTCACTTTCCTTAACATACGCAACCCAATGGATCCCTGGACCGCCAGCAACATCTAAATTTACAATTCCGCACTCATTAGTCCACCACATGGTCTTCGGTAATGTTTTTCGCATAAAGACGCCGCGGAATGCGGGAAAGCCGGCCGGTGTGGCCGTGCGGTTCTAGGCGCTTCGGTCTGGAACCGCGTGACCGCTACGGTCGCAGATTCGAATCCTGCCTCGGGCATGGATGTGTGTGATGTCCTTAGGTTAGTTAGGTTTAAGTAGTTCTAAGTTTTAGGGGACTGATGACCTCAGAAGTTAAGTCCCATAGTGCTCAGAGCCATTTGAACCATTTTTTGAATGCGGGAAAACGAAGTTTTTCTTTAACAATTTTAACTAGATCTTTATTTCCGAGCGCTCAGTCGGGTAGGATAACTAACGGACTTTTTTATTTATTTATGAAGAGACCTAGTCCTTTCCTGTACGGCTTCAAGTAGAGGCCTTTTCCGATAGCTGCTGCCTCCATAGCGTGATTATGTCTTTTGGCTTCCTCTAGTTGGGCTTGTGCATTCTGTGCGTTTTTGACCGTCTTGGCGACAGCTGCGGCCCCGCCTGTGAGTGAACCTACAGCAGACAGGGCTGCAAGGGCTGGAACGAGGAACGGGATAATTCCGCCCGAAGTCTTTGGTAGTGGTAGGACCCTAGGTGGATTAATTGAAGTGTTTTTCTTCTTGTTCCCACCATTCAACACACGTTTATCTGCAGACATCGAAGTGAGAATACAGTTTTTCAAACAACCGGGTTTGTTGTTCTTCTTCTTGTTCTTCTTCACTCGCAGAGCTGTTCGCGCTGCTTATATAATTCGTTTGAAATTGATCACACCCAAGCCCTTCTTAATTTTTCTGAGATATTTTCTTCGCCATATTTGCTTGGTTTTATCTGCTAATATCCGGTCAGCGACGTGGCGTGCTGGGAGATCCTTATTTGCTGCGTATGCGAAGTCGTGCTCAAGGCAGGCTTCGTCTCGTAGGTTAATACCTTTATCACCTCGTGCCAGGCGCTTCTGAGCTTTGTTCCAGGCCCACAAAGTTATATCCGGGAATGTGCAATTCAACAGGCAACTTGTCGAGAACACCACATCCACCTCTTATTATGATGTGCCTCCTATCGTGCATGGTGCGCTACTGAGGATATAGAGGTCTACTCTCCCTGTTATACACTAACTTGTCAGCTTCGATCCAACTGTTTTCTGATGATGGAAATCCTAGCCATTTAACCAGGGGTGTATTCCCACGACGTCTTATCACGCGCTCGATGAGAAATACATCAGGTTCAGAACTCTTCTGCAATTCCTCCGTGTACAAGCATCCTGCAATCTCTTCGCCCTTGCCGTCCTTTAAGATATATGTCCTAGGGTTGGTTCGCTGCACTTTGGATACTGTGAATATCTCAGCCGACCAATTTGGTAAGTACGATTTCTCGAACGCTGTCTTGTGTTTTGAAATAGGTACTAAGTCGCCTATATTGAACCTCTGTTTGCGTGGGTCGAGCATTTTAATCCGGAAATATACTGTGTCCATGAGAGAATTATCGCGAACATCGATCGGTCTCATTTTTATTGTACTATATTTGGTTCGATTATACTTTGCAATTATCTGTGGGAGGATATCTACCCACTTGTAAGAACCGGGAAGATTAAACTGCATCCACATTTGAGCTTTAACTGTTCTGTTCAACCGCTCGACGATACTAGCTTTAAGGTGGGTAAACGTGGAGTAGTGATGTATGCCATACCGCTCCATCACAGTGTTGAAATGTTCATTGTAAAACTCTCCACCGTGATCGGTTTGAAGGTTGGCCAAGCATCGATTCGTTCCTGTCTGCAGCAAACGCTCAAACACCACAGCAACATCTCTACCGGTTTTCGTTTTCACAGGTAATGCCCATGCGAATTTAGAGAATGTATCAATAACCATTAAAATGTATTTGAATCCATTATTATGAGGTGAATATGGATTCATATCTACAAGATCAGCTTGCCACAAGTCATCCAGCCCTTTAATCATGACATGCCTACGAGGGTATGTTTTGCGTGCTGGCTTGTGCAGTTCTCGAACCACGGTCTCCATACTTATTCGATGATACCTCTCTCTCGAAGCTCGGAGATTATGGATACAACCTCATTCGAATGAGCTGTATTGCCCGCAGCAGCCAAAGCCATCAACAGTCGAAGTCTGTCTATTAGTTCATCTGGCTCATCGTAATATACATAGGCTGAAAAGTATTTAAACCAACAAACTCTGGGATGTTGTAGGGGACATCAAAACAAATATTTTTCCCTGATGTCATTTTTTCCTATGAGGAGTATTTAAACTGGTAGAGGAAGATTTCTCTGACGACAGATTAATTAAACCAACAAACACTTTTCCATTTTTTTATGACCAAGAGACAACACATTAACACAACCAAATTTCAGTTACAGTAGTTTTTCAAAAATTCTTCCATTGACACGTAAACAAAGGCTACACCGTCAGGTCATATTCCGTCTGACACAGGCAAAAACCCTTGGAGTATCCTGAATTGTTCTTGCTGCTGCTACTATCCGGGCAACCAGATCCTCTTCTGATGCAACAGGAGTTGCGTAAACAAGGTTGCGCATCTCTCCCCACCCAAAAAGGTCCAGAGGAGACATACCTGGGGTTCAAGTAGGCCATGGTACAGGACCATCTCTGTCAATCCACGTTTCTGGGAACCGTCGGTCTAGGAATCGACGCACACGACGACTGAAATGTGCCGGCGTCCCGTCCTGTTGGAACCACATATATTGTCTTGTAGGGAACGGGACGTCTTCCAGCAATTCTGGCAATGCTCTGGCGAGAAAATTGTAATAGTGCCTACCATTTAATGTCCTGGGTCGCAGATAAGGCCCAATTAAACAGTCCCCAACAACACCGATCAGCACATTAACGAAGAACTGCAGTTGATGAGCGCTAGTAACTGTGGCGTGTGGGTTTTCCTCACTCCAAACATGCGAAT
Organism: Schistocerca cancellata; assembly: GCF_023864275.1. Taxonomy (NCBI): domain Eukaryota; kingdom Metazoa; phylum Arthropoda; class Insecta; order Orthoptera; family Acrididae; genus Schistocerca; species Schistocerca cancellata. The sequence goes on from NC_064632.1 coordinate 554,149,848, forward strand.
TGTGCATGTTGGAGGCTCCATCACCCCCTAACGTTGCTTCATCGGTAAACAACACCGAGGAAGGAAATGTAGGATGCATCTCACACTGTGCCAGGTACCACTGCGAAAACTGTGCTCTGCGTGGACAATCAACTGGTTCTAGGTTGTGGACACGCTGTAAGCGAAATGGACGTAACAATTGCTTTCGGAGGACTATTCTTACATTAGTCTGATTCGTCCCCATGTTACGTGCAATTGCACGAGTGCTGATTGAAGGATCCTGCTCCACATGCTGCAAGACAGCTTCCTCAAATTGCAGCGTTCTTACCGTGCAACGGCGTCCCTGTCCAGGTAATCTGCTAAATGACACGGTCTCACGCAGACGTTAGTTGTTGTTGTTGTTGTGGTCTTCAGTCTTGAGACTGTTTGATGCAGCTCTCCATGCTACTCTATCCTGTGCAAGCTTCTTCATCTCCCAGTACCTACTGCAACCTACATCCTTCTGAATCTGCTTAGTGTATTCATCTCTTGGTCTCCCCCTACGATTTTTATCCTCCACGCTGCCCTCCAATATTAAATTGGTGATCCCTTGATGCCTCAGAACATGTCCTACCAACCGATCTCTTCTTCTGGTCAAGTTGTGCCACAAACTTCTTTTCTCCCCAATCCTATTCAATACTTCCTCATTAGTTATGTGATCTACCCATCTAATCTTCAGCATTCTTCTGTAGCACCACATTTCGAAAGCTTCTATTCTCTTCTTGTCCAAACTATTTACCGTCCATCTTTCACTTCCATACATGGCTACACTCCATACAAATACTTTCAGAAATGACTTCCTGACACTTAAATCTATACTCGATGTTAACAAATTTCTCTTCTTCAGAAACGCTTTCCTTGCCATTGCCAGTCTACATTTTATATCCTCTCTACTTCGACCATCATCAGTTATTTTGCTCCCCAAATAGCAAAACTCATTTACTACTTTAAGTGTCTCATTTCCTAATCTAATTCCCTCAGCATCACCCGACTTAATTCGACTACATTCCATTATCCTCGTTTTGCTTTTGTTGATGTTCATCTTATATCCTCCTTTCAAGACACTGTCCATTCCGTTCAACTTCTCTTCCAGGTCCTTTGCTGTCTCTGACAGAATTACAATGTCATCGGCAAACCTCAAGATTTTTATTTCTTCTCCATGGATTTTAATACCTACTCCGAATTTTTCTTTTGTTTCCTTTACTGCTTGCTCAATATACAGATTGAATAACATCGGGGAGAGGCTACAACCCCGTCTCACTCCCTTCCCAACCACTGCTTCCCTTTCATGTCCCTCGACTCTTATAACTGCCATCTGGTTTCTGTACAAATTGTAAATAGCCTTTCGCTCCCTGTATTTTACCCCTGCCACCTTTAGAATTTGAAAGAGAGTATTCCAGTCAACATTGTCAAAAGCTTTCTCTAAGTCTACAAATGCTAGAAACGTAGGTTTGCCTTTCCTTAATCTTTCTTCTAAGATAAGTCGTAAGGTCAGTATTGCCTCACGTGTTCCAGTATTTCTACGGAATCCAAACTGATCTTCCCCGAGGTCGGCTTCTACTAGTTTTTCCATTCGTCTGTAAAGAATTCGTGTTAGTATTTTGCAGTTGTGGCTTATTAAACTGATTGTTCGGTAATTTTCACATCTGTCAACACCTGCTTTCTTTGGGATTGGAATTATTATATTCTTCATGAAGTCTGAGGGTATTTCGCCTGTTTCATACATCTTGCTCACCAGATGGTAGAGTTTTGTCAGGACTGGCTCTCCCAAGGCCGTCAGTAGTTCCAATGGAATGTTGTCTGCTCCCAGGGCCTTGTTTCGACTCAGGTCTTTCAGTGCTCTGTCAAACTCTTCACGCAGTATCGTATCTCCCATTTCATCTTCATCTACATCCTCTTCCATTTCCATAATATTGTCCTCAAGTACATCGCCCTTGTATAGACCCTCTATATACTCCTTCCACCTTTCTGCTTTCCCTTCTTTGCTTAGAACTGGGTTTCCATCTGAGCTCTTGATGTTCATACAAGTGGTTCTCTTATCTCCAAAGGTCTCTTTAATTTTCCTGTAGGCAGTATCTATCTTACCCCTAGTGAGATAAGCCTCTACATCCTTACATTTGTCCTCTAGCCATCCCTGCTTAGCCATTTTGCACTTCCTGTCGATCTCATTTTTGAGACGTTTGTATTCCTTTTTGCCTGCTTCATTAACTGCATTTTTATATGTTCTCCTTTCATCAATTAAATTCAATATTTCTTCTGTTACCCAAGGATTTCTACTAATCCTCGTCTTTTTACCTACTTGATCCTCTGCTGCCTTCACTACTTCATCCCTCAAAGCTACCCATTCTTCTTCTACTGTATTTCTTTCCCCCATTCCTGTCAATTGTTCCCTTATGCTCTCCCTAAAACTCTGTACAACCTCTGGTTCTTTCAGTTTATTCAGGTCCCATCTCCTTAAATTTCCACCTTTTTGCAGTTTCTTCAGTTTTAATCTACAGGTCATAACCAATAGATTGTGGTCAGAGTCCACATCTGCCCCTGGAAATGTCTTACAATTTAAAACCTGGTTCCTAAATCTCTGTCTTACCATTATATAATCTATCTGATACCTTTTAGTATCTCCAGGGTTCTTCCATGTATACAACCTTCTATCATGATTCTTAAACCAAGTGTTAGCTATAATTAAGTTGTGCTCTGTGGAAAATTCTACCAGGCGGCTTCCTCTTTCATTTCTTAGCCCCAATCCATATTCACCTACTACGTTTCCTTCTCTCCCTTTTCCTACACTCGAATTCCAGTCACCCATGACTATTAAATTTTCGTCTCCCTTCACTATCTGAATAATTTCTTTTATATCATCATACATTTCTTCAATTTCTTCGTCGTCTGCAGAGCTAGTTGGCATATAAACTTGTACTACTGTAGTAGGCGTGGGCTTCGTGTCTATCTTGGCCACAATAATGCGTTCACTATGCTGTTTGTAGTAGCTTACCAGCATTCCTATTTTCCTATTCATTATTAAACCTACTCCTGCATTACCCCTATTTGACTTTGTGTTTATAACCCTGTAGTCACCTGACCAGAAGTCTTGTTCCTCCTGCCACCGAACTTCACTAATTCCCACTATATCTAACTTTAACCTATCCATTTCCCTTTTTAAATTTTCTAACCTACCTGCCCGATTAAGGGATCTGACATTCCACGCTCCGATCCGTAGGACGCCAGTTTTCTTTCTTCTGATAACGATGTCCTCTTAAGTAGTCCCCGCCCGGAGATCCGAATGGGGGACTATTTTACCTCCGGAATATTTTACCCAAGAGGACACCATCATCATTTAATCATACAGTAAAGCTGCATGCCCTCGGGAAAAATTACGGCCGTAGTTTCCCCTTGCTTTCAGCCGTTCGCAGTACCAGCACAGCAATGCCATTTTGGTTATTGTTACAAGGCCAGATCAGTCCATCATCCAGACTGTTGCCCTTGCAACTACTGAAAAGCCTGCTGCCCCTCTTCAGGAACCACACGTTTGTCTGGCCTCTCAACAGATACCCCTCCGTTGTGGTTGTACCTACGGTACGGCCATCTGTATCGCTGAGGCACGCAAGCCTCCCCACCAAGGGCAAGGTCCATGGTTCATGGGGGGGGGGGGGGGGGGGGCAGGCGTTAGTACACAGCAGAAAAGGTCGTACGATGCGGGATACGGCGATTAGGATATTGTTGTTGATAAACCCGCTGTGCAGCTCGTCCGTTGTGGTGCGCTACATAGTACGCACCAACCATATCGCCGGCCGGGGTGGCCGAGCGGTTCTAGGCGCTACAGTCGCAAGTTCGAATCCTGCCTCGGGGATGGATGTGTGTGATGGCTTTAGGTTAGTTAGGTTTAAGTAGTTGTAAGTTCTAGGGGACTGATGACCTCAGAAGTTAAGTCCCATAGTGCTGAGAGCCATTTGAACCAATCATATCAGTGTACTCACTCCAGGTGTATCGCTCCATTAATAAACAGAGACAATGCACTACTACACTGGTGGGCAGCAGTTGCCTACAACTGAAGAGCGTAATACGCCCTCTAACAACTGAAGATCATAATACGGCCTCGAACAACTGAAGAGCGTAATACGTCCTCCACCGGTTTAAATAATCCTCATAGGAAAAAATGACATTAGGGAAAAATATTTGTTTTGATGTCCTCTACAACCTCCCAAGGTTTGTCGGTTTAAATACTTTTAACCCTGTATACTGAGGGGGTTGATTGCTCACTCATTTATGCTGGAAGTCTACACCCTCACTGATGCTTTTAGGTTGTTCATTAAGTAAAGGTTGTATAATGGTCGTGTATTTAGAGTTTTCTGGCTTTCTCAGTGTTCCGTCAGGGTTTTTATACAGATCAGTCAAGTGAAGTATTTCACTATAGACTTTGCGATCATCGGCAGAGTACTTCAATTTTTTTATGCCTTTAGGAAGATTAGGTTCATTAATCCAGGGGTTCTTTTAAGCTCTGTATCCCCGATTGGTACTGTGCTATCGGTTAAATTTATAGTTTGAGAGCCTAGCATGTATGGTCTCTCTCTACTGACACCAAATGTTCTATCTATCTTAATGGGCGGATACTGGTTTGTGAATTCTGCTATTGGATCATTATCACACGAAGCCATCTTGGTGATAGATTCGGTAACGGGTTTAAAAGTTTCTTTTATAGTTTGCTGGCGATCGATATGTCCCAACTTCAGCAAGTGTAATTTATGTCGAACTGATTTGCGCGCCTGAATGACTTTATGCTTTGTCGACATCTCAAAGGATACTAATGAGAGCTCTGAATATCACGTGGTTTTATATATGCTTTGTTGTTCTTATTTCTCTTGTTTCCTAGACTACCTTCTTCAATAACAACAGCCTCGGCTTCAATCTGCTGCTCAATTTCGCTAATTCTGTCCTCTATCCAGTTTTGGTTAATCGCAAGAAGTTTCTGAGTGTCCTTTAATTCCCTTACAACCTTAACTAGTCTCGCTTCAAGATTGTTAAATTTGATATCGGTGTATATTCGAGCATTCTGTCTCTGCACACCTAACCTCTCAGACTGAGTGTGCACCATGCGTACAAATTTGTCCATGGTGTAGTCAGTAGTGTCAACTGAAGCACTAAGCTATATTGCACGTTTATATATGGATAAAGTCTAGGGAGTTCCAGCTATTCCTACCGTCATTGAGTTTGCGAGTTTTATCAATAACGAGAAACCCGTATTGTGAGTGGTCCCAATAATCAGAACATATCTTCACAAATTCATTGTACTACATGTCAGTCCACATGTAAGCACGGTAAATGTGCTTTAAATTGAGATTGTCTTGTTTGAAGGCAATAATGAGGTTGGCGTTATCCCTAACCAACTGTTTTGGGAACCTGGAATATGTCTGACTCAGATAAAATACATCAACACCCATATGGCGGCCAAAGCAGAAATATCTACGGATTTGATCCTGCTTTTCAACGGCCACATCGTCAAATATGAAAACGGTGTTACGCTTAACCTGTTCAGGTGGGGGGGGGGGGGGGGGGATGTCGTCGCTTTCACTGAAGGCTCTGAACGTTACACCATCTAATATTTTCTTTAGTAACTGGTACTTGGGTTGAAAGAGTGTTTTGGAGAAGGCAAAAAGGTGCTATGTGCGTTAACAGAGCCATGAGGACATTTGTCTTACCACAGTTGGATGAACCTACAATTATAGCTCGTATGCTGTCAGGAAGGAGTGCTCCATTCTTGTTGGTCTTCTGGTCTTGGTCATCATCACAGGACCAGTCACCTACAACGAAGTCCTTGGGGCGAGGGTGTTTCACCCAGCCCGCCATCATACCTACTGTGGTAGGTGCAGCTGTGGAGTATGCTTTTATATGTATATGGTGAACAATATGTATGTGTGTAGCCCATATAGCGCAGTCATCTTAACAACTGAGCTACAACGGCTACACAATACAATGAACTAAAAGTGATGTATTTGAAGGTTCTCATATAAATTAAAGTAGGTGATATTTTCTCTTGAGAAATAAAAACACAAACACTATTTTAAGATTATAAATATATTTATTTATAAAAAAATTTACAAATATGATCAGAATGACAAAAAATCAGTAGATTATTTTTTAAGCGGTGCAGCAGAAGTACAGTATTTGGAAAATAGCTGCTTCCTGTATGCTTGAAATTCAGCACGTATATCTCGTAATGTTATCGGTGAATTACACTAGTCTGGTATTCCGACAGTAAATTTGAGTTCGATATTTTCAACACTTATTCGAGAAATAGCACAAGACTTGGGTACTGGTGTTATACATGTACTAAAACAATGTTCTATATCATCTATGTGGATGCTACATGTATGGAGCCAGTTAATGATGTCGATGTATATTGCCTGAACATATGGGCACCATCTACGTAGTCTCTCTATCGTACTAGTTAGAGCCATGTCTAAGTTGAACAGGTTATCAACAGTGGAGTGATGTATGAAAATACTATAACCATCAGCACTTTTAATTTTTAGTGTAGCATCATCATACATTGATAGACTACTCACAGTTAGACTGCCACAGTACATGTCCTGGTAGGAGTGAGATGGATAATATTCGGCAGTCATATGATTCTTAACGTGTGTTTTCAAATGACACAGTTCATCCCACTCGTAGTCAGAAAATTTAACTTTAATATTTCTGAGTACATTTTTTAGCACTGACACAGTTGAGAAGCTACCGTATTGTGAAACTTCAAGTCCTACATGGATACGTTTTGAACCACTAACTGTTAACACATAGCTTGAGGCGAATAGTAAAGGTTGAGGTGCAGTGGCGGTCGGTATCTTCTCATCCACGACATCCACACCAGTGCGGTTAGCCTGCTGTTCTTGCACTGATGGCGGGACGTCCCTTGTGAGATTATGATCAGTGGATGGTGCGTATGAAGGAGCCCAGTACTGTGAAGCCCCGTCAAGCACAGCCTCTGGCATCGACATTAACACCTGGCTATCCTGCTCCAGCATGCTGAGAGGCTGAGGTACTGGATCCGGCGTGGACGAGTCCGAGGCCTTCACGTGCGTGGACCAGGACATGCTGGGACCAGCTGATGCTGGCGTCATGGGTGGAGCTGCTGGAGGACAAAGACGAATATTCATAAGAAATGATCTGATGTTGGTAGAGAAATAATAATAATAATAATAATAATAACCATACAGTTAAAAGGAAGTCACGCTTGATCAAGGTCTGCGTCACTTTCCATTTTTGACCAGACATAACGTCTGAGAAAAGAAAGAACAATAATAATAATTTCAGGACTTACTTTTCTGATGCTGCTTGCTCCTCGTCCTATTCTGCTGTGGTGGTGAGTGACGCTTCATCTTGACTGAGTGGAACAGAGATCGAGGAGCGGCTGAGTGCTCCTTATATAGAAGCCAACTACGTCATCATCATGCTCGGTTCCTATTGGTTGAATGAGAATAACACGTGACCTATTGAAGTGCCCTCTAGTGGGGAATGTGTGAACTAGATCAGTTCGTCACTCTGCTGGATCAGGCAGTCGTCTCTTGTGGGCTGGGAGCTTATATGTTGGCTTTAGAAAAGGTAGACAGTTCCAACAGTAGCAAATGTTTCCATGAGATGGGTAATGCATTTTTAAAGCATCTCGTTGGAGGGAATTTATTTGGAGGACTGTGTTCTTGTTCTTATTCATATGTTCCAGGATTAATGCACATTTCCATTCAACATGTAGGTGGCTATGGGGGCAGTCCTCGGCTGTATGCTTGCAAACTACACTGCTGTTAAGCTCATCATTGTCAAACACCATTAACTCATGGATAGAAGACATTCTGCAGGATGGTCTTCAGTGGTATATATCAAGTATATGAATATGATTATGCCAAACCGAATTGGCGTGAACTGAACGTCTCTCGCACTTTGGGAGAGTGAATGCTTCATGATGAATATCTCGGCAGTTAGCACATGGGCATGAGCATGTACTGGTTACGAGATGTATCCTGACTCCATCCCTCTGCATTGCCAAAATCTGGAGAACAGAATTCTTGTGCTTATTACCACGACAATCGCCATTACCATGCTCTTCCATACCTGATGTAGTGAGGTGTGGCTACAGTCCTCTCTCGAATGTCTACATGTAACGCAGCTATTGAAAGCTGCTCTATCCATACCCGCATCCAGTGATGCCTGTGGGCTGAGGATGACACGGAGGCTGGTAGGTACCTTTGGGCCTTCATGGCCTGTTCATGAGGAGTTTAGTTTTTTTAGATATTCTATATTAGTCATATGCCTCTGCGCTTCATCCCGAACCATCCGCTTTCATCTCAATGATCGAACACATGGCAACGACAGCTCAGCAAAGACTGAATGTGCATTTAAGGACATAACAGTAGTTGAGTGGCTCAATTGGCTTTCCCCCCCGCCATCTTGAATGACATAACGGAGGCGCTCTCTGGTGTCATGGGTATGAACTAACACAGACCTCATAGCGAACACACGTGCATGGTATAATAAATGTTAATAAATAATAATAAATGTTAATAAATAATAATAAATGTTAATAAATAATAATAAATGTTAATAAACAACAATAAATGATAATAAATAATAATGACAAGCACGCCATTATCATGTTGGAATTCAAACTTCCCGCCATTTTTTTCTTCTGGAGGCTTAGGTTAGTGGATGTAGCCCAATTGACCTATTTTCCCACCAAAATTCAAATTTCCCGCCATTTTTTCTCGAGGGTTAGGTTAGTGGACGTAGCCCAATTGGCCTATTTTCCTGCCAAAATCCGCCATCTTGGATAACGTCTTGCGCTGTTGCCAAGTCTACATGTCGCCATCTTGGATGACGGCAGTGCCGCCATCTTGAATAAATTTGGCAACAATGGAGAGTGGAGCGACACATACTTTGTCCCACTACTTACGCCAACAATTCTTTGCTGAGAGACCAAATACAGTAAGCGTATGAAACCTCCCCTAAGTATAAATAACTAAAAACCAATACACTTTAGCATGTTTATACTAGTCTTGGAACTTTCACAATAATGATAGTACACAGTAATTGCTTCACCATTGTATAAAACATGGTCTATGCCAACGTTTATGTGGTACTAAAGCGATTATGGTAATCACATGAAACATCTTCTGAGTATAAATAACTGGTAACCGATGCACTTTTGCATGTTTATTCTATTTTGGAACTGTCACAATAAAGATTGTACATAGAAATTGCATCGCCATTGCATACAATAGGGTCTATGTCGATGTTTATGTGGTACTAAAGCAATGACGGTAATCACATGAAATCTCTGCTGTGTATTAATTACTTGTAACCGATACACTTTTGGATCTTTATTCTAGCACTGGAACTGCCACAATGACGACCGTACACAGAAATTGCTTCGCCATTGCATACAACATGGTCTAATCCAACGTTTCTGTGGTACAAGAAAGAATATGGTAAGCGCATCAAACTTCTCCTGAGCATAAATAACTTAAAACAAATTCACTCCTGTATGTTTATTCTAGTCTTGGAAGTTTAGCAATGAAGTTAGTACAAAGAAATTGCGTCGCCATTGCTACAATGGTGTCTAAGCCAACGTTTCTGTGGTACAAGGGCGAAGATAGTAAGCACACGAAACCTCTCCTGAGTATAAATTACTTAAAACCGATGCACTTTTGCATGATAAGTCTAGTCTTGGAACTGTCACAATGACGATGGTACACAGAAATTGCATCCCCATTGCATACAACTGGGTGTAATCCAACATTTCTGTGGTACAAGAACGAATACGGTAAGTGCATGAAACCTCTCCTGAGTATAAAGAACTTAGAATGGATGCACTGTAATATGTTTATTCCAGTCCTGGTACTTTCACAATGACGATAGTACGCAGAAATTGCGTCACCATTGTACAGAACAGGTTCTAAGCTAAATGTTCTTTGGTACAATCGCGAATACGGTTAGTGCATGAAATCTCTTCTGAGTAAAATAACTTCTATACGATGCACTTTTGCTTATTTGTTCTAGTCTTGGAACTGTTACAATGACGATAGTACACAGTAATTGCTTCGCTATTGCATACAATCGGGTCTAATCCAACGTTTGTGTGGTACCAGAGCGAATACGGTAAGCACATGTAACCTCTCCTGAGTATGACTAATTTAAAACTGATGCCCTTTTGCATGTTTATTCTAGCCTTGCAAGTGTCACAATGACGAAGGTACACAAAAATTGCATCACCATTGTATACATTGGTTTGGTAGACTTTTGGCCTGTAGATTTTTTTTTGTTCTTATTTTATCAAATTTTTTATGTTGTTCACAAACTGCAACACCTTCTAAGCTTTTCACGCTAATTAAGGCTATATAAACAAGGTGTTTTCCAAATGAACTTCTGACCAGCAAAGTCATTCTGTTAGCTGGAGTTAAAGTTTTTTGTTAGTCATGTATTTTGAATTATTGTGGAGATATTTCCATAGCAACTTTCGTAGCCTAACAAATATTTCATTATATCTAACTGACAAGTGAAATAGGAAGTTTCATATATTTAGCTTTAAATTTTTCTAATGTATGGAAATATATTCTTAAAAATATTCATCCCCTACTGCACCCTCTCGGGGTTGTATTTCCAGAAACACTGAAATATGTATTTTTTATCTGTAACTGAGAAGTGAAATGCCAATTTTCAAAATATCTTTCACCCACTATTTTACCCCCTTAGTCGTTGAATTTCCAAAACTGCTGAAACAAATTATTTTTAATTTTCTGACAAACCAAATACTAGTTTTCATTGTTCCAACTCCAATAGTGACATATTTTTAAAAGCCCTTTATCCTCTATTTCACACCTTAGGAATGGAATTTCTTACAAACCCATTTCTTAAATGATGCCTACAGTATAAGATTCACACTCATTCCAAACTTCAAGTTTCTATTCTTAGCTGTATGGTTTGGGCTATGATGAGTCACTGGATCAGTGTGACTCTATTTCACCTCTTCCACCCCTCTCCCCCCCCCCCCCAAAAAAAAAGAAAACAGTGAAACACATATTTTTTCGAAACCAAACTGTAATAACTTCAAGTTGCTCAAATATATTTCATGGAAGACGTAATACATGAAAGTCACAGATCAAGTAAACAGAGTAAGACGTGTGTACACTTTAACAGTCAAATCATAACCGAGTCTACTGGCCACTACCTGGCTGGCTGCTTAGGTGGCGCTGCTGCTGCATGGCTGGCAGACTGCGCTGCATGTAGAGGATGCACGTAACTGCACGGCGGCACTTTGATAGATCGGCGAATCACAACACTTTTCACCCCTTTGAATTTTTTGCACAGGTCTTGATGGAGGTGGCCTGTATATTGCTAACGTCCATAGGTGTTGTTTGACTGACTGTAAAGTCTCGAGGAGGAGGCTTCCCGTATGGATGGAAGTGTCCCCGATGATAACGGGTCGATATGACAGGAGACATGGGGGTCGAATCTGCTGGGGCCCTGTGCACCAATCTGCCCGTTGTGGCAAGTCCGCTTGTTATAACAGGAGATATGGGCGATGTGTCCGCGTCTGTAGGAGAAGGAGGCGAGTAGAGTTCCTCCGACAGATGATGGTCATCTGGTTCCTGCATGGGCACGTCTCCTGGTGGCGTCCGTTCTGGTGCTGGCATCGTGATGACGGTGAGAGGGCTGCGTTGCGAGTATTGAGAGATGCCAAGATCCCGAGCGTCAGGTAGAGCCAAAGGTGGTGTGGCGGCATTCGGAACAGGCGTTGCTGGCACCCGAGGCCGAAGCTGGTCCGAATGACGCACTGCAACACCCGTGTCCATCTGGATTTCATACAGGCTTCGGCCACGGTGTCGTAAGATGCGGCCAGGACTCCATTTTGGCCGCCTGCCATATCCCCGTACCCATACAAGGTCGTCGGCGGTGAACTGGCCAAGCGAAGGCACCCTGGGCCATGAGGTGGAAGGCCGCAGATGATGAAGCAGCGTGCGGGGCTGTCAGCCATGTAAGAGCTCAGCCGGGCTGTGGCCGCCCATGGGAGTGAAACGGTAAGAAGCCAGAAATTGGAGAAGCGCATCATCAGCAGAAGAAGGCAGGAGTTTCCTCATCTGAGCCTTAAATGCGCAGACCAGTTGTTCAGCCTGACTGTTTGATTTTGGATGGAACGAAGGGGCCGTGACATGCATGATGCCGTGACAGGCAAAAAAATCCGCAAAATCGAAAGAAGCGGACCGTTATCAGTAACAATGCCTTCCAAAGAGAAAATGCGAGCTAGAACATTGGTGGTTGCCACGTTGGTAGGCGATGTGCAACGGACAATGAAAGGAAAGTTAGAATAGGCGTCAATAACGAGAAGACAATAACTACCTGAAAAAGGTCCCACGAAGTCAGCATGAATATGCTCCCAGGGCTTCTCAGGTGAAGGCCACGGTGACAAAGATGACTTCGAGGCGGTGGCCTGTGATGCACAAGGGCCGCAGGCAGCGACCATGTGTGTGATTTCAGAGTCGATGCCAGGCCAGTACACATGACAGTGCGCCAGAGATTTTGTGCAAGAGACACCCCAGTGCCCTTGGTGAAGGAGGTGCAAGACCGAAGCACGCAAAGACGCAGGTGGCCGGCCGATGTGGCCGTGCGGTTCTAGGCGCTTCAGTCTGGAACCGCGTGACCGCTACGGTCGCAGGTTCGAATCCTGCCTCGGGATGGATGTGTGTGATGTACTTAGGTTAGTTAGGTTTAAGTAGTTCCAAGTTCTAGGGCACTGATGACCTTAGAAGTTAAGTCCCATAGTGCTCAGAGCCATTTGAACCAAAGACGCAGGTACCACAACACGTGGCGAAGCATTTTCAGTGGAAAGGAGGATAACACCATCCCTAGCTGTGAGGCGGTAACGCAAAGCGTAGTAGTTCTGCAACGGATCAGATGTCTTAGCAGACGGACGATCTGGCCAACCCTTCTGAATACAGCATAAAACCCGGGAGAGGGCAGGGTCAGAACCCGTAGCAGCCGCAAGCCGGTCCCCGGTGATGGGGAACCTGTCCACAACCCGCTGCTCGGCAACATCCAGGTGGAAACACAAAAGTTTATCCCTATCGAATGCTAGATCAGGACCCATGGGAAGGCGAGACAGTGCATCAGCATTCGCATTTTGAGCTGTCGGCCGGAAATGAATCTCATAATTGAAACGAGACATGTAAAGAGCCCAACGCTGGAGGCGGTGTGCAGCCTTGTCGGGAAGAGACATTGATGGATGAAACAAGGAAACAAGTGGTTTGTGATCTGTAACAAGATGAAATTTGGATCCATAGAGAAAAACTCCAAACTTATGAAGAGCATAAATAATGGCCAAATCTTCTTTTTCAATTTGAGATTACTTTTGTTGGGCATCCGTGAGCGTTTTGGAGGGATAAGCAATGGGTTGTTCAGAACCGTCAGAAAAACGGTGCACAAGGACTGCACTGACCCTGTACTGAGAGGCGTCCGTGGCAAGAACAAGGTGTTGGCCAGGTCGATAAGTATCCAGGCACGGGACCTGTTTCAGCATAGTCTTCAATTTCTGGAAGGCTGCATCGCATGACACGGACCAGTGAAAAGGCACGTTTTTATGCAACAGGCGATGCAACGGCTGAGCCATCGAAGCAGCAGACGGTAAAAACTTGTGATAGTATGCTATTTTCCCCAATAAGGCCTGCAGTTCCTTAACAGATGTAGGGTAAGGAAGGGCATTGATCACAGCAACAGTTTGCTGAAGTGGACGAATACCATCCCAAGAGAGTTGAAACCCCAAGTACGTGATAGATGCCTGAAAAAATTGTGATTTCTGAAGATTACACTTAAGACCGGCATTCTGTAAGACATGAAAAAGTGTGCTGAGATCTTGAAGATGTTCGTCAGTGGTGGAGCCAGTGACAACAATGTCGTCCAGGTAATTGATACACCCAGGGACAGTGAGCAATAATTGTCCCAAGAATCACTGAAACAGAGCAGGAGCGCTGGCAACTCCGAATGGCAATCGTTGGTATTGATAGAGGCCGAAAGGCGTGTTAAGGACCATAAACTGCCGGGAAGCAGCGTCGAGAGGAAGTTGATGATAAGCTTCTGACAGGTCAAGGTTAGAAAAATACTGGCCTCCAGCAAGTTTAGTGAACAATTCTTCAGGTCGAGGCATAGGGTAAGTGACGATAAGACATTGAACATTTACAGTGGCTTTGAAATCGCCACCGAGACGAATATCACCATTTGGCTTAGCAACGACAACGACAGGAGAGGACCACTTACTGGAACTGACAGTAAGCAAGACTCCTGAAGTAGTGAGACGGTCCAGCTCTCGTTTGACCTGATCACGAAGGGCCACAGGAATGGGCCGAGCCCGAAAAAACTTAGGCCGAGCAGTGGGTTTGAGCGTGATATGAGCTTCAAAGTCGTTTGCACGGCCTAACCCAGGAGAAAAATGGGACGAAAATGTCGTCGACAGGGAATCCAATTGAGCACGAGGAATAGCATCAGAGACGATATTGACAGAGTCATCTATGGAGAACCGAAAAACGCGAAAGGCATCGAAACCAAAAAGATTCTCCGCGTTACTGTGGTCGACCACAAATATGGGAACAGTGTGAACGACAGATTTGTAGGATACCTCAGCATCAAATTGTCCCAAGAGAGAAATCTTCTGTTTATTGTTAAGTCCATGATTGCCGAGTGACAGGGGACAGGAGTGGAGAACCCAGCTGAAGATACGTCTGACAATTGATGATAGTGGCAGCAGAACCAGTATCCACCTGCATGCGAACGTCTCGACCAAGTATTTGGACAGTGAGGAATAACTTCCCTGAAAGGACCCCTTTTTTTTTTTGCGTTTGTTACACACGGCCCAACGTTGTGGACAATCGTCTCGTGAATGTTTCGGAAAACACCGCAGACATGAAGGACGTTGCCGTGGGTTTTGCTGCAGTTTCTTAAGGGTTTGTTAACGGTCAGGCCGAGGCTGCGCTTGGGAGCGTACTGCGGCCACGTCGGGCGGCGGGGACACGCCACACGCTTCGTTAACATCGCACAGAGGTTGTATTTCCCCGACGTCTCCCCATGCCTCTATTTGCGCTCCAGCGGCGCCAGAAATTTCAAAAGACTGAGCAATGGATAGGACTTCATCTAGATTCGGATTTGCCAACTTAAGGGCACGTTGCCTAACTTCTTTGTCGGGCGCCGACCAGATAATAGCATCCCATACCATGGAATCGGCTTAGGTTTCTTTGTGAACGTCAGTAACAAATCGACACTTTTGACTAAGGCCATGAAGTTCAGCAGCCCAAGAGTGATAGGATTGATTTGGTTGATTTTGACAATGATAAAAGGCAATGCGTATGCTTTTGAAAATATACGGACAGAAGTGAGCACATTTCAGCAAAGGACAAAGACGCAGGATCTTTCAACGGAGTCAATTGTGACAACAACCGATACATTTGAGCTGAAATTCATGAAAGGAAAAGAGACTTATAAGTTTGGTCGTCCAGGACATGAAATGCCAAGAAGTGCTGTCGAAGACGTTTTTCGTAATCAGACCAGTCTTCCGCTGTCTCGTTGTAAGGAGGAAAAGGAGGGAGAGACCATGACGAGATACGCCCCGCATCGGATGCCGCAACGAAATTACGAATCGCATTTGTGAGAAGTGTTTGCTGTTCGATGAGACCTTGCAATAGTTGACTTAAGTAGCCATGGAAACCTGTGGGTCAAACATGAAAAAGAAAAATTCACTACCTCGTCGCCAATTGTTATAACTTCAAGTTTAACAAATATATTTAAAGGACGACCCAATACATGTAAGTCACAGATAAAGTGAACAAAGTAAGATGTGTGTATACTTTAACAGTCAAATCATAACTGAGTCCGAGTCTATTTAGCTTTAAAAATGCTTTTACAATAAAATATTTTTGTAAAAAATCTCATCCCATATTACATCACCTTAGGAGATCAGTTTCCAAAAGCACTGAAAACGTATTTTTTAAATTTGTAACTGAGAAGTCAAATACTAACGTTCATAGATGAAGTTTTAAAAATATTTTAGTAGTTCTTTAATAATGATATAGTTGCAACAAAAAAAAAAAAAAGCTTTCATCCACTATTTCACTTCCAGAGGGTTAAGTTTCCAAAAATGCTGAAATACTAATTACTTTATTTCTGACCAAGGAAACAAATACCATTCTTTGTAGGCCTAGCTTCAAAATTTCCATAACAGCAACATTATTCAGAATAAATGTTCATTGCTTACTCCATCCCTTAGTGTTGCCATTTTGAAAACTCTCTTCTTAAATGATACCTACAGTATAAGATCCACAACCTTCTACAAATTTCAGTTTTCTATCATTAGTGGTTTGAGCTGAGTGGTGATTAGTCAATCAGTCAGTCAGTTAGTCAACACATTGCCTTTTATATGTAGAAATCTGCTGACTTGCTTTAAGTAATTAACACAATATGGGAAAAATAACAGTTGATGGTCAAGCTGATTTTGTAGTAGCACAAGAGGAGTCAACAGTTTTCTGTACTGCAGTTTTCAGTAGTAAAATACGGGGCAGATCAGAAGACTGGATTACAATTAGGATACATCAACTGACTGCTGAAATGAGAGATAGTTGTGTTGATGCCTGTGAGAAACTCCTGGTTCCTTTCTGTGTTGAAGGTAATGGATTTCGGGACAGAGCAGTTACAGGAGTGGACACATGGATGCACTATCACCAATCTGAAATGAAAATATTGAGCAAGGTATGGTGTCATAACTGTTTCTCAAAATGAAAAACAGTGCATTCAAGGAAAAATTATGCTTACTTTCATTTTTTTATATAAAATGGGTAATTTGGTAGCATTACGTGGAAAGTGGGTTAATAGTAATCAGTAATTCATATTCAGATCTGCTTTGATATCATCTTTAACCCACAATCAGAAGTAAATGACACAGACTTAGTGAATGCAGGCTATTTTATTCAACAAAACAGTGTTCTTCCCATTACTGCCAGTTCAACCATAGCAACAATACAGCATATGAAATCTGAATGCCTTTAACACCCACCTTACTAATCCAGTGCTCTCTTTGTTCACATTCATGTGAACTTGTGTCAAAGGAGAGCTGGAAGGTAATATTTTCAGATGCAACAAAAAACTGACATCCACAATGTATGAGTGAATGCATTCACAACCCAAAGAACTATTTTCATGAGGTGGACTCCTGAAGCAGTCACACATCAAGGGACTATGGCAAAAAATCTTATATCTGTAACTTTTCTGTATTACCTTATTTGGGTAATAATAAATGATTAAGGTTCCATTTTAACCTCCCTGACACTTGATTCATGTGAGGGTGAATAGCATTAAGCAGTACAGTGCTAGTTTACTGTTTTGTTCTACTTCCCTGAAGATTGTCCTTGCTGATGAAATCTACAGAACATGAAGGATGAATGATAATCAGAATGTCTACAGTTCAGATTACTTTTCACACTTCCATTCAAAAAATAATGTTGTGGATGATCCTAGTCTTGCACATGAGACACTAATTGTACAAACCCATAAGACAGGAAGCATGTCTAAATAAAATAATTTGTAATTTTCATCTAAACAAAACAGAATTCAACACAATCAAGCTAGGCATTTCACATCATGAGGGACTATGGCTCAGACAAATTCTTAATAGTAAAGCAACTGAAACTTCCACAGACTGCAGAAAAATTATAAGACCAATTAATGAATAAAAGCTACACAAGTTGATAAGTAAACTGAATTTAATAAAATGAGATAAAACAATAACCATTGCAGGTGCAAATGGATCTACCAACAAATTCCTAGAACTGTTAACTGAAAATTTTGATGCATCTTGTCTTAAATGCTGCAAGAAAATATCAAAGCAAAATCATTACACCAAACCACAAAATCTAAAAAGCTGGTACACCCCACATCTAAGTAGAATAAGAATCATAATGCTGCTCTATCATGATAGGTCCAAGCACAATAATGCTGACAAGGAAATGTATAAGAAAGTGTAAAGATTTACAGGTCTGAAATCAAGGCAGTTAAGTACAAAGCAAATGAAACATATATACTGAAATCAGTGAATAAATGCAAAGCTGCATGGGAAATTATTAAAACAGAAACTAACTGTGATGATAAAGTATACCAGACACCAGTTCCACCTGATACTATAAATGCACATTTTGTCAGTCCTCAATCAGATAACAGCATAATGGAGAACGTGAATAAGGCAGAGGCACTACTGCCAGAAATGAAAAGTAAGCAGACAGACAGCTTTCACTGGACTTGTGTAACTGAGCAGATGGTTGAAATCGAACCACCTTCCCGTTTCTATCCTTCCCATTACTATGTGCAGATCTTAGTGTCTACTTTCGTTTTATGAAAATTATGTGCAGATCTTAATTACACATTTTACTATGTGCCGATCTTACTGTCTACTTTTGGTTTTATGCCAGTTGTTAATCAAATCTTAATTATGCATTTTCTAGTGTGACAGACTTATTCATATTAATTTTAGTGGAATTATTGAGATTAATTTTAGTGGTTAAATCATTAATCTTCCATTTCCAAAGATGTTAATGTTGAAAAATAATTCTGAAATATATGTTAGAGCATTATAATAAGCATAACATCCTGGGAGATTTTCAGCATGGTTTCAGAAATGGTCGTAGCACCATGACTGCAACACTTCAATTTATGCTGAAAGCTCTTGACAAAATTGATAAAGGCATGCAAGTAGCTGGAGTTTTCCTAGACCTATCAAAGGCTTTTGATAGGGTTGATCATAAGGTACTTCTGTCAAAACTAGCCAGAGATGGCATAAGTGGAAAATTATTGCACCTCATCACATCATATTTAAAAAACAGAAGACCGTCTACCTCAACTCACACAATAGTGGAGAAACATTAAAAAGTTATACATCAAGGGTCAGGAGTATTACCTTCATTACAATGTATGCAGATGACACTTCAGGCCTTTTCTGGGGAAATGATATTCTTAATCCTGGCATAGAGGTAATAAAATTTATAGACATTGCAAAGGAAAAGTTTGAAAATGACAATCTAAAAGTCAACTTACAAAAAACAAATATGATCCCCTTCAATGTTGGTGATTTGCAAACTTGTATTGATTCACAAGATAGCAATATTGTAGGGAAAATCTGCAGTGAGTGTATAGGTATATGCATAGATAGCAAACTACTATGGACACAACAAATTGACAATGTATGTGCAAGGGTATCATATAACCTGTATGTTTTAAGAAGAATAGATCCATATGTCAATACCCAAACAATGAGGATGATGTATTTTGGTTTAGTACATCCATTTCTAGCATATGGTCTTGCACGGTGGGGCGAGGCTTCAAAAACTCATGTAGACCAAGTATTTAAACTCCAGAAAAGAGCTTTGAGAATATTAGTCAAAAAAGATGCTTGAACATCATGTAAGGAATTGTTTATAGAATTTAAAATTCTGACTATCTATTCAATGTATATGTTTGAAACAATAGTATTAACTGAGAAGATAAGAAATATACCTGTCGTAATGCAGAAATTCAAGATCACAATACTAGACAGGTAGAAAATTACCATATGATACACAGAAGACTGAAAAAAACTGCAAACAGTCCATATATTAATGGAGCAAAATACTTCAATGCACTGCCAAATGAACTGAAGGTAATAACTGGAGAGACATTCAAAAAACATCTAAAATCATGGCTCATTGAGGAGTGCTTCTATAGCCTACTGTAAAAACTAAAATCTAAAGTATTATTATGTCAAATAATGTGGACTACATTCTTAAGTTCCTATTATAAAGTAAAATTAGATTGTATACTGTTGTGTTGTACTACCAATTGCTATGCATGTAATTACATGTTTCACGCAAATAATTTACAAAAAAATAATTTACAAAATAATTTTGTAAATTGTTTGTTCTTTGGGGGAGACGTGTTTTGATGGAAGCTGGAATGGCAGTTGAATGCACACGGCTGGTGTTGATGGAATGACTGAACTTTGAAAATGTTTTGTATTTTTCATGAATAAACAACGATGACTCAAAATTCTGCAGATTATTATTGCAACATACACATATAGGAAGACCAGCTGCAGCAATGTACATCCAGAGGAATTTAGGTTAAGCATTCCTTAACCAGCAACAAAGAAACACATGCTTAATCCTGTAAGTGCTGATATTACTATTTGATGCAATCTTTAACATTGATAGTAATTGGAATGCTACCCAAGGTAGCGGGAACATTTCATGGTCAGGGAATCAATAGCTAAGCTCAGTAATTATTCTTCAGCAAAGGATTACTATGGTCTCTGAAATTATGTTACTAAATATATCGGACATCAAATTGTAACACCACTGACTAAAGTACTCAACAAAATTTTAAATGAAGGCAATTATCCAGAATGTTTAAAAATGTCTGTAGTTAAACCTGTGCTTAAGAAACGAGATGTATCATCTCGAGATAACTATCGACCAATATCACTTATACCCATAATATCAAAATAATAGAATACTGCATGGATAAACAGACGATTCAATATTTTGAACATAATGATATAATCACCTACTCACAGTATGGTGTCAGATCCAGCTTTCTACAGTCAAATCACTTGAGAGTATGGTAGCAAAAATATACAATTGTTTTGAAAATATGGATATTACCTGTGCAACACTGTTGGACCTCAGGAAAGCTTTTGATATGGTCTCCCACAATATTCTCATAAAAAAACTCTATCATTATGGAGAGAGAAAGAGAATGCTCTATGCCTAATGCAGTCATGCCTGGACAATAGAAAACAGTTAGTTAAGGAAAATAATCAAATGTCAGAATGTCTCCCAGTTGTAAAGGGTGTGCCTCAAGGATCTATTCCTCAATCTTTCCATTTCATTATTTATATAAATGATATACCTGCAGTTGTATCATGTGATGCAGAGATATATGCTGATGACACAACACTCATCACAAGTGATACCAATTTTGATAATGTGCAACACTGCATGGCAGTGGTAATGGAGAGATGCACTACGTGGTTTGAGGCAAATGTGCTGCAGAAGAATGATAGTGAAACTGATGCTATTGCATTCAATCTGAACGCTCCCAGTCATGATAACAAAACAGTAAAATTATCAGGATTTCATATAGATCAAAAGCTCAGCTGGGATACCCATACAGGGAAGATATGTGGCAAATTGCCACATGCCAGATATCTACATCTACATATATACTTCACTAGCCATCAAGCAGTGTGTGGTGGAGGGCACTATTCATGACAAAGACATTCCACCCCCTCTGCTCCACTTGCAGATCGCACTAGGGAAAAACGACTGTCTGAATGCCTCAGTACAACCTCCAATTTCCCTATCTTTGAATGATGATCATTGTGCAATATGAAAGTTGGTGGTAATAATATATGCTCTACATTCTCGACAAAGACTGGATTTTGGAATTTAGTGAGCAGCCCCTTCCACTCAGCACGTTGTCTATCTGGAAGTGTGTCCCGCTTCAAACTTTCTGAGATTTGTAACAGTCTCACGATAGCTAAATGTACCAGTCATGAATCTTGCTGCTCTTCTTTGGACCTTCTCAATGTCTTGAATCAGACCCAACTGGTAAGGATCCCATACAGATGAACAATACTATAAGTCTGGACGAACTAAAGTATTGTAAGCAATTTACTTTGTTGAAGGACTGCATCACATCAGGATTCTACCATTAAACCACAGTCTAGAGTTCACATTACCCATTACTTGTGTAATATGATCATTTCATTTGAGATCATTTCGAATAGTCACACCCAGATACTTGACGGATGTTACCACTTTCAAAGACTGGGAATTTATTTTGTACCCATACATTAATAGGGATTTTTGCTTTGTTATATGCAGTAGGTTACACTTACTAATATGGAGATATAACTGCCAGTCATTACACCATGCATTTATTTTCTGCAAATCCTTCTTGATTTGTTCACAACCTTCATGTGGTACTACTTACCTGTAGACTACAGCATCATCGGCAAACAGTCTAATGCTGCTGTCAATACCGTCAACCAGATTGCTTATGTGAATCATAAAAAGCAGCTCTGCCCTGGGGCACACCTGATGTTACGCCTGTTTCTGTTGAAGTCACCCCATTCAGGATGACATACTGCTCTCTGTCTGTCAGAAAACTTTCTATCCAACTGCATATGTCATCACATAGACCGTAAGCATGCACTTTTCGGAGCAAGCGACAGTGAGGAACTGAGTCGAATGCCTTTCAAAAGTCGAAGAATATGGCATCAACCTGGGAGCCGGTATCTAGAGCCTGTTGTATATCATGCACAAAGAGGGCTATCTGTGTCTTGCATGACCACTGTTTCCTAAAACCCTGCTCATTTCTGCAGATGAGCTACTCAGAGTCTAGAAAGGTCATTATGTCTGGACACAAAATATGTCCCATGATTCTACAACAAACCGATGTCAGTGAAATTGGCCAGTAATTATGTGCATCCAATTTTCTACCATTTTATAGATTGTTATGACCTGGGCCTTCTTCCAGTCCCATGGAACTTTTCACTGTTCCAATGATCTCTGACAGATGATGGATAAGAATGGTGCTGTATTTGTAGCATAGTCAACATAAAATCTTATGGGGTTATGGTCTGGGTTAGATGCCATCTTGGCGTCTAAGGATCTTAACTGTTTTATAATCCCAGATACACTAAACAGTATATCAGTCATCCTTGCATTTGCTCAATAACTGAAAGAGGGAATGGTGCTGCAGTCCTCTACCGTAAACGAGTTTTTGAAAGCTAGGTTTAGAATTTCAGCCTTCTGTTTATCATCATCCATTACATTACTGTCACCAAGAGAAGGTATTGCATTATTTGTAATGTTCATAGATTGTACGTACAATCAAAATTTTTTGGGGTTATTTTCAGAATCTGCAAATAAACTATTGCTTTCAAATTTGTTAAAATAATCTCTCATTGACCTTTTGACAGCTGCTTTCATTTTGCATAATTTCTGTTTGTCTGCGGGCCAGTGACTATGCTTAAAACAACTGTGCAAAATTCTCTGCTTTCTCAGCAACTTCCTAATATGTTTCTTGGACCAAGGTGGATCCTTTCCCTCCCCTGTATTGTTGCTAGGCACATATTTCTCTAATACGTGGTGGACAATACCTTTAAATTCCAACCAAAGAAGCTCATTATCTTTGTATCGCATGGTGAATGCTTGGAGCTGACAATGGAGATATTCATTAATGACACTTTTATTTGCTTTCCCAAACAAGAAAACTCTATCCTGTTTCTTTGGTATTTTTGCAACTTCCATTGACATAGAAGTCAACACGACATTATGGTCACTAATACCTCCTTCTAGATTAACTTCCTCAAAAAGATCAGGTTTGTTTGTCACCAAGATATCTGATATTTTCCCATCTTGAGTTGGTTTTCTAACCAATTGCTCGAGGTACAAGCTGTGCAAGCTGAGGAGCAGTGTCAGTAAAGAACGTCTGTTACATGCATATTTTGCATTCTTCCATTCGCACCTGAGTTATGGAATACTAATATTGGGTAATTCCGTAGGCTCAAAATTAGTGTTTAAATGGCAAAAGAAAGCCATAAGGTGCACAGCAGAACTTAGCCCTTATGAATCATGTCGAGATTATTTTAAGAAACTAAATATAATGACAGTGCCTGACCTGTATATTTACAACTGCCTTGTCTCCATTAAAGAGAATCTGAGTACATTTGACTTAAGGAGAACAGTTCATGACCATAACATAAGATGTGGACATACAATTAATATGCTAGGCTTGCAAAGACACACAACAGTTACAAATATCTTGGTCCTGTCAACTTCAACATATTACCTGAAAATGCCTACACAGTGCCAGTAAATAAATTTAAAACTAGTCTTTTGAGGTGGATGAAAAGTAAAGTAATTTACTCTGCTCAAGAGCTCCTTGAGCATGTGACAAATTACCCATTTTCCTTATGAGAATGAACTGTAAATTAACTGCCAACTAAATATACACCACACTGTGCAGCTATTTTATTACTGTTTCATGTACTTTTTGTTAATTATCTGTTTGATTACTTATTTGTCATTCACTGAACTATGTAGTTCATTTATCTTGTAATTGATCTGTTAGTAAGCTTCTTGTCGTTATTGACATTTGCACAAAAATGTATTGTATCCATCTTGGATTATTATATTGTAGTTAATAAAATTTGTCATGTTGAAGTTTATACTATTATTACTGTTGTTATTATTGTGTTAACACTGTCAGCACCAATTGCATATAAATCTGCTCAGTGGTTGAATAAAACATTTGTATTTGTACAGACGGATGCAATAAAGATTATACTTGGTGTATATAACAGAGAATCCAAAAGAATACTTTTTAAGCAGTTAGATATACTATGAATAGTTATGCAATATTTCTACTCAAGACGATAGACTAGATTACTAACTAAACAGTTGCAGCAGTCCTGTAAGGGATTCAATTGAAGTGCGGTTGATATTAAGGTCAAACAAAGGCGCTTGAGTTTTAATGTTTACAGTACGAAAATCAAATATGTTACTGTCAAAGTAAGCCTTTCTATGTGGCCTTTATAAATCTACTAAAGGCATCTGAGTCTGTTTACCATGTAAACTTCAGAGTATTTTTGCTCTTCATGGTTCTGCTACCAAGTTCATAAAAGTCTTGAAACATCTGCATTACACACACACACACACACACACACACACACACACACACACACACACACACACACACTTTTAAGGGAGAGGGTAAGGAGTCATTCCAATCCCAGGAGCGGAAAGACTTACCTTAGGGGGAAAAAAGGACAGGTATACACTTGCACACACACATATATATATACACAGACACAAGCAGAAAATGTCCACTGTTCATTCCCCCTAAGACTTACCTTAGGGGGAAAAAAGGACAGGTATACACTCGCACACACACACATATATACACAGACACAAGCAGAAAATGTCCACTGTTCATTCCCCCTAAGACTTGCTTTAGGGGGAAAAAAGGACAGGTATACACTCGCACACACACACATATCCATCTGCATATACACAGACACAAGCAGAAAAGGTCTGCTTGTGTCTGTGCATATGCAGATGGATATGTGTGTGTGTGTGTGTGTGTGTGTGCGAGTGTATACCTGTCCTTTTTTCCCCCTAAGGTAAGTCTTTCCGCTCCCGGGATTGGAATGACTCCTTACCCTCTCCCTTAAAACCCAAATCCTTTTGTCCTTCCGTCTCCTTCCCTCTTTCCTGATGAGGCAACCGTTGGTTGCGAAAGCTAGAATTTTGTGTGTATGTTTGTGTTTGTTTGTGTGTCTATCGACCTGCCAGCGCTTTTGTTTGGTAAGTCTCATCATCTTTCTTTTTAAATATATTTTTCCCACGTGGAATGTTTCCCTCTATTTTTATATATATATATATATATATATATATATATATATATATATATATATATATATATTTAAGATGATGAGACTTACCAAACAAAAGCGCTGGCAGGTTGATAGACACACAAACAAACACAAACATACACACAAAATCTAGCTTTCGCAACCAACGGTTGCCTCGTCATATATTTTTCCCACGTGGAATGTTTCCCTCTATTATATATATATATATATATATATATATATATATATATAATAGAGGGAAACGTTCCACGTGGGAAAAATATATTTAAAAAGAAAGATGATGAGACTTACCAAACAAAAGCGCTGGCAGGTCGATAGACACACAGACAAACACAAACATACACACAAAATCTAGCTTTCGCAACCAATGGTTGCCTCGTCAGGAAAGAGGGAAGGAGAGGGAAAGACAAAAGGATTTGGGTTTTAAGGGAGAGGGTAAGGAGTCATTCCAATCCCGGGAGCGGAAAGACTTACCTTAGGGGGAAAAAAGGAGGGAAAAAAGGACAGGTATACACTCGCACACACACACATATCCATCCTCATATACACATCAAACAAAAGCGCTGGCAGGTCGATGGACACACAGACAAACACAAACATACACACAAAATCTAGCTTTCGCTTGTGTCTGTGTATATGAGGATGGATATGTGTGTGTGTGCGAGTGTATACCTGTCCTTTTTTCCCTCCTTTTTTCCCCCTAAGGTAAGTCTTTCCGCTCCCGGGATTGGAATGACTCCTTACCCTCTCCCTTAAAACTCAAATCCTTTTGTCTTTCCCTCTCCTTCCCTCTTTCCTGACGAGGCAACCATTGGTTGCGAAAGCTAGATTTTGTGTGTATGTTTGTGTTTGTCTGTGTGTCTATCGACCTGCCAGCGCTTTTGTTTGGTAAGTCTCATCATCTTTCTTTTTAAATATATATATATATATATATATATATATATATATATATATATATATATATATATATATATATATATATATATATATATATAAAGAGGGCGCTCTCTAGTAAATGTTTAACTAAAATTAAAACTGTAATTACAGAGCAGCAGTGAGTCTTAATTATGGTTTGCAGTTCAGATTCTTCAACCAATCAACATAATGTATGGCATAATATGCAATTTCCTTCCTCACCAAAATACCTCCTGGTGGGATACAAAGCTGATGTGCTTGGTACAGTCACAGGTAACTGATTGTTGGATACTCCATTATCTGCTGAAGTAGCACAGTTAGTGTGGGCTGCGTGTTTTCTGTTGAGTCCAGCCTGTGGTGAATAGACAGGTCTAATTCTAGAGAGGTAGACTTTAGTGTTCCAGTTGGATGCCACAGCACAGCTTCTTTGATGGTCCACTGTTCATTCCATTTACTTTGCATATGGAAGTAATTGCAGAATAAGTGACTCCTTTAGATATTTCTAGATTTCTTTATATTGTTATTGGATAAAAAATTCTACAGTCCATAATATCAATATGAACTGTTTGTTGGACAGTGTTTTTTGATATTATCTTACAAGATCATTCTTTCTCTTGAGATTAGGTGCCACATTTTCATAAAGTGAAATGGACTACATGGTTTCTGACATGTTTGTTGTGTTGTTGAGTTGTAAATCAGTCTTTCTTACATGTCAATTTTAAGACAATGGGCACACAGTATTCTGCAACTACATGTATCAAGACCAAAGCAAATATCTACAACATGCTAACTTGAGCCTCCCATGAGGTGGCAGTTTGAACAGGATAATGCTTCATGCTCCAACTGTAGCTGCAATGCAGGAAATATGTTTACAGTATGTTAGAGAACTATCCACTGTGACACTTAGATATTTAGGATATGCCTTCAATGTAGCATATGAAAATCTCAGACTGAAGTTAAATGTTGTGTACAATGCCTAGTCCCATTTTGAGTGACAGGAATAGCCCCTGTGAGGTGGGCTGAATTCATAGCCTGGTAGTTTCAGCAGCAGCTTGGCTTTAGTGGTTGGTGTGGCATTTTCTATGCAGAGAGTCTCACATTTGACAGACAGTTACCCTCCAATAACATCTGACAGTTTTCCAGAATGCATTTTTTTTTCCATAACTTCAGGCAACATTAAAATGGTTTGGAGCTAGTGGGCTACTTCTTGCAAATGTACAACAGATTAGTAACATTAGCTGTGAGAAACCTGAGAGAATATTCTGTCACTCAGCACTCTCTCTACACCTGCATCTATTGATGTACTTTGCAAACTATTGTGAAGTGCACAACAAAGGGTACTTAGCATTGTGTCACATGTTAAGATTACTTCCTGTTCCAGTTGCGTACAGAGCATGGGAATAATGTATGCAAAGTGCCTTTGTTGTCACTGTAACTAGCCAAAACCTTGAAAAATAAGAGCCACCCTAATGCCTACTGTTAGCAAGTAATATAAAGGGGACTGAAAGCCAAAAACCCATTTCTCTCATTGAAGCAAAAATCATTGAACTTGACAATTTGCCAAAGAAGAATTCTACATCAATGAGAACAAATGTTAAGAAACTTATTTTGCTTTAAACAGCAAACCACTTGCTCATATTCTTTTATTTCACAAAATCACATTATTAGTAAATGCCTACATCTGCAAATTTTTGTTGGTCATTGGACAACTGAAGCCAACAGAGCAAGGAGAGCTTGGGTTAAAAGCCAAGAGGATGCAATGCTAAAATGTGAAACTTTGGCATGACCAGAACTTGCACCATTGTGGTCCACTGAGCATGTATGATACACAGCACGTTTCTTATCTGTTCCTATCATGGCAATCAAATTATTTCAAAACGCACAATTTGCTTAAAAATTTTGGTACCACATTTGCATTGCCACCACGTAAAATTTGAGATTCACTAGGGTGCAGAAAATGGCAATGAACAAATCTTGTAAAATTAATGTCTATTTATCAAAAGATAATATGGTAATGATCGGGGAGTCAATCTGAAGAAGTTGGCTAAATACATTTAATGAGGTACCAACTTTTGTCACCAATTTTATCAATAAAATATTTTTATAATTAAAATCTTATTTAATTAATCAAAGGAGGAACCTACATACAATAGCAATATGGCACATTCTAGACTACTATCATACACGCAACACTGTTTTGTATAATATTTATTTCAATTATTAGGTTTTTTAATTCAGTGAATGTCTTAACAATTAAAATCACCCATTATTCATATTATATTTGATAAATCTTAAAATTAAACACATATATTTTGGACAACACAACAACACATATAAGTCACTGAGTAAGTTGACCTGTGTACAAGTTGGCATTCAATTAAACACTGAGTCTCAGTCTAGCGGCCGCTGCTCGGCTGGCCGCTTAGGTGACGCAGCTGCTGCATGGCACCGCACGTAGAGGACGTGCGTAATTGCGCGGCGGCACTTTGAATAATCGGCGAGTCACAGCACTTTTCCCCCCTTTGAAATTGTTGCACTGGTCTTTATGGAGGTGCCCTGGAGATGGCTAACGTCCATAGGCATTGTTTGACTCGCCGTAAAGTCTCGAGGAGGAGGCTTCCCGTACAGATGGAAGTGTCCCCGATAATAACGGGTCGAGATGACAGGAGACGTAGGGGTCGAATCTGCTGTGGCTCCATGCACCAATCTGCCCATTGCGGCAAGTCCAGTTGATATGACAGAAGACATGGGCGATGTGTCGGCGTCCGTTGGAGGAGGAGGCGAGTAGATGTACTCTGACAGAGGATGGTCCTCCGGTTCCTGCATGGGCACGTCTCCTGGTAGCGTCCGTTCTGATGCTGGCATTGCCATGACGGTGAGAGGGCTGCGTTGTGAGTATTGAGAGATGCCAAGATCCGAGCATCAGGTAGAGCCAAAGGTGGTGTGGCAGCATTCGGAACAGGCGTTGCTGGCACCCGAGGCCGAAGCTGGTCCGAGTGACGCACTGCAACACCCGTGTCCATCTGGATTTCATACAGGCGTCTGCCACGGTGTCTTAAGATGCAGCCCAGGCTCCATTTTGGCCGCCTGCCATATCCCCGTACCCAGACGAGGTCGTCGGCGGTGAACCGGCCAAGTGAAGGCACCCGCGGCCGTGAGGTGGGAGGCCGCAGAAGATGAAGTAGCGTGCGGGGCTGTCGGCCATGTGAGAGCTCAGCCGGGCTGTGATCACCCATGGGGGTGAAATGATAAGACGCCAGGAACTGGAGAAGCGCATCATCAGCAGCAGAAGAAGTCAAAAGTTTCTGCATCTGAACCTTAAATGTGCGGACCAGTCGTTCAGCCTCACCGTTGGATTGTGGATGGAACGGCGGGGCCATGACATGCGTAACGCCGTGACGAGCACAAAAATCCGCAAAGTCAGAAGAGGCAAATTGCGGACCATTATCAGTAACAAGAGTAGAGGGGAGGCCTTCCAAAGAAAAAATGCGGGCGAGAGCACTTGTGGTTGCCGCGGTGGTAGGCGACGTGCAACGGACAATGAAAGGAAAGTTAGAGTAGGTGTCAATTACAAGGAGCCAATAAGTATCTAAAAAGGGTCCCGCAAAGTCAGCATGAATATGCTCCCAGGGCTTCTCAGGTGAAGGCCACGGTGACAAAGATGACTTCGGGGCACCGGCCTGTGACGCACAAGGGCCGCAGGCAGCGACCATGTGTGCTATTTCAGAGAGGATGCCGGGCCAGTACACATGACGGCGTGCCAGAGATTTTGTGCGAGACACACCCCAGTGCCCCTGGTGAAGGAGGCGCAAGACCGAAGCACACAAAGATGCAGGTACCATAACACGCGGCGAGCATTGTCAGTAGAGAGGAGGATAACACCATCCCTAGCTGTGAGGCGGTAGCACAAAGTGTAGTAGTTCCGCAACGGATCAGAAGTCTTAGCGGACGGGCGATCTGGCCAACCCATCTGAATACAGCATAAAACCCGGGAGAGGGTAGGGTCAGAACCTGTAGCAGCCGCCAGCCTGTCCCCAGTGATGGGGAACCCGTCCACAACCCGCTGCTCGGCAACATCCAGGTGGAAACACAAAAGTTCGTCCCTATCGAATGCCTAATCAGGACCCATGGGAAGGCGAGACAATGCATCAGCATTTGCATGTTGAGCCGTTGGCCGGAAATGAACCTCATAATTGAAACGGGACAAGTAAAGAGCCCAACGCTGGAGGCGGTGTGCAGCCTTGTCGGGAAGTGACGTTGATGGATGAAACAAGGAAACAAGTGGTTTGTGATCCGTAACAAGATGAAATTTTGAGCCACAGAGAAAAACACCAAACTTATGAAGAGCATAAATGATGGCCAAAGCTTCTTTCTCAATTTGAGAATACTTTTGTTGGGCATCCGTGAGTGTTTTGGAGGCATAAGCGATGGGTTGTTCCGAACTGTCAGAAAAACGGTGCGCAAGGACTGCGCCGACCCCGTATTGAGAGGCGTCTGTGGCAAGAACAAGATGTTGGCCAGGTCGATAAGTAGCCAGGCACGGGGCCTGTTTCAGCATAGTCTTTAATTTACGGAAAGCCGTGTCACATGACGCGGACCAGTGAAAAGGCACGTTTTTATGCAACAGGCGATGCAACGGCTGTGCCACCAACGCCGCAGAAGGTAAAAACTTGTGATAGTATGCTATTTTCCCCAAGAAGGCCTGCAGTTCCTTAACAGATGTAGGGCGAGGAAGGGCATCGATTGCAGCGACAGTGTGTTGAAGTGGACGAATACCATCCCGAGAGAGTTGAAACCCCAAGTACGTGATAGATGCCTGAAAAAATTGTGATTTCTGAAGATTACACTTAAGACCGGCAGTCTGTAAGACATGAAAAAGTGTGCTGAGATCTTGAAGATGTTCTTCAGTGGTGGAGCCAGTGACAACAATGTCGTCCATGTTATTGATATACCCAGGGACAGGGAGCAATAATTGTTCCAAGAATCACTGAAAGAGAGCAGGGGCGCTAGCAACCCCGAATGGCAAGCGTTAGTATTGATAGAGGCCAAAAGGCGTGTTAAGGACCATAAACTGCCGGGAAGCAGCGTCGAGAGGAAGTTGATGATAAGCTTCTGACAGGTCAATTTTAGAAAAATACTGTCCTACAGCGAGTTTAGTGAACAGTTCTTCCGGACGGGGCATAAGGTAAGCGTCGATGAGGCATTGAGCATTTACAGTGGCTTTGAAATCGCCACAGAGATGAATATCACCATTGGGCTTAGCAACTACAACGAAAGGAGAGGACCACTCACTGTAAGTGACAGGAAGCAAGACCCCTGAAGCAGTGAGACAATCCAACTCCAGTTTTACCCGATCACGAAGGACCACAGGAATGGGCCGAGCCCGAAAAAACTTAGGCCGAGCAGTGGGTTTGAGCGTGATATGAGCTTCAAAGTCGTTTGCATGGCTTAACCCAGGAGAAAAAAGGGACGAAAATGTCGTCGACAAGGAATCCAGTTGAACATAAGGAATAGCGTCAGAGACAATATTGACAGAGTCATCTACGGAGAACCCAAAAACACGGAAGGCATCGAAACCAAAAAGATTTTCTGCGTTGCTCTGGTCGACCACAAATATGGGAACAGTGCAAACGACGGATTTGTAAGATACCTCAGCATTAAACTGTCCCAGGAGAGAAATCTTCTGTTTATTGTACGTCCGTAATTGCTGAGTGACAGGGGACAGGAGTGGAGAACCCAGCTGAAGATACGTCTGAGAATTAATTATAGTGGCAGCAGAACCGGTATCCACTTGCATGCGAACATCTTGACCAAGGATTTGGACAGTGAGGAATAACTTCCCTGAAAGGGAAGAAGTGCAATTGACGGACAACACAGAATCAGAATCAGCGACATGTTCATGAGCATCGTGTATGCGGTCGGATTTACAAACGGAAGACATATGACCTTTCTTTTTGCAATTGTGACACACAGCCCAACGTTGGGGATAATCCTCGTGTGATTGTTTCGTAAAACACTGCGGACATGAAGGAAGTTGCCGGGGATTTTGCTGCAGTTTCTTAGTGGGTTGTTTATGGCTAGGCCGAGGCTGCACGTGGGAGCGTACTACGGCCACGTCGGCCGGCGGCGACATGCCGCACTCGTCGCCAACAGCGCACAGAGGTTGTATTTCCCCGACATCACCCCACGCTTCTATTTGTCCCCCAGTGGCGTGAGAAATTTCAAAAGACTGCACAATGGAGAGAACTTCATCTAGAGTCAGATTTGCCAACTGAAGGGCACGTTGCCAAACTTCTTTATCAGGCGCCGACTGGATAATAGCATCCCGTACCATGGAATCGGCATAGGATTCTTTGTGAACGTCAGTAACAAATTGACACTTTCGACTGAGGCCATGAAGTTCAGCAGCCCAAGCGCGATAGGATTGATTTGGTTGTTTTTGACAACAATAAAAGGCAACACGAGAGGCTACCACATGTGTTTGCTTTTGAAAATAGACAGACAGGAGTGAGCACATTTCAGCAAAGGACAAGGATGCAGGATCCTTCAAAGGAGCCAATTGCGACAACAACCGATACATTTGAGGTGAAATCCAGGAAAGGAACAGAGACTTACATGGTTGTTCGTCCGTGACATGAAATGCCAAGAAGTGCTGTCGAAGACGTTTTTCATAATCAGACCAGTCTTCCACCGTCTTGTCATAAGGTGGAAAAGGAGGTACAGCCAACGATGAGAAACGCCCCGCATTTGACGCCGCGACGAAATCGCAAATCGCCGCTGTTAGAAGCGTTTGCTGTTCAAGGAGATTTTGCAAGAGTTGTTCGACAGTAGCCATGGAACCCTGTGAGTCAACGGTGAAAAGTAAAAATCCCATCCTCATCGCCAATTGTTAAATCTTCAAATTTAACACATATATTTTGGACAACACAACAACACATATAAGTCACTGAGTAAGTTGACCTGTGTACAAGTTGGCATTCGATTAAACACTGAGTCTCAGTCTAGCGGCCGCTGCTTGGCTGGCTGCTTAGGTGGCGCAGCTGCTGCATGGCTGGCAGACAGTGCCACATGTAGAGGACGTGTGTAATTGCGCGGCGGCACTTTGAATAATTGGCGAGTCACAACAATATTAAAGTAACTATCAAAATAATCACTCAGAATCAGAATGATGTGCCACTTTGCCTGTCAGCAATAAATTTTAATTACTATTGATAATCTACTGAAACTACGCCATTACATTAATTATATATTTATTAATTGTGGATGATTTATCCATTGAATAACTTACTGTGACATCTTGAATTATTCAGCGTAAAAGTGACCAACCCCTGGCCTAAAACATGTAGGCCTATAGACACATGCATGAGTTTGATTGCAGTCGACTTCAGCCATATTTCAGGAGACAGCATAATTTATTATTAACAACCTTGTGGTAATGCATGAATGGAGTCTCAGGTTCCTTATGCAAATCCTAGGGAAAGGAACTGGCAGCAAAGACATTAATCCAACAAAAACAATAACAGTATGCCCTAGGGTGGCTCTTATTTTTCAATTTTGGTTTTTTCTTTGCATTACACCCAGTTTAGTACCACTGCATAAATAAATGAGTTGTGTGTAATTTAGGCTCAACAAGGATACTACTAGCCCCCTGCCCTTGGGAAAAAAGACACATAAAATCATATTTATTTGTATCTCAAAAAATATTTTTTCATGGTATGTGATTAACCATTAACTTCATTACTTTCAACTTATTTATTAATCTTTCTGTAGTAATGATTACTAACATAATCTATAAAGCTACAAAGTAACATGTATATGAAGCAAGTACAACAAGGAAATCAGTTTCTTTTTGTTCCCTAGAAATTTATGGGGATATACAGATACAGCATGAAACATACATACTATTGTTCACTTCTAAAATTTTTTTTGAAGAGAGTACTTACTGTAGTCTTTCAGAAGCCTATCCTGTCTCTTAGCCAGTTATTTTCAACCTTTCAGTTCAGGTGTAGAGCACCAACGATATCTTCAGTTTCATGACACTGTGCGTATTTTGTGTTAAAGAACTTGTCACTCAAATCAAATCTGGTAAAAATACTACTACCTTAGTAGAAACAAACACTACCATCACTGATAATTTCTGGGACCTGATGAAGTCCTAGTTGAGCATATTAATATTTTTGTCTGATGGCTCTGCCATACGATTCAGTGAATTGACCATTTTCAATTCTGATTCAGAAGACTAGATAGGGTGAAAGATGGCCAAGAAAGCAGAACTGGAGACATATACCATAAATTATTATTTTTCCATCTTTGTAAAGTGATGTGAGAATATCTCAACTGACAAACTAATACTTATAAAGTTTTGAAAATTACTGAAATCTAAATATGGTCCTTTGGCTTCAGATAGAAAACAGTATCTTGCTTCAACATGACATCAAAAACTAAATTTGCTTCTCACAATTGTAATTCAGATCCATCATAGAATATAAATATTTTCATGCAGTAAATAGCCTTTGGCATTCATCTTGCACATAGTGATGAATAGCCTCTGGAACATGGGTAGCTAGTTCATAAGATATGACAAGAGAGATCACAGTTACTTCAAATACTACAGTATAGACCAGTGTTGGTTAGTGGAGTTTTTTTTTTTTTTTTGTTTGGGGGGGGGGGGGGGGTTACTGGAAGATGGTCTACAGAGTTTCAAATAACTACCATAAAAAGGTCAATAATAAATGAAAAAGTACTTGCTGTACAAGAAGATTCTTACCTTACAATGGATGTTTGTATGAAAAATCCATTCTCCATTTGTTAAGAGAAGAGAGACTGTCAATGAAGCATTTATTGAAGTCTACAATGCTGTGTATGAAATAGTCTTCATGGAACGTGCCACTCTTGACTCATAGAACTTGGCAGAAAAGTTTTTGTTCTCTTCAAAGTAGAGGAAGATCATTCCATCTCAGATTATGTCACCAGTATGACAACAGTCACTTTCAGGAGTTTCATTGTTTTATTAAAAGAATTCTGTAAATTACTTCTGAACAGAAATTGCAGAAGTGGAACAGCACCTGTAAGATTTCTGACTTCATTTTTCATGTACAGTAGCTGAAGTTCTGTTTTCAGTTTATTGCAGTCAAGAAAGGGATATATTTTGCAAGACCTCTCCCTCAACATCTGCAGTAATTGACTTGCAAACAGAACAAACTTTTCAGGACTGAATAAATTTCCAGTGATGTGATATCCTGTAAAGTCAAAGCATTCAGTAACCTGAGCAACAATTTTATCTAGTATTTCTTTTGAAACAACAGTTTTTGGAATTTGTTTCACTGTCTCTGTCTGTTTGCAGGATGCAGCAGCTCTCTGCATGTGGAAATCGTGTCAGCAATGCTATCTCAGATATATTTTTGAAATGTCCTATCCTTGTTGTACACTCAGTGGTTCAGCTACTGATTTTTGTTCTTGACTATAAAATATAACAAGTGAAATATAAGTTACACAGGAATAAACAGCTCAAGAAGAAAAACATATACTTTGCATTTATTTCTTGTTAGACATACTGATGTCTTTCAGAAACATTTAAGAGTATCTGTATATACTTTTCAATGAGAATAAGGAAGATGATGTGAGAAAGAATGGATGAATATGCAAGAGTATGTTTTTGTTTGATAATGAATAGTTGATGTATTATAATGATGAAAGAAGGTTGAGGTTTTATTTATTCTTTATTCAAAGTTCTTTTTTGTGTTGTCAGTATGTGGTGGATTATGAAGGACTGAGAATATATTGGTGGATATTTAGTACTGGTGTTGAAATTTATGACAATAATGAAGTATTGATGTTATAAGGATGATGACATATTGATGATCATAATGATGATGATGATCAAGAAGCAATGAGAAATGTGAATAAGTACAAAGGAAGAAGAATCTTGATATTTATGAAACTGTTATTCATCAGTAACTTTTGTGAAAGAATTGTAATACTGAAAGTAAGTAAAAGTTGTGAGAAAATGTAAAAAGCACAATACAGTATATAACAAGAACCTTAATGTAAGAACACTAATACCATTTGTAACTTTATGCTGCAAAGATAAGCTAACCTATTTCAAAAGAACGTGTACAACACTATTTGAACAGCTATGAGGCACACAGTTATATGATAATTGAAGTTGTATCTGCTGTTGAAAAGTCTTGATGTAATGTTGGGATTTAACACTCGTCTATAACAAATAATAGCTTGCAGTTCTTCAGACGTTCCTGACAAGGCATTGTCATGTTGAACAATCAGGTTTCTGCCAGTTTTTCACTTCTTTCTTGCACGATAGTTCAGCTGCAAATTAACAGCACCTGAAGAAGACTGTGAGTCACACAGTTGATATATTGTGCAAGAGAGACACGAATAATTGGCAGAAGCCCAATTATTCAACAAGATAGTAGCTTACTGAAATAATTTACTAATGATGATTTCTCAGCATTATAATTTAACTTATTTAGTTCACATTCTCTTTTGTATGTTTTTAGATGAAGTAATTTTCTTAAATTATAAATAATTTATGCACTTGAATTCATGAAATGAACTGCATATAGGAAGACACAAGGGACTGAATAACACTTGACTGCATAGTGGGCAATGTTTTTCATCAAAGGGGAAAGTTGAAAATTTGCACTGGACCAGGATTCAAACCCAGATCTCCTGCTTATGAGGTAGATGGTCTGACAACTAACACATCTGGTCACAGTAGTCATTAAAACTTCATGGACTACCCTAGCACAGTTCCCATCAGACCCTAATTCCCAACTTACCCACACACAACTGATGTATTGCTCCTGCCCATATCCTCATTACTCACAGTGTTTCTCAAATTCCTGTAACAGTTCGAGTGTGGTGTGCATTTACACTGAAGGAATCATTGGCCAGCCTCATCTTAATTATATAAAGAACAGACACCATTTTGTCCTGCAGCCATCATAAATAAAGACACAAGGTTATGAATGACATTTAGCTGCATTGTGGGCATTGATATACATCAATGGGGACATATGAAAAGTTGTGCCTGATCAGGATTCAAACCTAGGCCTCCCATTTACTAAGCAGATGCTCTGACCATTAATCCAGCCCGATACAGTGTTCATCCCAACTGCATGGACTACCCTAGCACACCTCCCATGAGACACAAATTATCAATTAGGGTAATCCATGCAGTTGGGATGACCACTGTGTCCAAGTGGCTTAGTGGTCAGAACATCTGCCTTGCAAATAGGAGACCAGAGTTTGAATCCCAGTCTGGCACAAATTTTCAACTTTCCCCTTTGATGTTTATCAGTGCCTGCTGTGCAGCTAAATGTCGTTCATTCTCTTGTGTCTTGATTTATGATGGCTGCAGGATCAAGAATGGTGCCTTTTCTTTTGGACATATCTAAATGAACAGACAACACAAATAGAACTGTGCATAACTATGTGTTTGAGTCTCTTAACACACTGAGCTTTTTGCTTTTGGTATATTGAACTTCTTTATTTGACATAACACATAGGCTAAGTAATAGTATTACCAAACAATTTTTCATTGGTCCACAAAAAACACACATTTACAAAGAACATTCTGAATGCAGAAATAACACATCCAGAAAACATTTTACTGTTAATTCAAAATTCAATATTATGCAGTTTCATTATCCTGATGTCAGAATTTCAGTCACATTTCAAGTATGCATAATTTTGGGAGAACACAATACACATGTTTAATTTACAATATGATCAAATAGAGCTTAATATCAATTTTGTTTACATCTATATTTATAACTTAAATGACATTTTAACCTAGTACACACATGCACAAGGATCATTCCACAAGTCATGCCAACTTTGGTGTATCTTGCAATAATGCAACAATATGAGAATTTCACAATGTACATTGAACTGGTATGGTAGTGTGTATCTGGATGCTAACATAGAATAGGGTTCCAAAGCAAGAGGTCATGGAGAAGGTTGAAATGAAAAGGACACATTGGAACTCAGTGCAAATCCATTAGGCACAAGTACAGATGGAACAAAAATTAATCAAAATCAATTACTGTGCTTAAAAATTGACCCCAGTGCATACACACAGGATTGCCAATGATGGCAAAGGCACTTAATGCCACTAGAGTTACCATCAATGTGTGCCTTATGTTGCCAAAATGCTGTGAGGGCATTCGCTCCATTTGTGCCCCCCACATAATGGTTTACTCACTTATCGAATGATGTTGAAGTGTCATGGACTAGAGGTCTGGTGAGTAGGACGTGGGAGAGGATCCACCTTGCAGCATGACCAGCCTCACACAGAATGTTTCAGGCCCCCTGCCACACCTTGAGATGACCTCCCACTCTAACACAGGGGAGGTGTCAGCCTCAATGCGGGCAGTATCCCGGGCAGCCACAGCCGTAGTCCGATGGGGGGATGAGTGGGATGAGCTGGCCGTCCCCGACAAACCCCCATCCGGACCCCCACAGTGATGCCCATGGGCAACAGCCTCAAGCTGTGTGACTGAAGCCAACGCTGCCTGAAGCTGGGACCGAAGGGATGCCAACTCAGCCCACATCCGAACACAGCAGTTGTAGTCCCTATCCATGCTAAAAACTGTTGTGCAAAGAATGTCTGAACTAATCTACAGAGAGCACAAACAATTCGACACAAAATTTAAACGGTTATTGAAATACAAGATTGCCTAGTAAATGCAGTAATGTTGTTACTTGCGCACTGCTGACACACTGCTCAGCGGCGGAAGGAGACTACGCAATTTTACACTGTTCAGGTACTAAAAATGCGATGCTACAACTCTCAAATACTATAATACGCCCGAAACTTATGAATTAAACAATGCAAGTACCCAAAAACACGCAAAGAAATTAAGAATTAAACTAGGTAACAAATAAGTGAGCTAAGATTATATGACTTGCTGCTGGCAGCTGCTTATCCAATGGCGGCAGGGAGCACTTATGAGGTTTACTAAATTATCATTGTCATCAAAGTAAAATAACAGATGAATTAGACTCATTCAAACTGGAACTGGGAATAACTATGTACTCTGAGGCTCACATTACACTTAAAGCTTCTGAAGTGAGTTATTTCCTTTGAATGGATCTGATACCAGTGACCCTTCATGATGATCTGAAAGAACAACTAAATTGCTTTGAGTAGCATAATGGTCTGATATCTATAACTAAAAGTCAGTGGGCAATATGACTGCCAGCTGTTCACAAACCATGATGAAAGTTGTGCTTGTGTGGAAATTTTAAAGGAAAAATGAATACACTAGCAGAAGTAGAATCAAATCCTTTACCTAGGCTCAATGAATCATCCATACACCTTTCTGGAGAATAATGCTTTTCTGAGATATATTTGTCCAGTGCCAATTTTTTTCTTAACTCCCTGTAGATAAATAACCCCAAATAATCTATGTCAAGGGACAGGCAACCACTCATCTGCAGCAGACTGATGTGTAGAGCGTAGAAACAAATAATAGGAAACAGTATTCACTTTAGCTCTTGCTCTTTTTCTAGTAAAAGTACACAAATGCACATTCCCTTGGCTGTGAAGAACCTGATTATTGACTATTAAAAGCAATTGGCTCAGCTGATGGAGGTGGGAAGTGGGTAGGGAAGGAATGCAATGAGGAGGTGAGTGGGGAAGAGGCAGGTCTTATGGCAGATGACTCAGTGGCTGCAGAACAAGACAAAAGCAGTGCAGAGAGTAGAGCAAAAAGGGATACAGAAACAGGGAAAGGGTGTGAAAGGGAGGAGGTGGGGGGAAGTAGAGGAAGGTGGAGAAGGAGTGGGAGAGAGCAAAAGAGAGAGAGAGGGGGGGGGAGGTAGAGAGAGAGAGAGAGAGAGAGAGAGAGAGAGAGAGAGAGAGAGAGAGAGTGGAAAAGGGAGGAGAGAGGGGGATGTAGACAGAGAGAGAGAGAGAGAGAGAGAGAGAGAGAGAGAGAGAGAATGCTCACTTGGGGGGAGGAGGGAGAGTAGTGGGAGAAGGCATGAAATGATCTGGTCTGGTATGAAGTGGTGTGGGCAAAAGAGAGAAGGGAATAGGTATTGTGAGGCAGTGTCAACAGGTCAGTAGAGACTTAAGTCAGGGGTCTGCAAGAGTGCAGGACATATTAGAGAAATTTCTTTATGTGTAGTTCAGAGAAACTTGTGCAGGAAGGGAGTATCCAAATGGCCTGTATAGTGAAGAGGTCGTTGAAGTCATTTGTGTTGTGGTGTGCAGCATTTTTGGCAACTACCTAGACAAATTTGCAGTTTTCCGCAGTTTGGCAGTGGTCATTCATGTGAGTAGATAGTTGTTTACTTGTCATGCTCATACAGAATGTCCTATAGTATTTTGCAGTGCAGTTGATAGATATCATGGCGGCTTTCACCCTCTTACTGGGTAGGAAATATCTATGATTGGACTGCAGTAGAAGTTGATGTGTTGGTGTTTATCACAGGTCCTGAAC
The DNA here is from genome assembly GCF_023864275.1 of Schistocerca cancellata. NCBI lineage: Eukaryota > Metazoa > Arthropoda > Insecta > Orthoptera > Acrididae > Schistocerca > Schistocerca cancellata. The sequence goes on from NC_064632.1 coordinate 554,190,738, forward strand.
CTCAGCTAACTACAATGGAATGACCAATGGGGTGCTGCATTGGGAGCAGGAATGGAATAGCTAAGGACAAGGATATTCTGTAGGTTGAGTTTGTGACATCAAGATGTCTTTCAAATACTACCCATTACCATTCTGGGCCATCAGTACCCTTGAAATAATCCATGATACCTAGAACAGTCCTCATGGATCATGGACCTTGCCATGGTTGGGTGGCTTGCATGCCTCCACAGTACACCTGCACAATAGGTGCAACCACTACAGAGGGATATTTGTGGAGAGGCCAGACAAATGTATGTTTACAGAAGAGAGGCAGCATCCTTTTTAATGGTTGTAGATACATTTGTCTGGATCATTGACTGATCTGGCCTTGTAACATTAGCCAACATAAGCTTACTACGTTGATACTGTAGAATTCTGGAAGTAAGAGAAAATAACAATCATTATATTTCCTGAAGATATTCAGCTCTACTGTATAGATGATTGATGATCGTATCATCACGAGTAAAATAATCCTCCACCTACATCTCTGGATGGGTAATACACAGACAATGTTGTAAGAAGAAAAGGAACTTGGATGTTCTGTGGATCAGAGTATGAAATGTTACATATCGTGATTTATAAACTGATTAGAGAACTTGAAAAAGAAACAGACAGATTGTGGTAATTAGGGAAGTGTGATGCCAAGAAGAACAAAATTACTGGTCAGATGAGATATAATGTTGGAGTAGGTCTAACAATTAATACAAAAATAGAAATGTAGATAAACTGCTATGAACAGCATAATGAATGGTTTATCTTATCCAAAGAAGGCACAAAGCAACAAGCCACCAGAGTAGTACAGGTATGTGTGCTTACTAGCTACACAGAGGATAAAGAGATGTAACTTAAGGGGAACTAAAAGTTTTTGGCAAACAGAGACTTGACTTCTGTATTAGAAAGAGCAAGATGAAAAATAGTTTATAGATATGGACAAGGGGAATGACTGAAAAAGAAGCAACTTGGTAGAATTTAGCACATAACATAATTAATTATTGTTGGCACATGGTTTGAATACAGTGAAAAAAGTTGTATGCTCGGGTAAAACCTGGAGACACTGGAAGGTTTCTGATAGGTTGTATAATGCTACATAGAAATTTAGGAACTAGATTTTAAATTTAAAAACATTTTCAGCAGCAGATGTGGACCCCGACCATAATGTAATGGTTATGAAATGCAGATTAAAGCTGAAGAAGCTAGGAAATTAAGGAAGTGAGACCTGCTCAAGTTGAAACAAGCACAGGTTGTTGGGAGCTTCAAAGGGAGAATTAGGAAATGGCTGTATTGTATTGTATTTGTTGGTCCTGTTGTCTACAAAACAGATTATGCATAAGACTTTGGACAAGTCAAGTTATAAGTATACAGCTGAGAGTCATTTCTAGGCATATTTATTTAAGGTTACAATAATACACTTTATACATAAGTATTTATATAACACACTCCATAAATTTAAATATTCTTCAGTGGATTAAAAGCAGTGAGGCTATAAATATGACTTAGAGATTTTCCGAATGTATTGACCTCAGTAATAGCTTTTATGTTTTCAGGAAATTTGTTATAAAGCTAAACTCCCACATGAAAAGTATCTTTTTGGCACAGAGTTGTGCTGATTTGGGTTATATGTAAGTTTCTGTTTTGTAAAGTTATCATGTATATCACAGTTTTTTTGCAGTCTGCAGCCCTTACCTATTACATTTATTTTAAAGATTAAGAGGGTTTCTGTAATGTACACACATGAGAATGGAGGAATACCAGATTTCTTAAACAGAAATTTACAAGAGTCCCTAGGTTTGCATGCAAACAAGAGTCTACTGACCCTATTTTGTAGTTTAAAAGTGCTATTAGCTGTTTTAGAGTTTCCCCAGAAAGTGACCCCATATCTAACATGAGAATCAAAGTAGGCATGATAAGCATTCATTATTGTTTTCTCACTGAAGCATGATTTTAGTGAGCACGGAAGGTAACATGTATTGCTCAGTTCTGCATTGAGATATTCAATATGCTTATTCCATTTTACATTGCTCTGAAGCCAATGTCCTTAGAATTTGGTTTCAGTACTGTTACCAACTAGTTCTCCATTGATTGAAACCGATGGCATAGACATGTCCTTCTTAGGAGCATCATGGAATTTGAGTGCCATGTTTTTTTTTACTGTTTATTACAAGCTGACTATTCTGTGCCCAGCTGCTAAGTTGTTTTGTGACAATTTTTTCTGACTACTGTAACTACTCATTGCTGTATCCTTTGGTCCGGTTACTGATCCTTGAAGTACACCACATTTAATTTGTTTATAGTCAGATAAGGGTTCTGATAAAGATTTTAGTTTGATGTTTGTGTTCTTGATGCACACTGTCTGCTTATGATTAGTCAGGGAGGAACTGATCCAGTTGCTGGACAGACCTCGAATACCATATCTTTCAAGCTTTGATAGCAGGATTTTATGATCCACCATGTCAAAAGCTTTTGACAGGTCAATAAATTCTCCTATTGATCATTTTTTGTGCATCAGGTTTAGGATGAAATTGATGCACTCGTAAGTAGCAGTTGTCATTCATCTCTTATTTTTGAATCCATGTCGTTCATTACACAGGATGTTATTTTTATTTATCAATAAATACTCCTATTGATCCCTATTTTTGTCCATCAGGTTTAGGATGGAATTGATGCACCCACAAATAGCAGTTGTCATTGATGTCTTATTTCTGAATCCATGTTGTTCATTACATAGGATGTTGTTTTTATTTATAAATTTCATACGTTTGTCATACATAGCTTTTTCTAATATTTTTGAGATGCAGGAGAAAATTGTGATGGGTCTGTAGCTATTTACATTATCTTTCTTATCTTTTTTAAATACTGGAATAACTTTTGATGTGTTCAATACATCAGGGAAAGTGCCAGCCTGAAGTGAGCAATCACATAAGTGTGTTAGTATTTCAATTAGGTTTGATGCACTCTTCTTCAATATTGTTCCAGGTACACCATCAATGTCTGTAGAGTTGGAATTTTTTAGTCCTTTCATTATTTTAGCTACTTCATCTTGTGAAACAGAACTGATATACATTAATCCTCTACATGCACTTATTTTATATTCATTTGCCTAGGTGCTCTTATGTAAGTTTGATTCTAACATATTATCAGCAGCACCTGTGAATTTTTTAAAAATATGTTGGCTACTTCTAAGGAATTTGTTATTTTTTATTTTTTATGATAGTGTTTTATTTTTGCAAGATTGTCTGTGTTCTCCAGATTCTTTTTTTTATAAGACTCCACATAGTCTTTGATTTATTAGCTGAATTACAAATGTGTTCATCATTATGCATTATTTTTGTTTTTGCTGCTTTTATTACTTTTCTTAATACTTTGGAGTATTTTTTATTGTACACGCATACTTCAGGTGAGCAATTTTTTGGTTACATATTTCATGAAGTAGTCTTTTCTTCTGGCATGAAACCCTTATTCCCCTTGTGATTCAGTGTTTGTTCTAGAGTTTCCCCATATGGTTACAGTTTGCAGTGGAAATTAATTTGAAAGAAATGGTTTAATGTATCAATGAAGGTGTTGAATTTTTCATTTATGTCATTCATTTTGTACAATTCTGACTATTATTCTTTCTGTAATAAGCTGTTGGAGTAGTTTACATTGTCCTGATTTTAACTTCTACATGAGATTCTTAAAGACATGTTATTAATAATACTGCCTTTTACTTTTATGCTTAATATTTTAGCAAGATGGTCACTACAACCTGCATTGAAAATTTTTAGTGAAGTGTTATGCAAACTCTTCTTGACTAGAAGTTGATCTAGAGCTGTTTGGCAAGTTTCTGTTACTCATGTAAAAGCTTTTACTTCAGCCTTTAAATTATAGAATGTTGCAAGGTCCAAAAGGGTCTCTCTATTTCCACTATTTGTGAGGAAATCAATATTGAAGTCACCACAGATTATTAGCTCACAATCCATTTTATTTCCTTTATTTAGCAATGACTGCATTTTGTGTATGAAAAGTTAAAAAATTCCAGATGGTGACCAGTAAATTGTAGCAATAAGCACATTGAATTGAATAATTTTTATAGCTGTAATTTTATAATCCTTTTTGACATTCATTCTAGTTAAGTTAGGTAAAGTAATAAAATCTAGATCTTCTTTTGTGTAAATTTCCACCCCACCCTGCTTGCTGTTTTTCCTGCAGTGGTAAGAAGTCTAAATGAATTTGTTTATTTTCATATTCTGGATTAATTGTTGGTTAAGCCAGTGCTCAGAAATGCATATCACTGAGATATCTTTAAGTTCATCTATTAACAGTACATTGATTTCATCGATCTTATAATGCAGGGATGGCACACTATGGTGATACATTTTTAGATCAGGCATATTCACAGTTTGATAACGGGGAGCCTTATTTACAGCAGAAGCTTTAGTTTAAATTAGGATAATCAGTAGTGTTGTATTTTTGTTCTTCTTTTTATTAATTTTGTTTTCCTCATTGTTGTTGGAAGGATGTACAGGAAGCAGATAGATTGTTCTATTTCTTACAAGTCTTTCTTTAATTGTTTCACTAATGTGATGACAAACAAACCTTTTCCCTTCACAGTTCAAATGCATTCCATGCTTTGTTTGCAGATTTTGGTGTAGCTTGCTCATATCCAGTATATTGCACATAGTGTACTGTGAAAACAGTTTCCTGATTTTAATGTTTATTTTCTTTGTTTACACATGAACTATAAATTAGGTCATGTCTATGAGGCAGTGTGGCATTTGTTAAAAAATTGTGGAAGAAATTGCAACTGAAGACAAGTGGACAGCAAGACCCAGTAAGGGTCTTTGGGTAATCCATGAGATATTAATTTTAATTGCTGGAGGGGGGGGGGGGGATATTAAACTGCAGAAAATGAAGCAGACAAAATGAGTCACATATGTATAAATATGAAAATGAAAACAAGTATAAATGGCAAAGTAGGTGCGACTAGAGGAGAAATGCAAAACTGTAGGAGTATATAAGACTACAGAAAATCACTGTGTCACATCCTTATCTCAACTGCTCTTACGTGAATTGAATCAGCTCCCAATAACACCCTCCAAGGACTAGCATTACCTCTGAGCCACCAAATGACCAGCAACCATGACTACTTACTGACTTTCAAGTAGTCCCACTCTGAGACAATGACCACACCTATGGAAGTAGATTGGCCAGCATTGATAGCACCTACAGTGCCTACCAACTTCAATGGATTGGCTGAAGCAGAAGGTAGTTTTCAGTTGTTACTGGCATCATAACTGCAACATACAGTGCCACCAACTATGTGACATTACATCATATTCTTGGCACACTCTATAACATCAGCCAGGACATTCTCAGCTATATGGATTAGTTTGCCTGGGGAAGGATTTTGTAGTCCTACTAGACATCAATGTATAAAAACATTATCAATCTGTGTAACTGCTATAAAATCTGGTGGCGGCACTATGAGCCAGCTGGCGAAAGGCCTGTAACATGTGTGGCAGTCACCTGGCCAATGAAAAGCAGGCTGTAGGTCACTTCAGTCATTTAAGTCTGATCTTTATAACAAATTCATTTGGTTTGCTCTTTGAACTTTGCCTTTATCTCCTGCCACTAGACTCATGCTTAGAATTGGATTCTGAAAGGCTACATTCTCACAATTTACCTGTCTTAGCTTCTGATGATTTTATCCATTTTATTATTTATGATGTCACAATTATTTCCTGTGTCTGTATTGAGTTTTATGTTGAAATAAATGTTGTGAACTGCCTATGAAAACAGATCTAAAAGCATTCCTAGTAATGTGTCTGTTCTAACAGGGGTCACCAGTGTTTGCATATCATGGATACCACATTTATCAGGGAATCCAATAGCTTTTGTTATATGTCAAACACTTTCTCCATTATAGTTTAGTGTAGTACACAATAATTTTGTGCCATAAACTTACAAAGACGACAACCTGGAGCTTTAAAATTTATGTGTTTGTTAATGATTACCTTATGTGTTTGCTTTCTTCAAAATCAGTTCTACTTCTTTGAAGGTGGCTTATGTAGGTTTGTTTGGTGGTGCCATTTTCTGTACCTCCACACTATTGACATATTGCCTATTTGCTTTTGCTGCAGGATCTTTGGCCAGTATTTATTGCATGGTATTTCCAACATTTCATCAATGTGAGTGGTTGCCATTGCCAAAGATTCATCCTCCATTGTTGGTGATGGACTGGATTCACACCTGTTGCCAAAAGTTGCAGGTACTTTCCATACCAGTGCCTGATGTCCTTTCCCTGGTCATTACTGCTGTGGTTCTCCCTTTGTTACCTGCAACAGTCATTCACTGCAGCACAGGAATCCAGGTTCAATTTTTCTTGAAGCTTTTTTTTCTTAAAATATTGTCATGCTTATGAATTTCAGTTGATCCTCTGAAGAAATGGGAATGATAGCTCTTCTCCACGTTCATAACCTTCGTGTGTCAGTCAATTTTATTCCATAGTCAGTCTTACACAGAGCATGCTCCACCATGGTGTTTCTCTCCACTTGTCCTAGCCTGCAATACCGTTTATGTTGGATGGATTGTCCAGTCATTCCAACATAGACTTTTCCTTTTGTAGGACCTGTACAGTATGCTGTATACTCCCAAGATCATGTGTGGGTCCCTTTTGCCCTTTTGTACAATCTGAGATATTCTCTGATTTTCTTGGCCAGCCTGAATACAGTCTTTAAAACATGTCTGTGCAATATACAGTCGGGTCTATCTGTCATCCTGGGGATGTATAGCAGAAAGGTTATATCTGCCATTTCTTCTTCTGATATGTTACTTCACTGGCTGTTAGGTTTCAAGGAAATTCTTATGTAACTGGTGGAGTATGCATTGTTACTCTGAATGCATTCTAGGCATTGCATCTCATGAGCAGTGTGCTATGGATTACACATTTCCATTGTATACATTACAAATGGGTTAGTCATACTCTCTTTTATGGCCTGGGTGTAATCTGAAAGTTTTTACAATTATAAGTCTATGTACAGCAGTTTTACAGACACAGTGTGGCCCAGGTTCTCACTATTACTTGTTATCAGAACATCTAGAAAGAGTATCTGTTTATCCTTTTCTACCTCTACATTAAATCTCGTATTGACATGGAGACTTTTCAGATGCCTTAGGAAGTCACCAACCTGTTTCTTACCATGGCTGTACATTATGAAGGTGTCATTAACAGATCTGTGTCACACATTAGGTTTACAATGTGCCAAGTCCAGCACCTGTCTTTTGAAAGGCTCCATGAAGAAATTGGTAACTACTGTAGTGAGTGACTACTCTTGCTAGGACATCATCAGACTGTTTCTTGATTTAAAAAAAGAAAAAAAAGAAACACCACCACTTTTTGACAGCATATTACTGTATTTTTCTTCTACACTACCTAAATTTTGGCTTTTATGCCATTATCACATACAATGGTAAAAGTTCTTAAACAATTAACACATATCTGGTCAAGTCAGTCCAAAGATTGTTTACCTGCTTTGGACTGACTTTGCCAGATATGATGTTTTAATGGTCTACAAACATTTAGCATTGTACTCTATAATTGTATAAAAGCCAAAATCTAGATAGTACAGAGGAAAAACACCGTAATATATAGTCAAATGGCAGTTTATTATTTCAAAAAATACTGCATGACTTTGGGTCAGTACCATCAAAAACTTTTTACTGATCTGCCTAACCAGGAATTTGAGCATATATTTAAATATCAACAGCTAAACATAAAATTGCATGAGGCTGTAGACTGTATTAAGTTCAATAAGAAATCTAGATCTCATAATGCAGTGCCAAACTATGTCCAATTACAAACAAAAGCCAAGACAGTGCTTGCAAGGCAAGCTATCAAAGCAGAGCAATGTACATGGCTTAAGACTCAGATTAAAGAAAGCTACAAACATAAGAAGTCACTTAATATGGAAATGTATGTAGCCTACATAAGTTTAACAGTAGTGCTATCTATATTACAATTTGGTTACACTACACATGCCATTGAAGAATATTCTCAATATGTAGGTCTTCAAATAAGGTATATCAATGTAAAGAAGTTAGCAAATCTTATACACAAATAGCACAATGGTAACAGGAACCACCTGAATATAGTATACAACAAAAATTTTAAATTTTGTAAGAGGTTAATAAACCTTCCAGATATCTCTCTAACTGATATGGAAATGAGTCTTTTAAATAAGAATTCACAGTTCAAGTTAAGTAAAAAACTGTAAGTTAGTGCTGCTAAAACAGAGCTTGTTTCCCTACTTTGGACTGACTTTACCAGATATTACATGTTAATGGTCTAAGAACTTTTACCATTGTACTCGATAAAAGCCAGATATAGATAGTACAGAAGAAAAATATAGTAATATGCAGTTAAATGGCGAAGTATTCTTTCAAAAAATACTGCATGACTATGGTTCAGCACCACTGAAAAGTTTTTATGCATGTTTTACCATGAGATACTTTATGAGGAATCACAATTTCCCAAGCATGTACACATAACCTCCAGCTGCAGGCCTGACTCTAGTCCACCAACAGCAATAGAGCATGACTCTTTGAGAATGCCAGTGATGTGTACTTGTAAAATGTCAGCAAAATCATTAAACAAACACTAACTGTAGTTCCTAAGCCAACAGGCAATACATCAACAGCTGCCGATGGGAGTCTCAACAGTTTTGTAAGCAGACAATTGTTAATACCTTGTTTATATGTTTATTACTTACAGATTATTATATACAAGATTATAATTACCAAAGAAACAGTTTTTCCACTCATTCATTCCAGTAGCCTTAAATATGCTATGTTTAATTTTTAATTATAAGGTACAGCATTTATAATACTTTTTGAGTGTTTGAATATTATAGGGTGCTGGGAAAGTTTCTAACTTGAAAATTTTTTTATTCTTTACAGATTAATATGCCTCAGCAGTAGAAAAGATTGCAGTAAATTTGGAATAAATCTGTTTTGCTGGGAATATTTCCAAAAGAAAAATTAAAAAGCCAAGTGACAGACCAACAGCTAAAACTAAAAATGCTGTTCTGAGATCACTGTTAGATAATGAAGCCATTCTTGTTTTCTTGACCTCTTTCATGTTTAAAAGAAATGGTTTTGGCTCTATTCCATGTTCAATACTGGCATACAGTGAAGGATCTGGTATTATCCCAGCTTGCATGATTCGTCCAACAGCAATGTTGAAAGCATCAGAATATGGAGATCTGGATGGTATTATAAATGATGAGTATATGGTTATATAAGGTTTGCTGAGCACCTGAAATAAAACAGTTTCTTTCTTACAGTTATTATCAGTGTGTCACACCAAAAGCAAAAATATATGAAGCCAGAGGAATACAACAATTTGTAAGAAAAATATCAATGCTTTTTTTGTCTTCAAAGATACCATAGTTAGTCTTTGGTCATCTGTTCACATTAGGTTTCATTGCAGTAAAGTAAAACCACTTTACGGTAAATAAATTTACTGTCATATAGTTATAATAAATTATATCCTTCATGAAATGGAGCTGGTGATGGATTCACAAGACTGCTCAGTACCTGTTTCAGGCAGCACAGTAGTTACAAACTATAAACTGAAATAGATTACAACTGGGAAGCTATGTTAGTGGAGCCAATCAGAATAAGTGATGACTATATGAATTTAAATGTACTGTGCAACCTTACCTTGAATGCCAGTGCACTTGCAGTCACAAAAACATTATATAAATGCATTCTTTTTCATAGCTCACTATGAAACAGTTTCTCCCTGACTTTGGAGCCTATAACCATGTGAGTTGTTTGGAATCAAATACGGGTAAGTCCAGGATGGAATAATAATAAAGAAAGGATAGATTGCTGTTCATCACATAGAGGAGAAATTGAGTTGCAGACAGGCTCATTGAAAAATAATGCTATAAATATTTTGACTTTTGGAGAAAGTCCTTCATCTGAGGTGTAAAACACTCATACATTAACACAGCAACTCACATATACATGGCCACCATTTTTGATACACTGAAGTCAGTCCTTAGCACCTGGAGACAGTGGCCAGGCATGTGTGAGTTGTTGATTTGTGAATCTGCATAAGTTTTTTTTACTCTGAAAATGGACTTTATCCTAAAGCTGAAATATTTCTAGTATTCATTTTCATTGTGCCCATTTGTGACTCATTGCCTCATGTATGTGATGAGTAGCAATCTAATATTTCCATACTGTCCAGATGTTTGAAATGTTAGAAATGACGTTGCATCTGTTGTCTCTCATTATGAAGCCAGTGTAATTAGACTTACAGTAATTATTTGCAAATTGACTTATAATAATTACTTGCAGTTTCACATACAGCATGATATCAACAAGGTAAAGAAAAGAGTAATCATTGTCAGCAGCAATTTACTGGCACAAGAATAGAAAAAGAAATCAGACTTACGTAAACAACATTCCTTACTGCTATTGTAAAGTTGGTCTCTTGTCATGCTGTGTATCTTTGACAGTGAAATGGGTGTGCAATGAACATGTAGCACTTCTGGTTTAGATTTGCACTTTACTTAAAAATAAAATAGAAGACTGAAACAATATTGATTCTGCATTTAGGATAAAGAAAGAATTATATGACATTGTTGGTTGGGAGATCCTGATGGATTTTTCAGCAGCTTAAAATCAGAGAGGGTTTACTTCCTCTGTCCACAATGGGCCCTTTCCTCACTGCATATGATAGTTACATTTTCAGTGTACCTGTTATGTACAGGTGACTGTAACAGATGTGCTAGGCCACTCGTCTGATGCTTGAAGTTGAACCCTGCTGGAAAATTGTGCAGGACACTTTTCTTTTTAAATTATGTGGCTCTACGGTTCTTGGGATACTGAACATAAAATTGTCCTTTGCAATTAAAAAAAAAAAGGAAATGAGAGACAAAATACAAAATAACTTTAAAAATAATGCTTTTGTTTGGTTTTGGTTACATAGCTTGAAGAATATATGCTAATTTGGGAATAATAGCCAGTACAAAAATTAAGTAGTTTAAATTTACTAGATACTATTAACCTATGATATTTTTTCCATACAAATAGTTAAGGCGCAGTGAGTGGTGCATGAATTTGTTACTTCCACATTCTACTGTTCTTGGGTAGACTCCAACCCTTCCATTACCATTCACTCCTCCTTCAACATTGGGGATTTCCCACATACCTCCATTGCTAACTGCATGTCCAGCAACCAACACAGTTTAGTTTGATTTTGGAGGTCTAAGCATTTGTAACATTTTTGTTATTTCTGCAAAGACATACTTTGTTGGTTGCAAAGAGCTGCATGATGGAATTAAAAGAGGTTGCCACAATGGAGAGACATGGATTGTAGAATTTTACTGAAAGAAAAAGAGATTGCTATCCATCTCAATGGGTCTGAGCAGAGTTGACCACAATCAGCAACACATTATATCCTTGATGAAGTACCTCCAGTTTAAAAGCTTAGCATTTTTCATGAGCGCTTCTTACAACACTTGAAGTAGCAGAGGGAGAACAAGAAGACTGATTGCAAGACTAATTTCAGTATAATTAAACAAACTGTTTTAAAGCAAGTTGAACATTGTAATGACTTTGCACGAGTCATAATACAATGGCTTTGAACGAGTCATAATACAATATATGTCACGAATTAGTGACTTGGTGACATTTTGTGGCAGTTTTCACTGGATGAGTTAATGGACAAAATTGATGGTGGCTGTCATCCTGGCAGTAAGACAGTACAAGCTCATCTTCTCAAGAACTATGGTAGTGATACAGTAACAATGGTTTCTGCAAACAACAAAACACCTGTTGCACATTTTGAAACAAACAATTTGAAATTTGGACTGATTGATGGTATAAAAAATTTGCAGCCTGAATAAGAAAGGCAGGGCATCTTTCAGACACAGCTGCTACATTTGTGAAGATATGTGGAGCTGAGTACGGTATACAACTGTTGCAGCATCAGCTAAATGTACGCCTTTCTGATCAGCCAAGGCATATCCAGGCCAGCCACCAATATAATAATGTAGCTGGGAGTTTTGATAGTGCTGAATAACCATCCTGAAGTGCAGCATTACAGTGTGAGTGGTGAACTGGGTAGATAAATGCTGCAGCATAATGCAGTATTTCTACAGCCACCTATTAACTGGGAGCTTAACTCCTTTTGTCATATGCCTAGTGCTCACAGGGAGATCTCAAACATACCAGTTATGTACATCCTCCCAGAATAGCAAGCAACCTACACTATGTGATCAAAAGTATGCAGACACCTGGCTGAAAATGACATCAAAGTTCGTGGCATCCTCCATCAGTAATGCTGGAATTCAGTATGGTGTTGGCCCACCCTTAGCCTTGATGACAGCTCCCACTCTCACAGGCATACATTGAATCAGGTGCTGGAAGGTTTCTTGGGGAATGACAGCCCATTCTTCACCGAGTGGGGAGAGGTATCGATGACACAAAGTCGGCATTCCAAAACATCCCAAAGGTGTTCTGTAGGATTCAGATCAGGACTCTGTGCAGGCCAGTCCATTACAGGGATGTTATTGTCATGTAACCACTCCACCATGGTCGGTGGATTATGAACAGGTGCTTGATCATGTTGAAGGATGCAATCATCGTCCTCGAATTGCTCTTCAACAGAGGCAACCAATAAGGTGCTTAAAACATCAATGTAGGCCTATGCTGTGACAGTGCCATGCAAAACAACAAGGGGTGTAAGCCCCCTCCATGGAAAACATGACCGCACTGTAATACCGCCACTTCTGAATGTTACTTTTGGCACTACATACGCTGGAAGATGATGTTCACTGGGCATTCACCATACCTACAGCCTGCCATCAGATCACCACATTGTGGTACCTTGATTCGTCACTTCACACAACATTTTTCCACTTTTCAGCCATCAAATGTTTACAGTCCTTACACCAATCGAGGTGTTGTTTACCATTTACCGGCATCATGTGTGGCTTATGAGCAGCTGCTTGATTATGAAATCCAAGTTTTCTCACCTCCCACCTAACTGTCATAGTACTTGCAGTGGATCCTGATGCACTTTGCAATTCCTGTGTGGTTGTCTAGATAGATGTCTGCCTATTACACATTACGACCCTCTTTAACTATCGGTGGTTTCTGTCAGTCAAAAGACGAGGTTGGCCTGTATGTTTTTGTGCTGTACATGTCCCCTCATGTTTCCACTTTACTATCACATCAGAAACAGTGGACCTAAGGATATTTAGGAGTGTGTAAATCTCACATACAGATGTATGACACCCAACCACCTGACCATGTTCGAAGTCCGTGAGTTCCATGGAACACCCCTTCCTGATCTCTCACGATGTCTAATGACTGCTGAGTTCACTGATATGGAGTACCTGGTGGTAGGTGGCAGCACTATGCACCTAATATGAAAAATGCAATTCTGTGCACTGTAATGTCCCTACATAATGTAATATTATTGTAATATTCGAGGTGCAAGTACCAGTGATGATGCGCTACCGTAATTGAGATGACAATGCTCTTTACTGTGAAAAAAGAGCATCTATGCTTTTTGCAATTGTTGGAGATAAGGAATGCCAGTTGGACATTTTTTTTTGGGGGGGGGGGGGGTCAGGTAAGTTTGCATATAGACATAATTTGAAGAGCAGAGGAGATACAACTTGTAATTGCAAGTACCAAGAATTAAAAAAATTAATTCAGTGTTGGATTCCCAGATATTATAAAATAATTAGTGTGTTTAGCAATCCAGTGCAGAATTATTTCTTTGCAAATTAATAACACTAGGCGAATCTGCTACTATCATGGTCCGAATGATGTGAAATATTTCACTGTCAGCTTGTGTGTTCAAGATTTAAAACTGCCACATACAGGTGCATATCTCTTCGCATATCCTAAGACACTGAAAATAAATGGTGTATACCTTCATAAGGATTTAAAAACGTTCTCTAAATAATCCTGCATATTTTTATAAGTATGGCATGATTTGTGAAACTATATGATCTGTAAATAGTAGTTATTTAAGTTTTGTAATCTGTTTCCTATGGTATGTGTTGATAATATGCCACCATTATGTAACATGAACTGGTGTTCTACAATGAGTGAACTTTCAGTCCAGATGTAGGGATATAACTATGTGATTTATTTATGATTACTTTCACCATGCTTGATTTTCTTGTCAGTTGCCAGTACTTCTAGGATAATTTATCTCTTTTTTTTAATTATGTAGGTTATTCCATTTTTTGCAAGTTTCTGATTTTGTGTCTTAGCGATAAGTGAGTTTTGTGCACTCTTTTGTCTGAATAGGGTATCCTATATCTTTCTCTGTTCTTTTGTCCTTTGTTAATCTAGTATTCTAGTATTTTTTGAACCTTAAGATCATTAGACTTTTTTTTTCTGTGCTGCTCAAGGTAAAACTTGAAAATCTAATTATATACATGTAATTGTTCTATAACATTATATGTAGTGTTTCATTGTGATTACTGTGTCTCATGCTAACTAGTGACTGTTCTGGACAGTAATCTTCGGAACTGGGTGAAATCGCCTTCAGCAATATAAAGACAGTGGACTTTGTCCCTATGAGTTGTTTTAGGCCTGTGTCCTGCCTGAAAACAAAACTTCAATGGAAGTGATGTCAATTCACAGTATATATATATATATATATATATATATATATATATATATATATATATATATATATATATATATATATATATATATATATAGACACACACACACACAGGGTGTTTCAAAAATGACCGGTATATTTGAAACGGCAATAAAAACTAAACGAGCAGCGATAAAAATACACCGTTTGTTGCCATATGCTTGGGACAACAGTACATTTTCAGGCGGACAAACTTTCGAAATTACAGTAGTTACAATTTTCAACAACAGATGGCGCTGCAAGTGATGTGAACGATATAGAAGACAACGCAGTCTGTGGGTGCGCCATTCTGTACGTCGTCTTTCTGCTGTAAGCGCGTGCTGTTCACAACGTGCAAGTGTGCTGTAGACAACATGGTTTATTCCTTAGAACAGAGGATTTTTCTGGTGTTGGAATTCCACCGCCTAGAACACAGTGTTGTTGCAACAAGACGAAGTTTTCAACGGAAGTTTAATGTAACCAAAGGACCGAAAAGCGATACAATAAAGGATCTGTTTGAAAAATTTCAACGGACTGGGAACGTGACGGATGAACGTGCTGGAAAGGTAGGGCGACCGCGTACGGCAACCACAGAGGGCAACGCGCAGCTAGTGCAACAGGTGATCCAACAGCGGCCTTGGGTTTCCATTCGCCGTGTTGCAGCTGCAGTCCAAATGATGCCAACGTCCACATATCGTCTCATGCGCCAGAGTTTACACCTCTATCCATACAAAATTCCAACGTGGCAACCCCTGAGCGCTGCTACCATTGCTGCACGAGAGACATTCGCTAACGATATAGTGCACAGGATTGATGACGGCGATATGGATGTGGGCAGCATTTGGTTTACTGACGAAGCTTATTTTTACCTGGACGGCTTCGTCAATAAACAGAACTGGCGCATATGGGGAACCGAAAAGCCCCATGTTGCAGTCCCACCATCCCTGCATCCTCAAAAAGTACTGGTCTGGGCCGCCATTTCTTCCAAAGGAATCATTGGCCCATTTTTCAGATCCGAAACGATTACTGCATCACGCTATCTGGACATTCTTCGTGAATTTGTGGCGGTACAAACGGCCTTAGACGACACTGCGAACACCTCGTGGTTTATGCAAGATGGTGCCTGGCCACATCGCACGGCCAACGTCTTTAATTTCCTGAATGAATATCTCGATGATCGTGTGATTGCTTTGGGCTATCCGAAACATACAGGAGGCGGCGTGGATTGGCCTCCCTATTTGCCAGACATGAACCCCTGTGACTTCTTTCTGTGGGGACACTTGAAAGACCAGGTGTACCGCCAGAATCCAGAAACAATTGAACAGCTGAAGCAGTACATCTCATCTGCATGTGAAGCCATTCTGCCAGACACGTTGTCAAAGGTTTCGGGTAATTTCATTCAGAGACTACGCCATATTATTGCTATGCATGGTGGATATGTGGAAAATATCGTACTATAGAGTTTCCCAGACCGCAGCGCCATCTGTTGTTGAAAATTGTAACTACTGCAATTTCGAAAGTTTGTCTGCCTGAAAATGTTCTGTTGTCCCAAGCATATTGCAACAAACGGTGTATTTCTATTGCTGCTCGTTTAGTTTTTATTGCCGTTTCAAATATACCGGTCATTTTTGAAACACCCTGTATATATAGGGAAATATTCCACGTGGGAAAAATATATATAAAAACAAAGATGATGTGACTTACCAAACGAAAGTGCTGGCACGTCGATAGACACACAAACAAACACAAACATACACACAAAATTCTAGCTTTCGCAACCAATGGTTGCCTCATCAGGAAAGAGGGAAGGAGAGGGAAAGACGAAAGGATTTGGGTTTTAAGGGAGAGGGTAAGGAGTCATTCCAATCCCGGGAGCGGGAAGACTTACCTTAGGGGGAAAAAAGGACGGGTATACACTCGCACACACACACATATCCATCCACATATATACAGACACAAGCAGACATATACAGAGGCAAAGATGTTGTTGAATGACAGGTGAGGTTTGAGTGGCAGCAACTTGAAATTAGCGGAGATTGAGGCCTGGTGGATAACGGGAAGAGAGGATATATTAAAGAGCAAGTTCCCATCTCCGGAGTTCGGATAGGTTGGTGTTAGTGGGAAGTATCCAGATAACCCGGATGGTGTAACACTGTGCCAAGATGTGCTGGCCATGCACCAAGGCATGTTTAGCCACAGGGTGATCCACATTACCAACAAACACTGTCTGCCTGTGTCCATTCATGTGAATGGACAGTTTGTTGCTGGTCATTCCCACATAGAATGCGTCACAGTGTAGGCAGGTCAGTTGGTAAATCACGTGGGTGCTTTCACACGTGGCTCTGCCTTTGATCGTGTACACCTTCCGGGTTACAGGACTGGAGTAGGTGGTGGTGGGAGGGAGCATGGGACAGGTTTTACACCGGGGGCGGTTACAAGGATAGGAGCCAGAGGGTAGGGAAGGTGGTTTGGAGATTTCATAGGGATGAACTAAGAGGTTACGAAGGTTAGGTGGACGGCGGAAAGACACTCTTGGTGGAGTGGGGAGGATTTCATGAAGGATGGATCTCATTTCAGGGCAGGATTTGAGGAAGTCCTATCCCTGCTGGAGAGCCACATTCAGAGTCTGATCCAGTCCCGGAAAGTATCCTGTCACAAGTGGGGCACTTTTGTGGTTCTTCTGTTGGAGGCTCTGGGTTTGAGCGGATGAAAAGTGGCTCTGGTTATTTGCTTCTGTACCAGGTCGGGAGGGTAGTTGCGGGATGTGAAAGCTGTTGTCAGGTTGTTGGTGTAATGGTTCAGGGATTCCGGACTGGAGCAGCTTCGTTTGCCACGAAGACCTAGGCTGTAGGGAAGGGAACGTTTGATGTGGAATGGGTGGCAGCTGTCATAATGGAGTTACTGTTGCTTGTTGGTGGGTTTGATGTGGACGGACATGTGAAGCTGGCCATTGGACAGGTGGAGGTCAACATCAAGGAAAGAGGCATGGGATTTGGAGTAGGACCAGGTGAATCTGATGGAACCAAAGGAGTTGAGGTTGGAGAGGAAATTCTGGAGTTCTTCTTCACTGTGAGTCCAGATCATGAAGATGTCATCAATAAATCTGTACCAAAATTTGGGTTGGCAGGCCTGGGTAACCAAGAAGGTACCCATGGCTGTTCCCTTTAATTGTTGGTATGTCTGGCCTTCAAAAGTGAAGAAGTTGTGGGTCAGGATGAAGCTGGCTAAGGTAATGAGGAAAGAGGTTTTAGGTAGGGTGGCAGGCGATCGGCGTGAAAGGAAGTGCTCCATCGCAGCAAGGCCCTGGATGTGCAGGATATTTGTGTATAAGGAAGTGGCATCAATCGTTACAAGGACGGTTTCCGGGGGTAACGGATTGGGTAAGGATTCCAGGCGTTCGAGAAAGTTGTAGGTGTCTTTGATGAAGGATGGGAGACTGCATGTAATGGGTTGAAGGTGTTGATCTACGTAGGCAGAGATACGTTCTGTGGGGGCTTGGTAACCAGCTACAATGGGGCGGCCGGGATGATTGGGTTTGTGAATTTTAGGAAGAAGGTAGAAGGTAAGGGTGCGGGGTGTCGGTGGGGTCAGGAGGTTGATGGAGTCAGGTGAAAGGTTTTGTAGAGGGCCTAAGGTTCTGAGGATTCCTTGAAGCTCCGCCTGGACATCAGGAATGGGATTACCTTGGCAAACTTTGTATGTGGTGTTGTCTGAAAGCTGACACAGTCCCTCAGCCAAATACTCCCGACGATCAAGTACCACGGTCATGGAACCCTTGTCAGCCGGAAGGATGACGATGGACCGGTCAGCCTTCAGATCACGGACAGCCTGGGCTTCAGCAGTGGTGATGTTGGGAGTAGGATTAAGGTTTTTTAAGAAGGATTGAGAGGCAAGGCTGGAAGTCAGAAATTCCTGGAAGGTTTGGAGAGGGTGATTTTGAGGAAGAGGAGGAGGGTCCCGCTGTGACGGAGGACGGAACTGTTCCAGGCAGGGTTCAATTTGGGTAGTGTCTTGGGGAGTTGGATCATTAGGGGCAGGATTAGGATCCTTTTTCTTCGTGGCAAAGTGATACTTCCAGCAGAGAGTACGAGTGTAGGACAGTAAATCTTTGACGAGGGCTGTTTGGTTGAATCTGGGAGTGGGGCTGAAGGTGAGGCCTTTGGATAGGACAGAGGTTTCGGATTGGGAGAGAGGTTTGGAGGAAAGGTTAACTAGTGAATCAGGGTGTTGTGGTTCCAGATTGTGTTGATTGGAATTTTGAGGTTTTGGAGGGAGTGGAGCTGGAAGTGGGAGATTGAGTAGATGGGAGAGACTGGGTTTGTGTGCAATGAGAGGAGGTTGAGGTTTGCTGGAAAGGTTGTGAAGGATGAGTGAGTTGCCTTTCCGGAGGTGGGAAACCAGGAGATTGGATAGTTTTTTGAGGTGAAGGGTGGCATGCTGTTCTAATTTGCGGTTGGCCTGTAGGAGGATGCTCTGAACAGCCGGTGTGGATGTGGGAGAGGAAAGATTGAGAAGGATAGGAGTTGACGGGTGTGTTCATTGGCTGAGTTGATGTGTAGGTGAAGGATTAGGTGGGTGAGGGCAATGGATTGTTCAGTTTGGAACTGGTATAGGGACTGATGGACAGAAGGGTTGCAGCTAGAGATGGGAACTTTAAGTGTGAGGCCTTTGGGGGTAATGCCAAAAGTCAGAGAAGCCTGAGAAAATAAAATATGCAAGC